>NC_030809.1:124135058-124760058 GCF_001704415.2 Capra hircus | reverse complement strand
AATGTCTCCCTTAGCTGAAACCCATGCATAATCAGTAGTCAGTTCCATTCAGAGAAAGAGCAATTAATTGAATAATTAGATGATGTTTTTCTAAATTTTAAAAGTATAACACAGTAAAATATTTTAAAATTAATATTAGCCCCCAAATTTAAACAAAAGAGGTTATTAGCATTACACTAACCATTAAGATGAATACAAGATTACTTGTCAATAATTTGCATACACAAATATTCAGGTATATAAATAGGTGGTGCTGTACCTTTAAAAGAAAATCTGGTTTTTCACCTCTCAACTTTTAAAACCAAATACCCTCTATAGCCCTTTTTCATTTTGAAAGTAGCTTTCAAAAATGTATGAAATACACCACTTTTTCCTCTAGATGTACTCTGAAGATTGTAAAACATACTTTGTAGCAGAGTTTTATTCTAGCAGAATAACTACATATTTGCTTCTTTACCTCCTAACTTACTCCTACAAATTGAGGCTACTACTAAAGATAATTTATATTTTATTGTGTCATATAAGTTTTTCAGGAGCATCTAGTAAAATTTACAGCCATTTGTCCACCCAAACTGGATTCCATTCCATCTAGTAAAAAGGTTCATTCCAATGGAAAACTTTTCAGTGCCTCAGAGAATCAATTTAGTTCTTTAGGAGAGGATGGAGGATAGAAAGTGACTGTCCATACAAGCCTGATATTAAAGTGACTAGATTCTGCTCTCAATGGTATACTAACAGTTTTCTTTTTAAATTCAGTTCACTACTCATGAATTGCCAGATGGATCAGAGTTACTTGACTACTAACTAAAACAGGAGGCCTATCTTAGCATTTCACGCCATTACTGATGCACATAAATTCCTCACCTTAATCACCTCACAAAGAAATAAGTCTGTCTCAAATGATAAAATATTTAAGTTAACTTTAATGAAATAACCTCTCTCTTTAATCATGTGTGTGTGTGTTAGTCACTCAGTCATGTCTGACTCTTTGTGACACCATAGACTGTGGCCCAATGGCTCCATGTCCATGGAATTTGCCAGGCAAGAATTACTGGAGTGGGTAGCCTATAGTTAACAGTTAAACTTGGAACCAACACTTTGTGAAAAGAATCTTTATGCTAATCTTTATGTATATACTTTATGATTTATGAAAAGAAGCTTTATGCTTGGAAAAAAAATTTTCTATTATTAAACTTTAGACTTGTGAGTTAAGTAAACATATGATATAATTCTCCAGGTATACAACTGGTTTATAATATTTTAAAACTTGTTTCAATATAGAATTCTCATAATAAAAAAAAGGTAGATTGCAAAAATTATCTATTAAATTGATAAAAAATCATTAACTGACACATTGTATCAGCAAGTAAACTCTGAAAATATATATTAGCTCCATAGACTTATAGTTATATTCTGCATAATTAATATTTGCAAAATATAAAATTTTGTCAAGTGGATTAAAAAAGGTTATTTTCTTATTTTGAAAAGTTAAAAATGAGAAAAATTCTAATTAGTTGGCTGCTAGAGATTAAAAGATTATCTATGAATTGCCTAATATAACTAAACTTCACTAAAATAATTTGTCCCCTAAAACTTGTTTTTTTGTTTATGTCTGATATAAATCTAGATTTTCTTCTAATTGCAATTTGAATGGTAGCCAACTGAAATTCTTTTGGAAGCAAACTAAAAATATGTATTATCTTCAAAGAGAGAGTAGAAATTTTGTATGGCACTGTCTCAACTGTCTCAGGAAATGCCTTCTGATAGATGGAATATGTTCCTTGAAAAATCCAATATGACAGTCCTTATACTTTTATCTTAAAAATACAGTGACAAGATCAGTAAGAAGTTCAAAAGGTGATTTAAAGTCTCTATGTCTATTAATATGAGAGTTTTGTGATACTTTAATCTTTTAAAATGCTTTATTTTAAAATATATTTCACATTATTGAAAATATTATATAAAGGATTTTAATTTTATTGTAGCTACTTAATTAGATCATGTCATGGACAAACAATATAAAGTGAAATAAATATGTTAGAAATGTGGAATTTACACAGATTCCCCATTTATTATATACAGTATTATAGTTTATAATTTTGTTTACAGTTTACTTAGAACTAATGAACTTAAGTTTTATTATCATTATTTTTACATTCAAATATTTCTTAATAAAAAATTACCATCAGTAAATTTTGTTTTATAGGCAGTATGTATAGAAAGCATTCTGTGATAATTAGGCACATATGTTATACAATTGATAAAATTTAAGAAGAGCAAATTCATTTGAATCTAATGTTTATATTAATGTTTCTTTAAGAAACATAGTTTTAGTGAGTTAAGGTGGTATTTTCTTTTTTTTACAGGGCCACTACTTTTTTCAGTAATAAATATTTTCATAATGCTGCTGAACAGAACTAAGTTGTGTCAGACTTTCCATGACTCCATGGACTTTAGGCCAAATTCCAAATCCTTGGGATTTCCCAGGCAAGAATATTGGAGTCAGTTGCCATTTCCTTCTCCAATTTTTCATAATAATAAACTTTGTTGATAAAAAAATCTTTTAGATTCAAATTAGAAGTAATGAGAAGAAGATGTTACTATAATCCCACAACAGAATATAAATATAGTAAAGTCTAAACATATAAGGTGCTTGCTCCTAGGAAGAAAAGCTATGACAAAACTAGATAGCATACTAAAAAGCAGACACATTATTTTGCCAACAAAGATCAGTATAGTAAAATTATATCTTTCCAGTAATCAAGTATAGATGTGAGAGTTGAACCACAAAAAAAGCTGAGCACTGAAAAATTGATGCATTCCAACTGTGGTGCTGGAGAAGACTTTTGAGAATCCCTTGGACAGCAAGGAGATCAAACCAGTCAATCCTAAAGGAAATCAACTCTGAATATTCTTTGGAAGGACTAATGCTGAAGCTGAAGCTCCAATACTTTATCTACTTGATGTGAAGAGCTAACTCATTGAAAAAGACTCCAGGAGATAGTAAAGGACAAGGAAGCCTGGCATGCTGCAGTCCATGAGGTTGCAAGGAGTCAGACATGACTTTGCGATTGAACAAGAAGAAAAACATATAACCACAGACCTGATGAAGCTGATAAACTATAATTTCATCATTAATTACAGTTTATATAACTTTTACTTTATTTTTGCTTGACTATTAAATGAAATAGAGAATAAGAGAATATGGTAATAATGTTGGATTTTCTTAATACAAATTGTTTTACTGTGATTATGCACTCTGCAGGGAAGAAACAAAAATAGTATAAGATATTGGAGATAACAGGCAGGTGTAGTTTAGATGCATAAGAAATCTAGTTAATTAAATTTAAAGGAAATAAAATTGGCCTAAATAAAATTACATCATTGCAGTAGAATATGTGTTGATCAGTATTATTTTGAAGTTCATTTGCTTTCGGGAAAAGGAATTTTTCACAGAATGTCACTAACTGGGACAAAAAGGAAAATCAGAACATTTATATATTCACTTATGAGATGATGTGTCCAAAGTGTGTGTGCACGTGTATGCAACATGTGCATGCACATACTATCATATACGTTAAAAGTGAATGAACAAAGTGGGAGTGAAACTGAAGTCATGTCTCACTCTTTCCAAACTATGGACTGTAGCATGCCTGGCTCCTCCGTTCATGGTATATGCCAGGCAAGAAAATCCAGTGAAGAGACACTGGATTAGATAGATAGTGAACAGTGAATAGACACATTTATTTTGGTATTTTCATATAGTAGACCATCACTCGATCATAAAAAGGAACAAGCTACTGATTTATTCAACAAAGAGAATGAATTTCACATATATTGTATTGAGTAAAAGATAGTGAACACAAACTAGTAAATATTATCTGATTAAACTCTTCCCTGGTAGCTCAGATGGTAAAGAATCTGCCTGCAATGCAGGAGACTGGGGTTCAATTCCTGGGTCAGGAAGATCCCCTGGAGAAGGGAATGACAACTCATCACAGTATTCTTGTGGACAGAATTCCATGGACAGAGGAGCCTGGGAGGCTACCGTCCATGGGGTCACAAAGAGTTGGACATGACCAAGTGACTAACACACACACAAACACACACACACACACACACACACACACACACACACAAATTGTATGAACATCTAGAGCATGCAAACTAATTGCTTATCACCTGGAGTGAATGGTCAGGGGATAGTGGGAAGACTGAAAACATCTGAGTAAACGTAGGACAGAGATTAATATTCTATATTAAAACTGGAGTGGCATCTACACAAAAGTTTGTATTTCACAAAAGTCATGAAAAATTAAAATATGTTAGTATTGAGGTATATAAATTGTGCCTACATGTTGATTTAAAAAGGAGCTATATATGTGGGGGATACTGACTTCTACATAAAAATATACAAGACTTTTCACATTTGACATTATATAAAATTATCTAGCCCCATGAAGCAATATTATAGTCTTATATATCTCACTTATAATAAACTAGATCATTTACTTTTCTATAGTTTAATAAAACTAATTCTGTACTCCATCAGACACATTGACCACTTTCAGATTGAATATTTAAGACATTTGCTGTAGAAACTGACTTAATGTTTAATAGTTTAAAGATATTCAGATAAATTAACAGTATACTTTCGTAGGTGAATTGATTGAATCTTTGTAAGTAGGACAAATTATATGAATAAGATTTCATGAATACTTGCTAAGATTAAGTAAAAAGAATATAGAGTTTAAAAGTCTGAAAGTTTGATAGTTGGGACTTAATTGTTTCCTACGTAGTTGCATTTATCATTCTTCAACAGATTAGTTTTAATGTTGTTTCCAAGGGAAAACATGAATTTGGTGTGAAAGAATACAAGGATAAACAATCACAGCAGGTTTTGATGATATAATGCCTTTTATAGGTTTTTCTGAAATTCTTCAGTTCATAAGTTTCAAACTGGGACTCCAAGTGCCTATTAATAAAGTTTCAAGAACCTATTAAAAATAAAAATAAATATCTCATTTTGGAGAAAGTCAATTAATAAAAAGCAATCTCACAATTATCCTATTTACTTCTTTGCTTGCAGTGTTAAGAATCACTTAAGAAGGAAGCCGTGGAAATGCAATAATTTTGATTTTATTTAAGGACTGCCCACACATACGCACACACAAAATGAGAGAATGAACTCTGTTCATTTAGGCAAGCCATGCAATATCACAGTAATCCAAGTCTGTGTGACAATCACTAACGCTGAAGAAACTAAAGTTGAATGGTTCTATGATGACTTACAAGGCCTTCTGGAACTAACATCAAAATAACAAGTCCTTTTCATCATAGGGGACTGGAATACAAAAGTAGGAAGTCAAGAAATACCTGGAGTTACAGGCAAGTTTGGCCTTGAAGTACAAAATGAAGCAGTGCAAAGGCTAACAAGTTCTGCCAAGAGAACGTACATCATAGGAAACACTCTCTTTCAACAACACAAGAGATGATTCTACATGTAGACATCGCCGGATGGTCAACACAGAAATCAGATGGCTTATATCTTTGCAGCTGAAATGGAGAAGCTCTTTACAGTCAGCAAAAGCAAGACTGGGAGCAGACTGTGGCTCAGACCATGAATTCCTTACTGCAAAATTCAGATTTAAAATGAAGAAAGTGGGGAAAATCACTAGACTATTCAGGAATGACCTAAATCAAATCCCTTATGATTATACAGTGGAAGTAACAAATAAATTAAAGGTATTAGATCTGATAGACAGAGTACCTAAAGAACTATGGATGGAGGTTTGTGACATTCTACAGGAGGCAGTGATCAAGACCATCCCCAAGAAAAAGAAATGCAAAAAGGCAAAATGTGTGTTTGAGGAGGCCTTACAAATAGCTGAGGAAAGAAGAGAAGCAAAAAGCAAAGGAAAAAAAAGGAAATATAAACCCAGCTGAATGCAGAGTTCCAAAGAATAGCAAGAAGAAAGAAGAAAGATTTCCTCATTGATCAAGGGAAAGAAATAGAGGAAAACAATAGAATGAGAAAGACTAGAGATCTCTTCAAGAAAATGAGAGAATCCAAGGGAACATTTCATGCAAATATGGTCACAGTAAAGAACAGAAATTGTATGGACCTAAGAGAAGTAGAATATATTAAGAAAAGGTGGCAAAAACACCCAGAAGAACTATATAAAAAGGGTCTTCCTAACACAGATAACCATGATCATGTGATTACTCACCTAGAGCCAGACATCCTGGAGTCTGAAGTCAAGCGGGCCTTATGAAGCATCACTACAAATAAAGCTAGCGGAGATGATGGAATTCCAGCTGAGCTATTTCATATCCTAAAAGATGATGTTGTGAAAGTGCTGCACTCAATATGCCAGCAATTTCGGAAAACTCAGCATTGGCCACAGGATTGGAAAAGGTCAATTTTCATTCCAATCCCAAAGAAAGGTAATGTCAAAGAATGTTAAAACTACTGCACGATTGCACTCATCTTACTTGCTAGTAATGTAATGTTTAAAAATCTCCAAGCAAAGCTTCAATAATACATGAAATAAGAATTTCCAGATGTTCAAGCTGGATTTAGGAAAGGCAGAGGAACCAGAGGTGAAATTGCCAACATCTGCTGCATCATAGGAAAAGCAAGATAATTCCAGAAAAAAATTTACTTCTGCTTTATTAACTATGCCAAAGCCTTTGACTGTGTAGATCACATCAAACTGTGGAAAATTCTTAAATAGATTAGAATATCAGACCACCTCATCTATCTCCTGAGAAATCTGTGTGCAGGTCAAGAAGCAAGAGTTAGAACTGGACATGGAACAACTGACTGGTTCCAAATCAGGAAAGGATTACATCAAGGCTGTATATTGTCACCCTGCTTATTTAACTTATATGCAGGGTACATCATGTGAAAAGCAGGATGAAGCACAAACTGGATTCAAGATTTCTGGGAGAAGTATCAATAACCTCAGATATGCAGATGACAGTGCCCTTATGGCAGAAAGCAAAGAACTAAAGAACCTCTCGACTAAAGTCAAAGAGGAGAGTGAAAATGTTGGCTAAAACTCAACCTTCAGGAAACTAAGATCATGGCACCCGGTCCCATCACTTCATGGTACATAGATGAAGAAACGATGGAAACAGTGACAGACTTTATTTTGGGGGGCTCCAGAATCACTGCTGATGGTGCCTGTAGCCATACTTTAAAAGCTATACTTTTAAATTAAGCCACGAAATTAAAAGATGCTTGCTCCTTGGAAGAAAAGCTATAACAAGCCTAGACAGCATACTAAAAAGCAAAGACAATACTTTGCCAACAAAGGTCTGTCTAGTAAAAGCAATGGTTTTTCTAGTAGTCATGTATGGATGTCAGAGTTGGTCCATAAAGAAAACTGAGCATCGAAGAATTGATGCTTTTGAACTGTGATGGTAGAGAAGACTCTTGAGAGAGTCCCTTGGACTGCAAAGAGATCAAACCAGTCAATCCTAAAGGAAATAAGTCCTGAACGTTCTTTGGAAGGACTGGTGCTGAAGCTGAAACTCCAATATTTTGGCCACCTGATGCAAAGAACTGACTTATTAAAAAGGCCCTGATGCTGGGAAAGACTGAAGGCAAGAGGAGAAGGGGATGACAGAGGATGAAATGGTTGGATGACATAACCGACTTGATGGACAGGAGTTTGAACAAGCTCTAGGAATTGGTGATGTACAGGGACGGACGCCTGACATGGTGCAGTCCATCAGGTTACAAAGATCAGACACTACTGTGCAAATGAACTGAACTGAAGGACTGTGCAAATAAAAGGAAAAAAAATATTCTGGTTCACTAATATCCATATAATTTAAGGGGAAAATGTTCTCCCTCACAAGCAAAGAAATTTCATGTTCACAGATTGAAATAGAAATACTATCTTAAAGTCTATCTTTAGAAAGTATTTTTCTCCTAACAGAAGCTACATTAAATATGCTCATTTAATTCTATAATGCTTAAATATGTTTATCTTCTAAATTATAAAAGTTTTCAAAGAGGAAACTGCTATATGTTCAAAGAACTGTATAGTTCTGAAATATATTACATCTGCAATATTTAGTTATTAAATAAAAAATAAGGTAAGGATACACACATACACATATATACATACATACATGTGCAGGTACATAACATATAATCTATTAATTAATTTTGAGGGTTTTCCTTGTGGCTCAGTTGGTAAAGAATCCACCTGCAAGGCAGGAGACCTATGTTTGATCCCTGGGTTGGGAAGTTCCCCTGGAGAAGGGAAAGGGGTACCCACCCCAGTATATTGGCCTAGAGAATTCCATGGCTTACAAAGAGTTGGACATGATGAGCCACTTCGTTTTGAAAATATTAATCTGTTTCACCTCCTCCATTCCTGAACCCTTACTCTTCCTAATATAGCCTTTGAATATAACTTTCCCTGGGTCTAAGATGCCTTTGAACCTGCTTTTCACCTGACTTAGCTGGATAAGAATTCCTTGCTCAAAGAAGTCTTTTTATAACAACACCTTTGACCATTTTGAGATACTATAATATGCTAGTCCTTTCTCTTAGATCCCTAGTATCAAATCTGTTTGAGAAACACATTATTAAAACTATTATTATTTTTAGCAAATCTGTCTCTCTCAATGAATTATAGGGTACAAGAAAGCAGGGGGTGTGACATTTTCATTGTTATTGCTCACCAGTGAGTCCCTTGTACCTAGCAAAAAAAGGATGAACACAATCAGAGTCACATTCTGATCTATAAACTTCTCTCTTTCACTATCATAGGTACATCAAAAAGCTATTCTGGTATTTCTACCAAAAATATTTATATCTCACCATATTCTCCTCATCTATAATGATTAATAAACTTTATTGAGCTATACTTTTAAATTAAGCTTGACTGCCTCACTTCACATTTTAGTGACTATCCAAAGACAAGCCCTTTAATTGTTTAAAATGTAGAAATTGTAAAATAAATGGGATCTACATTATGTATAATTACATGAATTGCCCCCATTTGATGAGATTTTTATTTAGAATCTATTTGCACTGTGGCATTGAATGTAACCAGATATATCTCATTTCTGCTTGGTTTTTGAGTTATAGACCACAATGCATTTGAAAAGAAATAGCCACAAAGTGAGGGGATATCCTGTTTACACACTGCAAGAACTTCCCAAACATGTCTGTCAAACATTTTCAAGAGTTCATCAAAAACAAAATATTGAAATGGGGAAAAGAAGTCATTTACATTTAAAATGATAATATCTTCTATTTTATAAGTAAATATACCTGTAAGAACATAAAGTGTGTTATGTTCTTTATATTTTAATGTAATATTTGAAAAGCAATTTATATGAATCTTTCTTATTCACAGGATATGTAGAGAACCATAAATTTCAGAAATGTGCTCACCTAGTTTAATAGACTTTAGCATTTTTACAATTTTTTAAATTATGGATAATGCTTTTAAAAATATAAGGAAAATATTTTTTGTTACTAACTACTTATAATACAGGAAAGAGTAAATTTCACTAGAAAGGAAGACATATATTAAAAACAATGGATTAATCACTTATGAAGCTAGAATGAAAGCCTTAAAGAAAAAGTAGTAAAATACAGCTGTCATTACAAAAATTAGTAAGGATATACAAATAAAAAGATGTAAAACATGACACCCAATTTGAAAAACGAAAGGGTAGAAAAATGTTGAGTCTTAGAAATGATAAAAAATCATGTTGTTATTAACATAAATAGACTGTTATAGATATAAATAATTATATGAAAGCCTTATGGTAACTACAAAGCAAAAATCTATAGTAAATGCACAAAGGATGAAAAGAAAGAAATATAAGCATACCACCAAAGAAAGTCATCAGACCACAAAGAAAGAGAGCAAGAGCATAGGGAAGAACACAGAGAAATTATAAAACAGCCAGAAAACATTTAGCAAAATGAAAATAAAGTGCAACCCTACCAATAATTACCTTAAAAGTAAGTGGCTTGAACTCTCCAATCAAAAGACATAGAAGAGTTGAATGGATTAAAACAATAAGACACATTTACATGTTGCCTGCAAGAGACTCACTTTAGATGTAAGGACCCATGGAAACTGAAAATAAAGAGATGAAAAAAAGATATTCCATGTAAATGTAAATCAAAAGAAAGCTGGATAGCTATATTTATATCAGAAAAAACAGACTTTAAAATAAAAATGTAATAAGAGATAAGGATGAGTGTTACATAATGATAGAGGGGTTAATCCAAGAAGGGGACATAAAATTTGTAAATTTTTATTTGTCAAACATTGGAGTATCTAATACATAAAGCAAATATCAACAGACCAAAAGGGAGACATAAATAGCAACACAAGAAGAGTAGGGTACCTTTAATACCCTATATACATCAAGCAGATAGAAAATCAATAAGGAAACACAGGCCTGAAATGACATATTAGACCAGATAACTTAGAAACTTAAATGGCATTCCATCTAAAAGCAGCAGAATATAAATTCTTTAATGCACATAAAACATTTTCTAAGATAGATCACATGGTAGGCCACAAATTAAAATTCTTAATAAACTTAAGAAGATTGAAATCAAGTATAATTTCTAACCACACTGGTATGAACAAAAAATTAACTGCATGAAGAAAACTATAAAATTCACAAATATGTGGAAATTAACACATTACTGAACAACTAATGGGTCAAAGAAGAAATAAAAAAAATAATTTTAAAAAATACCTAGAGACAAATGACAGTAGACATTAATGAGAGAAACTGAAGAAAGCACAAATAAATGTAAGGATATTCCAGCCTTATGGATAGGAAGAATAAATTGTTAAAATGTCCATACTACCCAAAGCAATCTATAGGTTCAATGTAATCCCTATCAAAACACCAATGTCATTTTTCACAGAAATGGAAGAAGCAATCCTAAAATTTGTGTGGAACTTCAAAAGATCCTGAATATCCAAAGTAATATTGACAGAGGAAAAAAAAAAAAAAAGCTAGAGGCATCAGAAGCCCTGATTTCAAAAAAGCTGAAGTAATGGAAACAATATGGCACAAAATCAGAGACACAGATAAATGGAACAGAATAAAGAACCAAATATAGATACACAGATATACGGTCAATTAATTCATGAAAAAGCAGCCAAAATATTCAATGGGAAAAGGACAGTCTCTTAACAAAAATTACGTTAGGGAAATTAGACAGCCATACACAAGAGAAAAAAAAGACCATATTTTAAACCACATGCAAAATTAACTCAAAATGGGTTAAAGGGTTGAATGTAAGACCTTTAGTCATAAAACTCTCAGAAGAGAACACAGACATAAGTCAAGCAAACTCCTTGACATAAGTCTTGGCAATAACTTTTTGAATGTGATTCCAAAAGCAAAAGCAACAAAAGCAAAAATGAACAAGTGGGACTATATAAAACTAAAAAGCTTTTGTATGGCAAAGGAAACCATCAACACAATTAAAATGTAATCTACTAAACAGGAGAAAATATTTGCAAATCATATATCTGATAAGGGGCTACTATCCAAAATACATAAGAAACTCAAAAAATCTCAATAGCAAAGCAACAAGCAACCTGATTTTAACATAAAAGAGGAGAAGATCTAAATAGACAAAGAAGACATACAGATGACCATTAGCTACATAATAAGATGCTCAACATCATTAATTATCAGGAAAATGTAAATCAAAACTACAATGAGATATCATCTCATATCAGATAGAAGGGCTACTTTCAAAAAGACAAGAAATAAGTACTTGCAAGCACATGGAGAAAAGTAATCCTTTTGCACTGTTTGAGGAATGTAATCTGGTGCAGCCACTGTAAAAAGCAATATGGAAGTTACTCCAAAAAATGAAAAAAATAGAACTATTAATACCATATGATTTAGCAATTCTACTGGGCATTTACCCAAAGAAAGCAAAAACACTAAAGATATATATAAACCCATGTTTACTGAAAACATTATTTATAATAGCGAAGAGAAGAAAACTACTTAAGTGTCCTTGAGGAAAAAATGGAGAATTAAATAGTAATATGTAATATTATTTATATAATAAAATCTTGCCATTTATGACAATATAGAATGGCAACCCACTCCAGTATTCTTGCCTAGAGAATCCCATGGACAGAGGAGCCTGGTAGGTTACAGTCTACGGGGTTGCAAAGAGTCGGACACGACTGAGAGACTTCACCTTACCTTACCTTACCTAGATGAACCTTGAAGGCATTAAGTCAAGTAAGAGAGAAAGAGAATATCGTATGTTCATTTGTTATTGCTACATTCTTTTGTGCTCAGTCACTCAGATGTGTCTGACTCTTTGCAACCTATGGACTGTAGCCTGCCAGGGTCCTCTGCCCATGGAATTTTCCAGGCAGGAATACTGGGGCAGGTTGCCATTTCTTACTCCAGAGGATCTTCCTGACCCTGGGATCAAACCCACGTCTCTTGCATCTCCTGCAATGGCAGGAGGATTCTTTACCACTAGCACCAGCTGGGAAGCTTCCTATAATATTAAGATTATTTTGATATCAATAATTTTAGTGCTGATTCATGACTTACATATTTTAAATGTGGTACATGTTAAGGATCTAATTTTTATTAACATCCAGCTTAACATTCTAATCATAAATCTTAGAAATTAATAAAAATAACAAGCCATAAGAAATGTTTCCAAGTCTAATTTAAACATATTTTTCTCATAAGAGGCATACTGACAAGATGGGAGCTGTTTCCTTCAAGTGTGCCACCAATGCTGAATTCAGAAATAGATATATCTGGAAGACCAAAGAAATAGAGCACCATTGGGAAAACACAGTGTGTTTCCTTTCTTTTATTCATTCAAAGACTCTTTATAACAAAAGAACAAAAATACTTTGTCTGCAACAAATACCCCATTAGTGTGTGATATATATATTTGGAAAATAGGGAATTTAATAAACATGGGTAATCAATCACATGTTACCGTGTAGCATTTTCCATTTGGTTTTACATTATCAGTGGTTTTGCGACATCCCAATGGTTGTGAGTGAGGTGCTGGAATAATCAGCATCAGGTGTTCAGAAACTCCTGAAATTTGAGAATTATGGCTCTCTGATCAGAGGACTTCTATGACTTTCAATCATTATGCTCTTCTAAAACACATGTATTCTTTTGATGCGTACTACAGAACAGGCACACCTACAAGCTGAATTATCTTATATAATCTTTACTGTGACTTTTTGATAATATGAAATATAACAGTAGGTTGAAGCAGCAATGAATTTATCATGAAATACACAGAAATATCTAGTTGATTGCTAAATATTTAGACTTGTATGTTCCACAGGACTATTAAGTATAAATCCTCTAACTAGAATTTATCACCTTCCTTCATCCAAATATCTTTCTCATCCTCTAAAATACATTTGTTAATGAAAATGCAAAAAAATCTGCCCAAGAGTTTAAGCAAGAATCAAGAGGTAATGTTAGCTATTACTTTTTCACTTACTTCTTTAAATAGGGTTTTGTATATCCAACCTATGCAACATTTTCCCACTCAACTTCCTCCTTTCAGTCCCTACTTGTGATGGCCATTTTTCTACTTCTCTCATGGATTAATTGGTTTTATAATCTCTCTTGTTCTTCCTAACACAGTATTAGCAATGTTAACAACACAGTTCCTTAACTGCAAATCTTAATTATTCACTGTGGTAATGTTTTTAATTACCCAGAATATTTAGAATACATTTCAAGATTTAGAATACATTTTCAAGATCATTGTTTGTTTGTGTTAGTCTCTCAATTGTGTCCGACTCTTTGTGACCCCATGGACTATAGTCTGCCAGGCTACTTTGTCCATAGAATTCTCCAGGCAAGAGTCCTGGAGTGGGTTGCCATTCCCTTCTCCAGGACCCAGGGATAGAACCCAGGTCTCCTGCATTGCAGATAGGTTCTTTACCATCTGAGCCACCAAGGAAGCCCAAGATCATTAGTTTGTCACAAAAATAGCCTATAATCTCACCCCTCCTGATCTGAACACCCCCTCTAAACACTAACTATGCTCAAATGATAAGAATGTACTTGTAGCTACTCAAAATGATCCATGAATCCATAATATCCTTATCCAAGTAGAAGAGTGAGGAAGAGATTTTAAAAATGAAACAAAACAACAAGAATAAAACAAGACATAGCAGCGGGAGACTGTTTTCAAAATTTTCATAAAACTTTGGTAAAATAGCAACACTGGGAATCTAAGGAGAGCTTGATTGGTAAAGGCAGCAAATCTGAACAAATTGAATCTGGACATAAATTAATCAATTTAAAAATCAAATTCTAGAGAAGTCATGAAGAATGTAAGAAAGAACATGTTTGCCAACGCACAACTATGTTATGTGACTGTTTTGTGCATTGAAAACTGAATAATTGAAAAATAAATAGAAAAAGCAGAATTCTTTTAATTTATGAAAGAACAGTAAATTATTATGCTTTCACTATCTTACAAGTACCTAAAAAGAAACGGAATTCACTTCTCTTAAGTTTTGAAATCCTCTGCAGAAAGTGCCACTATCCTATAGCTGCTGCTCTCCCAAGGGTAGAACTCTAAGACAGGACTGATAGCCCATTTCCCTGTGTACAAGGCAATTTTATCTTAAAAGAGACATCAAACAGTCACTTGAGGGAATTAGGTATCATTGCTGCCTAGTGCCTGGGTGAATCCATCCGGGGACAATTTCCATGTTCTTTGTTTAAGCTAATAAAGTTGTGACCTAAAGTTGTATTCCATTAAGGAATCCCTAGAGTCTTTTATTGCCTGAGGGGACCTAGAATCAGCAGTGAAGAAAATGGGATGGTGAAAGATGTTATGTTCCTGGCTCTGTGTTCACAATGCATTTATCAAATGACAGCTTGTGTACTGTACTTGTATATTTGAAAATGACATTTTAGAGATTTAAGGCATTTGGTGTTCATATGTATCAAAACCAGAAAAATTGACAAGGGGCCATAAACTAACATGCTATAGTGACACAACAACAAAAATCAAAGCAAATGCCTGGCTTTCTTTTACATGCACCCAGATCTCATTTCTTCATCTTAGTAAAGTCAAGGTGACAGCACTTCATCTACTGTAAGGTGTTGGCTGTCCATATTACATGGCATAATTATTTTAAGATTAGATTACTCTATATAGCAGACACTGTTTTAGTTTCTATTCCTGAGACTCATCACTGTATCCTGACATTTTGGACACAAGCAAATTTAAAATAAATGAGCAAATAAACGACTGCTTTAAAATGAACAAGCTAATAACTGCTTTTACATTAGATATTAGAAAATAAGCTACCGTATACTATGATTTTATAACATCCTTATTTTAGAAATATTTTTGAAATATGAATTGGGAAAATAATATCAAGTAGCAATACAGGCATACCTCATTTTACTTTGTTATTTTTCACTTTGTAGATGTGCTTCTTACAGATTGAAGGTTTGGGGCATCCTTGCATTAAACAAGTTTATTGGTTCAGTTTTTCTAACAGCACTTGCTCACTTCCTATCCGTGTGTCACACTTTGTAATTCTTGTAATTTTCAAAACCTGTGCCAGCAAAAGATTATGACTCACTGAAGGATCAGACTAATGGCTAGAAATTTTAAGCAATAAAGTATTTTTAGTGACAATATATACATTGCTCTTTTGGGCAGAATGTTATCATGTACTTAACAGACTATAATACAGTGTAAACATAACTTTTATATGCATTGGAAACCAAAGTAATTTGTAAATTGCTTTATTGCGATATTTGCTTTATTGAAGTACTCTGTAACAAAATCCACAAAATCTCAGAGGTATGTACGCCTGTATATTATATTGCTCTTATTTTGATAACACTTTACTGCAATATATCTTAACCTGTAATTCTTTCTCTGATATATAATAACATGTATATAATTATGACCATAGCAAAATATCCTCATTATTTATTAACTTTTCTCATGAATGCAATACTTTAAAATAAAGTAAGGACTATCTAGGAATAACAAACATTTGTGTACTCCAAGTGAGGTTTTTACTCTTAGCATATACTATTTGAGAAAATATCACATGACAAGATCTATTAAAGATTTAATATTAATAATTATGCATTTTACCATTTTAAAACAGCATCTATACATATCTAAAAATATGAATGTAGATAATTGTTCTGTGTGGATTGTATGGGTTTCCCAGGTGGTACAGTGGTAAAGAATCTGCCTGCCAATGCAGGAGATGCAAGAGACAGACATGGGTTCAATCCATGGGTTGGGGAGATCCCTGGGAGCAGGAATGGCAGCCTACTCCAGTACTCATGACTGGAAAATTCTGTGAACAAAGGAGCCTGGGGATACGGGCCATTGGGTTGTAAAGAGTTGGAAATGACAAATGACTGAGCACACATGCACGCTGTGGATTGTATGCATCTCTGGACTTCTCACAACACTGATTGTGTCTGTGCATTTTATTTTTAATGTTTTATTTTGTATTGGGGTATAGCTGATTAACATAGATGTGACAGTTTCAGGGGAACAGTGATGGGACTCAGCCATACATATAAATGTAGCTGTTCTCCCCAAAACTCCCCTCCCATCCAGGCTGCCGCCTAACACTGAGCAGAGTTCCACGTGCTGTACAGTTGGTCCTTGTTGGTTATCCATTTTAAATATATGTTAGTGACTTTTGAATTCTACAAATTAGTAACCGCTTATCAGACCACTGATGTGAAGAGCCAATGCATTGCAAAAGACCCTAATACTGGGAAAGATTGAAGGCAAAGGGAGAAAGGGGCAGCAGAGGATGAAATAGATGGCTAAATAGCACTACTGACTCAATTGACATGAATTTGAAAAAATTCCAGGAGATAGTGAAGGACAGGGAAGACTGGTGTGCTGCAGTCATGGGGTCACAAAGAGTTGGCTATTACTTGGCGACTGAAAAACAACAACAATCTGACCACTAACATTTATGCTGCTGCTAAGTCACTTCAGTCATGTCCGACTCTGTGCGACCCCATCGACGGCAGCCTACCAGGCTTCCCCGTCCCTGGGATTCTCCAGGCAAGAATACTGAAGTGGGTTGCCATTTCCCTCTCCAATGCATGACAGTGAAAAGTGAAAGTGAAGTCGCTCAGTCGTGTCCGACTCTTAGCGACCCCATGGACTGCAGCCTACCAAGGCTCCTCTGCCCATGGGATTTTCCAGGCAAGAGTACTGGAGTGGGGTGCCATTGCCTTCTCTGACATTTATGCTAAAACACTTTAAAATGTTACATTGTTTGGACTGGAAAATTTCTTCAAGCATAATTTTAATTTTCTGTAAAGAATTTCCTATACACCCCAAAGTGGAACTCAGAGCTGAGACTAATAAATATCTGTCCTTTATAGTAATGATCTAGTATAGACAGGACTTTAAAACGTTAGGTCCTTGATAGCAGAGATTATCCTTTATATTCAGCATTCTACCTAAACAAAAGAAATGCTCAAAGCCATGCCTATTAAACCAACAGTTATGCAAGAGCAACTACCCAGGTGAAGAAGATCTTATTTACATATGTCAAATTAAGTCCCCATGTTCCAAAAAAGATGCCAAAAATTTAAGTGAGTTTTAAATAGGTCAAGAAAATCTACTCAAGTTTAGAAGGGCCTCTCAGCTACTAGACAAGTGATTATATCCCAGGCAGCACTTGAAAGCCAGAAACTGCCATGCTGTGCTGAATAAATTCTCCTCAATGACCTTTCCATGACAGTTTTCTCATTTCCTATAATGTGGAGACAATTAGGTGTTAAATTACGTGTTTGTGGAGCAAAGAAGCAACCTTTGAAGTAAAGGTTTTGCTAAGGAATGTATTGGGTCAACGTGTAAAAATAGCTCCTAACAAGTAACATAGTTGTACAATGTCCAGTTCCTTAATTTAACAAATGAGAAAACTGATGTCCAAATAACTTCACTGACTTGATGAGTGTAACTCAGCAATTTTGAGTCAGAATAATACTAGAACTGACAGTTAAACTCTCAGTTTAATGATCTTTCCATCAAAATGTTAGTTTTGTACTTTCAAGTGATTCAAGTTAGCTCTTTGTCTTTCTAATCATTCATCCACCTAACAGCAATTTACTGATGTTTGTGAGGCAAACCCTAAACCTGTGGTACTGCATGGCAGTTTCTAGCTTTTCAGAGATTAAAAATACTCCCTCAAAAATATCATATTCATCAATCAAGACTTATAGAATTTTGGGAAATTTCTGTGTTTAAGTACCATTTCAGGTGTTGGGCATTGAGCAGTGCAGAAGACAAAAATCTGCCTTTCTTATTGAGCATAACCAACAATTACAAGGGTGCAAACGATCCTATATTTAAAGTATACATTAAGTGTTTCAAGCAGATAGAGGTAAAGAACCCGCATATACTTTAGCATCTGAGACGGGAAAGGGTCAGAGAAAAGTTTCATCTTTGTGGGGCCAATAGAGGCTAAAAGAAGAAAATAACAAAGCAAAGCTAGGAAGAACAAAAGCAAAGCGAGGGAGAACAAAGTACGTTTTGGGACTTTTGGGAGATTAGCATGGAAGAAAGTGGAGGATGCTGGGAGATAGACCTGTAGAGTTAGACAGATGCACATATCATTAAAATTGCTTTCTAAAGTTCTTCAGTTCAGTTCAGTTCAGTTCAGTTCAGTCGCTCAGTCGTGTCCAACTCTTTGCGACCCCATGGAATGCAGCACACCGCAGATGGTTAAATAAAATGATAAATGAGAAAGTAAACCACATAGTTTCATTCACTTCATAAACTTACATTCAATGAGAATAAAAATTATCTTTGCTCAGCCCCTTTAATTTTCCCCTGACAGTTTTTACTACATTACTAAATTAACACCCTGTCAATTTAGGCAAAATCTAGTATAAAGTGGCTAACAAAAATTTGTTGCTTCTTTTTCCAGAAACATTCTAACTTCTGTCATTTTAAATTCTATCAAATTTTCAACAGCCAACTCACACCCAGTTTTCCCAGAATTTCTGATTTCACCATTCAGAAACTAGCATTTCGCAGTTTTGTTATAGGTCTTTTCATATTGGCTATCTTTATTTCCCCAAATAAATTATAAACACAAGGAAACTGAAAACTAATCTTATACATTAATTTTTGCATTCTCATAGGAGCTACCAGAGTGTCCTATAATGATTGAAAAATAAAAATAAAAAACAAGTAATTCCTCTCCATCAATAACTTACTGGCTAAAATGCACATGGAAACAAATTGGGTTGGGCCAAAAGTTCCTTTATTTTTTTAAGTAAAAGACATATTTTTCATTTTCACCAAGAACTGTATTGAACTACATATTCACTGTTTTGTTCCATTACCTCCTGCCATTTTTCAGGCAGCTTCATAATTCTACCTTTCCAACGTTTTTTTTTTTTTTTTTTTTTTTTAAATCTTTTTGAGCAGAGAACCATTCCAGGTGCATTTTATAGTTTTCCAGAAAATTAATTTTTTTTTCTATTAAGAGAATTTAGTAAACACCAAAAGAAATGAACATCCAAAGATGCAATGTCTGGTGAATATTGTGGATGAACCAGAACTTACCAGCCAGGCTGGAACAGTTTTTGCCTGGTCATCAAAGAAACATGCAGTCTTATGCTATCCTGATGGAAGTTTATGTGTTTCTTGTCAACTAATTTCAGACACTTTTCATTGAGTGCTGTTTTCAGTTGGTCTAAGTGGGAGCAGTACTTGTTGGAATTAATCATTTGGTTTTCTAGAAGGGGCTAATAATATGGGACTTCCTCCCAATCCCACCATATGCAACACATCACCTTTTTTGGATAAAGACTGACCTTTATGTGGTTGTTGGTGGCTCATTTTGCCTGCCGCACAATCTCTTCTGCTCCACATTATTATACAGTATCCAATTTTAGTCACCCTTCACAATTTGTTTTAAAAACAGAACATTTTCCTCATGTTTCAGTAGAGAATCACATGCAGAAATATAGTCAAAGAGCTTTTTTTCACTTAACTTTTGTGGACCCAGACAACAAAGTGATTAACTTAACCAAGCTGGTGCAGATAATTTTCAGTGCTTGATGTGGATATTTTGAGTATGTCAGCTATCTCCCACATGGTATAACATTAATTGTTCTCAAAGTCCTGATTTGACTGCTATTGATTTCAACTGATCTACCCCTCCTTGGAATGTCACCCAGCAAGAAATCGCAATCATGAAACTTTGCAAAACGTTTTTTACACTTTCTCCATATACAGAACAAATCTTTTTTTTTGCATTTCAGTTTGCATTTCTTAATTAAAATAGTGACACTTAAAATGTTGCTTTTTTCCCTTCTGTCTTCAGTATTAAAATGCTTACACAAAAATTTACCAATTTTGATCATTTTTTAAAAATGCATGCTGATATGACAGCTATCACAATACATTCCAACAAAATTGTTTTGAATGAAGTTAAAAACAACTATTGTTTTCTTCTAGAGGAAAACAAACCATGGTAAATTTTTCGAGAGATGGGAATAACAGACCACCTGACCTGCCTCCTGAGAAATCTGTGTGCAGGTCAAGAAGCAACAGTTAAGAACTGGACATAGAACAACAGACTGGTTCCAAATTGGAGAAGGAGTACGTCAAGGCTGTATATTGTCAATCTGCTTATTTAACTTAGAGGCAGAGTACATCATGTGACATGCCAGGCTGGATGAAGCACAAGCTGGAATCAAAACTACTGAGAGAAATATTAATAACCTAAGATATGCAGATGACACCACCCTTATGGTAGAAAGTGAAGAACTAAAGAGCCTCTTGATGAAAGTGAAAGAGGAGAGTGAACAAGTTGGCTTAAAGCTCAACATTCAGAAAACTAAGATCATGGTATTCAGTTCCATCACTTCATGGTAAATAGATGGGGAAGCAGGAGAAACAGTAACAATCTTTATTTTGGGGGGCTCCAAAATCACTGCAGATGGTGCCTGCAACCATGAAATTAAAAGGCCCTTGCTCCTTGGAAGAAAAGCTATGACCAACCTGGACAGCATATTGAAAAGCAGAGATATTACTTTGCCAGCAAAGGTCCGTCAAAAGCTATGATTTTTCCAGTAGTCATGTATGGATGTGAGAGCTGGACTATAAAGAAAGATGAACACCAACGAATTGATGCTTTTGAACTGTGGTGTTGGAGAAGATCTTGAGAGTCCCTTGAACTGCAAAGAAATCAAACCAGTCAATCCTAAAGGAAATCAGTCCTGAAAATTGATTGGGCGGACTGGTGTTGAAGCTGAAGCTCCAATATTTTGGCCATCTGATGTGAAGAACTGGCTTATTGGAAAAGACCCTGATGCTGGGAAAGATTGAAGGCAGGAAGAGAAGGGGATGACAGAGAATGAGATGGTTGGATGGCATCACTGACTTGGTGGACATGAATTTGAGCAAACTCCAGGAGCTGGTGATAGACAGGGAAGCCTGGTGTGCTGCAGTCCATGGGGTCACAAATAGTTGGACATTTCTGAGTGACTGAACTGAACTGAACTGAAAGACAACTAAGCACTACTAGCGTCACCATATAGAATAAACTAAAGGAAACTTTTGGCTCACTCGGTGATAAAACCCAACAATAATGTGATTTTGGATGTTATTCCCTGTCAGTTGACTCTCAGACTTCTGGGTCTTTCATTCCACTTCACTGATGTTTACCTCACAATAATAGAAACATGTAGTTTATATGACTAAATATTTATATTAGTCCTCACAAATATTATTGGCAAGATGAGTTGCTTGGTATAAACATTAGTGTTTCATTTTAAACATGTTACTATTTTTATTACTTATTTGTTTCTATTTATTAATCCACCAATGATACTAAATATAAAAAGATCAATGCTGCTTGCATTTTCTGGAAAACAAAAACAAAACAGACTCCAATATAGTCAGAGTAACGGCCTCATAATCAACAATATTTTTCTTAGTTTTTGCATATTAATATAGTTTTATCTCTTTTTCCTAGAAAAACATTTCTTTGGAATATCAAGGACAGACCCACTTCCAGAAAGTGGAACCATGTCTTGTCTTGATTTTGGATGATGCTGCTAGAAATTATATTCCCTTTGTTCCTTGCAACTGAAAGCTTTACTCGCTGTTGCCTATGTTTCCTAAAGAGTATTTTTCTAGACTTTCCCTCTTTATATCCCAAGGTCAAATCTGACAGAGAGCTGTCAGAAAAGAGAGAAAGAAAAAAATTCATTCCACTGGTTTTATTTTTTTTGAGAGGTTTAAAATTTATTTTTTAATATAAATTTATTTATTCTAAATGTGGTTTTTTGTTTTGTTTTGTTTTTGGCTAGCCTTAGTTCCATAGCCAGGGATGGAACCTGCATTTCTGGCAGTGCAAGTGCAAGGACTTAACCACTGGACTGCCAAGGAGGTGCCTCCACTGCGCTTTTTCCTTCATCTGAACTAGAAGTATTAAGAGGGAAGGGATTATTTTGTTCTTTTTAGGGTGGAGTAATGTTCCATTGGCAATATGTACCACACCGTCTTTATCTGTTCTTCTGTTGATGGGCATTTCGGTGGCCTTCACGCGCGGCTATTGTAAATAGCGCTGTAATGAACATTGGGCTGCATGAACCCTTTTGAATTATGGTTTTCTTTGGATATATGCCCAGGAGTGAGAATGCCGGATCATAAAGTAGCTCTATTTTTAGTTTTTTACGGAAACTCCTTACTGTTCTGCATAGTGGTTTTGCCAATTTACATTCCCAGCAACAGTGTAAGAGGGCTCCTCATCTCTTCTAAAAGAATAGCAATCTATTTGTAATGCCTTTTTTTAATTCTCTGCTGAATTACTCTGCAAAGCTAGAATGCAAATTCCTAAGATGATTATTTTGACTGACATGTTATAATGTTTTTAAATTGGAGCATAGTTGATTTTCAATATAGTTTCAGGGGTATAATGTAGTGATTCAATATTTTTTTTAGATTATACTCCATTTAAAGTTATTAGAAAATATTAGCTATATTCATTGTACTGTATAACATATATCCTCATAGCTTATTTAGCTTGTACATAGTAATTTGTGCCTCTTAATTTTCTATCCCTATCTTGCTTGGCCTCCCTTCTCTCTCCCAATTGGTAACCGCTAGTTTGATCTTTATATGTGTGAATCTGTCTCAATTGGGCTGACCAAAAAGTTGATTTGGGTTTTTCCATAAAATGTTATTGAAAAATTTGAATGAGCTTTTTGGCCAACCCAATATGAAGCTATATACATTCATTTGTTTCATTTTTTTAGATTCCTCATATGTAGCATCACATAGTATTTGTCTTTTTCTGTCTGACATTGCATTAAGGATAATACTGTGTTGGTCCATCCACATTGCTACAAATGACAGAATTTCATTCTTTTTATATCTAAATAATGTTTCATTGCATATGCATGTCACATATTCTTTATTCATTCATCTTTTTGTAGACCCTGGGTTTCTTCAATATTTTGACTACTATAAATAGTGCTGCTAGAACACTGGGATGCATGTATCTTTCTGAAGGAGTGTTTTTATTTTCTTTGGACGTATACTCAGGAGGGGAATTGCTAAAACATATAATAGATAGTTCTACTTTTAGCTTTTTGAGGAACATCCATACTGTTTTCTATAGTGGCTGTGCCAATTCATATTCCTACTAACTAGGGTTCATTTTTCTCTATACCCTTGCCATATTTTGCAAATTTTTATTATTAAGTATTAATTAACTTAGAGGCTGACATTCCATACAGATTTAGATATATTAAATTTGGCTATTTTATTTCTAATATAATCATGATACTACAGTGCATATATTGTGCTCTATAAATCACAGAAAAATCTTAAAAAGGACATTGATAGTAGACTACATATCTAGAAAATCATAATACTCATATACCCAGCAAAATATGCACGTGTGTGTGTGTGTGTGTGTGTGTGTGTGTGTGTATATATATATATATATATATATATATATATGTGTGTGTGTGTGTATGTGTGTATGACCAGGGCTTCCCTGGTGGCTCAGATGGTAAAGAATCGCCTGCAATGCAGGAGACACAGGAAACCCAGGTTCGATCCCTGAGTTGGGAAGAACCCCTAGAGAAGGGAAGGACAGCCAACTCCAGTACTCTTGCCTGGAGATTCCCATAGACAAAGGAGCCTGGCAGGCTACAGTTCATGGGGTCACAGAGTTGGGCATGACTGAGTGAGTAACACATGCACACACACGAAAGGTTTATAAAAAATGAAAACAAATGGTTACCATTTGGTCTTGAGTCAATTTACTAATAAATTGAGCAATAAATGATTTTATATTTGAACAATATAGAAAGTAAATTACTACATGAGGTTACTGACAATATAAAGGAATGAAGAGTATGACATTAGTATGCAGTAAGCTGATGCTAATGTGTCTTTCCCTCATCAGTGATTTTGATTTTATGTAAGTGATGGGCTTGGCTAAATCCAAAACATTTAACATTTAATTGTGGTCATAATTTGCCAGTTCTATAGTATGCCATCCTTAAAATAGAACATCCAACAAATGCAAAAGCAGATTTTTTACTGGAAATTTATAACACCTCAATGCCTAGCATTGAGAAATTCATTTGCAAATCTGGTATTTTATTATTTTCTAATTTAAATGCACTTAGGAAAAAATAACGCTAAGTGAGGAAAGAATTATATTGTAAAGAAAGTACTAGTAACATTTGACACAATGAAAGTTTCCTTTGCATACGCAGGCACATTTCAGAGATTTTTTGCAGTAAACACTATTTCTACATTTCTTATTCTTTTAGAAATTGACATAGTACAATGATCTTCAGTATATTTAATCAATTTTATGGGGAAAGAGTATCTCCAATTTTAGGGAGAACTAGTGATATTGATTATTTTTCCTGTGGTCGTGTATGGATGTGAGAGTTGGACTATAAAGAAAGCTGAGCACTGAAGAATTGATGCTTTTGAAGTGTGGTGTTGGAGAAGACTCTTGAGAGTCCCTTGGACTGCAAGGAGATCCAACCAGTCTATTCTGAAGATCAGCCCTGGGATTTCTTTGGAAGGAATGATGCTAAAGCTGAAACTCCAGTACTTTGGCCATCTCATGCGAATAGTTGACTCATTGGAAAAGACTCTGATGCTGGGAAGGATCGAAGGCAGGAGGAGAAGGGGATGACAGAGGATGAGATGGTTGGATGGCTTCACCGACTCAATGGACATGAGCTTGAGTAAGTTCTGGGAGCTGGTGACGGACAGCGAGGCTTGGCATGCTGCAGTCCATGGGGTCGCAAAGAGTAGGACACGACTGAGTGACTGAACTGAACTGAAGTGATAATGCTTATTATTATAATGAAATAGTTATATGTCTGCACAATTTGAATGTTAAGGAAAAGATTTAGAGAGCATGTTTGTGTTCTTGTGACTGTGTGACTATGTATATGAATGTGTATACTGAGTATAATTGGCTTGCTAATAACCTAAAAACCAGACAAATCTTACAACCCTGTATGATAATCATCTATAGCAGAGGCTGGCAAGCTCTGTAAAAATAGTGAGCATTTAGACTTTATGGGCCATATGGTATTTGTCGCAACTCCTCAACTCTGTTATTGTCGTGGGAAGAGTACTCATAGGCAATACAGAAACAAACCGGTATGGCTGTGCTTGAATAAGATTTTATTTACCGAAACAGTTGGCAGGTTGGTCTTGACTCATGAGCCAAAGTTTGCCCATTCTTGATCTATGAACAGAAAAGCTAATACGTGTTTGACTTAACAAATTATTTAAGCTGAATAATTATAAGAACTGATCATTTTGATCCACTTTACTACCTTATTTCACTGGGGAATTTAATGTGCGATTTGTTGAAAATCAATAGATAGCTAGTGGGAAGATGCTATATAACATAGGGAGTCCAGCCCACACAGTGTGGTGGGATGGTGGGGGAGGGAGGCTCAACAGGAAGGAGCGTGTTGGATGGCAGTTGTATGGCAGCCAACACTTCATTATAGAGCAAATACTTTCCAATTAAAAATAAAAATAAACCTGCTTATATTTTGCAAAAGGATTTGGGATTTTAAGCATTTATATTGTATTTCTGATACATAAAGTATAAAATACAAAAGATACCTGGAGAATCAAAGTATTGATATTATTTTAATAGCTTATATAATGTATATTTAAATAAATATATACAAATCAATACACATGTATATATGCACAGTGATAATTTTATCAGCAAATTTTTAACCTTCACCTTAAAAACTAAACACTCAATTGACTATATTACTATGAATATATATACTTATATATTAAATACATATATATTTTAAAAAATCTTCAGCATAATATTTATAAGTACAATATTGATATGTAGAAGAAAATCTGTATGGCTATATCTTGATATTTGTAGAATACTTTAGGTGTGTCTTCTAAGTTACTAAACAGTATCTAAAACAACATACATTTGTTTTATAATCCTCCCAAAATATTCAAACTTCAGGAATTCTGAGTACTATTTTTTTCCAGAGAAAGACACATGTCTAGAGCAGATCATCTTAAGGAAGATTCTTATAAACATATATGCCAGAGGTAGACGATAAAAATTTATTATTGTAAATAATGTTTTAAACTTTAAAAGTCACTGTGCTGCATTTTGTAAAGCATTTTGTTAAATTTTAATGCTTATTTCTGAATTTTAAAACAGGTCTTTACAAAATATTTGGGGTCTTTTCTAGTGGTTCAGTAGTAAAGTATCTGCCTGCCAATGCAGGAGACTTGGGTTAATCTCTGCGTTGGGAAGATATCTTAGAGAAAGACATGACAACCCACTCCAGCATTCTTGCCTGGGAAATCCCATAGACAGAGGAGCCTGGCAGGCTAGAGTTCATAAGGTCCCAAAAGAGTCAGACTTAGACTCTACGACATGACTTAAAGACTAAACAACAACAAATATGTAGGCTTCACATTTCTACTTAACTTTTCAAGTGGTATTTAATGTCCCTTTAAACATAAAAGTTTATGAATGTACAAAATGTTATAGTTTTAAGCTATAACTTAAAACACTTGAAATAATTTGTGAAATATGCAATGGATATGTTTTAGTACTAAGCTAAAACAAGCTACAATTCAAAATTTCATACCTGCATTATGCTTTACCTGGATATTAAATTAAACTTTATACCTTTCTTTAACTATATGGGCTTCACACTTTTCCCTGAAAGTCACTTAGCTTTTCAAATTTTAATTATTTAGCATCACTTCTGCCAAAAAAAAGTGCACAAATCAATTCAATCTTCCAACAAATAAAAATTGGACAAAAAATAAAATATAGTTTCTAGAAAATAAAAATTTAAGCTGTCAGTGAGCAGAGGAAACATATACTTAAATTATTCTAAAGCATACTGTGAGATAAAAAAAAATCTATAGTATAAAATATTGTAGAAAATATGAGATTACATACAATTATATATGATCACATTAATAATTCTATAATATTCACATAAATAACTGACTATGAAAAGATGCATAACATCATTGATTATTACTGTTACTGTTAAGTTACTTCAGTTGTGTCCAACTCTGCGCAAGCCCACCAGGCTCCCCCGTCCCTGGGATTCTCCAGGCAAGCACACTGGAGTGGGTTGCCATTTCCTTCTCCAGTGCATGAAAGTGAAAAGTGAAAGTAAAGTCGCTCAGTCTTGTCCAACTCTTAGCGACCCCATGGATTGCAGCCCACTAGGCTCCTCCATCCACGGGATTTTCCAGGCAAGAGTACTGAAGTGGGGTGCCATTGCCTTCTCCATCATTGATTATTAGAGAAATGCAAATCAAAACTACAATGAGATAGCACCACACACCAGTCAGAAAGGCTATCATCACAAAATCAACTAACAATAAATGCCGGAAACAGCATTAAGAAAAGGTAAACTTCTTGCACTGTAAGTGGGAATGTGAATTGTTCCAGCCACTAAGGAAAACAATATGGAGTTTTCTTAAAAAAAAAACTAAAAATAGACCTACCATATGACACAGTGACTCCACTAGCGGGCATATACCCAGAAAAATTCACAATTCAAAAATTTATACCTATGCTGATTCATGCTAATGTTTGGCAGAAACTAGCACAGTACTGTAAAACAATTATCCTTCAATTAAAAATGAATAAATTTAATAATTAAAAAGATATATGCAACCCTAATGTTCACTGTAGCACTATTTATAATAGCCAGGACATGGAAGCAACCTAAAAGCCCATCAACAGAAGATTGGATAAAGAAGATATAGTGTGTATATATATATATATATATATATATATATGAATATAACCCAGCCATCAAAAGGAAATAAACTGAGTTATTTGTAGAGATATGGATGGACATAGAGACTGTCATACAGAGTAAAGTAAGCCAGAAAGAGAAAAATAAATGTCATATATTAACACATATATGTGGAATCAGAAAAAAATTGGTACTACGTTCAAAGCAAAAGCAGAGACACAGATGAGAATAAATGTATGTATTAGGTAGTTAAAATAGGAAAAAGGAGTCCGGAATGGCGGTGGCTAACAGCCTGCGAAAATAGAACAAAGGAAGGTCCAAGGACTGGAGTGAGGACCTCAGGTAAAACAAACAGCACTCCTGCTAGCCCAGTTTACACAGGGCAGGCCCAGGGGGAGAAGAAAAAACATAAAACGAGGAGCCAAAGGGCCGAGGGTCTCTCTCTTGTCTTCGCATATTTGGATCGCATGCCCTCATGCCTCAAGGTTGTATTTTCCTTCATTTTCTAAATAAAATGGAGCTGTAACACGGAGCTGTAGCAGTGTTCTGTCTGATGGCTTATAACAGTGGTTTGTCCAAGGGCTGTAACACTGGTCCGTCGCTTCAAATTTTTATTGTGATGAGACAGGACTGAGGAAATGACACACTGCCCCGACATATGAATACCAAAGGAGAAAGAGCGGGTGGTGAATTGGGAGATGAATTGGGAGATTGGGATTGACATATAGACACTATTGATAGTGAAGTCACTCAGTTGTGTCCGAATCTTTGTAACCCCATGGACTATAGCCTACCAGGCTCCTCCCTCCATGGGATTCTCCAGGCAAGAGTACTGGAGTGGGTTGCCATTTCCTTCTCCAGGGGAACTTCCTGACCCTGGGATCGAACCCAGGTCTCCCACATTCCAGGCAGATGTTTTAACCTCTGAGCCACCAGGGATGTCCATGTATAAAATAGATAACTAATGAGGACCTACTGTATAGCATGGGGAATTATATTCAGTGCTCTGTGGTGACCTAAATGGGAAGGCAATTCAAGAAAAAAAGAGTGTATATGCATATGTATACCAGATTCACTTTGTTGTACAGGAAAAATTAACACAACATTGCAAAGCAACTATACACCAATAAAAATGTGAAAAATAAAATAAAATAGAACCGGCTACTGATAGCTTCATATTACCTGCAAACATTAATATTGATTTAAACTTTTCCCATGAAATTAAGGTATGTGACCTTTCAATTGGTAATTCTGCAATTTTTAGAAAATGAATTTTTACATATATATAATTATAAAATACAAAATTTCACTTTAAAATGAAAATATAGATGAATAAAAAATAATTCCAATTTAATATTTATATTCTAAATCTAATATTGAATTCAAGTTTATTTCTTTTCCTTCTCATTAAGTAACATTGATTTCTGCACAAATATTCAAGGCCAAAAGGGGCAGCTGGAAAATTGAATGATTTTAATAAGTGTTTTTCATAGGCTGCACTGCTATATTGGACACTTAATTACAAGCAGCATAAGTTATATTCTATAGAGACAATCCTACTCATCAATCAATCACTGAAATAGACTCAAAAAAAAAACAACTATGTTTTTTTTTCTGTTTAATTTTAAAAGTAGAAACATTGTACAATATCAAGGCAGCTGTCTTACACTTTTTATTTAGTATTTTCTGAGCTTTCCTTCAAGCTATGCAGGTAATTAGGTACTTCTATTTTTCCCCCCCATATGTGAAGACAATAAGAAATCTAAGTTCAACAAACAAGATTTCATATGTTCAGTATTTATGATGAAAATTAGTTTTTCATCTAATTTTGATAGAAGGAGGACTTTACAAGTATCTTTCAAACATACAGCTTTATCCACTCTCATCTCCCCCTCCTTTTCTTTCACTCAAAATAAAATTGTGAGCAATTAAATCAAGTTTCTATATTTGGTGCATCCAAACTTCAGGAGTTGATAGCTTAATGATTTTAATAACTACTTTAAGTGTAACATGGTGACAAGTTGACACCTGAGGTTTGTGTCCTGCAATTTTATTTTCTAGCATTCTATTGTTACACTACAGGAACAGTAATATGATTAGAGTGAAGATTACAATGTTTTATTAGCCTCTCATTTAGATATGAGATATGAGAGCCTCTCATTTTAGATATACAAATGTGGCATATGTTTTTTTCAAGACATTCAAGGTAAAATATGTATTAAATTAGAAATGGACCAGCTAGAAAGAACACAGGTAATATTTTGTTATAAGACTACTCAAAGTATTGTTTCCTCATTATTGAAAGCAAAACATATAAACATGATTTCCTTCATGATTTTGATAATTCATTAGAATTTCATTTGAACATAACAATGTAATTTTGTTCTATTTAAATAAAGGTTTTAATATATTTGAACTTTAATTTCCTTTTTAGTCACTGATAATCCTATGGGAAATTTTTATTTTGCATTCAGAAAAAAAATATTTTTAACCATCTTAGTGAAACACAGCAGGTCCCTATGGCACTTGCCCCCAAGTCTTTCACCTGCCTTTTGCCTATAGAAAAACTTAGGTCAAAGAATAAGTTTCATCAGGGAAGTTAGAAAATCCAGAAATAAAGGAAAACAGTCAAAGGGACAAAATAGTAATAGTTTAGTCATTAAGCAAAGTCAGGACCTTCAGCTTCTTCTCAGATAATATTCTGAGCTATGTCTTGTGAGCTATTTTACAGATACTGAAACTCCCACCTAGTGGAGAAGTTAACTAGATGATGACCAGACTGTAATGATGATATAAACTACCACAATTCCAAGAAATGGCCTCAAGAAGTGGAAACAAATCATCCCTGGAACTGAATATTAGCTGTATGTAAGAAATCAAGATGACGCTGGTCAGACTACTGATGACCAACTTCCTAACAGTCAGAGCTGACTGTACTGTTTCCGCTTGTAGTCCCCTCCCTCAGCTTATAAAAGCTCTTGTCCACTGATTATTAAGGGTCTTTGGACAGGAGTCTACCCTTTGCATCCCCCCTCCTCAAACCTCCCCTTTTGCTGATGTCCAGAATAAAGCAAACATTCCTTTCCACCAACCTTACATCTTTACTGGCTTTGGAGTGGCAAGCAGCCAGACTCTACTTTTGGTTACATTAGAACCCAGGCTAGTACAATAAGCTTGCTTTTTTTCTAAATTTTTTTTGAAAAATAGAAATAACAATTTTGCCTAAATATACAGCAACTATAAAGATGGTGTATCATATATACATATATTTTATATTACATATACAGCATATGTTAAAGAACATATCTGCTATTATTACATATATGTCATGGCAATCTGTCCTATTTTTAAAAACTTGTTTGTAATCCTTGCTTATCATCCTGATCATAATCAACTAGTAGCATTTATCAAAATATCACAAAAATTATTTCTATGTGAAATATGTTTTTAAAAATCACTAAAATGTTGGTAAAGTCCATCCAAATTAAATATACACACGTTTATTTATTTCACTAAAATTTTGTGTATTATAATGGACAACAATATTATATTTAACTATTTCTATTAATAATCTCCCATTGGAGAAAATAAAGTCAGGGGAAAAAGGGACTTCAGTTCAGTCGCTCAGTCGTGTCCGACTCTTTGCGACCTCCTGAGTCGCAGCATGCCAGGCCTCCCTGTCCATCACCAATTCCCGGAGTTCACTCAAACTCACGTCCATCGAGTGGGTGATGCCATCCAGCCATCTCATCCTCTGTCGTCCCCTTCTCTTCCTGCCCCCAATCCCTCCCAGCATCAGAGTCTTTTCCAATGAGTCAACTCTTCGCATGAGGTGGCCAAAGTACTGGAGTTTCAACTTTAGCATCATTCCTTCCAAAGAAATCCCAGGACTGATCTTTAGAATGGACTGGTTGGATCTTAGGAATGGATACAAGAATGGAGCTACTCTGCTAGCAGTAGTGGCCTCACAAGTGTTTCTTTTGTACTGGTTTGGAGAACTCATTCTATTCTGAATTGCTCAGAAATTGCTTACTTGCTTATTCAATGCCATTTGTTAAGTGCTTTCTAAACCTGTTAGTGATGGATACACAAAATAATCACTAGTTGCACTATGAATATTCCAGGGAACCAAAGTGGACATTTCCTAATTCCTTTTGATATGAATATATCTTCTGTGTCTGTTTGGTTAAGAAATGATTAAAAATTCAAATCCTTTGTTCAGCTTCTTGAGCCTCTAGAGAATTGTAGATAATATATGCAAATACTAAAAATCCTATTTATTGATATACTTTTATATATCAGCCAGAAACATGATTTCTTATAAGAGACATTTGCTTCCTGGATATTTCAGAGAAAGCAAATGTCTTGGCTTGAAAATTCACTGACTACTTTTTGAATTCTTGACCGTGAATAAAGGTTAAAACTTCAAAATCAAGAAGTATTTCCACATCTCTCCTTAGTTCAATTTCTAATGGCGTCTTATCTTGAAGTCTGAAATACCCTTACTGAAATAAAGGCTAAAACATTTTAGAAAAACAGAAGGTCTAATTGACTTCAAAACAATTCAAATACTTTGACCAAAATAATGAAGTGCCTACATTTCCGCCATTGAGAGCTCTTCAACTTTCTATTAGGGACATCTTTGAAGGAGGTTTTGAAATATTTAAAAAAAATCTCAAAATATATCTCTGAAGGCTTGAATTATCTGCTATGGGCAACTAAGCTATGGTAGGTTATTTAAAATTATATTCAGCAACATTCATTAACGGCCACATTCCAAGGCTAGGTCTCCATTTATAAGTATCTGAAAATACTATTTAAGCGCTTACCAAGACATCATGGCAGTTGTTATAATAAAAGACAGAAAACACTGTTGAACAATAATATTAACAATTTTGATGGCTCAAGTCCTACCTTTATAAGCCCAGATCTTCCACATCTAAACGTTGCTTTCATTTCTACAACCATCAATTTCTCTTATAAGTAGGAAAATATTATGTCATATTTTGTTTAAAAGAAATATGAAAAGAAGGAGCTACTTGAGGAACTTTGGAAACTCAAGAAACTTAGGTGTTTTTCCTTTATGAGCATGTTTATCTAGATGCTTTAAGTAAATCTCAGCAGAACTTTTTCAGTGTGGTCCCTGCACACATCTTGACCTGGGACCATGTTAGTACTAAAACTTATGGGGCCTGCTCCACACCTACTAAATCAGAAACTCTGAGGGTGCCCATCAAAATATCTCATTTACCAAGATCTTCAGGTGATTCTGAGGCACTTCAGACCTGACTTCAGTTTAAAAAGATGCAGTTGACCCCAGCAAAGTTCACTGCTTTATTTATAGGATAGATTTCTTGTTCTTGTATAACTCAGTTGATCAAGTTTTCCTTCCTCTATAGATTGCCAGAGTTCTGCACTCTGAATTCATTAAACTATTCACCTTCCTTTGCTTTTCAATTTATGTAAATTGCCTGTCACTTATTTTCATAAGACTTGTAACACTTATCTTCTTTTTGTTTCCAATTTATATAGATACCTAATTTCTCTGTTTGTCTAGATTCTGTTCCACTCTCTTTGCTATGTTCGAGAATTCATGATTTCTTGAGCTTGAAAGTGCATATTAACAAGTAAAGATTTTGTTAACATACAGATTGGACTCAATTACATGAGTGTGGGACCTGAGATTCTGCATTTCTAAAATGTTCCTGGAGGATGTTCATGCTGTTGACACAGAGACCAGACTTTGAATAGCAGAGAAAGTATTTCTAATATATCTAGATGCAATTCAGCAAGAGTCAACAGTGACACCAAATGATACTATTTAGAGTGGATTGAATGTTTGTTCCCCAAAAAGTTATGGGGAAAAAGATCTTTAATTACATCTGCAAAGACTCTTTCCTAGTAAGGTCATATCTTATAATTAAGGTTTCTATACCACACATTAAAGTTCACTCTGTGCTATACAATCATATGAGTTTAGACAAATGAATATTGCTATATACCCATAGTTGGACTTCCCTGGTAACTCAGACAGTAAAGCGTCTGTCTACAATGTGGGAGACCTGGGTTTGATTGCTGGGTCGGGAAGATTCCCCTGGAGAAGGAAATGGCAATCCACTTCAGTACTACTGCCTGGAAAATCCCATGGATAGAGGAGCCTGGTAGGCTATAGTCCATGGGGTCGCAAAGAGTAGGACATGACTGAGCAATATCACATATATCCACAGTTACACTATCACACAGAATAATTCTACTGCTCTAAAAATTCCTCTGTGTTCATCTACATAACCTCTTCCTTTTACCCAGAATCACTGCAGTAATTTTGGAGGACAAGAATATAAAGTCTGTCAGTTTCCCCAACTATTTGCCATGAGGTGATGGGACCGGAGGCCATGATCTTCATTTTTTGAATGCTGAGTTATAAGCCAGGATTTTCACTCTTCACTTTCATCAAGAGGCTCTTTGAAGTTCCTCTTCACTTTCTGCCATAATGGTGGTGTTATCTGCATATCTAAGGTTGTTGATATTTCTCCTGGCAGTCTTCAATCTGGCCTGTGCTTCAACCAGCCCAGCATTTTGCATGACTTCACATATACTGTATATATAAGTTCAATAAGCAGAATGACAATATACAGCCTTACCATACTCCTTTTTCAATTTGGAACCAGTCCAATGCATATCCGGTTCTAACTGTTACTTCTTGACCTGCATACAGGTTACGCAGGAGATTGGTAAAGTGATCAGGTATTCCCAAATCTTGAAGAATGTTACACCATTTGTTGTGATCTACAGAGTCAAAGGCCTTAGCATAGCAAATGAAGCAGAAGTAGATGTTTTTCTGGAATTACCTTATTTTTATATAATCCAATGGATGTTGGCAATTTGATCTCTGGTTCCTCTGCCTTTTCTACAACCAGTTTGAACATCTGGAAGTTCACGGTTCAGATACTCTTCAAGCCTAGCTTAAAGAATTTTGAGCATTACTTTGCCAGTGTGTGAAATAAGTGGAACTGTGTGGTAGTTTGAATATTCTTTGACATTGCCTTTCTTTGGGATTGGAATGAAAACTGACCTTTTCCAGTCCTGTGGCCACTGCTGAGTTTTCCAAATTTCCTGGCATACTGAGTGCAGGACTTTCAAGCATCATCTTTCAGGATTTGAAAAGGCTCAGCTGGAATTCCATCACTTCCACTAGCTTTATTTGTAGTGATGCTTCCTAAAGCCCACTTGACTTCACATTCCAGGATGTCTGGCTCTAGGTGAGTGATCATATCATCGTGATTATCTTGGTCATGAAGATATTTTTTGTACAGTTCTTCTGTGTAGTCTTGCCACCTCTTCTTAATATCTTCTGCTTCTGTTAGGTCCATACCATTTCTGTCCTTTATTGTGCCCATCTTTGCATGAAATTTTCCCTTGGTATCTCTAAATTTCTTGAAGAGATCTCTAGTCTTTCAGATTCTATTGTTTTCCTTGATTTTTTTGCATTGATCACCAAGGAAGGATTTCTTTTCTCTCCTTGCTATTCTTTGGATTCTGCATTCAAATGGGTATATCTGCTCTTTTCTTCTTTACCTTTCACTTCTCTTCTTTTCACAGTTATTTGTAAAGCCTCCTCAAACAACCATTTTGCCTTTTTGCATATCTTTTTCTTAGGGATGGTCTTGATCACTGCCTTCTGTACAATGTTCTTCAAGCACTCAGTCTATCAGATTTAATCCCTTCAATCTATTTCTCACTTTCACTGTATAATCATAGAGATTTGATTTAGGTCATACCTGAATGCTCTTGTGGTTTTCCCTACTTTCAGTTTAGGACTGAATTTGGAAATAAGGAGTTCGTGATCTGAGCAACAGTCATCCCCCAGTCTTGTTTTTGCTGACTGTATAGAGCTTCTCCATCTTTGGCTGCAAAGAATATAATCAGTCTGATTTCAGTATTGACCAGCTGATGATGTCCATGTGTAGAGTCTTCTCTTGTATTGTTGGAAGAGGGTATTTGCTATGACCAGTGTGTTCTCTCGACAAAAATCTATTAGGGTTTGCCTTGCTTAATCTGTACCCCAAAGCCAAATTTGCCCATTACTCCAGTTTCTTGACTTCCTACTTTTGCATCCCAGTCCCCTATAATGAAAAGGATATCTTTTGGGGGTGTTAGTTCTAGAAGCTCTTGTAGGTCTGCATAGTTTGGTTCAACTTCAGCTTCTTAAGTATTACTGGTTGGGGCACAGACTTGGATTACCGTGATATTGTGTGGTTTGCCTTGGAAATGAACAGAGATCATTTTTGAGATTGCATCCAAGTACTGCATTTCAGACTTTTTTGTTGACTATGAGGGCTGCTCCGTTTCTTCTAAGGGATTCTTCCCCCAGTAGTTGATATAATGGTCATCTGAGTTAAATTCACTCATTCCAGTCCATTTTAGTTCTCAGATGTCTAAAATGTCAATGCTCACTGTTGCCATCTCTTGTTTGACAATTTCCAGTTTACCTTTATTTATGGACCTAACATTCCAGGTTCCTATGCAATACTGTCCTTTATATTTTTAAACTTTACTTCTATCACCAGTCATATCCACAACTGGGTGTTGTTTCCACCTTGGCTCAGACTCTTCATTCTTTCTGATGCTATTTCTCCACTCTTCTCCCATAGCATATTTAGCACTTACTGACCTGGGCAGTTCATCTTTCAGTGTCACATCTTTTTACCTTTTCATACTGTTCGTTAAGTTATTAAGGCAAGAATGCTGAAGTGGTTTCTTCATCATTCAGCCATTCCATTCACCACTGAAGTGAATTCCCTTCTCCAGTGGACCATGTTTTGTCAGAACCCTCCACCATGATCCATCCATCTTGAGTGGCCCTTCATGGCCTGGCTAATAGTTTCATTGAGTTAGACAAGGTTGTGATCCATGTCATCAGTTTGGTTAGTTTTCTGTGACTGTGTTTTTCATTCTGCCTGCCCACTGATGGATAAGTATCAGAGGCTTTCAGAAGCTTACTTGTCGGAGGGACTAGCTATGGGTAAAATGGGGTCTTTGTCTGATGTGAGGGCCATGCTCAGTAAATCTTTAATTTTCTGGTGATGGGTGGGGCTGTGTTCTCTCCCTGTAGTTTTGCCTGAGGCCACTATGGTAGGGGTTATGGGGGTAATTGTGTCCTCCTTCAAAAGGACTTATGCCAGCACACTGTGGCTCCCAAGACTGTTGTAGTCAGTGCCCCTGATCTCGTGGCAGGCCACTATTGACCCACACCTCCACTGGAGACTCCAAGGCACTGACCGGCAAGTCTAGCTCAGTCTCTTGTGGGGGCTCTTCTCCTTTCCCCTTGTACTGGTGTGCACATGGTTTTATTGTGTCCTCCAAGAGTCTGTTTCCCTGCATGTTCTCAGTCCTTTTGCCAGATCCATAGGTGGGGAAATCTGTTGTGGGCCCTAGAACTTTTTCAACAATTGACAACTTCTTTGGTATAATTGTTCTGCAGATTGAGGGTCATCTGCTCAGTGACTCCATAGTTGGGCTAATGGCAACCTCCTTCAAGATTACTTATGCCACATGCCTTGCCTCCCAGGCCTGCTGCAGCCAGAGCTCCTGTCCCCATGGCAGGTCACTGCTGAGCCATGCCTCCGCAGGAGACACTCAAACACTAAGACAAGTAAATGAGTGAATAGGAGATAAGCAGGCTCTAGAGTCAATTGTTAATGTTTGAGAATATATGTACTGAATGGTGGTATCCCTGCCAACATTTATATACTGAAGCCCTAACCCCTCAATGTGATAATATTGGAGGTGGGGCCTTTGAGAGTAATTATGGTTAGATTAGGTCATGAAAGTGGGACACTTATGGTGGTATTAGTGCTTTTATAAAAAGAGGAGACACTTGACTTCTCTCTGTGCAGGCACAGCAATTTGATAACCATCTACAAACCAGGAGGTGTGTCCTCACCAGAGCCCGACCATGCAGACATTTTTTCTAGAAATGTGAGAAATCAATTTCTAATGTCTAAGCCATATAGTCTATTGTGTTCTGTTGTGGCAGCCTGAGCAACTGAGATGGAGTTTTGTTTATGGGGACAGAAACTCTAAGAATGTAACTTTGTAGGGATACTGTCCAATGATTCCCAGATTTTCATGAACAGTTCAAATCTTTATGTGACAGCAACTTTTATGTATGTAACATATGTAGAATAAAAGTAGCAAAGGCGAGGAGATGGGTAAGGTCAGGGAACTGAACAGATAATGAAGCCCACATCTCCAGCAACTTGATATGGGAAGCCCCAGGAAAGCTTCTACATAACACCCAACTCCAAGTTTATCCACCACTGATGGAGGTGTTGGATTCTACTCTTAGAACTTCTGATACTGTTGTTTTTCAAATACAAATATTCTTGATAAGGGTCATATTTAGCAGAAATTTGTTAAAAGTGGTTAGTTAAGAAACTGGAAAAAAATTCCAATCATTTCAGAGAGAAAAATCTGACAACATGTGTCTCAGGAGGGCAAAATTTAGAAGAAAATACCAGAAGTTTACAAAAGTGGAAGACTGGGGTACTGAGAAACTTTCTCTTATTCTACATTTTTGCTTGATTCCAACTTAGAATCACAAGGGCATGCTACTATGTTAGGGTGGTTTTTCATACACGCTGTTAAAACACATAATTTCACTTGATGAGAATCAAACCTATTCCCCACAGCCTTAGATATTTAAAATAAAAAAGACTTTTCAGAGATCACAATGAAGAATGAAATAAAATACAGGGTAGTAAGTATAAAGCAGAACTTCAAGAATACCCCACATTTTTTATTATAAGTGAAATATACAATATAATATGTATTCCTATAAAAAAGGATAGAGATACGAATATCTACTTATTTAAGATTTTGGAGCTTCCCCCATAGACTTGGTGGTAAAGAATCTGCCTGGAATGCAGAAGACACAGGAAACACGGTTTTAATCCCTGGATTGGGAAGAACCCCAGGAGGAGGGCATGGCAACCCACTCCAGTATTCTTGCTTGGACAATCCCAAGGACAGAGGAGCCTGTTGGGCTACACTCCATAGGGTTGCAAAGAGTTGGACACAACTGAAGCAACAGAACATGTATGCATTTAAAATTTCATGTAGCAAAAATATTTTGCTGCTAAAATGAAGTTTGAAATCAAATACATTTTTAGAATTATCATCTTAAGTCATTCAGGTTAAGACTGTCTTCAATGCTTAAAACTCAATATAGAATACATTTCCAAAACTGTATTGAGCCACTTGGATGACATGAAGTATTTGAGCACCTCATTTGTGTTTCTTTGTGAATCAGTATTATACTAACTTTCTTATAACCAAACTAGACATTTTCACAATGAGAATTTCACTCATAAACACTATTTTGAAAGAAAATTAGAACAATGACATCCTAGATCTGGCAGTCATGTGAAAAAACACTTAATACTCTATTCCATCTAAATGAAATAGTTATTTTAACATTATTTCTGAAGGCAATATACCACTGCCGAAGAGGAAGCCTGCTATTTTAGAAACTGACAAATCTCTTGTAATTTCAATAGGTACAGACAGCTTCTTGCCTAATGGGAGGAGGAGCAATAGTGATGTCATCTCTTAAGGATCCACTTGTGGAAAATAAATGAGAGACTCCGACTCCAGAGCTGAGGCATGTCATGCTGAGGACACCGTGGCACTGACAGAATAACAAAGATTCTCACATTCTAAAGAAGGATTTTATTGACTTACAGAGGAAAACAGAAGTTGACTCATGTGAAGGTTTCCTAATTTGAGATATCCGATAATCATAGCAAAAGATGGAAAAGAGAAAAGAAATAGAAAGGGAGACAGACTGGTTATCAAATTTAAGTGCATTTATTATGTAATAAGAACCTTTAACTCTGTAGCCCTATCTTCTTACAGAGTAAAAGGGAGAGAGATAAAAATAACAAAACTTACAATTTATTTTATAGTGATTGTTTAGTGTATGATAAAATTTCTATTGCTTTTCAAGAAAAAATTCCTAGAAATGTATTATCTTTAATTGTTGTGGTTGTATTTTAAAGGATACTTAAAATTTAACATATAGGATAAAAACATGTTTATTTAACAGGAAAAACTTGGAACGTTGTGATAACCATTTACCTCATTAATTTTTATATGAATTTCTTGAGCTTTTAGGGCTATGGTATTTTTTCTGACTCATTTTGTTTCCAGTCCCCATCCTCCCCATCGCAGCTGTGGCAGTTCACCTACATAAAGTGTAGAGTTGTGTGCATGTGTGCTCAGTGCTTCAGTTGTGTACAACCTTGTGACCCCATGGACTGTAGCCCACCAGGGGCCTTTGTCCATGGAATTTCCCTACCAGGAATACTGGAGTGGGTTGCCATGGCCTCCTCCAGGGGATCTTCCTGACCCAGGGACCAAATCTGGGTCTCCTGTGTCTGCTGTATTGCAGGTAGATTCTTTAGTGTTGCATCCCTGAGGGAAGCCCTGTGGGGTAGAATTATTCATCTTTAAAAATATATTACCTTAAAAAAATCAATTTACTTACAGAAAACTTTTTGAAAGCATGGAATAAGTCACTATATATATTCCAAAAATTAAGATTTTGCACACAAATATCACAGTTTGGGAAAAAAACAGTAATACTGTAAAAACAAATTTGAACAAAATATAGAATGAGGTATTGGGGAATGTGCTAGATTGTCTACAACGTAATCAATGCAATTCAAATTTGTGTGCTTATTCTACAGTTGAGACCAAGAATAGAAAGAAGAATAGTCCAGGAAAAAAAGCTCTTTAGCTGTAAAACTAAATGGTAAAGGCTTTTTGTAGAATTCTGTTATAAGCTAACTTGTGCAACCTCCCTAACCCATATGTTGAAGTTTTAACCTCTTTATCTCAAAATGTGACTGTATTGAAGACAGAGCCTTTAAGGAGTTTATTAAAGTTAAGTATGCTTATAGGGATGGGCCATAATCTAACAGTACTGATATACTTTTAACAAGAGGAGATTAGAATACGGACATGCACAAAGTGAAGCTCCTGTGAAGACACAGGAGAAAATGGCTATCTACACACGAGGAAAAAGGTCTCAGAAAAAATCAATCCTACGGATAACCTGATCTCAGACCTGAAACTTCTAGAACTGAGTAAATACACTTCTACTGTTTAAGCTACCTAGTGTCTAGTACTTTGTTATGCCAGCCCTAGAAAGCTAAGACAAATGCTTTAATGTTTCTTCTGTGCTGGTCATGAAAAGGGAACATTTCAGAAAGACGTTTCTCTTGTACAAAGATGATGCAAGGAAGAATTTAGAGTAAGCTAAAGTCCTTCTTAAAAGTAGTATGATGTAGTCACTGATGAGCTTAGTTTAACAGGGAAAATAGAGTCAGTAATAGAAAACCTCTCAACTCCAGGCAGCCAAGGTGTAGCCGGTTACCTCTAGAAACTTGTATAACACAGATATCCAAAAAAGATTTAAAATTTTTTCCTTAAAACAGAATGAGTACTTAAACCAGTGTGGTATTATCAGAGATCATTAATAGTTGAAATTTACTGAAGTGATAGTTTATCTTTTTTTAAGGTACAATGTTGTAGGAAAATATAAATGAAGTATGTATTAGATATTCTTTAACAGTTACGTTCTCCTAAAGAAAAGCATAGCCAGTTTTCCCTTATTGTCCCAAATTGGCATCAAATGACAGAGGCATAGCGTCCAAGAGAAAATAAAGCCACATTTACTTGGACCATTACAGAATCAAAATATAATATAAATTGCCCATTAAGTTTTTAAGATAAATTAGTGCACATTCACATGCATGAGTTCATTTCCTGTAATGACATCTCTGTTTTCACAAAATCCTTAGCATTCTGGAGGGATGAAAATGCATATTTTGACTGGCAAGATCTGAGTCTCAGTAAGGAGGGCTTCAACTAATCCTCAAGGAGGAGTGGCTGTATATTTCCTAGATTCTCAGGAAGAGAAAGCAAAAGACAAAGAAAATACCTACTCAATCAAACTTCACAGAAGTTATGTTTTTCCCCTGTAAGCTTTATCTGAAAAGAACATAGGCAACTGGAATTTCTGGATTTCAGAAGACCAGTCCTCTCCTGGGGAAAAATTTGAGATGCAGGGAATGAAAAACATTGATTGTGTTTGAGAGAAGGCCAGAGCTATGATTGAAATCTCTAGCTTTTAATTCTTGTTTTATTATATTACTTTTGCACTTAATCACCCTTGAAGAGAATTTTTAAAGCATAACAGACCTTTTGGACCTGGATTCCTGGTTTCATGATGACTGGGGAAAGGCACAGTTTCTCCACCATAAGTTTTCACAGTTCTACTTCAGTCATTACAGAATCTCTAGAGTTAAAACTTTGTTCACAGTTTGTCTTGGATCCTATTAATGTTTCACCTCTGAATTTTGAGTCATTTTTAAACTTTTATTTGATTCCATTACTCCAATCTATGATTAAACTTTAATTTTTCTCTGAAAAGCAATAAGCAAAAATGGAAAATAAATCCAGGAAGCACTCTCCTGAATTGTTCCTCAAATTTTTCACATTTAAAGCAGAGATAATAATGGACAACCTCATCATCATCCAAGTCTATTTTAGTTAAATAAGAAAGCTTTAAAATTCAGTATATAAACTATTATCTGCTAATTCCGCTAAGAATTAAATCCTTTTGTTGCTGACTTAGCCTTAGCTTTGTCAGCAACTTTGATTAATACAAACTTTGGCAGTATTAGCATGACTTCTGGCATGAAATTTTTGCTCAGATATGACATAATATAACCAGTTCTTCTAAAATTTGAAATATTATATGGGAATCCTTTACTGGACTTGTTCTTAATCAGGATTAAACTCAATTTTGTAATATAATGGATATGTCACAGTCTAAACTATATACACTGTGAACACATCCACATTTGGGGATGTCTAGAATGCAGATGGTGACTGCAGCCATGAACTTAAAAGACGCTTACTTCTTGGAAGAAAAGTTATGACCAAGCTAGATAGCATATTGAAAAGCAGAGACATTACTTTGCCGACTGAGGTCTGTCTAGACAAGGCTATGGTTTTTCCAGTAGTCATGTATGGATGTGAGAGTTGGACTGTGAAGAAGGCTGAGCACGGAAGAACTGATGCTTTTGAACTGTGGTGTTGGAGAAGACTCTTGAGAGTCCCTTGGACTGCAAGGAGATCCAACCAGTCCACTCTGAAGGAGATCAGCCCTGGGATTTCTTTGGAAGGAATGATGCTAATATTGAAACTCCAGTACTTTGGCGACCTCTTGCGAAGAGTTGACTCATTGGAAAAGACTCTGATGCCGGGAGGGATTGGGGGCAGGAGGAGAAGGGGACGACAGAGGATGAGATGGCTGGATGGCATCACTGACTAGATGGACGTGAATCTGAGTGAACTCTGGAAGTTGGTGATGGACAGGGAGGCCTGGCATGCTGCGATTCATGGGGTCGCAGAGAGTCGGACACGACTGAGCGACTGAACGGAACTGAACTGAGAATGGTAATGATGGAGAAGGCAATGGCAGCCCACTCCAGTACTCTTGCCTGGAAAATCCCATGGAGGGAGGAGCCTAGTAGGCTGCAGTCCATGGGGTCGTGAAGAGTCAGACACGACTGAACGACTTCACTTTCAGTTTCACTTTCATGCACTGCAGAAGGAAATGGCATCCCACTCCAGTATTCTTGCCTGGAGAATCCCAGGGTCAGCAGAGCCTGGTGGGCTGCCGTCTGTGTCGCACAGAGTTGGACACGACTGAAGCGACTTAGCAGCAGCAGCAGCAGAATGGTAATGAATGAACTTATGGAGGCTTACTTACTGGATGAACCACTGTATCTAACGGGAAAAATTATTGCAAAATTTATTTTTACTGGAGGCAGTTTCCCAGAATTAAGACCCTTGAATCAGTCCACAGGATAGAAAGGAAAAGGTGGGATGAATTGAGAGAGTAGTGTTGACATATACATATTACCATATGTAAAATATCTAGTGAGAAGCTATCTGGCACAGGGAGTTCAGCTTGGTGTTTTGTGATGATCTAGAGGGGTAGGATAAGTGCAGGGAGGCTCAAGAGGGAGGGGCTACATGTGTACATATGACTGATTCACATTGTTGCCTAGCAGAAACCAACACAACATTACAAAGCAATTATGAGAAATAAAGCAATAGTCACTGAATTACGTCCTACTCTTTGGGGCCCGTGGACTGTAGCCTGCAAAGGCTCCTCTGTCCACGGAATTCTCTAGGCAAGAATACTGGAGTGGGTTGCGATTCCCTTCTCCAGGGGATCTTCCTGACCTAGGGATTGAACCCAGGTCTCCAGCACTGCAGGCAGATTCTTTACCTTCTGAGCCACCAGGGAACTATATTTCAATTAAAAAGCAAAAAACAAACAAAAAACTTTTGGTAATGCATTGGTTTCCTTTCCTTTGCTATAACTAATTACCATAAATTCAGTAGCTTGAGGCAACCAAATGTATTATCTTACAGCTCTAGAGGTCTGAAGTCCAAAATGGGTCTCACCAGGTTAAAATAAAGGTGCTTGCAGAGCTGTGTTCCTTTATTGAAGCTCTAACCGAGTTCAGTCCTCTATCTTTTTCAGCTTCTAGAGGCTCCCTGCATTCCTTGGCTATGGCTGCATTCCTTCAAAAGTAGCAAAGGCCTTTTGAGTATTTCTCCCTTGACACCACTCTGACTCTTCTTCTCCCTCTTCCACATCTAAGGACCCTTTTGATTACAATTAACTCAACTGGATAATACAAGCTAATCTCCCTATCTAAATGTCAGCTAATTAGCAACCTAATTCCATTTGCTATCTTCAATTCCCTTTGCCATCTTCATTTCCCTTTGCCAAGTAGCCTAATATATACACAAGTACATGTGTGTATGCTAAGTCATTTCAGTTGTGTCAGACTCTTCTTGACCCTCTAGACTGTAGCCTGGGGTTTCCCAGGTGGTGCTACTGGTAAAGAAACTACCTGACAATGCAGGAGATGTAAGAGACATGGGTTTGATCTCTGGGTTGAAATGGTCCTCTGGATGAGGGTATGGCAACCCATTCCAGTATTCTTGCCTGGAAGAGCTTGGCAGGCTACAATCCATAGGGTTGCAAAGAGTTGGACACCACTGAAGTGGTTTAGCACGCACACACATACACATGGACTGTAGTCCAGCAGGCTCCTCTGTCCATGGGATTCTCCAGGCAAGAATACTAAAGTGGGTTGCCATGCCCTCATCCAAGGGATCTTCCAGATCCTAGGATTGAACCTGTGTCTCCTATGGCTCCTGCACTGCAGGTGGATTCTTAACCACTGAGCCCTGGGGAAGTCCATATTCAAAGGTACTTGCAGTAAAGATGTAGGCATCATGGGGAGTCATTCTTCCTTACTCTTGTGGAAGAATCTTAGTAAAAAGAGAACAAATGCAACAAATAAATATATCAGTTGCTATGAAACTAAACTTCTTGCTTGAAAAAGAAGACAGAATGGCAACAGAAGAGGTCTGTGGCTCAGAAACCATAGATGAAAGGCCAATATGAGTTCAGAGTCATAGAGGTTGTCAGGTCACATACGAAAAGCCTGACTTATAAAACTTCCATTTGCAGCTTCAGAATACTGCATTCTAGTGACCTGAAAACTGTGCGGATATTTTTGGAATTGCAAGAGAAAGGAGAATATTGTCTTATGGTAGCCTTAGGAACTACAAGTGAGAAACGCTGGTGAAATTGTGTTGATAGATGCTGAAACAGTAATTTACAACTGCATTCCTCTCCCAGTTATTCATTCTTAACTCTGACTCCACACCAAAATAACCTACAGGGACTTTGAAAATGTTTAATAAAAAGATTTAACTTCTTTCCCAGTGATTATTCAGTAAACTTGGGATGCTAAGATGCACATGCCAGGTCTGTCCAACTGTTCAGTTCCTGAACTTCAGTGTAAGGTTTATATTGTTTTTCTCTGTACTTTTAGCATCAATCACAGTGCCCAGCACATTCCACATACCAAGCAATGTTTGTACAATGACTACACGTAGAAGCATATTATTCAAATCTCATGTGGCCTGAGAATCAGGTTACACTTTGAAAGCTAATCTCTTGCCATAGTGTTTCTTATTAACTAGCAGGAATCCTAGCTATTAGGTGGATATTTGCCAGCTGATTTTGAGATTTTTTTTTTAAATGGTATCAGAATTATGAAGGTGGTACAAACAGCAGGTGTTCCTGACACCCTATCTAGAGTAACACCCATAATCTAGTCCCTCTCATTCCCATTTTCTGTTCTATTTTGTCTTATAAACAGCTTACACATATGAATTAGATGGTTGACAGACTTTCTATCATCTCTCCATTAAGTCCAATAGCAGGTGGGGTATTATTAGGCTTTTTTGCTATAATTTCCCTAGCATCTAGAACAATGCTTCCTGGAAATTATGCACCCAATAATATTTATCAAGTGAAAAAAATTATGTCATGTGAAAATAATAAATCACTATAACAAAAAGAATCTACCACTAATTTGGTCAAGTCAAAAGCTTTTTATCTGCAGACAAAGCAAGAACGTATTCAGGAGTCATGGGAGCTTTAACATAGTTTCTTGGCAGCTTAATGCTAGAATTAGTTGGAAGCAAAGGGTGTATATTTTTATTCAAATGTAGATTCTTCTAAACTGTAGGGTAAAATCACACTAGAGAATCTAACATAATCCTGTAAAACACTGTACTTTGATTATAATTTTGTAAATGAATTATTAATCACATACATCAAAATATGCTATTCATCTATTGTATTTTGATGCTCACTGAATATACTCAAAGATTTTCAGTTCAGTTCAGTCGCTCAGGCATGTCCGACTCTCTGCAACCCATGAACCGCAGCAAGCCAGGCCTCCTTATCCAACACCAACTCCCAGAGTTTACCCAAACTCATGTCCATTGAGTCGGTGATGCCATCCAGCCATCTCATCCTCTGTTGTCCCCTTCTCCTCCTGCCCTCAATCTTTCCCAGCATCAGGGTCTTTTCAAAACACTTAGCAGTTCGCATCGCGTTGCCAAAGTATTGCAGTTTCAGCTTCTTTAGCTACCGTTTTAAACAACTCATCAATGGAACAAAATAGAAAGCCCAGAGATAAATCCACACACATATGGACACCTTATCTTTGACAAAGGAGGCAAGACTATACAATGGAGTAAAGACAATCTCTTTAACAAGTGGTGCTGGGAAAACTGGTCAACCACTTGTAAAAGAATGAAACTAGATCACTTTCTAACACCGCACACAAAAATAAACTCAAAATGGATTAAAGATCTAAATGTAAGACCAGAAACTATAAAACTCCTAGAGGAGAACATAGGCAAAACACTCTCAGACATAAATCACAGCAGGATTCTCTATGATCCACCTCCCAGAATTCTGGAAATAAAAGCAAAAATAAACAAATGGGATCTAATTAAAATTAAAAGCTTCTGCACAACAAAGGAAACTATAAGCAAGGTGAAAAGACAGCATTCTGAATGGGAGAAAATAATAGCAAATGAAGCAACTGACAAACAACTAATCTCAAAAATATACAAGCAACTTATGCAGCTCAATTCCAGAAAAATAAACGACCCAATCAAAAAATGGGCCAAAGAACTAAATAGACATTTCTCCAAAGAAGACATACGGATGGCTAACAAACACATGAAAAGATGCTCAACATCACTCATTATCAGAGAAATGCAAATCAAAACCACAATGAGGTACCACTTCACACCAGTCAGAATGGCTGCGATCCAAAAATCTGCAAGCAATAAATGCTGGAGAGGGTGTGGAGAAAAGGGAACCCTCCTACACTGTTGGTGGGAATGCAAACTAGTACAGCCACTATGGAGAACAGTGTGGAGATTCCTTAAAAAATTGCAAATAGAACTACCTTATGACCCAGCAATCCCACTGCTGGGCATACACACCGAGGAAACCAGAATTGAAAGAGACACATGTACCCCAATGTTCATCGCAGCACTGTTTATAATAGCCAGGACATGGAAACAACCTAGATGTCCATCAGCAGATGAATGGATAAGAAAGCTGAGGTACATATACACAACGGAGTATTACTCAGCCGTTAAAAAGAATTCATTTGAATCAGTCCTGATGAGATGGATGAAACTGGAGCCGATTATACAGAGTGAAGTAAGCCAGAAAGAAAAACACCAATACAGTATACTAACACATATATATGGAATTTAGGAAGATCGCAATGACAACCCTGTATGCAAGACAGGAAAAAAGACACAGATGTGTATAACGGACTTTTGGACTCAGAGGGAGAGGGAGAAGGTGGGATGATTTGGGAGAATGGCATTCTATCATGTATACTATCATGTAAGAATTGAATCGCCAGTCTATGTCTGACGCAGGATATAGCATGCTTGGGGCTGGTGCATAGGGATGACCCAGAGAGATGTTATGGGGAGGGAGGTGGGAGGGGGGTTCATGTTTGGGAACGCATGTAAGAATTAAAGATTTTAAAATTTTAAAAATAAAAAACTAAAAAAAAAAAGAATTAAAGGATAGAAAAAAACACTAATTTGAAAAGATTAAAAAAAATAAACAACTCATCAACATCATTTTTACGGAAATGACTGGCTGAGATTTTGGAAATATTTCTTTTACAAAGGGAAAGAAATTCCCTTTGTAAAGGATTAAAAAGAAATGGGCATCAGTTTTCCCTAAAATTAGATACTCTCCTTCCTCAAATTAGAGGAAACTAATTTTAGGTTTATTTCATTTTGTGAAGCTTTAACAAAGATTTGCAGCTAAGGTTGTGTGTTTAAGTTCTATGAGTTTAAGATCTGCAGTTCTGAATTGAATGAGTTATCAGCATGAATGCACCCTGAAATATTCAAAAAGAAATCAAATAATACATATTTGCTAACTGCCCACTTAAAGACCTAGAAACAATTTAAAAAATACCAGTAGCAATCAGCACAACTGAAGTCACAGACTGTGGTCTTTAAACATTATTTCCATTAATAATAACCCAAGAATCAGTCTGTAAGTATATTAGAATAGCAGAAAGTAGGAAAGTTATAAAGTATTGTCAAGGTCATCTCAAAAAAAAACTCAACAGCCATTTTAAACAATCTCCACTGGCCAAAGATCTTCTAAATGAGCATGAAAGCTTTAATTGATTTAAGCATATCAGATATGTATAAATTCATAAGTTCATAATGGTAAAATCATGTACACACACACACAGAGCCCCATTATCCCTTTTGAAGGATTCAAGGAACCAAATGATAACTTGGAAACTGGTAAATAAAGGGGAAAATATTGCATTTATTCCACTTTTCTATTTGAACTGCCTTTATGTAGCGAAAGAGCTGGTGAAGAAAGTTTCCTTTTAGAAAGTATTCCAAATAATAAATGAAGAGGAGCACTAGTATTGCATAATCACTCAGTCATGTCCAACTCTATACAACCTCATGGGCTGTTGCTCACCAGGCCCTGTTGTCCTTGAAATTTCCCAGGCAAAAATACCAGAGTGGACTGCCATTTCCTGCTCCAAGAACTCTTCCTGACTCAGGAACTGAACCTGCATCTCTTGCATTTATTTCATGGTGTTGGTGAGCATGATCCTCTATTCACTGTGTTGCAAGTTGGATGTGAAGGCTTGTGGTTCAAGAATACTTCACTGATTTGTTTCCTTGATGGAAGCATCAGGAGGCACCTGGATGGTGTCTGTCTTTCTGTGTAGTTGTACCATGATGATGACTTTCAAAATGCACCAATTAACTAGAGTCTTCAAAATGGCAATATCCTAGTTTTATAATAAATGAAGAAGTAATGATAAAAACAGAATATTACTATTGTGAAACACAATCCATGTGCCTCCTGATGGAACACACATCAGTGAAGTAACTTGAACCACAAATCTTCACACCCAACTTATAACACAGTGAAAAGGGGACCAGGATAAACAATACCATGATATATCAGACCCAGCAATCCCACTGCTGGGTATACACACAGAGGAAACCAGAACTGAAAGAGACACGTGTACCCCAGTGTTCATTGCAACACTGTTTATAATAGCCAGGACATGGAAGCAACCTAGACATCCATCAGCAGATGAATGGATAAGAAAGCTGAGGTACATATACACAATGGAGTATTACTAAGCCATTAAAAAGAATACATTTGAATCAGTTCTAATGAGGTGGATGAAACTAGAGCCTATTATACTGAGTGAAGTAAGGCAGAAAGAAAATCACCAATACAGTATACTAACACATATATATGGAATTTAGAAAGATGGTAACAATAACCCTGTATGTGAAACAGCAAAAGAGACACAGATGTATAGAACAGTCTTTTGGACTCTGTGGGAGAGGGCAAGGGTGGGATGGTTTGGGAGAATGGCATGGAAACATGTATAATATCATATGTGAAATGAATCGCCAGTCCAGGTTCGATGCAGGATACAGGATGCTTGGGGCTCGTGCACTGAGATGACCCAGAGAGATGGTATGAGAAAGGAGGTGGGAGGGGGGTTCAGGATGTGGAACACGTGTATACCTGTGGTGGATTCATGTTGATATATGGCAAAACCAATACAATATTGTAAAGTAATTAGCCTCCAAGTAAAAGAAATAAATTTAAAATTTTAAAAATGTGATAAAGAAAGATAAAAAAAGATGACAGAAAACTCTGTAGGATAAACAACTCAGAGATAAAATAGATGTTATTAAATTATTCAAAAACTAAACTGCTGTAATTAAGAGGGAAGGATGGAGAATGAAACTATAGATGAAAACAGACATGCTAGTAAAATAATGCTCAAAATTCTCCAAGCCAGGCTTCAGCAATACATGAACCGTGAACTTCCAGATGTTCAGGCTGGTTTTAGAAAAGGCAGAGGAACCAGAGATCAAATTGGCAACATCCGCTGGATCATGGAAAAAGCAAGAGAGTTTCAGAAAAACATCTATTTCTGCTTTATTGACTATGCCCAAACCTTTGACTGTGTGGATCACAATAAACTCTGGAAAATTCTGAAAGAGATGGGAATACCAGACCACCTGACCTGCCTCTTGAGACACCTATATGCAGGTCAGGAAGAAACAGTTGGAACTGGACATGGAACAACAGACTGGTTCCAAAGAGGAAAAGGAATACGTCAAGGCTGTATATTGTCTGCTTATATAACTTATATGCAGAGTACATCATGAGAAACGCTGGGCTGGAAGAAACACAAGCTGGAATCAAGATTGCTGGGAGAAATATCAATAACCCCAGATATGCAGACGACACCACCCTTATGGCAAAAAGTGAAGAGGAACTAAAAAGGTTCTTGATGAAAGTGAAAGAGGAGAGCAAAAATGTTGGCTTAAAACTCAACACTCAGAAAACTAAGATCATGGCATCTGGTCCCATCACTTCATGGCAAACAGATGGGGAAACAGTGGAAACAGTGTCAGACTTTATTTTGGGTGGGGGGGCTTCAAAATCACTGCAGATGATGACTGTAGCCATTAAATTAAAAGACGCTTACTCCTTGCAAGAAAAGTTATGACCAACCTAGATAGCATATTGAAAAGCAGAGACATAACTTTGCCAACTAAGGTCCGTCTAGTCAAGGCTATGGTTTTTCCTGTGGTCATGTATGGATGTGAGAGTTGGACCGTGAAGAAAACTGAGTGCCAAAGAGTTGATACTTTTGAACTGTGATGTTGTAGAAGACTCTTGAGAGTCCCTTGGACTGCAAGGAGATCCAACCAGTTCATTCTTTTTTTTTCTTTTTTTTAGTTTTTTATTGTTTTAATTTTAAAATCTTTAATTCTTACATGTGTTCCCAAACATGAACCCCTCTCCCACCTCCCTCCCCATAACATCTCTGTGGGTCATCCCCATGCACCAGCCCCAAGCATGCTGTATCCTGCGTCGGACATAGACTGGCGATTCAATTCTTACATGATAGTATACATGATAGAATGCCATTCTCCCAAATCATCCCACCCCCTCCCTCTCCCTCTGAGTCCAAAAGTCTGTTATGCACAGCTGTGCATTTTTCTGTCTTGCATACAGGGTCATCATTGCGATCTTCCTAAATTCCATATATATGTGTTAGTATACTGTATTGGTGTTTTTCTTTCTGGCTTACTTCACTCTGTATAATCGGCTCCAGTTTCATCAATCTCATCAGAACTGATTCAAATGAATTCTTTTTAATGGCTGAGTAATACTCCATTGTGTATACGTACCTCAGCTTTCTTATCCATTCATCTGCTGATGGACATCTAGGTTGTTTCCATGTCCTGGCTATTATAAACAGTGCTGCGATGAACATTGGGGTACATGTGTCTCTTTCAATTCTGGTTTCCTCAGTGTGTATGCCCAGCAGTGGGATTGCTGGGTCATAAGGTAGTTCTATTTGCAATTTTTTAAGGAATCTCCACACTGTTCTCCATAGTGGCTGTACTAGTTTGCATTCCCACCAACAGTGTAGGAGGGTTCCCTTTTCTCCACACCCTCTCCAGCATTTATTGCTTGCAGATTTTTGGATCGCAGCCATTCTGACTGGTGTGAAGTGGTACCTCATTGTGGTTTTGATTTGCATTTCTCTGATAATGAGTGATGTTGAGCATCTTTTCATGTGTTTGTTAGCCATCCGTATGTCTTCTTTGGAGAAATGTCTATTTAGTTCTTTGGCCCATTTTTTGATTGGGTCGTTTATTTTTCTGGAATTGAGCTGCATAAGTTGCTTGTATATTTTTGAGATTAGTTGTTTGTCAGTTGCTTCATTTGCTATTATTTTCTCCCATTCAGAATGCTGTCTTTTCACCTTGCTTATAGTTTCCTTTGTTGTGCAGAAGCTTTTAATTTTAATTAGATCCCATTTGTTTATTTTTGCTTTTATTTCCAGAATTCTGGGAGGTGGATCATAGAGAATCCTGCTGTGATTTATTTCTGAGAGTGTTTTACCTATGTTCTCCTCGAGGAGTTTTATAGTTTCTGGTCTTACATTTAGATCTTTAATCCATTTTGAGTTTATTTTTGTGTGCGGTGTTAGAAAGTGATCTAGTTTCATTCTTTTACAAGTGGTTGACCAGTTTTCCCAGCACCACTTGTTAAAGAGATTGTCTTTACTCCATTGTATATTCTTGCCTCCTTTGTCAAAGATAAGGTGTCCATATGTGTGTGGATTTATCTCTGGGCTTTCTATTTTGTTCCATTGATCTATATGTCTGTCTTTGTGCCAGTACCATACTGTTTTGATCACTGTGGCTTTGTAGTAGAGCCTGAAGTCAGGCAAGTTGATTCCTCCAGTTCCATTCTTCTTTCTCAAGATTGCTTTGGCAATTTGAGGTTTTTTGTATTTCCATACAAATCTTGAAATTATTTGTTCTAGTTCTGTGAAAAATATGGCTGGTAGCTTGATAGGGATTGCATTGAATTTGTAAATTGCTTTGGGTAGTATACTCATTTTCACTATATTGATTCTTCCAATCCATGAACATGGTATATTTCTCCATCTATTAGTGTCCTCTTTGATTTCTTTCATCAGTGTTTTATAGTTTTCTATATATAGGTCTTTAGTTTCTTTAGGTAGATATATTACTAAGTATTTTATTCTTTTCATTGCAATGGTGAATGGAATTGTTTCCTTAATTTCTTTTTCTACTTTCTCATTTTTAGTGTATAGGAATGCAAGGGATTTCTGTGTGTTGATTTTATATCCTGCAACTTTACTATATTCATTGATGAGCTCTAGTAATTTTCTGGTGGAGTCTTTAGGGTTTTCTATGTAGAGGATCATGTCATCTGCAAACAGTGAGAGTTTTACTTCTTCTTTTCCAATTTGGATTCCTTTTATTTCTTTTTCTGCTCTGATTGCTGTGGCCAAAACTTCCAGAACTATGTTGAATAGTAGCGGTGAAAGTGGACACCCTTGTCTTATTCCTGACTTTAGGGGAAATGCTTTCAATTTTTCACCATTGAGGATAATGTTTGCTGTGGGTTTGTCATATATAGCTTTTATTATGTTAAGGTATGTTCCTTCTATTCCTGCTTTCTGGAGAGTTTTTATCATAAATGGATGTTGAATTTTGTCAAAGGCCTTCTCTGCATCTATTGAGATAATCATATGGTTTTTATTTTTCAATTTGTTAATGTGGTGAATTACATTGATTGATTTGCGGATATTGAAGAATCCTTGCATCCCTGGAATAAAGCCCACTTGGTCATGGTGTATGATCTTTTTAATGTGTTGTTGGATTCTGATTGCTAGAATTTTGTTGAGGATTTTTGCATCTATGTTCATCAGTGGTATTGGCCTGTAGTTTTCTTTTTTTGTGACATCTTTGTCAGGTTTTGGTATTAGGGTGATGGTGGCCTCATAGAATGAGTTTGGAAGTTTACCTTCCTCTGCAATTTTCTGGAAGAGGTTGAGTAGGATAGGTGTTAGTTCTTCTCGAAATTTTTGGTAGAATTCAGCTGTGAAGCCGTCTGGACCTGGGCTTTTGTTTGCTGGAAGATTTCTGATTACAGTTTCAATTTCCTTGCTTGTGATGGGTCTGTTAAGATTTTCTATTTCTTCCTGGTTCAGTTTTGGAAAATTGTACTTTTCTAAGCATTTGTCCATTTCTTCCACATTGTCCATTTTATTGGCATACAACTGCTGATAGTAGTCTCTTATGATCCTTTGTATTTCTATGTTGTCTGTTGTGATCTCTCCATTTTCATTTCTAATTTTATTGATTTGATTTTTCTCTCTTTGCTTCTTGATGAGTCTGGCTAATGGTTTGTCAATTTTATTTATCCTTTCAAAGAACCAGCTTTTGGCTTTGTTGATTTTTGCTATGGTCTCTTTTGTTTCTTTTGCATTTATTTCTACCCTAATTTTTAAGACACTATAAAAGCAGTGCTAAGAGGAAAGTTCATAGCAATACAGGCATACCTCAAGAAACAAGAAAAAAGTTAAATAATTAACCTAACTGTACAACTAAAGCAACTAGAAAAGGAAGAATTGGAGAACCCCAGAGTTAGTAGAAGGAAAGAAATCTTAAAAATTAGGGCAGAAATAAATGCAACCAGTCCATTCTAAAGGAGATCAGACCTGGGTGTTCATTGGAAGGGCTGATGCTAAAGTTGAAACTCCAGTACTCTGGCCACCTCATGTGAAGAGTTGACTCACTGGAAAAGACCCTGATGCTGGGAGGGATTGGGGGCAGGAGGAGAAGGGGATGACAGAGGATGAGATGGCTGGATGGCATCACCGACTCAATGGACGTAAGTTTGAGTGAACTCCGGGAGGTGGTGATGGACAGGGAGGCCTGGCGTGCTGCGATTCATGGGGTCGCAAAGAGTCAGACACGACTGAGCGACTGAACTGAACTGAACTGAATTGAATAGAAGTTTATAAACAAATGTGTGGCTCATGTGGATTCTCATCTAATCAAATAAGTTTTAGGATGTGTTTTTTAATTGATTTGTTTTTAAAATAGGGATTAGCTTCCTTTACATAGCACTAAAGAAAGTGAATACAGTCGTCATTCTGGACTAGGATCTTGTCCGCTGGTATGAAGAAAAGCTACAAGTGCAAGAAAGGAAGTTTAGATGATTATGAGAAAGCAGTTCAGACACGTCATCATCATTTCAACAACGTAGATATAGAAAACACATCAGAAAGGTCAAAGAGAGTCAGTAATCTTGTTGGAAAATATTAAGGTGCTGAAGTCTTTCTGAGATTCAAGAGCAAGTACAGTGGCACTATAAACTGAGGCTATAAAGGATAAGAATTATCAGAAGAAGAATCAGAAATTAGGATGAATGACTTCAAGATTTATGAGTTAGTACATCATTGGGACTAGTTGATTATTATATGAATAGGTGACTGAGAATGTAGAAGTATACCTTATTGCAGTTTAAGGGGTGAAAGAATTAGGAAGTATCTGTTCAGGTAATGAGAATGCTCCATGAAAGTAGTCAGCAAAAGGAATGAAAATGAAGACAAAACCAAATATCAACATTTTTTTTTTACAAATATACTGGAATAATTCTTAGATCAGAGAGTTCTCTGTTTTCTCTTACATTTAGATAAGCAAGAAAGGAGAGAGCTATGGATGCCATTGACCGTAGCAACCAAGATTTAGTTGTGTCTCACATAATAAAATATGTTTAAAAAATTAAAACATGACTCCAGCTCCAATAAAAATAAAGAAGCATCACATAATTTTTATACTCATTAATTAATCAGGGAAACAGATGTTAAAACCAGTTCAAACAGCATTTACAAAGCTAGGCAACGTTAGGCTAACAGGGAAATGTTCAACAGAGCCATAAATTCTAATCTCTGGGGTTATCAGTTCCATCTGGAGAAATATGCAAATTTGTATACAACTTCACAAAGTTTAGATCCTTTAATCAATAGCAATAATGAGTAAACTGATTATATTTTCCTAGATAATCCTCAGGTGACTTTTGCTTCTTTTATGACATTGGGAGGTGTCTCCCATCTCCCAAATATGTCTTATTTCAAGAAGTATGAATAATTTTCTGACAATTAGAGAAAACACTCATTCTGAAGAATTAGCTTTTATATAGCAGTTTAAAAAAGATAATGAAGTATATACAAAACAGCCAACAAAACTTGAACCTCACAAGTGTCATCTATTCACTCTGAATAACAAGAGCTGTTGATAGAATGAAATTAAGAACAAAATTTTTAGATTATCTCTACTTCTGCTTCTACAATCTACTATTAACTCATTCTCTATTGGTTCTTCTCATTCCAAAATTTGTTCAAGACCTAATTTCTTATTCTTCCTTCAAATAAACCTCCTTTGAACTGTTATGTATCCACGAGGCACTTTCTATCACAAAACCCTGTTTCATTTTATTTATTGCACATATATTTTCCCATCTGTGTGTATATTTCTTTATTTATTGTTTAACTGTTCTCCTCACTCCCCCAAAAGTAAACCACTCTGGAGCATAAAAATTTTCTCTCTATTTTCCCACTGTATTACCAGTGTTGTCTAAAATAATACCTGACACAGAGAAAGAGGTTAATAAATATCTGTGAAAAGGAACAACTCTGGTTGTACCATTTCTGTAAACACCATTCCCTGGTTACTCAGCTGGTAAAGAATCCACCTGCAACATGGGAGACCTGGGTTCCATTGCTGAGTTGGGAAGATCCCCTGGAGAAGGGAAAGACTACCCACTCCAGTATTCTGGCCTGGAAAATTCCACTGACTGTAGAGTCCATGAGATTGCAAAGAGCTGGACATGACTGAGCGACTTTCACTTTAAACACTGTTAATGATTACAATGAAATGTAATAATATTTCAAAAAATAAATTCTGGAGAGTCATTAGTTTTACAGTTTTTGCATCTGATGACTCATCCATGAAATACTAAAGTGATTCTAAGTAAAGATTGCTCTCATACCCAAACATCTACTGCCACACCATTTACCCATCTTCATTTTTGGTACTGAGAATTAGTGCCGTTTTATCTTGCTTCATGACTAAGAAATGCTTTAGCAGTACAAATCCTTCACCATGTCACTATAGATAAACAAGCATTAAAGCTTCTGTGGAGAATTAAATTACAGAGAATAGCCTGAGGGAAGTAATCTGAGAATATGGAAAGAAAAACAATTTGCTTTTTACTAATATCCCGAACTCCAAAAGTAGAGAAGTTTCTTGTACAGTAAACATTTAAAAAACCAATTCAGGAGTTTGTGATAGTATAATATTCAAATAGGATAACTCTGCTTTCTCTCAAGTAGGAGTTTAGGACCCAAGAGTGTCAGCGTCCACTGTACAGACTCATAGCAGGCAAGACTGATGTGGAGAATAACATGATTTCACAATTTAAACTGTGACATTGCTTCCAAAGACCATCTCTACACTTGGCCCTATTTTATGAAAATTGGAAATCTCTGCTTTCTTAGTGATTACCATGTTTTCATATCATGGCCTACCAAATTAGATAAATAATCTGTCTTTCTTAAGACAATCATAACCCAACTTGATTTTCAAAAGAACCTATGCTTAGTGAGCTATTTATAAATTTGAATGATATTTTAGAAATTTTGCCAAGTACATGCTTAGAGTTCATAAAGACTGAAAAATGATTTTAGAGACTGTTGAGGAAACTGTACACATTAAATATGCTCAAAATTACATATTTATGTATGTCTTACAATAGACAAGAAGGAAATATTAGGAAATGCAGATTAAACTATCTCAAAATTTACATTTCCCAGATAGTGAGGTAATTCTGTTGTAAAATAAATAAATAGATTTTTATTTTGCTTTCATGTAGAATGTTAAAAAATAAAATCTGGTACTAAAGGATAAAGAGAGAGAACAATCAATCCTTTACCTCATAGTGTTTAGTCACTTTTTTTTTGACTACACATCACATTTAAGGATCACTAACATTATTGACATCCAGCAGGCACGTGCTGCAGTGCTTTAACTTTCTTACTCTTTGATTTCCTCCATATACCTTTATACTCACTGACCCTTTACTCTTTCATTAACACCACCTCAAATCAGGCAAAAATGTATTGCTGAGATCAGATGTAAGATCTGTCTTTAGAGCAAGCATTTTGAATAAAGGAATTAAAAATAGAACTTATCCTTCTTCAAAAACTTTATGAATGATGACATGACTTTGTTGTTGTTCAGTTGCTAAGTCACATCCGACTCTTTGCGACCCTGTGGACAGTATCACATCAGGCTTCCCTGTTCTCTTCTATCTCCCAGAGTTTGCTCAAATTCCTGTGATAAAATGGTATGTGCTGTTTATTCATCTTAATATGCAAACTGCCTTTATGAACTGCAAGAATGAACCTGGAGAGATGTATTAATAGAGTTCATTTTGCCACAGATGGGGAAAAGAAGACTAGAGATGCTCAAGTTCAAGCATGTATTAAGCAGGAAAGATTCCCCTTTCACAATCTCTGACCAAATCAATAAAAAATATAAACTTTAAAAGTTCTACTTCTCTACTTTTTTTCTGTCAAGATTCTTTTTCTCTTACCCTTGAGAACCATCCACAAAGAAAGAAATAACATTTTCAAAACACAATCCTATATACTCCCAGTAAAAAAAAGCACAGTGTTAACATTGTATGTTCTTACTTTATGTCCACAAGAGCAAGATATATTTGTACACACAATTTTCATTTGCCACCCCTGACATTAGTTGCCACTGCATTATATAGTTTACCAATTACCTTGGGGTAGATGTTACTTGTTAAGATTCACTGGCAAAAAGAAAAAAAAAATGTTTAGCTATCACCAGCAAAGCCACAGAATTAAATTTCATGTACTTTTTATACCATTTACTTTATGAAAAAGTAGGACTACCTTCCTAACATTTACCCAATACTCAAATTACATTAAAGCAGCAGGATTTCAGAGAATTTGATTGCACAGTGAGCTCTGAATAAATATCTATGCAGTACTACAGACCATGTAAGCATTTTTTCACTTTGATATAGCTTTCTATACAGATTCAATATGCATATATGAACTGAATGATCAATAATTCCCTAAAGTCTTCCATTTTCCTCCTGACTTTGTGTTAACATTTAATACTAAATTCAGATAAAGTGTTTTCCCACTTGCTTGCAGACTACATAGTTATAGCTATAAGTCTTGATCAATTACTTGGTTTACCCTCCCTAAGCACTACTAAGTGATAGGTAATAATGCAGGTACTGGTTCTCTCCTCTTGCTCTCTCTCTTTCACACATACACACACGCACACACATACACACACATATGCACATGCATACTCTGTCTCTATCTCTCTGTTTTGGTGGCGCATCAGTTGGAAAAGAGACCAGGTACAATGATTCACTAAGATTTCCATTTGAAGTAGTGCATTCACATTGCACAGATGAGATAATGCTATTGGTTGCTGAATATCACACAACCAATCTGCACATCATAACGCAGTGTCACTGACACTGTTTTTTAAAATAACTTGATGAATAATAGCATACAGAAGAGTAGTTGAATCACAATGAATTTTCACCTCATAAATATCCACATTTAAAACAATTATCATTCATCAGGGTAATACAAATTAGAACCACAATAAGAGTCACTTCATACCCTCTAAAACAATTATAACCAAAAAGACAGATAATAACACATATTGTCAAGGATATGGAGAAATTGCAACCCCTGCATATTGCTAGTGGGGATGCAAAATGACACAGCCTCTTTGGAAATAGTATGACAGTTCCTCAGAAGTTTAAACATAGCTTTACCATATGACTCAGAAATTTTCCTTCTAATAATATAGTCAAGAAAAATGACAACATAAGCCCACACACACATACATTAGAAAAAAAAAAAAACAACTTGTACATGGGATGTGACTTGAAGTTTGGTTATATTTTATGATTAAAGTGATGGGGTATTATTCCACTGATTATATTGTTACATAGGACTCTATTTTGCTATTTTCTATAGGCTCTGTAGGAGCTGAGGATATCAGACCTCCACAATACAGTACTGCCAATCTGAGTAAGCTTGAGTAGACTCCTCCCTAACTGATCCTACAAATGAGAACTCTGTTCAGTTGACACCTTGATTGTAGCTGAGCAGAGAATGCGACTAAACCTTGTCACACCTGTTACTCACAGAAACTGAGATACTTAATGTGTTGTTTTTTTTAACCCACTTAAGTTTATGGTGATTTGTTATATAGCAGTGGGACAGTACCAGCACTGTTGTCTGAGAAGATTCCTTTTTCCCCTTCTAGGCACTACAGTTCAATTCTCAAAAGCAGCCAGTACCTTCATTTCTAACATGTTGAAACGGTATTGCCTATTTTAAATTCATATGTTCGGAATCAGAGTATGAATACCTTTGTGCCTGATTTCCCATGCTCAACATCTGGATTGTGTGGCCTTTCCCTGTGTGTCGTATTGCCTTGTCCATCTTCATTACTGTATAGTGTTCCACTGTGTGAATGTACCATACTTTATCTAGCTTATTTATTATTTAAAGAAGATCTGCTTTCAGTATTCAAGGTATGCTGCTCTGAGCACTCTTTTCCACACACCATCACCATTGGGCTATGTCCTCACATGGTCTTTCTCTGCATGCACACACTTCAGGTGTCTCTTCCTCTCTATAAGACACAAGGCCTATTGGTTTAGGGTTCCATTCTGTAAGCTCACTTAATCTTAATTATCTCCTTAAATGCCCTGTCTTCTAAATACAGTCACAGTAGGGGTTAAGGTTTTAGCCAATGAATTTTGGTGAAACATAATTCAGTCCATTATCAAATACTTCCATGACTTGGTTATTGTGGATAATATTGCTATCGATCCCTGACTCAGGAAGATCCCCCGGAGAAGGAACTGGTAACCCACTCCAATATTCTTGTCTGGAGAATTCCATGGACAAAGGAACCTGGCAAACTACAGTCCATGGGGTTGCAAAGAGTCAGACATAACTGAGCGACTAACACATACACACAAACATGAGCATGCAAATATCACTCTAGTTAATTTAAATTCTTTTAAAGTTATTATTTAATTCCTTTAGATACATGACCAGTAGTGGAACTGCTGAATCATATAATAACTCTATTTCCAAATTTTTGAGGAATCTCTACAGTGTTTTCCATAGAGACTTCACCCTTTTACATTCCCACCAACAGTGCACAAGAGCTCCAATATTCTACATCAAACAACACTTGTTGCTTTCTGCTTTTGTTTTTATTTCTTGATATTAGTCAACCTAATAGATGTGAGGTGATATCTTATTATGATTTTACTTTGCATTTCCCTAATAAGGTACCCATTTGAAAAACAATTTTACTGAGCTTTAATGAAGTGAAAGAGTGATTGTTGCCACTGTCAAATGAAGATAATTGCTCTGAATTAAAATTCAGTATTTTATGCAACTCACTATGAATTGATTTCATCAGCAGTGCAAGTAGTGAATTCAGTATAAACTTTGTTGTGAGCGTGACACAGTTAGAAGAATGCCTTCAGGAAACTTCAATTTCTAACCTACATTGAATCCATGCCATTAACATCATTTCTTATAGTTAAATTACCAGGAAGTTTTACTAGCCTCTGGATTTTTTCCTTAATCTGTATTGGGATGGAAGCAAAACTCTTAAGTTACTTCAAAATGGGCCTTATATTCTGCTTCTCATTTTGCATAGATTTTGATTTCTGTAGCACTTCAGAATTTTGAGTTACAGTTAAGCAGAACGAGTCTGTTAACACAACAGATTATGTCTCATCTATCAGCCCTATTTGTAAATTAAAGATAAATTTCCAATTTGATAATTAGAATCCATAGACTATTTTATAATCTGTGTGAAAATATTGTCCTTTAATGAACTGCTGCTTACATAGAAATTTTAATTGCAATATAGTTTATGTAGATCTAATCAGCATTTTATGCTGTTTAAGCATGCTACAAAATTTCATATATTTGAATTAACTTTCCCCCAAAAGTGATATGTAAATATAATACCCAATTGAGAAAAGAAATAATGGATTGACTTACAGAAAGAGGTCAGAGATATAATTTTTCATTTAGTCAATAAAGATAATTCAGATTAAATTCATAAAGAAAATTAAAGGAGTAGTGAAGATGATACCATCCTTACGGCAGAAAGTGAAGAGGAACTAAAAAGCCTTTTGATGAAAGTAAAAGAGGAGAGTGAAAAAGTTGGCTTAAAGCTCAACATTTGGAAAAGGAAGATCATGGCATCCGGTCCCATCACTTCATGGCAAATAGATGGGGAAACAGTGGAAACAGTGTCAGACTATTTCTGGGGGCTCCAAAATCACTGCAGATGGTGATTGCAGCCATGAAATTAAAAGACGCTTACTCCTTCGAAGAAAAGTTATGAGCAACCTAGATAGCATATTCAAAAGCAGAGACATTCCTTTGCTGACTAAGGTCCGTCTAGACAATGCTATGGTTTTTCCAGTAGTCATGTATGGATGTGAGAGTTGGACTGTGAAGAAGGCTGAGCGCCGAAGAATTGATGCTTTTGAACTGTGGTGTTGGAAAAGACTCTTGAGAGTCCCTTGCTTGGACTGCAAGGAGATCCAACCAGTCCATTCTGAAGGAGATCAGCCCTGGGATTTCTTTAGAAGGAATGATGCTAAAGCTGAAACTCCAGTACTTTGGCCACCTCATGCAAAAAGTTGACTCATTGGAAAAGACTTTGATGCTGGGAGGGATTCGGGGCAGGAGAAGAGGGGGCGACAGAGGATGAGATGGCTGGATGGCATCACAGACTCGATGGACGTGAGCCTGAGTGAATTCTGGGAGTTGGTGATGGACAGGGAGGCCTGGCGTGCTGCGATTCATGGAGTCGCAAAGAGTGGGACGCGACTGAGCAAGTGAACTGAACTGAGCATCAAATAATGATGAATTTTATATTTTTCTCATTTTCAGTTACCAGAGTACCCAATTATGTATCTTTCAACTTTGTGTGTGTGTGGGGGGGTGTATGTTTGTGGTATGTGAGGACTGAGACGCTAGGTACAACTGACTTTTTTACTTCACTTAAAGAACATTTAGCATTTGCACTTATAGGATATGTATAGCAGTTATAATCAAAACCTATTTAGTCTTTGTTTAGGACCCTGTGTCTAATTACATTTTGTTACTCATGCTTTGGAGCATAAATAATATTCTTTGAGGGATTCTGCTTCATTTTATAAATTCTTCAGTTTCTAAACAGCTGTCATCGCATGTGTTAGATTAAGGGTTTATTTTTTTTAATCAGTTAATCAAAAGTCCTCTAATATTAATCACAGAAATATCAGCAAGGCTTACATTAAGATAGAGTATGTTTTTGTGAATAAAATTAAATTTCCATAGCAATAAAGTCAATGTTGCTCAAGTATTACTTTATAGTCCCTATATGATGCATTTGGTTGGGTAAACTTACTAGTTCCCGAATACTCCAAGATTAAGTACTCACTTTGAAAATGAAGCTTTGATTAGCCTCTTCATCAATATTTATGTTTCTTAATCAAACATCATATCAGAAAAAAATAATCTTAAAAAAATTTTGAGTCTATTTACAGCATTTGAACTGTGTTTAGTCCTAGAATCAAGGAACTATCATCTAAGTGATGATGATTCTAAACAATGGCTTCAGGATATTAACAACATTAGCTACTAAGATTCAAAGCCTCTGAATGGCTATCTCATAACAAAAAGTTGATTTGATATTAAACCTGAAAAATGATTTTGATTTGCCAATGTAGGAACTCTAATAAAGCAAACTTAACAAGAAGTTAATAAGCAAGTTTATATGTATAAATCCTTTTTAAGTGATATATTACATATTATCATGTATTTTGGGGGAAAAATAATGGCCCACTTTCCTCTAAATTAGAAACATGCTCTTTCATTTCTACAAGAAGAATTTTGTTTTGCTGCTCTGGACAAATAATGTACAGGCAAGTACTATACTGATTTTTCTAAGTAATGTTTCAGTATACAACAGATATATAACTCTGCTTGAATTTGTTAAATACAGAGACCTATGGGTGCTATTATTGGTGGGAAATATTTTGGGTACCTTGAAAGTATGAGGAAATGATGGAAATGGAAGAATTGACTTCTCATTCAGGAACAGTCTCTGTGGCAGTGTTGTTTAGCAGCATATTCCAATTTAACCCTGTTTCCTTGTTCCACCAAGTCAGCTATTCACAAGCTATTGAGATAAGTGGTAAAACTGGATTATTCGCACCTGTTTCATGACTCTCTACAAAAAATATTCAGAAAGAAATGACATTAGCATAATTATATTGTTATAAATATGTTGAAAACACACAATTCTAACCCTGGCTTAAAATCACTTACATGTACACTTGTATTTTCAAAATCAAATTCAACTTTAAGACATTTTCTTAAAGCAAGAACAATTTTGACAGTTATGTTTTTCCTAGATTAAAATGTTACCTATTTACTCTAGTAGCTTCATAAGTTCTTTGAAACAGTTATATTTTAAAATGACTAACAAATTATATGAATTATAAAATTCAGACATTTGAAACAGCATAAATTAAATATATCTTTTTATTTTATTTATTTATTTTTTTAGGGGGGAGCAAATAATTTTTATTTTTTTTACAAATACACCAAAGAATCACGCAATGCTGCCAGCACTGGATGCAATCCTGGACCACAAATCTGCACATTCCTTTGTAACTGGTCCTGTTGATTTAATTTCAACTCATTTATAATTGACAAATGTTCATGGAATAACTTGGTGCTATGAAAACTGCCTTATTGTCCGAAGCTTTTATACTGTATAAAGTCTATTTATAGATATGATGTTTCTGACTAGCAGTGTAGATGTTCCTATATAAATTGTGGTTGTGGCTCTTTCCTAAAAGGAAGAGAAAAATCATGCATATGGATTATACGACAAATAGCTAATAAAGCACTGCTTTCAGATTCATGGAAGGTACAAAGCCCAGTTGACAGCCAGTTTTTATGTCCAGTTTAAAACCTGAAAATCAAGTCACAATTTTTGCCAAGACTGTTTTTGATGGTTAACAGCTCAAGAAAATAAAGGTGGCATGTTCATAATGAGAAAATAAGAAACATGACACAAAATACCAAAATTCCTTGAGTTGATTTTATGAGTCAATTCAGATCATCAATTTAGACAAAATTTTGGCTATAATTAATGAGCCAACTGATCAAAATGTTGTCTCACATAACCCTAACCAAAGATAGTTTAATGAATATTTTAACGAGGATCCCTTCAGTGTGTAGACCAGAAAAAATGAAAAAAAATATTACATGGCTTTTATGTTTTTATTTATTCAAAAGGTGTTTTGATTTTAACAACAGTCTTCTGTATTTAATTGGGTTTTATATCACAGATTCACTGAACCATTTAAAAAATAATTGAGCATTGACTACAAGTTTCAGGGATAGAGATTCAGAGTAGTGGGAAAAAAAAAAAAAAGACCCAGTTTTGTGGGAGGGGATAAATATGAGTCAAAGAAACACACAAGTAAAGGCAAAAGCTTTTTGAAGAAAAAAGCGATAGTGGTGGAGAGGTATCTTATATTAAATATTCAGGAAAGGTAATTAATGAACTTAATAAGTGGTGGGTTTACCTGGGAAAAGCTTGATTTTAGATGGCTTGGAGAGAATGAGAGAGAAGAAAGACCTAAGACTGATGTTTAGAGAAAATGTATTTCATGGGAAAGAAGTGAAATCTAATAATTAAGGAGATACATTGAGTCAGGGTGTAAGCCTTGATTTTTTGTATTTTTCCTCAAGAATAACATAGCATTTATAAGAATGCAGGTACTATGTATAAAATAGATAACTAATGAGAGCCTCTCTATAACTCAGGGAACTCTACTCCGTGTTCGATGGTGACCCAAAGGTGAAGAAAATTCAAAAAAAGAGGGCTATGTGTATACATATAACTGATTCATTCTGCTGTACAGCAAAGACTAACACAATTTTTTAAAGCAATTACACACTCTAATAAAAATTAATAAAATAAAATTAATTATAATCACTAGGGAAACAACTGTAAGTTTCAACATTAACTACCATAATAGTCGTTTAATTACCAGATTTAATTTAAAAATTGCCATTTCTTTTTCTTGAACATTCTACTTGAAAGTTCCTTAACTTAGCTATACATAATTCTATTATGTATAATTAGCTATAATATAATTCTATACATATAATTCTATTATGTATAACCTAGCTATACATAATTCTATTATGTATAATTCTGCTATACATAATTCTGTATAACATGTAGAATTCTACTTATTCTACATGTTATAATATAATTAAATTATATAGCTACAATATAATTAAATTTAAATATAATAAATATAAATATAATTTAATTAAAATATAATATAATTTAATATTTAAATTTCAATATAAAATTAATATAATTAAATTTAAATAAATATAATCAAATTAAATTATAGCTATACAATTAAATTATATAGCTATAATATAATTCTACACATATAATTCTATAATAATTCTATTGTGTATAATTCTATTATACATAATTCAGTTATGTATAACATAGAATTCTACTTATTCTATAAGTTATAAACTTCTACTTTGGTGAGAAAGAGTATGCTTACATTTATAGTTTAAATTGTTATTCAGTGTCATGTAATTTGTAATAGTTAACAACTATGAAAGTGAAAGTCACTCACTCTGTGTCCGACTCTTTGAGACCCCATGGACTATACAGTCCGTGGAATTCTCCACGCCAGAATACTCGACTGGGAAGCCTTTCCCTTCTCCAGGGGATTTTCCCAACCGAGGGATTGAACCCAGGTCTCCCGCACTGCAGGCAGATTCTTTACCAGCTGAGCCACAAGGGAAGCCCCAGAACACTGGAGTGGGTAACCTATCCCTTCTCCAGTGGATCTTCCCCACCTAGGAATCAAATAGGGTTCTCCTTCATTGCAGGCGGATTCTTTACGAAGGAAAGCATGCACAACTATAGCATTAAAAAAAAAAATACCAGAACTATAAAAAGAAACATTATACTTTCAATGAATTATTAATTTTATTACCTTATTTACTTTATTGTGATATTAATTTATGAGACATAATTTAACTATATATCCCGAAGTAATTTTACTTTGGTTACCAAAAAAATCTTAGTAGCTTTATTCTTTTTTCCTCTGGATTAAAACCTTATATCCTATGCTGCTGCTGCTGCTGCTAAGTCGCTTCAGTCGTGTCCTACTCTGTGCGACCCCATAGACGGCAGCCAACCAGGCTCCCCCGTCTCTGGGATTCTTCAGGCAAGAACACTGGAGTGGGTTGCCATTTCCTTCTCCAATGCATGAAAGTGAAAAGTGAAGTGAAGTCGCTCAGTTGTGTCCAACCCTCAGCGACCCTGTGGACTGCAGCCTTCCAGGCTCCTCCATCCATGGGATTTTCCAGGCAAGAGTACTGGAGTGGGGTGCCATTGCCCTCTCCATTATATCCTATACACCTTGGTAAATATCCAGACTATATCCTGACTTCTTGGTAAATCAGAAATCTTGCTTCTTATTTTAAATATATATATTGCTAATTACTATAGACTTTCAGAAAATTTCAAGAATTTTCAAAAATTTTACAGGAGTATTTATTCCTATTTTTAAACTCAATTCAATCTTGCTATTGATAATTCTTATATGACATCTTAATTGAAAACAGACTTTATAAAATTATAGCTTTATGAGCAATCATTTTTGGTTCTTGTTTCTCTATCTATATTGGGCAACTCAGCATATACTGTGTATTATAGACTGTTTCCTAAAAAGATATGAAAGATCATACGCTATGTACACCATTTAATAACTTTATATTGTCATCACACTTTCCCAAACTGAAAACAAAATACAAAAAATAAATTTTAGTCTTAAATATTATTACCTTGTGTTTAGTGCTCTGCTTGCAATATTTCAAATTCAACATATCTCTTAAATGGCCACAATTTGAATACTTGGTAAAAAAAAATCCAGCTATTCCAGACACAAAACTCTTGTACAATGTATGAGAACTCATTAATTTCAAAATGCATTTCCTTTTGGAAGTCGTTGACTAAACATATTAGATTTTAAAGAGAGCTATTTTTATGTTATATATATATTATATATATCAATAACATATATAATATTATGTTGCATTTTATACTTTATGTAAAAAATGGTTAATAAAAAGCAAGCTTATGATAATGTGATTGTTGTTTGTTTCAGTTCAGTTCAGTTCAGTCACTCAGTTGCATCTGACTATTTGCGACCCCATGGATTGCAGCATGCCAGGCTTCCCTATCCATCACCAACCTTCAGAGCTTGCTCAATCTCATCTCCATAAGTTGGTGATGCAATTCAACCATCTCATCCTCTGTTGTCCTGTTCTTCTCCTACCTTCAATCTTTCCTAGTATCAAGGGTCTTTTCTAATGAGTTGGCTCTTCGCATCAGGTTGCCAAAGGATTGGAGTTTCAGCTTAAGCATCACTTCTTCCAATGAATATTCAGGGCTGATTTCCTTTAGGATGGACTGTTTGGATCTCGTTGAAGTCTAAGGGACTCTCAAGAGTCTTCTCCAACACCACAGTTCAAAAGCATCAATTCTTTGGTGCTCAGCTTTCCTTATAGTCCAACTTTCACACCCATACATGACTACTGGAAAAACCATAGCTTTGACTAGATGGGCTTTTGTTGGCAAAGTAATGTTTCTGCTTTTGAATATGCTATCTAAATTGGTCATAGCTTTTCTTTCAAGGAGCAAGCATTTTTTAATTCCATGGCTACAGTCACCATCAGCATTGATTTTGGAGTCCAAAAAAATAAAGTTTCTCACTGTTTCCATTATTTCCCCATCTATTTGCCTTGAAGTGATGGGACCAGATGCCATGATCTTAGTTTTCTGAATGTTGAGCTTTAAACCAACTTTTTCACTCTCCTCTTTCACTTTCATCAAAAGGCTTTTTAGTTTCTCTTCACTTTCTGCCATAAAGGTGGTGTCTTCTGCATATCTGAGGTTATTGATGTTTTTCCTGGCAATCTTAATGCCAGCTTGTGCCTCATAATTTACATAAACAAGGTGACAGTATACAACCTTGACACACTCCTTTCCTGATTTGGAACCATTCTTTTGTTCCATGTCCAGTTCTAACTATTGCTTTTTACCCTGTATACAGATTTCTCAAGAGGCAGGTCAGGTGGTCTGGTATTTCCATCTCTTTCAGAATTTTCCACAGTTTGTTGTGATTCACACAGTCAAAGTCTTTGGCATAGTCAGTAAAGCAGAAGTAAATGTTAGGAATCAACCAATTCAGAAGCAATAAGAGAGAAATATAGATTAATAAAAATTTGCAATAAAATGTGATAAATGTATTTTGCACAGATTCCTAATTGGAATTCATAAGAAAGTTAACCTAATTCAGGCTAGGAGAGCAAAGGAGCTTGCATAAATGGTGAATTCTGCATCACACAATACTGCATGACAATATTGCTTTGGCAATCTTTGTGCGTGCTGCTCCTAGGGACAAGCACAGCACAGTCTTACAGTAGGACCTGGCAGTCATGTATTGTATAATCCAAGTTGCTGTTGTTGTTGTTCCGTTGCTAAGTTGTGTCTGACTCTTGTGACCATATGGAATATAGCCTGCCAGTCTTCCCTTTCCATGGGACTTCCCAGACAAGAATACTGGAGTGGGTTGCCATTTCTTCCCCAATAATCTAAGTTAGAAATAATGAAAACCACTCTCTTTATTCTCCTGCAGAGAAAGCTTTCAAATATTTGATATAATTATTTAGTCTCCTTTTAGTTTTTTTTTTTGTTTCTTAACATTTTCAGACACCCTCAGTCATTCCCTTTTCCAGCTCCTTACAATTTGAAAATTCAGTGATCTGTTGGTATTCTTAAAATGTGATATTACTAAAGTTTCAAATTGTCTTTTTCCCTGAAAACAGAAAAAAAACTCATTCTTTAAGTCTAGATTTATGTACCAATTTATTTATTTAAAAACACCTCAAGTCAAAATAACTTCCTTCCTTTGCATCTTTTTTGCATGCATGCTCATTTAAATTCATACTGATTTACTTATACTATAAAAATACTTGTTTCTTAAGTTTCTCTTTTCCAGCAGATGACAAAATTATTTGGTAAGAATCGTATCTCACTTTTTCTGTCACCCAGTCCCAGTGTTTCATGAAGGCATAATCTCTAAAAGATCTGTGATGAACACACTGTTTCAGATATAATCTGAAAATTAAGCAATTTACCAGTCAAATAAATGAACACAGCTTTAGCTATGATTAGGGCCTTTCACATGAACCGGCACTTTTTCTTTACTACAACTACACATAGTTTTTGCATTCCTTACTTTCTGTGTATCAGTTAGACGTTATCTTCCTATCTTCCAGTTATTTCTAAGTCTTTCTCTCCTCTAATTATGTAACTGCCCTGGACATTACCTCCATCTTGGCTAATATAGTTTTAAAGCTGTGAATCTTTCATTAAACTATTGCCATACATGTGAAGTATTAATATTTTTAGTCAGTTTCTATGGGGCTCCCAAAACAATTCATAAAAAAGAAGCTGAGGCATCCAACACAAAAGCTTAGTCCTGTCTTTAAATTGTTTTGCCCTTAAATAGTCACATCTAATACAAAAGCTAATTAATAAGCAGACAAATTAATGATTGAATAAATTAACTTCTCTTGCAAATAACACACTTTAAACTTGTTGTTAGAAGTAGATGATACCTTGTAAAATAAAGAGAAGATCAGTGAGAAACGAAAATCAGGCTCTGTTCCTTAATTTTTTTCTTTGTAACTTGTATTACCTTATGAGATGTATTCTTTTAAACCCAGAAGTATAAATATATTTTTTAATGTTTTGTATGCCACTGTATTACTAGTACTGAGAACAGTGCTCAGAAAACAGATGCTCAATAAAAATTTGTTGAATGAATGAAGACTATAAGTAAAGAATAACAACATTGTTACACAAAAGAGGGAGAGAGGAGGAAAGGGCAGAGAGAGAGAAAGAGAAACTGAGAATACTGAAGGGGACAATGTGATAAAAGGAAGAGACATCATGGAATATAATAGAAATATTTTTTCTCAGCATCTAATCCTCATATTGGCAATTTGAGGAGTAACACCTGCAGAATAGGCTTCTATTGGTTTCAAAGGACTGAAGATACAGTCCTCATGACAAAGTCATATCAAAAGCTTAGTCGTATAATTCCAGTCTCAGAATCTCACTGGGGCTCAGGATAACTAGCAGCCAAGAACACTGTCAAATCCATATAAGATACCCAAAGTTCATCCCATGTTCTGGTTAACAGGTAAGACCTTGACATCCTTAAGCAACTTCAGATAATTCTCTTGTATATGTCTTGTTCATAAACACACTTTCATTGTAAGAATATTGTAAGAATATTACCCTAAGTTTACTTGCCCAACTTGGGTGACATATGGAGAGTTGATAACTTGTTTTCATTTGTTCTAATTATGTTGCTATTCCCTATTTGCCTTCCAAGCCTCTGACAGAGTGACTAGCATCCAAAGAACTCAATAAACAATTGCTGGATCAATTTTCCTATTATGTTTAAAAATATGTACCTGAATAGACCATTATTAGTAGCAAATTGTATTTCCAATCTTACCTTGAAAACTCACAAAGCTTTTCTAATCACTTTCTGTACATCAGACTAACCTATGAAAGTGCCTAAAAACCATTTTTAAAACTTTACGATTCAGCATTATCTGGCTGAGCACAATTTGATTTACAAATGTATCCTGACATTCAAAGAAAGAGATAACAAAACTGAGGAAAAACAATTTTTTTTCCCCATACAGCCTTACTACATTTACAAAAATGCAAACTTAACAGACTGAAAATATCCCAAATGTGTTTGCCTGTGTGCATAATGGTTTTATGGCCCTTTTATGTTTGGCAAAATTTCTACAGAAATCACAAACCAGCTTTATCTCTTGACTTTCAAACATACCTCTAGCAAAATGTGCTGATGTATTAAACTTAATTTCTGTGGAAAGTATTTCCAGTAAGAACTCAAAAAGGAAAACATTATTTGGCTCACTAAAGCTTACTAACTGCTCTGATATTCACAAAAATAAAAATGGTTTAATTTATATGACAAAGAGAAAAGTATATTAAATGGAAGTTAACTTATAAAAATAGAAACCTTGGTCAAATTTGCCATGTGTTAGGCAGTGAGGTAAGCCCTTTACAGATGACAACATTGAAGCTGGGGGAGTAAAAGGTCCCACATATTTGATGAGACTATGGGGTATGAAGCCAAGACAATCAACATGACACAGAGAGAAAAAACAGAATCAGGAAAAAACAAAAACAAAAATTGGAAACAAAAAAACTAAATGCAGTAAAAACCCCTGCTATTATAGCATCTGTTTAGCCTCAGTCATCTCTGCTTCCTCCAAGCTTGTTGCTAAATGCAGCCACCCTGTAATAAAATGTGCCTTTCAGTCTCTTGAGGCAAGAGATGGAGATGAGGGTTTGTACATATGAAATAATGCATGGACATTTTAGCCTTGTTTTTCATTTTAAGCATTCTTTAATGGATTGCTCCTGCTGTTTCACTGCTAAATTGTGTCCAACCTTTTGCAAACCCATGGACTGTAGTCCGCCAGGCTCCTCTGTCCATGGGGTTTCCCAGGCAAGAATACTGGAATGGGTTGCCATTTCCTTCCCCAGGGGATCTTCTGGACCCAGAGGTGGAACATGTGTCTTTTGCTTGGCAGGTGGATTTCTTACCACTGAGCTACCTGGGAAGCTCCTTTTATGGATATTAGATATTTAATACCATATTCTTTCTCCAAAAATAACAATAAAAGTAGCACTTCTCTGCAAACCTGGGAAATTTATACACAAAATGAAAAAGAAAATCTTAAGAGATAAGGCATGTACTAAAGTATTCTGCAGATATAACAATCTAAGTGAAAGTTCAATATATCATAATCACAAATAGTCATTATATCAAATTTACCAAAATATTTTATTGTATAATGAATATACAGCTTTAACTAAGAGGTAAAATATATAGCATGAAAATCTGTTGAATTATAAGTCTGGAGTATGAAATGGATACTCATGAACTCTGACAACAATATTTGCCTTGGACTTATAGTAAAAATGTGCTTATGCTTACTCTGTTTTTTGTAAAAGTTAAATACAGTGGAACAAATTAATCTCTCATTAAACATCAAATAAATTATTATATGATATGAAGAAAATAAGAATTTTAAGTTATATGACAAAATTTAAATGAATGACATGATGTTTCAAATATAATCTCTCCTCTGAAAGTGAAAATCTCGTCCAACTCTTTGCAACACAGGGCTATACAGTTCATGGAATTCTCTAGGCCAGAATACTAGAATGGGTAGCCATGCCCTCCTCCAGGGGATCTTTCCATACCAGGGATCAAAACCCAGGTCTCCCACATTGCAGATGGATTCTTTACCAGCTGAGCCACTAGGGAAATCCATGAGTACTGAAGTGGGTAGCCTATCCCTTCTCCAGCGGATCTTCCAGACCTAGGAATGGACTGGGGTCTCCTGCATTGGAGGTTGATTCTTTACCAGATGAGCTACTGGGGAAGCCTCTCTCCTTTACTAAAAGCAAATTTTAAAAAATTATGTTAAAGCATTGTAGACCATTATAGAGCAAAGCCACTAATTAGGAATGCATCTGAAGTGAATGAAGTCAGAGGGAGTATACAATTTTTTTTCAAATGCATCCAGAACTGGTTATATTAACACCAGGTTTTAAAATATTCATTGCTAAGAATCAGGTGTGTTCAGATTTTTATCTACAAATCTGTAGCTACCTATCAGTAAATCTTTAAATCACAGCACTTATATCTCTCAATATAATTTTAAGGACATTACAACCCATTTTTATTGCCTCCTAAAATTTAGCATTTAAATTCAAGTAAAGAAAACAAAAAGAAAAACAATATAGGAAGCATAAGGGTTCATCCCACAGCCTCATAAATATGTGGAGAACACAGTACAAAAATAACAAATGGGCAAAGAAATATAAAATATGAACATGATTGCCTTGGGGACGTAGTTAGGTGAATTGCTGGAGTTACATGAGGCTCCTGTGAACTATGGAGGAAAACGCACAAGAGACAAGCACCCAATTCAAAGAAAGGCTTCTCATTATAGAAAGTTCACCAAAATTGACTCAATATTCTTAGGAGAAGCCTTATTTTCCAATGGGTCACTAATATTTTAAGGCATTAAACATGTATGGAACATGCTTACACAACATAGATCTATGGTTCACCACTCATACTTCCCAGAGTAAGAAGGGCCATTTTATGTGGTGAGGACAGCAATATCAAAGACTAGGTTTGGCTTATCTTTCAAATTTTTCCTAACATAAACTGAAGGTCCTCTTTAACACTAAGATAATTCAGCTATTAATTATTTCTATTGACATTTCCACAACTTTGGCATTATCTCTGTTATTATACTATGGGAAAATTAGACTTAAAAGGCAAATAAATAGTAGAAATAGAGAATGTTTTTGAAATTTATTTAGTCTAAATATGCATGAATAAGTGACCACAAATGACAGATATCTGAAGCAACAATGTGCACAAGGAAGGCACTAGACAATTAAAGGAGAAAAAATGATGAAAAGGTTAGATAAAGGTAATGTAAGTGTGTTCAATATAAATATAATTTTTTCAAATCATTAACTCCTTTACAGATTGACATTTTTGATCCCACGTATTTCACAGATTGGATTTCAGAGGTGGCACAGTGTAAAGAATCTTCCTGCCAGAATGCAAAAGATGTGGGTTTGATCCCTAGCTCAGGAAGATCTCCTGGAGTAGGAAATGGAACCCCACTCCAGTATTCTTGCCTGGAAAATTCCATGAACAGAGGAACCTGAAGTTCATGGGATTGCACAGAGTTGGACATGATTGAGTGACTAAGCACAAAGCACACACATATCACAGTTCACAGATTGGTATTGGCCTATAAGTGAATGAAATTATGGCTAGGCAAAAATGTGCTAAGTTGGGACGTTATAACTGAGTGTTCCACAGGAACACTTTGCTTACATTAAGACATGGACAAAAACTGGGTACAGGACATAAGGTAAAGGATACTGAGAATAGTCTTAACCCATGCAAGTTTAAGTTCAAGTAAGGTTGTAAGAATTAATTTAATTCTAAGTTAATTTAGGATATTATATTAAATTTCATTCAGAAATGTATCTACATACTGTTTCTACATCTACAAATGTATCTACACATATACCTATATCAACACCTACCAACATTAGTATAGATATTGATGTAGTGTGTATGGTGCGCTCCATGCAACATTTGGGATTATTGTTGTTTAGTTGCTGTCTTGATTGAGTCTTTTGCAACCCCATGGACTGTAGCCCACCAGGCTCCTCTGTGAATGGGATTTCCCAGCAAGTATACTGGAGTGGGTTGCTATTTCCTCCTCCAGCAGATCTTCCTGACCCAGGAATCGGACTCATCATGACTCTTTCTTGGCAGGCCATTTCTTTACCACTGACCCACTAGGAAAGCCCTATAATTGAGATATAATAAAAAGTGTTTATCTACAATTCAAATCCAACTGGGTATCCTGTATTTTAATTTGATAACATGGCAACTCAAGTCCCAGAATACTTGGTAAGGAAAAAAATAAAATTTTATCCTTCCTCCATATGTTAACTTACGACTTACTTCCTTCATGAAGACTTAGTAAAATATTTCTCTAAGTATCTTCTCCTTTTCAAAAATTTCTATCAAAATAAGTCTGGAGATTATTAAAGTGGATTTAGGACAATATTCAAAGAGAAGTTGCTAACATTGCTGATTTATCACACGAACAATCCAAGACAGGTATCCATTCCCACAGGCAAAACTGAACTACCAGGAAACCTATCTGCCATATGGTAGATTTCAACCAGAGATAACAGAGTGGCAGTGGTAGGGTATTACATGCTATCCAAGAAAGGCAAGTTTAGCCCTAAAAGATGATATGCAGCTGCTTTAATCACATTTTTAAAAATGATGGACAGAACTACATTTTGTAACTTAAAGAGGATTGATATTGCAAAGACTAAGAGACTTGTGGTAGATGCATACTCATACCATTCAAGGTTGTTTTCCAGATTATATTTATGGCTATGTTTAAATTCTGCTTTCATTTTAGGAGGCCAAGGAAGGAGGAACCCTCCAACATGTTAAAGGCCAAGGAAGGAGAAATCCTCCAATGTGTTGCCTTCAGAAGTTTCATGCCCCAAATTTATAATTAGTATCAAATTTTAAAATACTTTTCTTGATACAGGAAAACATGATATTAAACAAGTATGCAACTATAAGGACAAATATTCAGTTCAGTTCAGTAGCTCAGTTGTGTCCAACTCTTTGCAACCCCATGAATCGCAGCATGCCAGGCCTCCCTGTCCATCACCAACTCCCGGAGTTCACACAGATTCACATCCATCGAGTTAGTGATGCCATCCAGCCATCTTATCCTCTGTCGTCCCCTTCTCCTCCTGCCCCCAATCCCTCCCAGCATCAGAGTCTTTTCCAATGAGTCAACTCTCAGCATGAGGTGGCCAAAGTACTGGAGTTTCAGCTTTAGTATCAATCCTTCCAAAGAAATCCCAGGGCTGATCTCCTTCTGAATGGACTGGTTGGATCTCCTTGCAGTCCAAGGGACTGTCAAGAGTCTTCTCCAACACCACAGTGAAAAAGCATCAATTCTTTGGTGCTCAGCTTTCTTCACAGTCCAACTCTCACATCCATACATGACCACTGGAAAAACCATAGCCTTGACTAAATATTAGAACCCTAATTAAATAATTTCATCAGTTAATCATCTGTCCCAGATTTCAAAATCATGGAATCATTACTTAAACCTAATGAACACAACATGGACTCTTCCTTTTGTGGTGCTCTCCATCCATATTTTAACCCCAGTTTAGGCCATCATCACTTTATACCACAATTTATATTACTGCCTATGGGAATTAATCTTCCTGATTATGTCTCTAATAGCAATGGATCACAGATAAAACCCAATTAGTTTTTCAAAATGAAACATAAGGTAGTGATTTTCATAGTACAGGACATTACTGGACAAATTTTTTTTTTCACTATAAGACTTTCATTGCTAATTCAGTGACAGAAAAAGCGAGCCTAGCCACACACTATGCCATGCTAAACTGTGAATAAGATCATCTTCTTTGTCATCATCATCTATCCACATTAGTTTACAGAATGAAAGAAATTAATAAGACTAAGTCATCACTAATCTAGGAATTCCAAAATTAACCATTAAAAAATGCAAACAGGTATAAGACAAAAACTTAATAAAAAGAAAGAACAACTCATTCTATGTAGTATCCAACTTTGGTAACCACCAATTTTGAAGTTAACCATCATGCGTTAAAAATAATTCCAGGACTAAGAAATTATAGGAAGAATAATCACTTTTGTAAAAATTCTAATGAAACTCTATGTCAACCATGAGAATTAACATCTTCTTTATACTTTTATGGGATCTTATATCTTTTGTAAGAGTTACTTAATATTAAAGTAATCAATTAGTGAGAAACTCAAGTGAAAGCTAAATATATGAAAAATCAGTATTTTACTTGAATACAATATTACTTCTGTGGAAACTATAAAACAAATGAAATATAAGAAATGTCATATGCTCAAAAAGTGACTGGTCTCTTTCAAAGGACAATAAATAATTAGAATTGTGAACTATACTTATATATTAGCTTCTTAAAGTATAAGAGAATACTTATTCCAATATAAGTATTAATAACAATGGCTGTATGCTGCTGTAGATAAGTACCTACGTAAATTAGTGGCATTCACTATTTGATATGAAAATATTTTGTGCTTAAAATAAATAAGAATGTATATATTAAATTTAAACCTATCTTTAAGCATTATTCCCCTTTTTCATTTCTAATGACGTTAGATAAAAGATCATTAAGTTGTTCACAAAACATGTAATGGTATGATCAATATATTTCATATGTGAAAATTATTTTAAACATAAAAATTGAATACATATTATAAACTTTTTTTATGTTTCAAAAGGTGAAAGACGGTACTATTCTGTTTTCAAAGTATTTAGATATGTAAAAGCTTTTCTCTGAACATTACATATGAAAATTTCTAATTAGTTTCCTATATATTTCATAATTCACCCACACAAGCAAAAAAGATTGGGCAGCGCAGGTTGTTCACTCTTTAAAAAGTCTAATTAAATTTTACCTATATTATTGCTGAGGCAGTTTTAAAAAATTGCTAACAAAGGAAAGTTACTGAAAATACATTAAAGGGTATACAAAACAGATTCTTGTATAATTCTGGTAGGGGGATTTGGGTTTCTTCAGACAAGCTTTCAGGAGCCATGTAATCCTTTGTGGGCTTGCCTGGAATGAAATAAAAACAAATCTTTTCAGGTTGATTCATCATAAATACATTTTTTTGGATTCAAGATATTTATTGGAAAAAAAAGCTCATTTTAAAAAGCATAAGAACAAATCTTAATATTGTCAGAGTTTCTTATATTTGTGACAGGAAAACTATTTACCTATATTTTGAATAATGAATATACCATTTTATATCTTATATGATATAAACTGATTTTACTCATTGTTATAATTTATTTATTCAATATTCCATTATCTACTCTGTCATAGATATTATGCCTGGTGACAAAGAATATAATATGATTAAGTCATAGTCTTGCCCACGAGAAGTAGAAATCCAAGTAAACTATTTGCTTCTGATACTGGCTCCATATTATGCTAAGTAAATGAAACATTCTATTAATAACAATGGGATATTTGCTAATGCCTAAAGAAAAGAAGAAAAGCTAAATATTCATGAGATTATGTTCTGTTTGTAAGACATTTGGTTGGAGGACATCTTTTTCATATGAATAACATTTTAGTCTTTTATTCTTGATGTCTCAACACAAATAAGTTACTTTAAATATGATTCCTGAGGGACAGTGATAATTGCATTCTTGAAAAAAGAGTCAGTAGAACTTTGAATTAAATAATATTAAAACAAATAAATTATTGTTCTTGAAAAAATATTGAATCTTCAAATTTCTAAGTAATATAGCCACTCATATTTATAGAATATTCATCCATATCATTGCCCTAGTGTCATCATTTGTATTAGAATTACTTCTCCTTTTAGCACAAAGTATAATCTCAGATTGAATAAATTTACATTATATAATAATATAATATCAATATCTATTATTTTACAGCAAATACTATGCACCTTACATGTTATTTTTACCTTACACTAAAGTGGTATAAAAACAGCTATAATATACTAGGCATACTTCTTGCAGCAGACACAATGATATAATATGAAATGTTACATAAAAATTAATATAACCTTCAAAATAAAAAAGCAAAACAATGTTTAGATCGCCACTGAACGTATTTGAAATAACTTGCTGGAATCAAGATTGCTGGGAGAAATATCAATAACCTCAGATACACAGATGACACCACCCTTATGGCAGAAAGCAAAGAAGAAGTAAAGAGCCTCTTGATGAAAGTGAAAGAGGAGAGTGAAAAAGCTGGCTTAAAACTCAACATTCAAAAAATGAAAATCATGGCATCTGGTCCCATCACGTCATGGCAAATAGATGGGGAAACAATGGAAACAGTGACAGACTTTATTTTGGGGAGCTCCAAAATCATTGCAGATGATGACTGCAACCATGATATTAAAAGATGCTTACTCCTTGGAAGAAATGCTATGACCAACCTAGACAGCATATTGAAAAGAAGAGACATTACTTTGCTGACAAAGATCCATCTAGACAAAGCTATGGTTTTTCAAGTAGTCATGTATGAATGTGAGAGTCAGATGACAAAGAAAGCTGAGCACTGAAGAACTGATGCTTTTAAACTGTGGTGTTGGAAAAGACTCTTGAGAGCCCATTGGACTGCAAGGAAATCCAACCAGTCCATCCTAAAGGAAATCAGTCCTGAATATTCACTGGAAGGACTGATGCTGAAGTTGAAACTCCAACACTTTGGCCACCTGATGGGAAGAACTGACTCATTGGAAACTACCCTAATTCTGGGAAAGATTGAAGGCAGGAGGAGAAGAGGACAACATAAGATGAGATGGTTGGATGGCATCACTGACTCAATGGACACGAGTTTGAGCAAGCTCAGGCAGTGGATGATCGACAGGGAAGCCTGATGTTCTCCAGTCCATGGGGTCACAAAGAGTTGGACATGACTGAGTGACTGAACTGAACTGAACTGACTACAGTCAAAAACCACTTAAATAGTAGACATAAAATTATATTTATAATACAGGGGTTTCTTAGTGTATTGACTGAACTATTAATGATTTTACTTTCCTTCCTCACAGATGATTATTTAAGCATAGGGTTGGCTCAGTTCAGTTCAGTCGCTCAGTCGTGTCCCTCTCTTTGCAACCCCATGGACTGCAGCATGACGGGCTTCCCTATCCACCACCAACACCAGGAGCTTGTTTAAACTCATATCCATCTAGTCACTGTTGCCATTCAACCATATCATCCTCTGTTGTCCCCTTCTCCTGCTTTCAATCTTTCCCAGCATCAAGGCCTTTTCAAATGAGTCAGTTCTTCACATCAGATGGCCAAAGTATTGGAGCTTCAGCTTTACCATCAGTCCTTCCAATGAATATTCAGGACTGATTTCCTTTAGAATTGACTGGTTTGAACTCTTTGCTGTCCAAGAGACTCTCAAGACTCTTCTTCAACACCACAGTTCAAAAGCATCAATTCTTTGGTGGTCAGCTTTCTTTATAGTTCAACTCTCACATCCATACATGACTACTGGAAAAACCATACTTTTGACTATATGGATCTTTATTGGCAAAGTGATGTCTCTGCTTTTTTTTTTTTTTTTTTAATTTTTTATTTTTTTAAATTTTAAAATCTTTAATTCTTACATGCATTCCCAGTCTCTGCTTTTTAATAAGCTGTCTAGTTTTATCAGAGCTTTCCTTCCAAGGAATAAGCTTTTTTTTTTTTAAATTTCATGTCTTCTGTAGGGCAAATTTACTTGAAAAAAATATAGGATTTGTTTTTTAAAAAATAACTATGCATAATTATACAAACATTTGTTTGGTGGATAGGTAATTCTGGAAATAAGATGTTAGTTTCATATTTACAGTCACTTAATTCAATTTTACAGATTCTTGTAAATTAACACTTAACTGCATTCAGAGGAAGCCATTTTACCATATTTGAAAATTTTCTATAATAATACCTTATATTTGCAATTACATTGCATTGTACTTAAAAAAGTTAATTATAATGTGTTGTATTTGGTCTTTACAATACTCTGTGAGCAGATATGGGTAGCTCTAATTCATAGAGAAAGAAAAGGAAGACTGGAGAAGAAAAGACATTTGTCTAGGCTCACATGACTAGGAAGTGGTAAAGCTAATATAGAAAAGTTGTCTACTTCTTGTTATTTTTGCCGATTAACAAGTGAATAGTCCATATAGTCAAAGCTATGCTTTTTTACAGTAGTCATGTATGGATATGAAATTTGGGCCATAAAAAAGGCTGAGTGCTGAAGAACTGATGCTTTCTAATTGTGGTGCTAGAGAAGACTCTTAAGAGTCTCTTGGACAGCAAGGAGATCAAACCAGTCAATCCTAAAGGAGATCAACCCTAAATACTCATCAGAAGGACTAGTGCTGAAGCTACAATATTTTGGTCACCCGATGGGAACAGGTAACTCATTGGAAAAAACTCTGATGCTGGGAAAGACTGAGGGCAGGAGAAGTGGACGACACAGGATGAGATGGTTGGATGGCATTCCTAACTCAATGGACATGAGTTTGAGGAAACTCTGGGAGACAGTGAAGGACAGGAAGTCTGTTGTGCTGCAGTTCATGGAGTCACACAGAGGACACGGCTCAACTATTGAACAACATCACAACAACAGGTGAATGTTTCAAGCAAAATTAAATAAATTCACTACGATTTATATTAATACCTATATATTACTATATACTTTTGACATTACTATGGGCAGCTCAGTTCCATGGTTTGGTTTCACTTTGGTTGTTTACATTCCTTGGCACATTCTGGAACTAGTATACTGATACCAAAATAATGATGACCACACATTCAATTCCTGGGTCAGGAAGATCCACTGGATAAGGAAATGGCAATCCACTCCAGCACTCTTGCCTGGAAAATACCATGGACGGAGAAGCCTGAAAGGCTACAGTGCACGGGGTAACAAGAGTCGGATACGACTGAGCGACTTCACTTTCACACATTACTTCTAGGATTCCTAAGGCAGCTAGTTATCCTGCTAAATTCTCTTCACCTTTATATTAACAATCATAGCCTATGTTGATTTTTACTACTTTTGTTTCTCAAAACATTATCTATTTGCAGGATTTCATGGTGATACAGTGGTATAAATCTGCCTGCCAAAGCAGAAGACACAAGGCACGCAGTATTGATCCCTATGTGGGAAAGATCCCCTGGAGTAGAAAATGGCAACTCACTCTGGTGTTCTTGCCTGGGAAATCCCACGGATAGAGGAGTCTGGTGGGCTACAGTCCATAGGGTGGCAAAGAGTCAGACACAACTGAGCACAAGAACATGCTTTTGTTCCTCAAAATATCATCAGTTTGCAGCATTTCCTTTTTTATCTACTAAAAATTAGAAGTGAGTTCATTAATAATAAATTAAGAAAAAATATATACATAATATGTCATCCTTAAAATTAAATTCTGCCATTCTACTCAATACTCAGTTCAGAAAAGCCAGTGTCTTCCTCAGTGGTCAGGACTGTTAAGGCATACATTTGAAGAACACACACTGTGGGCAAGATGAAAATGCTAAACAGGTGAATAAGGCAGTATGATTTTGGAATGGAATTCCTTCTCTTGGATATAAATCTGTTTATTTATTTTCTCCACTACTCTTTGGACAATGTTCACTTGAATCACCCTTTCTAAATCTGTCAAATACTAATATGCTTCTAGGAAAACCCCCACACCTGGTAACATCTCACTAAAATAGTAGATCTGAAAATATAGGGGATTTTTAGTCCATTGTCTGGGTATCCAGTATTGATGCAGATATTTATTTGTATCCAAACTGTTTGGGGGATTTTAAGAGAATAAAAATGGCAGAGAATGTGAACTAGTTTGCATAACTTTTTTTGACTTCATCATAAGCTTAGTTCAGTTCACTTCAGTCACTCAGTCATGTCCGACTCTTCGCAACCCCATGGACTGTGCACACCAGGCCTCCCTGTCTATCACCAACTCCCGGAGTTTACTCAAACTCATGTCCATTGAGTCAGTGATGCCATGAAACCATTTCATCCTCTGTCATCCCTTTCTCCTCCCACCTTCAATCTTTTACAGCATCAGGGTCTTTTCCAGTGAGTCAGTTCTTCCCATCAGGTGGCCAAAGTATTAGTTTCAGCTTCAACATCAGTCTTTCCAATGAACACTCAGGACTGATCTCCTTTAGGATGGAATGGTTTGATTTCCTTGCAGTCCAAGGGACTCTCAAGAGTCTTCTCCAACACCACAGTTCAAAAGCATCAATTCTTTGGTACTCAGATTTCTTTATACAACTCTCACATCCATACATGACACTGGAAAAACCACAGCCTTGAATAGATGACCTTTGTCAGTAAGCAATGTCTCTGTTTTTTAATATGCTGTCTGCTGCTGCTGCTAAGTTGCTTCAGTCGTGTCCGATTCTGTGTGACCCCAAAGACGGCAGCACACCAGGCTCCCTCATCCTTGGGATTCTCCAGGCAAGAACACTGAAGTATGTTCCAATTTTCATCTCCAACGCATGAAAGTGAAAAGTGAAAGTGAAGTCGCTCAGTCGTGTCCGACTGTGCGACATCATGGACTGTAGCCTACCAGGCTCCTCCATCCATGGGATTCTCCAGGCAAGAATACTGGAGTGGGTTGCCATTTCCTTCTCCAATATACGGTCTAGGTTGGTCATAACTTTCCTTTCAAAGAGTAAGTATCTCTTCATTCCATGGCTGCAGTCACCATTTGCAGTGATTTTGGAGCCCCCCCAAAATAAATTATGCCCCTGTTTCTACTGTTACCCCATCTATCTGCCATGCAGTGATGGGACCGATGCCATGTTCTTCATTTTCTGAATGTTGAATTTTAAGCCAACTTTTTCACGCTCCTCTTTCACTTTCATCAAGAGGCTCTTTAGTTCTTCTTCACTTTCTGCCATAAGGGTGGTGTCATCTGCATATCTGAGGTTATGGATATTTCTCTCAGCAATCTTGATTCCAGCTTGTGCTTCATCCAGCCCAGCATTTCTCATGATGTACTCTGCATAGAAGTTAAATAAGGAGGGTAACAATATACAGCTTTCATGTACTCCTTTCCTAATTTGGACCACTCTGTTGTTCCATGTCCAGGTCTAACTGTTGCTTCCTGACCTGAATACAGATTTCTCAAGAGGCACGTCAGGTGGTATGATATTCCCATCTCTTTCAGAATTTTCCACACCTTATTGTAATCCACGCAGTCAAAGGCTTTGGCATAGTCAATAAAGCAGAAGTTGATGTTTTTCTGGAACTCTCTTGCTTTTTTGATGATCCAGCAGATGTTGGCATTTTGATCTATGTTTCCTCTTCCTTTTCTAAATCCAGCTTGAACCTCTGGAATTTCATGGTTCACATATTGTTGAATCTTGGCTTGGAGAATTTTGAGCATTACTTTACTAGCATGTGAGATGAGTGCAATTGTGCAGTAGTTTGAGCATTCTTTGGCATTGCCTTTTTTAGGGACTGGAATGAAAACTGACTCCTTCCAGTCATTAAAAGATAATTTTATTCTGGGGATTTGAAGCCTCTTATTTCTCTTATTTTAACATTTTATTTAATATATATTCAGTTCAATTCAGTCGCTCAGTCGTGTCCGACTTTGCAACCCCAGGAATCTCAGCACGCCAGGCCTCCCTGTCCATCACCAACTCGTGGAGTTCACTCAAACTCACATCCATCGAGTTGGTGATGCCATCCAGCCATCTCATCCTCTGTTGTCCCCTTCTCCTCCTGCCCCCAATCCCTCCCAGCATCAGTCTTTTCCAATGAGTCAACTCTTCACATGAGGTGGCCAAAGTATGTATATAATATATGCTTATATAGAAATTTAACAATTTAGTATAATGTACAGAAATTCAAAGTTTTGAAATATATTTTAATGTGATATTTATTAAGACTATTAAATATGGTGCCATATGTTGCATTCCAATGTTCCAATTTAATTTTTAATTTTAAAATATTTTCTTTATTTTTATCTTAACTTTCTCCATCTTCATCTATTTCAAATATTACTGCATCAAGGAAAAAAAAAAAAACATTAATAGTAGTGTCACTTTTCCAAGCCCCTAAGAAAGAATTTAGGTTGTAATTGTTTCCAGTTATCAAAATTAATTCCTAAGCAACCATAGCTCAATGAGACATTGATAATGAAGAATAAAAAGAAGTGAGCCAGGAACACTATTTCTGTTAGAGATAGATAAAAACTAACAGATACATTTAGGAAAACTTGCTGATTTACTGGATATGTTGAGTAATGGAAAGAGAAGAATTAAGGATAATATAGATTTATTAGACTTAGAACAAATGGATCATTAACGGTGAAACTTACTGAGATAAGGAAGCCTAAGAACATTCAAATTTGGTGGTATGGAGAGGGGAAAGAGAGGCAGTCATGTTAAGGTCTGGTAATTACTAGTAAATGAGACAAAAACATGGCTGCATCTGCAAGCCATATATCATAGATCCAAACTAGATAGCAAAGATAAGCACTGGAGATTGATGGTGCCTCAAAGAGAAAAGCTTTCAAACATAAAGATTCAGTATTAGGCAGACTGGCAGAGAGTAACATCTATGAATCTGAAACTGGGAGCGAAATAATAGTTTCTATGTGCATGCAGTTTGGCTCACTCTCATCATTATCTGAAATCCAACTTTCTAGAAGTTGGAAACTGTATCTATAGTCTTCACCATTAGATTCCAAGGACCTAGTAGATTCTGATCAATAGATGTTCAGAAATGTATATTGACCAAGCAGTTACCAAGCATGTTCAGAGGTAGTTAAATTCAATGAGGAAAAAAAATAAAATGCTAAAAAAAAAACAAAACAAAGTAGTTTTACTAAAAACTTAGGCTATTTTTATAAAAGTACCATGTAATACACAAAAATATCTTATTCTTTCTTAACACATGATAGGTTGTCAGAATCAACTTTGTTCTAGCCTTTTTTCAGTCCTACCCTACACTTGACTCTTTTCAAATACCTACAAAACATGTTCAAAAGCAGCTGTCAGATATTTTAGACTGAATACAAAAAATAAAATTGAATACAAGAAAGAGACTATATTACCTTAAAATTTTAAGCCATAAAATTTTTCAGAATTATGGTAATTGAAACACTTGCACAGGTTTAACAATGCAGCATAAGAAATACAACAGCTTTTATCTCTTTAAGCTTATTATCATAATGATTTAAATGAATGCACAAAATACTTGTTGTATAGTTACACACATATCTGAGACTAACTGATTAAAAAGAAAGGTTATTTCTTTCAGAATGATATGCAAATTTGTACTTTGCATTTGCACTTTATGCCAACGGTGCTACTTTTTTTAAAGCACAGTTTGGATCTTATTGACAAAAATTAGTACCTAAAATTCAACATAGACAGACTAAAAAATAAAAACTAGACAACATGTAAATTGACATTTTAATATGTTTATTATACATAAGTACAAAATGGTAACTATATGGCTCATCTATACTTTGAAAAATGTCACTTATTGTCCAGAAAAGAAATGAAAATTAGGTTAGTTGTAAGCCAAAACAAAAACTATTTTCATGCAATTAACATTTTTTTCTAAAAATATTACCAGTTTACTTCAAGGCAAACATATAATAAACACTATTAACTATTTTATAGAATCAGTTCAGTTCAGTCGCTCAGTCATGTCTGACTCTTTGTGACCCCATGAATCACAGCACGCCAAGCCTCCCTGTCCATCACCATCTCGCAGAATTCAGTCAAACTCACGTGCATCGAGTCGGTAATACCATCCAGCCATTTCATCCTCTGTCGTCCCCTTTCCTTCTGCCCCCAATCCCTTCCAGCATCAGAGTCTTTTCCAATGAGTCAAGTCTTCGCATGAGGTGGCCAAAGTACTGGAGTTTTGGCTTTAGCATCATTCCTTCCAAAGAAATCCCAGGGCTGATCTCCTTCAGAATGGACTGGTTGGATCTCCTTGCAGTCCAAGGACTCTCAAGAGTCTTCTCCAACACCACAAGTGAAAAAGCATCAATTCTTTGGCGCTCAGCTTTCTTCACAGTCCAACTCTCACATCCATACATGACCACAGGAAAAACGATAGCCTTGACTAAATGGACGTTTCTTGGCAAAGTAATGTTTCTGCTTTTCAATATGCTATCTAGGTTGGTCTTAACTTTTCTTCCAAGGAGTAAGCGTCTTTTAATGTCATGGCTGCAGTCACCATAGGCCCCAAAATAAAGTCTGACACTGTTTCCACTGTTTCCCCATCTATTTCCCATGAAGTGGCGGGACCAGATGCCATGATCTTTGTTTTCTGAGTGTTGAGCTTTAAGCCAACTTTTTCACTCTCCTCTTTCACTTTCATCAAGAGGCTTTTTAGTTCCTCTTCACTTTATGCCATAATGGACAGCTGCAATTTCTACCTACATTTTGTGTATATATTTGAATTTCTCTTTGACATTTTGTGACCTCATGGACTATAGCCCACCAGACTCCTCTGTCCATGGAATTCTCCAGTAAATAATAGTGAAATAGGTAGCCATTCCCTTCTCCAGGGGATCTTCCTGACTTGGGGATTGAACCTAGGTCTCCTGCATTGCAGGCAGATTCTTTACCTTATAGTCCACATTGTTGTCATTGTTCAGTTGCTCAGTCATGATCCACCAGGGAAGCCCTCAATAGTGTATAGTTAAGAATTATCCTTGACCAAATATTTATCTGGCCAACTTCAGCTCCCAAGACGCCATCTCAAAATTCTAGGAAAATCTTGCTGGATTAGATTGTCTTTGGTTAGCTGGGGGCCTGGAGCCATACTAGATAATCTACTGAAGTGATTTACAATGGAGGGTTTGTATCTTGCAGTATTAGTTCTACCTGAAGATGGGCTGGAGACTGAAGTTAGCCAAAAGGTTAGGGTTAGGGTTAGGTAGTTAAAGGGTAGTTAATGATGTTTGTTGTCATTGTTCAGTTGCTAAGTCATGTCTGACTCTTCATCATTCCATGAACTACACCATGCCAGGTTTCCCTGTCCTTCACTTTTTCCCTAAGTTGGCTCAAACTCACGTCCATTTAATCAGTGATATCATCCAACCATCTCATCCTCTGTCTCCCCCTTCTCCTCCTGCCCTCAATCTTTCCCAGAATCAGGGTCTTTTCCAATGATTTGTCTCTTCCCATCAGGTGGTCAAAGTATTGAGCTTCAGCTTCAACATTAGTCCTTCTATTGAATATTTATGGTTGATTTCCTTTAGGATTGACCGGTTTGATCTCTTTGTTGTCCAAGGGACTCTCAAGAGTCTTCTCCATCACTACGGTTTGAAAGCCTACATTTTTTGGCATTTCAACTCTCACATCCATGGTGGCTCAGATTGTAAAGACTCTGCCCACAATGCAGGAGACCTGGGTTCAATCCTTGGGTAGGAAAGATACCCTGGATAAGGAAAGACAGGAATGGCTACCCCTCTGGTACTCTTGCCTGAAGACTTCCATGGACAGAGGAGCCTGGGGGGCTATAGTCCATGGGGTCCCAAAGAGTCAGACATGTGTGAGCAACTAACACACTCACGTCCACACATGAGTACTGGAAAATTCTTATCTTTGACTACATGAAACTTTGTTGGCAAAGCAATGTCTCTGCTTTTTAATATGCTGTCTAGGTTTGTCATACCTTTGTTTTCCAAAGAGCAATCATATTTACATTAAAGGATCTGGACATCAAGGCTCCAGCAAGCTATCCTGGTTGGTGACATTTTGAGTGCTGTCAACCATGACTGCCATGAAAGTTAGTGTTGTCCATGACTTGATGGGGAGAGGACAACTGGAAGCTCTATTTGTATATATGTTACTTTCCTGGTCTTGGCCTCAAACATCCTTTTTCTTGGGCTAATTTTAATCTGTATCCTTTCACTGAAATAAACTGTTAAGTGTGAGTTCTACAGCTTTCATTCAGTTCAGTGAGTTTTCTTACAAATTACTGAAATTGAGGATGGTTCTGAGAAACCCTAAAATTTCATTTTATATCAGAAGTAGTGGTCTTGAGGATTCCTGAATTTGCAGTGGGTATCAGAGGTGAGGATGGTATTATAAATTGTTTCTAAATTTTGCAAATATTAAAAGTACTTTAATTCTCATATTTATAATCCTATAATTAATGTTTATTAACTATATAAATCAATCATTTAATTCTTGTAATATACTGCTGAATTGTGTTATTATTGAGCCCATCTTACAGATGAAGCAACTGAAGTGGCCAACTAATTTATACTGTTTTGTGGCTGAAATCCCCCATACCAACTTAATGATGTTATTAATTCACATAATAAAAATGCCTATTTCAGAACAAGTAGAATATAAGATAGAGAATGGCTCTCCTGGTGGCTCAGTGGTAAAGAATCTGCCTGCCAAGCAGGAGATGTGGGTTCAATCCTTGGGTCAGAAATATTCCCTGGAGAAGGAAATGGCCACCACTTGAGTATTCTTGCCTGGAAAATCCCATATACACAAAAGCCCCAAGATTTACAGTCCAAAGGGTCAGTAATGAGTCAAACATGATTTAGCAACAAAAGACATAGAATATCATTAAGTTTTTAAATTTATAAACAAAAAATAAAATATTTTAATATAGAAACTCCTCTCTTTTGTCCTAATAAAGAAAGGAACATGTGATTTAACTGTACTTTTAAAAGATATCATCCTTATAGTAAGTTTTCTGAGACTTAATCATAAGGGAACAGAATTTTGAGAAAAAATAGAACCTTGGTGTTATGCTTGGGAATCAAAAGATTTGGCTTCTAAAATATTTGGTGTATTGAGATCTGTCTCAAGAGTCATCAGAAAGTCAGAGTACACCCTTTGGATAATACTCAGTAAGCATATAACATAACGACCATCTAGATGCTTTTTAATATTTTCGCAATTCCCACATCTCCCTCACACATCTCCCTCCCCCATCTCCCTTCCTGATTCAAAGCTCCCTTGTGAATCAATTGGGTATTTCTAAAAGACATTTACCTGGTATTAATCACATTTCATATCTCTAGCAGAATGCACATGAGCCCTATTCTGAAAGGAGGTAACCAGAGGAGTCTTAATATACATATATATATATATGTATACTGTGCTGCGCTTAGTCACTCAGTGTTGTCTGACTCTTTGCAACCCCATGGACTACAGTCAGCCAAGCTCCTCTGTCCACGGAACTCCCCAGGCAAGAATAGAATACTGGAGTGTGCAGCCATTCTCTACTCCAGGGGAACTTCCTAAACCAAGGACTGAACCCTGGCTTCTGCATTGCAGGCGGATTCCATACAGACTGAGCCACAAGGGAAGCACTATATATGAAATTTCACCTAAGATTTGACTGAGAATGACTACTCATGGTACTACAGCATCAACAGTTTGAGACAATGAGCCCCTCAAAAAAATGACATGAAAAGAAGTATTAAATGAATGGCAGAATTCATTTTCCAAGATGTGAATAAAATTCTTACAGTTTGTTGACTAAAATAAAGAAAAAAATAACAGTGATATATCTTAGAAAATAATTGTCTTGCATCTCCTAGTTAAAAAAATTCAGCATCTCAGTTAATGTTCTAAAGGAAAATTATATATGGATATGGCAATGGATGCTGGATGATGTCTTCACTGGCTATAATATTCTGATTTCAGTTGTTTGATTATGCCTGGCTTAGAAAAGGCTGACACATTCAGGGAGAGACAAAAGGGCTAAAACATACAAAGTTTGTGAAGTAGTACAGATGAATTATTGCAGCATTGAGTGGTGGAGATTGACTATTGTATTAACATTTCTGTATTTAATACTTTGGTGCAAAGAATAATTAAGTATTACATCTTATTGGTAATCAAAAAACATATGAATACAACACAGAGTAAAATGCTATCTTATTTGGTGAATGAATAAATGGCTATAGATTTTTTTTTTTTTTGCTGAGCTTGTAATTAATTATATGAATGTATATATTCAAGGACAAAATCAACCTAATTAAACTGATATAAAACTTTAGATTTAATACAAATGTTTTTCCTGTTAATCATGTTAGTTTAAATAAGATTTCAAATTTTGAATAAAGAAGGCACAATGAAAAGTTTACTCTATCAATTCTTATTATTTAGATTATAATCAAATTGAAGAATCATGTGCAAAATTTTAGACACATATTTCTGAATTTTTATTAATGATCCTCCAAATTAGAGATAATAAATAAATGGAGTGTTGATAACACATGTTAACTGAATTTCAATTAGCAATTATTTTCATTGTTCCCTTCCTGTATAAATTTGTCTCTGTATGTTCCATCTGCAAAACATACATAAAATTAAAACTGACTCAGATCCCTCTTTTTCCAGCTTATAGCATTTTTTGTTTTTTTAAGTGTTGCTTCATTTTTTAATACTTATTTATTTCTTTGGTCACTATTCTCCAAATACTGTTGGCCGAATTTTGCATGAACAAATCATTTCAAAGTTACTTTGGAGTCCTAGATTGAATCTCTGCCTGAACTTCACTTGTTATCTTGATAAATCTTCAGTGTACTTACAAAGGTGGGATTCTTGGAATCACCAATCCTTCATATGCATAGAGGAAAGTGAATGCTGCAAACGAAGCATAAAGGGACTAAAAGGAATACATTAAAGCTAAGCTGGTCAAGGGGTGCATAATGAAATATGTTTTGATTTACTACAATGCCACAAACCTGTGCATAATGACCATTTCATTATTCTTTTTTTCAGCCGTGTTCAACTCTTTGTGATGCCACAAGCTGTAGCCCACCTGGCTCTCTGTCCATGGAATTCTCCTGCCAAGAATCCTGGATTGGGTAGTCATTTCCTTCTCCAAGGGATTTTTTCCAGCCCAGGAATTGAACCTACATCTGTCTGAGCCACTAGGGAATCCTTCATTATGCGTGCTGCTACTGCTAAGTCACTTCAGTCGTGTCTGACTCTGTGCGACCCCATAGACGGCAGCCCACCAGGCTCCCCCATCCCCAGGATTCTCCAGGCAAGAACACTGGAGTGGGTTGCCATTTCCTCCTCCAATGCATGAAAGTGAAAAGTGAAAGTGAAGTCACTCAGTCGTGTCCGACTCTTAGCGACCCCATGGACTGCATTATGCTTAGGTAATTTAATTTGCCTATTGAAGGGCATCAGAGACAATTTTATGTCAACATAGTCCATGAATTTTCAGTCCTGTATAGTTCCTAAAAGGGACTTCCCTGTGGCTCATCAGTAAAGAATCCACCTTCAATGCAAGAGACACGGGTTCGATTCTTGGGTAGGGAACGTTCTGGAGGAGGAGGAAATGGCACCTCACTCCAGTATTCTTGTTGCTACAATCCCATGCACAGAGGTGCCTAACAGGTGACAGCCCATGGAGTTGCAAGGAGTTGGACATGACTGAGTGACTGAGCAACTAAGCCACATACATGCATACCATAGTTCATCAAATCTATCACAGCCACTCCTGAATCTGGGCAACTTAGCCAATTTCATCTCAATATTCCTCATTCATCAATTTCTCAAAATTTATTTTACCCTTCTTTCAACTTTCCTTGCTATGGATCTCTATTGCTTATTTTCCCATTATAACTTTCACTTTATTATCTTTCATTCTTCTTTGGATCTAATTTCCTTGGTTTTAAAAACATATATTCTTCTCAAAAGCAATGCCAGACACTTACCCAATCAAAACTTATTCAGGTCAAGAAATTCACTTATCTAGGCTAAACAAATGAACTTAATCACTCTGGATGCCCAAGATTTGTGAGTGAATGCTTATCCCACCTTAGTCATTACATATGCCATGGACCAATAAAATTTGAAGTAAATATTAGGAAGAACAAGGGACCCACTATTAATTAAAATCAAGGCTATACTTGAGTAATCAAAGCATATATATACTCAATTTAGCTTGAAGAGATATTAATGATGATCATATAAAAATGTGGCTAAAATCACAGAGGTTTGTATTGTCAATGCTACTATCATAATGTATGGATGTGAGAGTTGGAACATAAAGAAGGCCGAGTCCTGAAGAATTGATACTTTTGAATTGTGATGCTGGAGAAGGCTGTTGAGCATCCCTTGGACAGCAAGGAGATCAAACCAGTAAATCCTAAATCCTAAAGGAAGTTGCAATTTATTGCACTGATAAATTAAGGGAAAAAAAGGACAATTTATCTTTATCAGTTGGTACAGAAAACTCAAATGACAAAGTTAAATACTATTTAATGATTTTTTAAATAGGACACTGAAAGATGAACTCTCCAGATCAGTAGGTGCCCAATATGTTAATGGAGATCAGTGGAGAAATAATTCCAGAAAGAATAAAGAGACTAAGCCCAAGCAAAAACAACACCCAGTTGTGGATGTGACTAGTGATGGAAGTAAAGTCTGATGCTATAAAGTGCAATATTGCATAGCAACCTGGAATGTTAGGTCCATGCATCAAGGCAAATTGGGAGTGGTCAAACAGGAGGTGGCAAGAGTGAACGTCAACATTTTAGGAATCAGTGAACTAAAAAGGATTGGAATGGGTGAACTTAACCCAGATGACCATTATATCTACTATTGTGGGCAAGAATACCTTAGAATAAATGGAGTAGCCATAATGGTTAATAAGACTCTGAAATGCAGTACGTGGATGCAATCTCAAAAACAAAAGAAAGATCTCTTCGCTTCCAAGGCAAACCAGCAACATCACAGTAATCCAAGTCTATGCTCTGACCAATAATGCTTAAGAAGCTGACGTTGAATGGTTCTATGAAGACCTACAAGACCTTCTAAAACTAACACCCCAAAAAGATGTCCTGTTCATTATAGGGGACTGAAATGCAAAAGCAGGAAGTAAAAAAAAACCTGGAGTAACAGGCAAATTTGGCCTTGGAGTACAGAATGAAGCAGGGCAAAGGCTAATAGAGTTTTGCCAAGAGAACATACTGGTCATAGCAAACATGCTCTTACAACAACACGAGACAACTCTACACATGGACATCACCAGATGGTCAACACTAAAATCCGGCTGATTATACTCTTTGCAGCCAAAGATGTAGAAGCTCTATACAGTCAGCAAAAACAAACAAACAAACAAACAAAAAACTGGAGTTGACTGTGTCTCAGATCATGAACTCCTTATTGCCAAATATAGACTTAAATTGAAGAAAGTAGGGAAAAACACTAGATTATTCAGGTATGATCTAAGTCAAATCTGTTACAATAATTGAATTGAATCTACAAATAGATGTAAGGGATTAGATCTGATAGAGTGTCTGAAGAACTGTGGATGGAGGTTTGTGACACTGTACAGGAGGCAGTGATCAAGACCATCCCTAAAAAAAGAGAGATGCAAAAAGGAACAAAGGTTGTTTGAGGAGGCCTTACAAATAGCTGATGAAAGAAGAGAAACAAAAGGCAAGGGAGAAAGGGAAAGATATACTCATTTGAATGTAGAGTTCCAAAGAACAGCAAGGAGAGACAAGAAAGCTTTCCTCAGTGATCAATGCAAGACCATCCCTAAAAAAAAGAGATGCAAAAAGGAAAAAAGGTTGTTTGAGGAGGCCTTACAAATAACTTAGGAAAGAAGAGCAGCAAAGGGCAAGGGAGAAAAGGAAAGACATATCCATTTGAATGTAGAGTTACAAATAATAGCAAGGAGAGACAAGAAAGCCTTCCTCAGTGATCAATGCAAAGAAGCAGAGGAAAACAATAGCATGGGAAAGACTAGAGATCTCTTCAAGAAAATTAGAGATACCAAGGGAACATTTCATGAAAAGATGGACACAGTAAAGGATAGAAATGGTATCGCTAACAGAAGCAAAAAGATATTAAGAAGAGGTGGCAAGAATACACAGAAGAACTACACAAAGAAAGATCTTCATGACCCAGATAGCCATGATGGTGTGATCATTCACCTAGAGTCAGACATCCTGGAATGTGAAGGTAAGTGGGCCTTAGGAAGCATCACTACAACAAAGGTAGTGGAGGTGATGGAATTCCAGTTGAGCTATTTCAAATCCTAAAAGATTATGCTGTGAAAGTGCTGCTCTCAATATGCCAGCAAATTTGGAAAACTCAGCAGTGGCCACAGGACTGGAAAATGTCACTTTTCATTCCAGTCCCAAATAAAGGCAATGCCAAAGAATGCTCAGACTACCTCACAATTGCATTCATCTCTCATGCTAGCAAAGTAATGCTTAAAAATCTCCAAGCTTGGCTTCAACAGTATGTGAACTGTGAACTTCCAGATATTCAAGCTGGATTTAGAAAAGTCAGACAAACCAGAGATCAAATTGCCAACATCTGTTGGATCATCGAAAAAGCAAGATAGTTCCAGAATTACATCTACTACTGCTTTATTGACTATGCCAAAGCCTTTGTTTGTGTGGATCACAATAGACTGTGGAAAACTCTTCAAGTGATGGGAATACCAGACCACCTGACCTGCTTCCTGAGAAATATACATGCAGGTCAAGAAGCAACAGTTAGAACTGGACATGGAACAACAGACTGGTTCCAAATTGGGAAAGGAGGACATCAAGGCTGTATATTGTCACCCTGCTCATTTAACTTATATGCAGAGTACATCGTGAGAAATGCTGAACTGGATGAAGCACAAGTTGGAACCAATATTGCTGGGTGAAACAGATATGCTGATAACACCACCCTTATGGCAGAAAGTGAAGAAGTACTAAAGAGCCTCTTGATGAAAGTGAAAGAGGACAGTTGAAAAGTTGGCCTAAAACTCAACATTCAGAAAACTAAGATCATGGCATCTGGTCCCATAACTTCATGGCAAATAAATGGAGAAACAAAGAAAACAGTGACAAACTTTATCTTTGAGGGCTCCAAAAACACTGCCGATGATGACTGTAGCCATGAACTTAAAAGACCCTTGTTCCTTGGAGGAAAAGTTATGACCAACCTAGACAGCTTATTAGAAAGAAGAGACATTAGTTTGCCAACAAAAGTCCATCTAGTCAAAGCCATGGTTTTTCCAGTAGTCATGTATGGATGTGAGAGTTGGGCTATAAAGAAACCTGAGCACTGAAGAATTGATGCTTTTTGACTGTAGTGTTGGAGAGGACTCTTGAGAGCCCCTTGGACAGCAAGGACATCCAACAGTCCATCCTAAAGGAAGTCAGTCCTGAATATTCATTGGGAGGACTCATGCTGAAGCGAAACCCCAATACTTTGGCCACCTGATGTGAAGAACAGACTCCTTGGAAAAGATCCTGATGCTGGGAAAGATTGAAGGCATTAGGAGAAGGTGACGACAGAGGATGAGAGGGTTGGATGGCATCACTGATTCAGTGGACATGAGTTTGGGTAAATTCCGGGAGTTGGTGATGGACAGGGAAGCCTGGTGTGTTGCAGTCCATGGAATCACAAAGAGTTGGATACCACTGAGTGACTGAAGTGAACGGAATAATTTTTTAAAATAGCTAACCTAGAGATAAATGGGACATTTTACAATATGATATAAGTAATATCAAAACTGATAACAAATCTTATACTTATTGAATAAATGTGTCATACATTTCTGTAACTGAACACAAAGATATTCATTAATGCCAAAACTGTTTAATATGATATAAGGGTCTTAGTCATCACTGTACAGAAAAATAAAAAGAAATAACGGATTGAAATATTAGAAGGCAAGAGAGATGTCTTATGATTTGTAAATGATGAAAATGTCTTTTTAGAAAATTAATGAACATTGAGTTAAAAATACAGACACTAGAATACTAAGTATTATTACTTATTAGTTTCACTATATTAGTTATGTATTGCTGAGCCTGGCTTGGAGAATTTTGAGGATTACTTTACTAGCGTGTGCGATAAGTGTAATTGAGCAGTAGTTTGAGCATTCTTTGGCATTGCCTTTCTTTGGGACTGGAATGAAAAGTGACATTTTCCAGTCCTGTGGCCACTGCTGAGTTGTCCAAATTTGCTGACATATTGAGTGCAGTACATTCACAGCATCATCTTTCAGGATTGGAAATAGCTCAACTGGAATTCCATCACCTCCACTAGCTTTGTTCATAGTGATGCTTTCTAAGGCCCCCTTGACTTCACACTCCAGGATGTCTGGCTCTAGGTGAGTGATCATACCATCGTAATTATCTTGGTCATGAAGATCTTTTTTGTACAGTTCTTCTGTGTACTCTTGCCACCTCTTCTTAATATCTTCTGCTTCTATTAGGTCCATACTATTTCTGTCCTTTATTGAGTCCATCTTTGCATGAAATGTGCCTTGGTATCTCTAATTTTCTTGACATCTCTAGTCTTTCCCATGCTGTTGTTTTCCTCTATTTATTTGCACTGATTGCTGAATGTCCAGATATTCAAGCTGGTTTTAGAAAAGGCAGAGGAATCAGAGATCAAATTACCAACATCCACTGGATCATGGAAAAAGCAAGAGAGTGCCAGAAAAACATCTATTTCTGCTTTATTGACTATGACAAAGCCTTTGACTGTGTGGATCACAATAAACTGTGGAAAATTCTGAAGGAGACGGGAATACCAGAGCACCTGACCTGCTTCTTGAGAAACCTATATGCAGGTCAGGAAGCAACAGTTAGAACTGGACATGGAACAACAGACTTGTTCCAAACAGGAAAATGAGAACATCAAGCCTGTATCTTGTCACCCTGCTTATTTAACTTATATGCAGAGTACATCATGAGAAACACTGGGCTGGAAGCAGCACAAGCTGAAATCAAGATTGCCGGGAGAAATATCAATAACCTCAGATATGCAGATGACACCACCTTTATGGAAGAAAGTGAAGAGGAACTAAAGAGCCTCTTGATGAAAGTGAAAGAGGAGAGTGAAAAAGTTGGCTTAAAGCTCAACAGTCAGAAAACGAGTATCATGGCACCTGGTCCCATCACTACACGGCAAATAGATGGGGAAACAGTAGAAACAGTGTCAGACTTTATTTTGGGGGACTGCAGCCATGAAATTAAAAGACGCTTACTCCTTGGAAGAAAAGTTATGACCAACCTAGATAGCATATTAAAAAGCAGAGACATTACTTTGCCAACAAAGGTCTGTCTAGTCAAGGCTATGGTTTTTCCTGTGGTCATGTATGGATGCGAGAGTTGGACTGTGAAGAAGGCTGAGCACTGAAGAACTGATGCTTTTGAATGTAGTGTTGGAGAAGACTCTTGAGAGTTCCTTGGACTGCAACCAGTCCATTCTAAAGGAGATCAGCCCTGGATGCTCTTTGGAAGGAATGATGCTAAAGCTGAAACTCCAATACTTTGGTCACCTCATGCAAATAGTTGACTCATTGGAAAAGACTCTGATGCTGGGAGGGATAGGGGGCAGGAGGAAAAGGGGACGACAGAGGATAAGATGGCTGGATGGCATCACTGACTCGACGGACATGAGTTTGAGTGAACTCCAGGAGATGGTGATGGATAGGGATGCCTGGCATACTGGGATTCATGGGTTCACAAAGAGTCGGACATGACTGAGCAACTGAACTAAACTGATATTAGTTACACTGCATTAGGATAAAAATTATATTGTAATAACAATATTAAGTATTATTTAATGAAAATTAGAAGAAATAGCTAATAAACATATAAAAATTTTGTCATTTTAATTTCAAAACTAGAAAGGATAAAATAGCAGACAAAATATCACCAAGAAAGGGCAGCTGGCAAGACTGTCTCTCCCTCACTCTACCACGAAATTTGTAGGGTCAGATTACATCTGAATCACCTCTGTTGCCCTGGGCTGTGTTTTTCATCTTGTAAGCAATCAATAAAAAGCTGAAGTGTAGCCTAGACATCAAGGGACAAATGTATGTGTTGGAATCAATCAGTGGAGATGAGCATCAGAGCTGCGAGACATGAAAATTCTATGTAATCAGTCAGTCAAGCTTTTTCACTCAGAATCTGGTATATTTCCCAGCTCACAGGCTATTTATCTCACAAGAATGCAGTGAACTACAATGACATAGAAAGGAGTAAGAAAGTTTATTCATGGCACTTTCTGTCCCTGTGCTGAAGCTAAAAGCATACAAAGAAATTTTAAGATTTTTGCTTCTCTATTTCTCACAAATTTCTGCAATGTTCTAGATTCTGCCAGTAATAATATGCATGTATATTCCCCTTACTTTCCTTATTTTAGTTTATTTGCTTAGAAAGAAAATATGAATCAGCACTAAATCTGAAAACTGAGCACTTTCTTTTTTCAGTCAGTCTTCAAATATCATTATTTTTTTTATCTTCAACTCTGAAGGTAATTACTAGTTAAATTTACCTTCAAATTTACTTAGTACTATGTGCATAAGTCATAAAGTTTATTTTTGTGGATAATATAAGTATTTATATTTATTTATAAAGGATAATATAAACATTCCTTTTAATGATCAGGCTGTAATTGTATTTAAATCATGATTTGGGGAGTATAGAATAAAGAATGAATGATTTTTAAAAATGCACTTAAAAGTAACCAAGTTAACAAAAACTACCATTTGTAGTCAATTTGCTAGAAAACTGTTTAAGCTTCTGAAACTATAAACTTCTTAAAATGAGCAGCTTAAATAATTCCTGAATTTTAACTAAATTTTAGATCAAGATTTTTAGGAATTTGGACAAGTAAAGGTAACCATTTTGGTAGTTACCATAATAGAATGTTACTGTTTATATGCCAGGCCCAATACTAGTAATTTCCATGAAAATATCTTAATGACATTAGTATTTAAGACAAACAGGTGAAGAGAAAGTTACACCATCAAAATCTAATAATAATTTCTAATGCCTGAACATGCGGGGTGATTTATTTTTGTGTTTGCTTTTCAACAATTCAGTATGCCATATGGTATTCCTATAGGTTTGGCCAAAGAATATAGTGTTTTATATTGGCATAACACATTTGTTGCAATGTCTAGACACTATAGTAATAAGTGGTATATAAATACATAAAGTTGAGGAAAAAATGTGTCATTGACAAAATTATTTCTACATTCAACATTCAATTAAGTATATCATTTCCGACAGACAAATCTGTCTTCTTGCAGTTTTGCATTCAATACTTTGCACAGCAACATGATTTTTTGATTACTTGAGCTTTAAAAGTTGGCTTACAGAGAAGAACATTGAGGAAATTAAAATACTTTAAAAAGAATTTTGAAAATGAGAAGCTGAGGGATGAATTGAGCCAACTGAGTGACTTGAAATCATGGATCCATTTCAAACGTACTATTTTTTAAAGATGGTTTCATTATTGATATTTACTAATATGTATTGTACAAGAGATTATCACGTGCTGTGTCCCAGGCTGAAATCTTCTCATTCCATAGAGTAACATCCTATCAAAGGGACAAAGGAGATGAACGCAGTGTGATTATTTTCTATTTTTCTTAAGCAAACTAATGAAGATCTTTAAGCCTCTTTCTATGAATAAAGAGGTACAAAGAAAGCAACAGCCACTTAATTTACTTAATTACTTTCAGGAAATTATGCTGGTTTGTTCTTCACGTATCTATATAGAAAGAAACTTTTCTTTCCATGTAACAAAAGAAATAAGAAAGTTATGACAATTATCTATATGGCTCAGACTTATGCACTGAAGGATCAGATCAACAGCCATCTATGGAAAGTAGTTTTTCAGATGGAAGAAATCTCCAGGGACAAAGCCATTGCACTTTTTTTCCTAGTTTGGTTGAGATATAGTTGATAAACAGTATTGCATTAGTTTAAGGTGTACAACATAATGATTGGATAGCATTCACTCCTGCTCAATTAGGAAGCCTAATTGGAAATCTGGGAACCACAGAACCCATCCTAGAACTGTGCTTGGACAGTGAACCAGCAGTCCTTGAACTATTTCATTTCCCACTCTCAAATAACAGGTGCAAAACTGGAAGCAGAATGCATATTTCCTATTACTAGGAAGTAGTCTGATCGTCCATAGAAGCAGTGATACAGATTGACCAATCTCGATCACTTAGTGATTTTGGTTTTCCCATTTATTGCAATTAAAAATATCCAACTATGGCATAACTTAAAGTGGGAAATCAGCTTTAAACTTTCTCTATCTCTACATAACACCTTATTGATATTGGCATCACATTAATAGATGCCTATTCATATTGGTATTGAGAAAAATTGAATTAATTATTCATATTTCTGGTGGTTTCATGTATCTTGTGCTTCCTGTCCATAAGAGCAGTGTATTTTAAATACATTCCTAAATTCATTTCTTTTATAAAATGACTATTTTATTTGAGGGCTTTATTCAAAAGCTTTACTAAAAAGCAGCATACTTCTAGGTATGGGAATTCTCACTGGTATATCTTGGTTATTTCCTGTCATAGTATTTGATGAGTATCCAAGGCTATTTTTACTATATTCTGAATTCACAGACTGTGTTTGTTACTGACTATGTGTATGTTCTTGGGTAACTTGTTCTCTGATGTTAATTTGCAAATGCTAATAATATAAATATGAAAAGATATTCTGACTATAAACTATCCAGCATGAGGTATGACACATTGTACATGTTCATAAACTGATTATTCTTGTCATCATATTTTACTACAAGCAAAACTCTTTAGTGTAATTACAAAACAGCATCTGGCATTCAAATTTATACTATAACATCTTAAAGCATTGCATGCAGTAATTATTTTCTGAACATTATTAATATCATTGTATATAACATCACTTCTATTTATGCTTAAAATATTTCCTCTGGTATAGTATTATACTAAATCTGTAAAGCAATACTGAAATAAAGTGAGTTAGAAATGATTTATCAACTAGAGACACAATAGAAGAGTAATATAAAATTCACAATATCTTATGCACAAGTATTGGAATAAATTTAGCATCATGAGTTAGTACAAAAATGATGAGACATAATAATAGTTCAGATGAGTACTTGAAGTAGGTGTCTATTTCATTTCTGAAGGAAAAGTCCAATAATATTTGATTACTCTAATATGTCTAGCTATATATTAACACCTTTGACTTTAATTGCTATGATTAAATTTTAGTACTAAGACAATTCTTTTATACTGCTTCTACTATTTACTCAATGAATAATACATTCTCCTGGAAAAATATATCTTCTGTGTCATATCAAACTCTGTTAGAAAGGTTAATATGGTATTTTATAATGCTCAAGATGTGTGAGGTAGTGAAATTCTATTCAGACAAGCAGAAATGCCAGGGCATTTTTAATAAGACCCTAAATTAAATGCTAACATATGTTCCAAAAAAACTTCCTTTAAAAAAAATGGAAATGAAATGTTATGTGGGGTTTTTTGTACTATTTCAGTTACAGATAGGATTTACTTTCGTTAAATTACCAAGGAAACTATTCTCCAGTGCCATGTAATTTCTCAATGTTAGTAATGCTAGAGAATCTAATTTATAAGTTTAGGTTATATTAACATTCTATAATAAAACAATTGTTCTTTAAAAATTTTGTTAATGTGGACAATTTTTCAAGAATTTGCTACGATATTACTTTTGTGTGATGTTTTGATTTCTTGACCTCAAGGCATGTGGGATCTTAGCTCACACCTCCTGCATTGGAAGATAGAGTCTTAAGCACTAAACCACCAGGGAAATCTCTTAAGCAACTGTTCTTTTAATATGTTTTGCACATAGACATATTTTTTTAATTAGGTATTATGCAATTGATCCTTAGAATTCTTAACTGTTACTAGGCATATGAAACTTAAGATAGTCATATACAAGAAATACAACTGTACTTTTTTTTTGAGGTTAAATACTTGACAATATTGTATTAGTTTTGCCATACATCTACATGTATCCACCACAGGTATACACGTGTTTCCCATCCTGAACCTCCCTCCCACCTCCCTCACCATACCATCCCTCTGGGTCGTCCCATGCATCAGCCCCAAGCATCCTGTATCATGCATTGAACCTGGGCTGGCAACCCGTTTCATATATGATATTATACATCTTTCAATGCCATTCTCCCGAATCACCCCACCCTCTCCCTCTCCCACAGTGTCCAAAAGACTGTTCTATACATCTGTGTCTCTTTTGCTGTCTCGCATACAGGGTTATCGTTACCATCTTTCTAAATTCCATATATATGCATTAGTATACTGCATTGGTGTTTTTCTTTCTGGCTTACTCCACTCTGTATAATAGGCTCCAGGATCATCCACCTCATTAGAACTGATTCAAATGTATTCTTTTTAACGGTTAAGTAATACTCCATTGTGTATATGTACCACAGCTTTCTTATCCATTCATCTTCTTATGGACATCTAGGTTGCTTCCATGTCCTGGCTATTATAAACAGTATTTTCAATAACAACTTTTTAAGGTGTGCAACATGATGAGTTTACATACACATATGTAGTTAAATGATTAATAAAACCACGCTAATTAACACATCCATCTTTTCACAGTCACAGCTTTGTGTGTGTGGTGGGAGCACTTGAAATCTATGTTCTTAGCAAATTTCCAATATCCTCAATAGTAGTAGTATTATTAACTAAAATAATCATGCTGAACATTATATATTTTATAGACTTATTGATCCTAAATAATTGCAATTTGGCACTCTTTGATTAGTATCTCCCTATTTCCTTCACGTCCTCACCCGTGGCAATCACCATCTACTACATTTGCTCTATGTTTGACATTTTCCAGATTCCACACATAAGTGAGATAAGTTCATCACTTTTTTTCCCTTTGGTGAATGCTTTTCTTGAAGATAATTGATAAAATTATGCATTTTCTTGTGGGAACATGGAATATTATCTGACTCTAATCCCAAATTCTGGTTTGAGTGTCAACCAGCTTGAGATATCAATAGATCATTATTTTCCCTTGTATTTCTTCAGTTCCCTGATAACTTATAGCAAATTCACTCATTTTACCCAAATGTCAATTCTATACTTCAAAGAGACAAAGAATTTATTATATGTCTGGAAATATGTTTCTACAAGAGTGAATATTTTCTTTTGATAGAAAACAGATTAAGATCATAATGAGATATCAAAAAACATGCAGTAGAACATTTAAAATAAAACAATGGTGACAATATTAAATATTGGTTAGAATATGAAAAAAACTGCCATATATTGCTGGTGTGAATTTATGTTCTTAAAATTGTATAGTTCAGTTCAGTTCAGTCACTCAGTCGTGTCCGACTCTTTGCGACCCCATGAATCGCAGCAGGCAAGGCCTCCCTGTCCACCACCAACTCCCAGAGTTCACTCAGAGTCACGTCCATCGAGTCCGTGATGCCATCCAGCCATCTCATCCTCGGTCGTCCCCTTCTCCTCCTGCCCCCCAAATTGTATAAGCACTCTAAAAATAACTTGGCATATTTTAAAGCTCTAAAAATATACATTTTATATAATCTTTTAATTGCACTTCTAGGCATGTACGGAACATATGCCCAATGAAACATGTAACTGATTGTTAACTACAGTTTCATTTGTGATAGGCACCAAAGTAGAATCAATCAAAATGTCCTAGTTGAGCAAAATGTTGTAAAACCATACAGTGGAATACTACTCAGTAAAGAAAGCTATGTATTACCAATAAACACCAACAACTTTAGTAAATATCAGAGACATACTGAATGAAAAAGGTAACATGAAATATTATTTAATTCACATAACATTCTTGAAATAAATGATAGAGAAGGAAAAAATAATAATGAGATTGCTTGCTAGGAATTAGGGATAGTGGGTAAAGGAAAGGGTTAACATGACTACAAAGGAGCAGCATCAGGGAGACGGTATGCTGACTAAATGATACTACATATTGATTGAAGTGGTGGTTAAACACATTTACCCACACGTGGCAAAATGACACAGAATTATGCAGTCTGTCTTTGTCATCAGTTCAGTTCATTTCAGTCAATCAGTTGTGTGCACCTACTTGAGACCACCATGGGATGCAGCACGCCAGCTTCCCTGTCCATCACCAACTCCAGTACCTTGCTCAAACTCATGCCTATCGAGTCGGTGATGCCATCCAACCATTTCATCCTCGGTGATCCCTTCTCCTCCTGCCTTCAATCCTTCCCAAGATCAGGGTCTTTTCCAATGAGTCAGTGCTTCACATCAGGTGGCCAAAGTATTGGAGTTTCAGCTATAGCATCAGTCCTTCCAATGAATATTCAGGACTAACCTCCTTTAGGATGGACTGTTTTGATCTCCTTGTAGCCCAAGGGACTCTCAAGAGTCTTCTCCAACATGACAGTTCAAAAGCATCAACTCTTCGGCCATGATTTTCTTTATAGTCCTATTATCACATCCATACATGACTACTGGAAAAACCATAGCTTTGATTAGATGGACTTTTGTTGGCAAAGTAATGTCTCTGCTTTTAAATATGCTATCTAGGTTGGTCATAGTTTTCCTTCAGAGGAGCAAGCGTCTTTTAATTTCATGGCTGCAGTCACCATCTGCAGTTATTTTGGAGCCCCCCAAAATAAAGTCTGCCACTGTTTCCATTATTTCCCCATCTATTTCCCATGAAGTGATGGGACTAGATGGTATGATCTTAGTTTTCTGAATGTTGAGTTTTAAGCCAACTTTTTCACTCTCCTCTTTCACTTTCATCAGGAAGATTTTTAGTTCTTCTTTGTTTTCTTATGAGAGCATAAGAGCCATAAGGGTGGTGTCATCTGCATATCTGAGTTATTGATATTTCTCCCAGCAAGCTTGATTTCAGTTTGTGCTTCATCCATTCCAGCATTTCTCATGATGTACTCTGTATAGAAGTTAAATGAGCAGGGTGACAATATACAGCCTTAATGTACTCATTTCCAATTTGGAACCAGGCTGTTGTTCCATGTCCAGGTCTAACTGTTGCTTTCTGACCTCCATATAGATTTCTCAGGAGGAAGGTCAGGTAGTCTGGTATTCCCAACACTTGAAGTATTTTCCATAGTCTGTTACGATCTACACAGTCAAAAGGCTTTGGCATAGTCAATAAAGCAGAAGTTGATGTTTTTCTGGAACTCTTTTGCTTTTTCGATGATCCAACAGATATTGGCAATTTGATCTCTGGTTCCTCTGCCTTTTCTAAATCGAGCTTGTACATTTGGAATTTCACAGTTCACATACTGTTGACGCCTGGCTTGGAGAATTTTGAGCATTACTTGGCTAGTGTGTCAGATGAGTGCAATTGTGCGGTAGTTTGAGCATTCTTTGGTATTGCCTTTCTTTTGGACTGGACTTAAAAGTGACCTTTTCCAGTCCTGTGGACACTGCTGAGTCTTCCAGATTTGCTGGCATATTGAGAGCAGCACTTTCGCAGCATCATCTTTTAGGATTTGATTTAGCTCATCTGTAATTCCATCACCTCCACTAGCTTAGTTCATAGTGATGCTTCCTAAGGCCCACTTGCCTTCACATTCCAGGATGTCAGGCACTCCAGGTGGGTGATCACAGCATCGTGGTTATCTGTGTCATGAAGATTTTTTTGTTCAGTTCTTCTGTGTATTCTTGCCACTTCTTCTTAATATCTTCTGCTTCTGCTAGGTCCATCCCATTTCTGTCTTTTATTGTGCCCATCTTTGCATGAAATGTTCCCTTGGTATCTCTAATCTTCTTGAAGTGGTCACTACTCTTTCCCATTCTATTGTTTCCCTCTATCTCTTTGCACTGATCACTAAGGAAGGCTTTCTTATCTACTTGCTATTTTTGGAACTCTGCATTCAAATGGGTATGTCTTTCTTTTTCTCCTTTGCCTTTTGTTGTCTTCTTTCCTCAGCTATTTGTAAGGCTTCCTCAGACAACTATTTTCTTTTGCAACATTCTGGTTTTAATATAATACTATGGCTATAGAAGCTGTTACTATGAGGGCAAATGGGTGAAGAGTACATAGAAAATCTCGGTATAGGTTTTGCAACTTCCCGTGAACATAAATATTTAAATATAAAAATTTCCAAAACTTCTAATTGAAAATGTTGGGCAGTGGAAGATTATGCCACTAGGCAAGCAAAGTTTACTCAAATTGACGTCAGTGTCATTACATTTAAACTCATTTTATTTCATTATGTAATAAAAATCCTATCATGTACAATTATAATCTCAGGATATTTAGATTTTATTTAATAACAGAGAAGATAATACAGATGCTTGCAGACCCAGAATTATGTTTTCAACATCTTCCTGATATTATTAATAGCTAGCTAATTAATGTTATATCTTAACATTTATCAGTTCTTGGATATTTCTTGATCAGTTGTGGATCAGTTCTTGTATATTTTATTTATGAGTAAGTAAGTCAATTAATTTATTTTATGGGTAAGTAAGCCAATTATGCTACTGTGGGCAGGAATTCTATGGAAGAAATGGAGTAGCCATCATAGTCAACAAGAGTCCGAAATGCAGTACTTGGATGCAATCTCAAAAATGACAGAATGATCTCTGTTTGTTTCCAAGGCAAACCATTCAATATAACGGTAATACAAGCCTATGCCCCAACCAGTAATGCTGAAGAAGATGAACTTGAACGGTTCTATGAAGACCTACAAGCCCTTCTAGAACTAACACCCAAAAAACACATCCTTTTCATTATATGGGACTAGAATGCAAAAGTAGGAAGTCAAGAAACATCTAAAATAACAGGAAAATTTGGCTTTGAATACAGAATTAAGCAGGGCAAAGGCTAATAGAGTTTTGCCAAGAGAAAGCACTGGTCATAGCAAACACCCTCTTCCAACAACACAGGAGAAGACTATACATGGACATCACCAGATGGTCAACACTGAAATCAAACTGATTACATTCTTTGCAGCCAAAGAAGGAGAAGCTCTAATGCTGCTGCTGCTAAGTAGCTTCAGTCGTGTCCGACTCTGTGCCACCTCAGAGATGGCAGCCCACCAGGCTCCAACGTCCCTGGGATTATCCAGGCAGGAACACTAGAGTGGGTTGCCATTTCCTTCTCCAATGCATGAAAGTGAAAAGTGAAAGTAAAGTTGCTCAGTCGTGTCCGACTCCCAGCGACTGCATGTACTGCAGCCCATCAGGCTCCTCCATCCATGGGATTTGCCAGGCAAGAGTACTGGAGTGGGCTGCCATTGCCTTCTCCGGGAGAAGCTCTATACAGTCAGCAAAAACAAGACTAGGAGCTGACTGTGGCACAGATCATGAACTCCTTATTGACAAATTCAGACTTAAATTGAAGAAAGTGGGGAAAACCACTAGACCATTCAGGTATGACCTAAATCAAATCCCTTGATTATACAGTGGAAGTGACAGATTTAAGGGCCTATGTCTGGTAGAGTGCCTGATGAACTATGGACTGAGGTGCGTGACATTGTACAGGAGACAAGGATCAAGATCATCCCCATGGAAAAGAAATGCAAAAAATCAAAATGGCTGTCTAGGGAGGCCTTACAAGTAGCTGTGAAAAGAAGGGAAGCAAAAAGCAAATGAGAAAAGGAAAGATATAAGCATCTGAATGCAGAGTTCCAGAGAATAGTAAGAAGAGATAAGAAAGCCTTCCTCAGATATCAATGCAAAGAAATAGAGGAAAACAACAGAATGAAGAAGACTAGAGATCTCTTCAAGAAAATTAGAGATATCAAGGGAACATTTCATGCAAATGTCGGCACAATAAAGGATAGAAATGGTATGGACCTAACCGAAGCAGAAGATATTAAGAAGAGGTGGCAAGAATACATAGAAGAACTGTACAAAAAAGAGCTTCATGACCCAGATAATCACAATGGTGTGATCATTCACCTAGAGCCAGACATCCTGGAATGTGAAGTCAAGTGGGCCTTAGAAAGTATCACTACAAACAAAGCTAGTGGAGGTGATGGAATTCCAGTTGAGCTATTTCAAATCCTGAAAGATGATGCTGTGAAAGTGCTGTACTAAATATGTCAGCAAATTTGGAAAACTCAGCAGTGGCCACAGGATTGGAAAAGGTCAGTTTTCATTCCAGTCCCAAAGAAAGACAATGGCAAGGAATGCTCAAACTAGTGCACAATTGCACTCATCTCACATGCTAGTAAAGTAATGCTCAAAATTCTCAAAGCCAGGCTTCAGCAGTACGGGAACCGTGAACTTCCTGATGCTCAAGCTGGTTTTAGAAAAGGCAGAGGAACCAGAGATCAAATTGCCAACATCCGCTGGATCATGGAAAAAGCAAGAGAGTTCCAGAAAAACATCAACTTGTGCTTTATTCACTATACCAAAGCCTTTGACTGTGTGGATCACAATAAACTGTGGAAAATTCTGAAAGAAATGGGAATACTAGACCACCTAACCTGCCTCTTGAGAAACCTACATGCACGTCAGAAAGCAACAGTTAGAACTGGACATGGAACTACAGACTGGTTCCAAATAGGAAAAGGAGTATGTCAAGGCTGTATATTGTCATCCTGCTTATTTAACTTATATGCAGAGTACATCACGAGAAATGTTGGGCTGGAGGAAGCATACACTGGAATCAAGATTGCTCAGATAAATATCAGTAACCTCAGATATGCAGATGACACCACCCTTATGCCAGAAAGTGAAGTGGAACTAAAAGGCCTCTTGATGAAAGTGAAAGAGTAGAGTGAAAAAGTTAGCTTAAAGCTCAACATTCAGTAAATAAAGATCATGGCATTTGGTCCCATCACCTCATGGGAAATAGATGCTGAAACAGTGGAAACAGTCTCAGACTTTATTTTTGGGGGGCTCCAAAATCAGTGCAGATTGTGATTGAACCCATGAAATTATAAGATGCTTACTCCTTGGAAGAAAATTTATGACCAACCTAGATAGCATATTAAAAAGCAGAGACATTACTTTGCCAACAAAGGTCTGTCTAATCAAGGCTATGGTTTTTCCAGTGGTCATGTATGGATGTGAGAGCTGGACTGTAAAGAAAGCTGAGCACCGAAGAATTGATGCGTTTGAACTGTGGTGTTGGAGAAGACTCTTGTTGAGTCCCTTGAACTGCAAGGAGTTCCAACCAGTCCATCTTAAAGAAGATCAGTCCTGAGTGTTCATTGGATGGACTGATGCTGAAGCTGAAACTGAGGCCACCATTGGAAAAGACCTTGATGTCCTGGATATTATAAACAGTGCTGCGATGAAGACATGTCTCTTTCAGTTCTGGTTTCCTCAGTGTGTATGCCCAGCAACCTGAGGTGGATTCATGTTGATGTATGGCAAAACCAATACAATGTTGTAAAGTAATTAACCCCCAATTAAAATAAATAAATTTATATTTTAAAAAATAAAATAAAATCAATTACATTGTCAGAAAAAAATAAATAAACTAACTGAAAAAAAAAAAAAAAGACCCTGATGCTGGGAAGGAATGGGGGCAGGACTAGAAGGGGACAACAGAGGATGAGATGGCTGGATGGCATCAGCGACTTGATGGACATGAGTTTGGGTAAACTCCAGGAGTTGGTCATGGACATGGAGGCTTGACGTGCTGTGGTTCATGGGGTCGCAAAGAGTCGGACACAAGTGAACAACTTAACTGAACTGAACTGAAGCCAATTAATGGGTAAGTACTGTTGTTCCCATTTTATAGAAGATGAAAGTGAATTTATAAAAGCTAAGAAATTTCCTGAAGTTATTCTATTTCTGACAGGCAGCTCTAGATCCAAAATCAACAGTTTGATTCTATAATTATAGTGGTTAATCATCGCGTGGTATTTCTATGGTAATGAGCATTTTAATTCTTGAAATATTCTAAATGTCCCTAGGAAAAATTTCATATATTCAATGTGTTTAAAAAACTATCTGTATAAAGATAAATGTGTACTGTTTCACTTTATTCTTATCATATAATTTAAGCTTTGAATTAGTGCCCTAAAACCACCATTTTGTACATTTCTCTAACTGGAATTTTTTAAAATACTCTTATTCGTTATTGTAAAATTATTTTCCTATATTTCTGAAAAACTCTTATCCATCCTCCATCCCTTCTTTATCTGTGTTATCCCTTTATAAGGTATACATTTCTAATATTGCTCAAAATGTATTGTAATTCATTTATTTATATGTCCTCTATGAAGAGAAAATGAGCTCCGTTTAGAGAATTACTTTCTATTCATATTTGTAGAATCTGTACTAGATACATATTTAGCAATAGTTTGGTGAATAACATGGTGCTGCTGCTGCTAAGTCAATAGACCACTGAAGAGATTCATGACTAACCTTCCCAAAATGTGCCACTTTGGCATGTGGATTATTCTGAACTAAAGCAATTGAGACCGGTGGGCTCCAGAGAAACTTCTGCCCCTCCCTTAATTATTTAGAAAGCTTTAAATTGGAAGTCTTTCCCAGAATGAGAATTATTTCTAGAGATAAATTTGACCTGAGTGGACCATCTTTTTGTCAGGAAAAACATTAGTTACCAAACATCTGCTCTTATTCTTACTGTCCTTCAAATTGCCCTTCTCCTCTTTGAAGCCCCAGGATCCTTTCCATTCAGGTGGCATATATACATATTCACACACACACACACACACATACATATAGATATACTTCATTGTAACTTTCTGTCTTCGAATCCATCATGTATCTGGGTTCCTGTATATACAAAATTAAATGTGAATTTCCTCTGTCAATCTATTTCATATTAATGTCATCTGACCAGCCGAAAAAAACCTTAAAGGGTAAAGGAAAATTCTTTTTCTCCAACACTAATATCAGTATCATTTTTAACTTGAGTTGCTTCTGAGGCAATTTTATTTAACACACATCATCTTATATTTTCTCGTTTCTATATCAGACTTTATTTGGAGACTCTCTGATTTTTGCCTGATTTCCAATATTCTGTATTTCCATCAGATCTGTAATTCCCTCTCCTGCTTTCTAGATTTACCATGATTTCAAACTCATAAATATTATTTTTAAATGTAGTGACTATAATTTCCTCTTCATTTAAATAATGTGCATAAAGTATTACATGCATATATTCTATACACTTCATTTACTTATATAAGGTAATAATGTTAATTCTAAGTAATTTCTTGTTCCATCTTTAAGAATTTATGAACATCATTTTATTAGTATGTTTCTTTTACTACAAGCTGCTTGAGGCAAGATTATAATGGCCTTTTTCTGATACAGAGCTTAGGCCATTAAGCTTAAATTTAATTTATATAAAAGTGTTGATAATTTTGAGAAGGGGAAGTAAAATTAAAACAAGTAGAATAAACATGTATGTATGAGGGATACAAAACAACTACTAAAAGTATGTTGAACCTCACAAGTTAAACATTAGAGATTCTGTCAGTTTGTAATACCACTTAGTGATTTATATTCATTTTCAAGACATGTGCCAATTAAATGATTTTGCAGAATAAAAGAATTTTTTTTAAATCTATCCATTCATTTAGTCTATCATTTATAAATATTTGAACAAAAAGCAAAACAATTAATTTCTTGACTATAGAGATCCTTAAACTTGCAGATAGTTACAAGCCAAAATATTGGAAAACACTGAAAGCCTTAATGCTGATCACTGCAGTTTTTCTGTGCACTGTATAACATTGACACTTACTGTATGGAAAGCAGCTGCTGTGTTCATGTGATCAAAACGTGCATTTAATAGAGTAATAGATGTGTTTGAAATAAATAGCTTACTTTAAAAAATGTCCTCATAAAAGTATATGACAGTTTTCACAGTTTCAAGTCAAAATAATAAGGTGTACTCTTGAGAGGTTAAGATGTGTATAAAGTAATGAGACTTATGCAAGATTATAGTCCCAATATCTGTAGTTATGTCTAAAATAACATTCATAATCTATGTAAATAAAACAAGCTTTTAGTCCAAGTATACCCGTTTTAATTTTTTCTCTGCAAATAGGTTTTATCTTTAAAATTTTTGCAAATTATTTTATGATAATATCATTGCTGTCATTTAGTTGCTAAGTCGTGTCTGACTCTGCAACCCTATGAACTGTAGCATACCAGGTTCCTCTGTTCATAGAATTTTTTCAGACAAGAATACTGAAGCAAGTTGCCATTTCATATCAAACCATAAAATGACTGTTTTCTGTAGGGGAGAAAAAATAAATTTCCCTCTACACTTCTAGGTTGTTGGCTGAGAATAGAAGACAGATTAACAAGAGAAAAACAGAAGTTTTACAACGTGTATACCTCCTGCGCACATGGGAGATACCTAGGAAAACTGGGTACAGGCATACCTCAGAGATAATGTGGCTTGAGTTCCAGACCACTGCCGTAAAGTGAATAACAAAATAGTCACACATATTGTTTTGGTTTCCCAGTGCAAACAAAAGTTACATTTACACTATACTATAATGTATTAATGTGCAATAGCATTATGTCTAAAAAACGATGCATATGCCTTCATTAAATATATTTCATTGCTAAAAACTGCTAGCCTTCGTCTGAGTCTTCAGTGAGTCATGGTATTAACAAATGGCCCCAGCCTTCACTTTAAATACCATTTCCTCCTAAAGATGGAAGATCAGACACATAGTGGAGCCGAGGGCGGGAGGGAGGGGGGAGTCAGTTGTGGGAGATTACAGGAAAAACACAATAAACTAGGATAGGGTTGTGAAGCAGATTTAAATCAGCTCCTTTGATGAGTTTCTAGAGATCTAGTATTCCCCCTTTTCATGGTACAGAGAGGGAGACAACTTATAAATGGAGATTTTCCTCGTAAAAGTAAATTTATCATACAAAAGGGTAACTTCTACTGACTTTTTCAGAGCTTCTCCTGCATCTTCTGTTTCTTCAAAAATAAGCTGCTTGAGATAATCCTTAAGAAGTATATTTTGGGGCTGTTATTTCTATTCCTATTCACTTCCCTTTGGAGAATATCCTCATCTGCCAATTATAGTGAAATATGCAGATACAATACTGAGCATGTGACATGTGTCAGACAATACAGTTTTAAAAAATTCCTATCATGTAGACCATTTTCCACTTAAGTGTATGATTTCTGTAAACATAGTTTTAGAATGAGTTTTTATTTAAAAGAAAGATTCTTTAATGTGCTTATGTGCCTACTTAGCCTCCTGGGCTTGTAATAATCTTTAATACTATATGGGGCTATTTACCAGATAATCCATGTTATTTCATACAGTCTTTAAAAATCCATAGTAAAGCAAATCCTGCCCTCTAGATTCTGTACTCTGCTAGATGATGTCTTCACAGAAATATGTTCTTAAATTGGATGATTACTTTAACAGCACAGCAAAGTTATGCTGTTTAAAATGGCTGCACTTCACTGTAAATGAAGCCAAAACTTTCATGTAGGGTAAATACTATTAACACGAAGCAGTTTTACAATTATTTTATGATGTCTCTCAATGCCAAAGTTTTACACTCTCATGAAACTTTTTTGGGGAAGAATTATTTCTGTAGAATTAATTATCACATCTAGGAAAGACAAAGCATAAATTTACCTTAATTATCTGTATAGAGCTATACAAACCAAAAATAACAACTTCTTATTGTTGAAGTATTTCAGTGACATTATTTGACTTTCAGAATATATATTTAACCATTTCACGTTCAATAGTGAGTGAAATATTCTCACTCTAAATTATCTTGAAGTTAACTGTGGGCAATTCTGAAATAATTATAATTGGTAAGTTAAATTTACTCTGATTTAGTAACAGGTGAAAAAATTCAGAAACTAACCAGTTTTGGGGAAGATATTCCTAGTAGCTTCTATTATACGTTCACATTTTCTAAGTAATTAGTTTTAACACAAAATTCCTAAAATCTAAACTTTCAAGATGGAAAATATTTGGGTGCACCATTTATTTTCCAGTCACTTTAAACAAAGCACACATACAGAAGAAAAAAACTTCTCTGAGGGCTCACTTACATTGCCCTAAGTATTAATTACAACATGTGTGTTTAGACACTCAGTTGTGTCCGACTCTATTGCGACTCCATGGACTGCATAGCCCGACAGGCTCCTTGGTCCATGTGATTTTCCAGGCAGGGGTACTGGAGCAGGTTTCCATTTTCTTCTCCAGAGGACCTTTCCCACTCAGGGATCCAACCTGAGTAACCTGCATCTCCTCCGCTGGCAGGTGGATTCTTTACCACTGAGTCAAGAGGGAAGCCATTAAAAACAATTCCGTGTTTAAAATGGTTTCTGCAGATATGGACCTACAAATAGATTACAGTTGACGCTCCTTATACATGAATTTTGCATCTCCCATTTCAACCGATGCAGATAGATTGGAAGTATTTGAAAAATTCCATAAAACTCCAAAAACCAAAATTTCAATTTGCCACACCAATAATGCTGGCAACTATCTAGATAGCATTTACATTGTATCTAGAAGTGATTTAAGTTAAACAGGATGGGGGTAGGCTATATGTAAATTCCACACTATTTCATATTATGAGACTTAATCATCCATGGACTCTGGTATCTGTTGAGGGGGATGGGTGCTGGAACTAATCCCTTCAGATACAAGGAAGTGATTGTATTTAGCATAGGAAGACCAGGTCAGCAGTGGTGAGACTGGACTTATTTTCACGCAGCATTCTGAGGGCAAACTGACTTTGAAATAACTCTTTTCTCTGAAACTTAAAATTAACTGCTGTAGACCAAAGGCACTATAATTTACTATCTCGAAAAATCATTTTTGCTTTTGCTGCCAATATTTCTACAGTTTTTAAATTTATTTAAAAATACATATAATTATGAGTATACTAAGGAAAAGAAGGATGGGTCTCTTTGACGACTTGTATGTAAGGTGATAGTTCCTTTCATCAGTTCCTGGAATGTAGGGCAGCAGAAGAGAATCTTATTTGCGTGAATTCAAAATTTCTTTCTTCTCTCCCATATCATTCTCTTAGGGTCTGGACATTTACTATGAAGAATCTAACAATTAGATGAGGTGAAACTCTGAGATATCTATAGTTATCAATACTGTATTATACACTTAGAAAATTGCTGAAAGGTATATTTTATGTTAAGTGATTCTATTAAAAAAAAGAAGTGAAGAGAGAAGGAAGAAAAACTAATTATCAGAGGAAATTTAGGAATGTGTAAGTAAATAAAAAGATTCTGTGGTTGCTGAAAGACAAGAAAAAGCTTGAGGGAGATACATATAAAAACTCATTTTAAGAAGCTTTAGGGAACTTCCCTGGTGGCCCAGGGGTAAAGAATCCACCCTCCAATGCAGGGGATACCAGTTTGATCCTGTCAGGGAACTAAGATGCCACATGTCACAAGGCAACTAAGCCTGTGCACCACAGCTAGAGAAGCCTGTATGTTGCAATGAAGACCCAGCAGAGCCAAAAAAAAAAAAAAAAAGAAAGCAGCTTTGTAGTAGTATATGAATAGATTTGGGGGGGTAATTTTTTCAGCAAGTTACCGTAAACAGTTATTCACATTATTTCATAATGTCTAATTGCTTTGTCCTTAAGTTTGACACTCTGACAGGGTGAAGTGTTCAGCCTGAAGTGTTCAGGTTTATGTGTTATGATTTTAAAGGAGTTATGAGAGCCTTTCTACATAGGTTCTTCCAGAGTGTCCCATACTGTGGTCATAAGAGCTCAGTTGTTAGGGTAAAAATCTTATTAGTGTACATAAAACACAAATGATCACACTTGACATTTAAATTCACTTAATTATTCCCTTCTCTCCATTTATACTAGCTGCACCTCGCAATATTTTTGCATGCATCTGCAGATACACACATACCAACCACAGATTTCTTAAATCCACTTCTGGGTGAGCTCTTATCTAGTAATAGAATATGGACAACTGAAGGTGAGTGGTTCCAGTATCCACACACCTAAATATCCAGTAACTATTTGCTTTAAAACTATAAAATATCTTTACCACACGACTAAGATCTTTATATCATTCACCTTTATACATTATGAATCTTTCTTTTTATTGATTGTAATTTTTAATGATTTGACTGAAACATCAATCATGAGGCATTATACACTATTACATCGATTATTCAGGTATTAGAGCATTATTTTTAAAAGTAACATCATTAAAATGCTTGCATTAAATGTTAGCTGTACAAAACAGAATACGAAACAAAACTATCACAACAATCTAATAGTACCACCTAGGGGAAATGAATGAGGAAATCTCTCAAATATTAATAATCATGAACAACAATAAGGTATATGAAAATATGGTTATATTCTTCAGTTAAAAGCCTAGTGATTCCAGAACCTAAATATTTCTTTAGCTTTTGAAATAATTATTTTCCCATTTACTAAGGTTGGGACTTCCCTTTACATCTTCCCTTTAAGATGTAAAGAATCTGACTGCAATGCGGAAGACCAGGATTCAATCCCTGGGTTGGGAAGATCCCCTGGTGAAGGAAATGGAAAACCACTCCAGTATTCTTGCCTGGAGAATCCCATGGACAGAGCTGCCTGGCAGGCTACAGTCCATGGGATTGCAGAGTCGGACACAACTGAGCGACTGACACTTTCTTTACTTAAATTAACAACTAAATAATATGACCTGATAATTATGTCAAAGTGAAGTGATTTAAATTAAACACACAATTAACTACTCATAAGTTACAAAGTTTAAAAGCATCATGCAATTCTAATGGATTTGTTCATACAAATGTCACTCTCAGATAGCCTTAGTCCTGTTAGCATAAAACAGTGTTTGAACATCTGCTTGAAATCTGTATTCTTTTAATGAATGCCTATTTTAGGCCAATATCTATGTAAGGCAAAACAGATTCAGTGAATTACCAATGTAAAACACTTCTATTAGTCTAAATACAATACAAACACAGTTTTTCTTTTATATATAAAATTATTTATAAAAATGACTACAATATTGATGAACTTAAAAAAATATTTCAGAGAATTATATACCAATTACCTTTTTTAAAGTATTGTGGTTATGTTATTTATTACTCGTTAGGGTAAGTGTAAAGAACTACAAAGCTCAGTTCCAAATTGGGGCATATTTTCATAGAGATGAACAATTTATACTTTCAACAGCTTGAGTTCTCACCCACATTGCTAGTGTAACACAGTTCCATAGCCCAATAATAATATGTTCTCCAGTTTCCACTCTTAATACAGAACATTAAATATAGCAGAACCATTAGCATTTGATGCCTCAAACTTTTTTGAAGATTATGGGCTAGAAAAACCTTTCCTCTGTAGACATTTGCAATGTTGCTTAAAAAATGTCCAGTTTTCCTTATCCCATTGTCTCCAGGTTTTGGTCAGATTGTTGTTTAGTAGCTCAGCCATGTCAGACTCTTTGCAACCCCATAGACCCAGCACACCAACTTCCCTGTCCTTCACTAACTCCCGGAGCTTGCTCAAACTCATGTCCACTGAGTCAGTGATGCCATCCAACCATCTCATCCTCTTGTCATTCCCTTCTCCTACTGCTTTTTCCCAGCAGCACAGTTATTTCCAATGAGTCATTTCTTCACATTAGGTGGCCAAATTATTGAAGTTTCAGCTTCAGCATTATTCCTTGCAATGAATATTTTGGGTGGATTTCCTTTAGGATTAACTACTTTGATCTTGCAGTCCAAGGGACTCTCAAGAGTCTTTTCCAACACCACAGTTCAAAAGCATCAATTCTTCGGGGCTCAGCCTTCTTTATGGTCCAACTCTCACATCCATACGTGACTACTAGAAAAACCATACCTTTGACTATACAAACCTTTGCCAGCAAGATAATGTCTCTGCTTCTTAATATGCTGTCTAGATTTGCCATAGCTTTTCTTGCAAGGAACAAGTGTCTTTTAATTTCATGGCTACAGTCACCATCTGCAGTGATTTTGGAGTCCAAGAAAATAAAGTGTATCACATTGTCCACTGTTTCCCCATCTATTTCCCGTGAAGTGATGGGACCAGATGCCATGATCTTCGCTTTTTGAATGTTGAATTTTAAGCCAGATTTTTCACTCTCCTATTTCAACTTCATCAACAGGATCTTTAGTTCCTCTTTGCTTTCTGCCGTATGGGTGGTTTCATCTGCATATCTGAGGTTGTCGATATTTCTCCTAGCACACTTCATTCCAGCTTTTGCTTCATCCAGCCCAGCATTTCACATGATACACTATGCATATAAGTTAAATAAACAGGGTGACAATATACAGCCTTGATGGACTCCTTTCCCAAATGTGACCATGTATAGTTCTAACTATTGCTTCTTGACCTGCAAAAGGTTTCTCAGGAGGCAGATAGGTTGGTCTGGTATTCCCAACACTTGAAGAAATTTCCAGTTTGTTGTGATCCACACAGTCAAAGGCTTTAGTGTAGTCAAAGAAGCAAAAGTAGATGCTCTTTTGGAACTCTCTATGATCCAACAGATGTTGTAAATATGATCTCTGCTTCCTCTGCCTTTTCTAAGTGCAGCTTTTACATCTGGAAGTTTTCCATTCGAAGCCTAGCTTGGGGGATTTTGAGCATGACTTTGCTAGCATGAGAAATGAGTGCATTTCAACCATGGTAGTTTCAACATTCTTTGGCATTGCCCTTCTTTGGGATTAAAATGAAAACTGACCTTTTCCAGTCCTATGGCCACTGCTGAGTTTTCCAAATTTACGGGCATATTGAGTGTAGCACTTTAACAGCATATATAATTTTTTTTTTTAAGGATTTGAAATAACTCAGCTGGAATTCTATCATCTCCACTAGCTTTTTTTACAGTGACACTTACTATGGCCCATTTGACTTCTCACTCCAGGATGTCTGGCTCTAGGTGAGTGATCACAAGTTCGTGGTTATCTGGTTCCCTATCTTTTTTGTATGGTTCTTCTGTGTATTTTTGCCACCTCCTCTTAATAACTTCTGCTTTTGTTAGGTTTGTACCATTTCTGTCATTAATGTGCCCATCTCTACATCAAATGTTCCTTTGGTTTCTCTAATTTGCTTGAAGAGATTTATCTTTCCTATTCTATTGTTTTCCTCTATTTTCTTGCACTGTTCACTTAGGAAGGGTTTCTTATCTCTCCTTCCTCTTCTTGGAACTCTATATTCAGATAGGTATAGCTTTACTTTTGACCTTTGCTTTTGCTTCTCTTCTTTTCTCAGCCTATTGGCAAAGTCTCCTCAGGCAACCATTTTGCCTTTTTGGATTTCTTTTTCCTAAGGATGGTTTTGATCACTGCATTCTGTACAGTGTTACAAACCTGTGTCCACAGTTCTTCAGGCACTCTGTATATCAGATCTAATTACTTGAATTTCTGTGTCACTTCCACCGTATAATTGTAAGGGATTTGATTTAGGTCATACCTGAATGGGCTAGTGGTTTTCCCCACATTCTTCAATTTAAGTCTGAATTTTGCAATAAGGAATTCATGATCTGAGCCAGTCAGCTCCCAGTCTTATTTTTGCTGACTGTATAGAGCTTCTCCATCTTTGGCTGCAAAGAATCTAGTCAATCTTATTTTGGAATTGACCATCTGGTAATGTCCATGTGTAGAGTTATAGCTTGTGTTGTTGGAAGAGACCAGTGAGTTCTCTTGACAAAACTCTGTTAGCTTTTGCTCTGCTTCATTTTATACCCTAAAGCCAAACTTACCTTTATTCCAGGTACCTCTCGACTTCCTACTTTTGCATTCTAGTCTCCTATGATGAAAAGGACATCTTTTGGTGTTAGTTCTAGATCTTGTAGGTCTTCATGGAATCATTCAACTTCAGCTTCTTCAGCATTAGTGGTTGGAGCATAGACTTGAATTACTGTGATATTGAATGGGTTTGCCTTGGAAATGAGCAGAGATCATTCTGTTATTTTCGAGATTGCATGCAAGTACTGCAAATGCAGACTCTACTGTTGACTGAGAGGGCTACTCCATTTTGTTCGATGGGATCCACCCCTATAGTAGTGGATATAATGGTCATCTGAATTAAATTCGCCAGTTCCCATCCATTTTAGTTCACTGCTTCCTAACATGTCATTGTTTACCTTTGCCATCTTCTATTGGTCAGATAACAGGCTTGTTAGTCTGGTTACCAGTCTTATATGCAAGCATGTCAAAGCCAGAGAGACACATTTAGTAATCCTGACCCCTCTCGGCACTCATCCTTCAATATATATTTTTTTAATTTAAGTACAAAAAAGACATAAAAGAGTAAATAAAGCTCCTTTGTTTCTTTATAAAATGTACCCAAACTTGGTTTATCCTTCATATAAAGATATATTTACCTGCATTTTCTTATTATAAAAGGTGATCAGGCCTTAGTATTTCTTTCAGTGCTCATCCTAAACATCACAGCCCTAAACCCACTCTTCACATTCACTCTTCTTTGCCAGGGTTACACAAATGTTTATCTTGCAGTGCTTTCATCTCTGGGGCTTCCAGGTGGTGCTAGTGCCAATGCTGGAAACATAAAAGGCACATGTTCGATCCTTGGGTCAGAAAGATTTGCTGGAGAAGGGCATGGCAACCCAGGCCAGTTTTCATCTATAAAGTAAAACTCTAGAAGGCAAGAATCATTAACATCTTTTTATTTTTCTTTTTTCTTTTCTTTTTTAAATTTTAAAATCTTTAATTCTTACATGCGTTCCCAAACATGAACCCCCCTCCCACCTCCCTCCCCACAACATCTCTCTGGGTCATCCCCATGCACCTGCCCCAAGCATGCTGCACCCTGTGTCAGACATGGACTGGCGATTCAATTCTTACATGATAGTATACATGTTAGAATTCCCATTCTCCCAAATCATCCCACCCTCTCCCTCTCCCTCTGAGTCCAAAAGTCCATTATACACATCTGTGTCTTTTTTCCTGTCTTGCATACAGGGTCGTCATTGCCATCTTCCTAAATTCCATATATATGTGTTAGTATACTGTATTGGTGTTTTTCTTTCTGGCTTACTTCACTCTGTATAATTGGCTCCAGTTTCATCCATCTCATCAGCACTGATTCAAATGAATTCTTTTTAACGGCTGAGTCTTTCTAAAGATTCAAAAATTTGAGGCTAATACAAAGCAGTAATCTATTCATCATCTTTATCTCAGAGCTTCCCAGGGCGTCCCAGGTGATGCAATTGGTAAAGAGTCTGCCTGCCAGTGCAAGAGACATGGGAGAAATGAGTTTCATCCCAGGGTCAGAAGATCTCTTGGAGAAGGAAATGGCAACCTGCCTCAGTATTTTTGCCTGGGGAGTCCCACAAAGGAGCTTGGTGAACTACAGTCCATGGGACTCCAAAGAGTTGGACAGGACTGAGCAGCTAAGCACACGCACACACACACACACACACACACACACACACACACACACACACACCTCAGAGTAAGCTGTTCTTTCCCAAGAATGCCATGGGAAAAAAAAAAAAAACAAATCAAATTCAGATAGAATATGGACTTCTCATTGTCCTCATACACAAAAAAGAGGGTTATGCTCTTGTTGCCTGGCTTTGATGATTTTAACAGCTTACCAGGTAGAATCTGAGATTTCTGATTGTGTTTAAAAATATGATGGAGGCTCAAGATGAAGGGAATATATGTATAGTTATGGCTGTTTCCCATTGTTGTATGGAAGAAACCAAGATAATATTGTAAAGCAACTTTTCTCCAATTAAAAAAGAATAAATATAATGACATGGAGCACATTCACTTGTCTATGAACAGCTTTGTTATCGATTTTGGTGTGTATGTGGGGTCTTTATTGAATGTACTCTCTAAACTTTTTGGAACAGTTCACAAGTTCTAGAAGTCACCTTTGAAAATGTGCTGAGTTAGACTTTTTTTTTTTTTAACCAAACTTAAACGTATTTAGATGGTAATGAATTTCCCTGCAATGTGGGAGACCTGGGTTCAATCCCTGGATCAGGAAGATACCCTGGAGAAGGAAATGGCAACAACATTCCAGTATTCGTGCCTGGAGAATTCCATGGACAGAGGAGCCTGATGGGTTACATTCCATGATATCACAAAGAGTCGGACACGACTGAGCAGCTAACACACAAATGTGTCTTAACACACAAAACAAAACAAAATATGATAACATTCATAAAACTTAGATATGCAGCTTCTAGACACAAATGGTAATGCATATTTAATAATTTGCAATGATTAAAATAAAATAGAGAAATTTAAATGTTGGCAGCAAAGGAATAGTTTATACATGTGCCTATGACTTTGTTTCTGCTTATTTGAAACTGTCAGAGAGAATGAGATAAACCATAAATGATGAAGGAAGAAGACATCTGAATTTCTCTAGATGGCTTTTATATTTTAAGTTCAACAAGATAACCACTTAGAACAGACAACCCATCTTACAATAGGATTTAATTTTAAAAAATGATACGGTAACAAGTAATTCTAGTTAATCAGAGGAATTTAGAGTAAAAACATTAAAATGCAATGGAATGATTCATTATAATTTTAAAGATGTAATCCATTAAATTGGTATACCAGTGTTTCCTAAAAAACCTTAGTGTTTAACCTATTTTTTAGTAAGAGTTTGCACATTACTAAAATGACTCAAAATAACCTCATTTAATTCCTCATGTGTATTAACTTAAATATGCAATTACCCAAATAAAAATTTAATTTCCATCTCAAAAGGCACATCATTTCCTCTTCTGCATTAAGGACAATTTTTTATTACCTTGGATTGACTGTGAATTTATATATATATGTGATCCCATAGACGGCAGCCCACCAGGCTCCTCTGTCCATGGGATTTTCCAGGCAAGAGTACTGGAGTGGGGTGCCATTGCTTTCTCCATATATATATATATATATATGCAAAAAGAATATTAGTATAAAGGCAATATTTAACAATTGATTATGATGATTAATACTTTCTATAATAAAATATCTAAGAAAAATGTATCATTAGCATTTTCATTGCCTACAATTTTAGCAATACTCTTGTAATCTAATTACACATCCATTTCCTCTCAAGTGAAGTGAAAGTTTCTCAGTCCTGTCCAACTCTCTGCAGCTCCATGGACTATACAGTCCATGGAATTCTCCAGGCGAGAATATTGGAGTATATTGGCTAGCCTTTTCCTTCGCCAGGGGATCTTCCCAAACCAGAGACTGAACTCAGGTCTTCCACATTGCAGGCGGATTCTTTACCAGGTGAGCCACAAGGGAAGCCCAAGAATACTGGAATGGGTAGCCTATCCCTGCTCCAGTGGATCTTCCAAACCCAGGAATTGAACCAGGGTCTCCTGCATTGCAGGTAGATTATTTACCAACTGAACTATCAGGGAAGCTCTTCCTCTCAAAATATTGTTCAAATATGAAAAACACATGCTGTAAGGACAATAACCTCAGATATGCAGAGGACACCACCCTTATGGCAGAAAGTGAAGAGGAGCTAAAAAGCCTCTTGATGAAAGTGAAAGAGGAGAGTGAACAAGATGGCTTAAAGCTCAACATTCCGAAAACAAAGATCATGGCATCCGGTCCCATCACTCTATGGGAAATAGATGGGGAAACAGTAGAAACAGTGTCAGACTTTATTTTTGGGGGCTCCAAAATCACTGCAGATGGTGACTGCAGCCATGAAATTAAAAAACACTTACTCCTTGGAAGAAAAGTTATGACCAACCTAGATAGGATATTCAAAAGCAGAGACATTACTTTGCCGACTAAGGTCCGTCTAGTCAAGGCTATGGTTTTTCCTGTGGTCATGTATGGATGTGAGAGTTGGACTATGAAGAAGGCTGAGCGCTGAAGAATTGATGATTTTGAACTGTGGTGTTGAAGAAGACCCTTCAAAGTCCCGTGGACTACAAGGAGATCCAATCAGTCCATTCTGAAGGAGATCAACCCTGGGATTTCTTTGGAAGGAATGATGCTAAAGCTGAAGCTCCAGTACTTTGGCCACCTCATGCGAAGAGTTGACTCATTGGAAAAGACTCTGATGCTGGGAGGGATTGGGGGCAGGAGGAGAAGGGGACGACAGAGGATGAGATGGCTGGATGGCATCACTGACTCGATGGACGTGAGTCTGAGTGAACTCTGGGAGTTGGTGATGGAGAGGGAGGCCTGGCGTGCTGCAATTTATGGGGTCGCAAAGAGTCAGACACGACTGAGTGACTGAACTGAACTGAACTGAAGGCATAAAGACATATATAGCACATATTTACTGTTGTGAGGAGCTTATGATATAGAGGGAAATATGAAATACAAAGATGGAACTTGGAAGGATGAGTTGAATACTTCTATCAGGTGAGGTAAGTTTCAGAGAACTAAATCCAACTCAGCTTATTAAAAAAATGAGCCCTCTAATAGAGGGAATTAGGTGCATATATAGTCAATGGAGCACATGGAAAATGGGCCCTGAAGTGGCTCTTAGAACAGCATACAGAGTTGGTACATGAAGGAACTGCAATATTTGTCACAAACAAAAAGCTCCAAAATCAAGAAGTAGTACCCTAACTACAGGCAAAAACATATCAGTTCAGCACCTAAAATGACTATTTTGAAGGTATTAAAATAGAGATTATTCCATTGTGTTAAGAAAGGAATATGGAATGACAGATACAAATGAGATAATGATGTCTCATTCCCTCTAATAAATGCTATTGGGATTTCTAGTGTGAAGCTCATAAAGCCCATAAATAATGTTATATATACATAAAAGAAGTTATATGTACATAAAAGAAACAAAATAATTCCTATAATTTATGTTCTTACATGTTTAATGTTGCACAGGCTCTTATAGTGAAAATACATCTGGATGGCATTAAAATGTGTAATACCACAAGAAAAAAACTAGAGAAACTTTAAAGCTATATACTATAAAGCTTATATTTAGAGTAGAGAATTAAGAAACAAGTTCATTTTAACACAAGTAAACTTTTATATCTGGAAACCACCTGTAAGTGAGTGTTAGTCACTCAGTCAGTCATATCCTACTCTTTACAAACCCATGGACCATAGCCTGCCAGGATCCTCTGTCCATGGAATTTCCCAGGCAAGAATATTGGAGTGGGCAGCCATTCCTTTATCCAGGGGATCTTCTCAGCTCAGGGATTCAACCCACATCTCCTGCACTGAAGACAGATTCTTTACTGTCTGAGACATCAGCAAAGTCCAGAAACCACCTGCAGGTATTATCTATTATAATATCTAATTCATTAAAATAAATATTTTTAATTTAATGATTTGAAGGCAGAAGACTATCAGTTGTCTTTTTAAAATCCTTAGACACAGTGAACTTTACACTCATCACTCACATTAACTGTATCATTTTACATTATTTTAAAAAATACAAAAGAACTTATATTCAACTGTCAGTGATATTTGCATCCCACATGCATGCTTACTCACAGATCACTTCAGCAAAGGAGGATTTTAGTAATGAAGTGAATAGGATGACTCATTCTATTAATACCAGTCTGCTTCTTTTCCCAGCCATCCCTGTCATTGTCTGTTAGGCTTATGAACAGAGTGGCCATGTTGGCCGGAATGGAGGTTATATCAGTTATCAGTTTGTTGTTCAGTTAGCATCCATGCAATAATAGCCATTATTTTCTGTTTTTAAGCCCTGAACCATATTTTCTTCCAACTCAACCTATGAAATATTCACATGTAAAAATTCATAGCTACTGTATTTGGGGGTGGGGTGGAGGTTTATTTTTGCATTAAAAAATCATAGAAACTCTCCAAAATGAACTTTTGATCACAGAGCATAATCTTATATTTCTTTCTGTGAAACAGAAATAATAGATATCATGATTCTTTTGGAGAAAAAGCCATCCCCTGACGCCTTGGGGTACATAAAAAATGATTAAGGTTATTAACTGCAGTTGTATTCTGAGATAGGAAGCACAAAATAGATTTACTAAATGTGGAAATCAGAATATTACATTATCTATTTAGCAACACTTTCTATATGCATGGTTAGACAATCTTTACCAATTAAATCAATGCATTTTGAATTCTACATCTAAGCATATTACCATTAAAATCTGCTCCAGAAAAAAAAAAGGTGAACAACAAAAATTCTTATGAAAATAGTGTTCCATTAAAATTAGGCTAAGAAATGTGATATCATTTTTGTTGTCTTCTATCATCCCATATCTGGTCACCTGTTAGTCCTTGATATATTTTTCCCTGGTGGTTCAGATGGTAAAGAATCTGCCTTCAGTGTGGGAGACCTGAGTCCAATCCCTGGGTTGGGAAGATCACCTAGAGAAGGGAATGGCAATCCACTCTAGTATTCTTGGGAAGATCCCTTGGAGAAGACAAAGGCAACCCACTCCAGTATTTTGATCTAGATAATTCCATGGACTGTAGTCTATAGGGTTCCAAAGAGTTGGACATAGCTTAGGGATTTTCAATTCACTTCACTTCACTTCAGTCTTCTGATAGTCATTCTTTTAATCCCACTCCAAATATTACTCTGCTAAAGAAAATCTTCATATGTTTACCTAAACTATTTAAATATTTTTTCCAGTTGGGCATCCTGTATGTAACGTATTTTTCTCATTTATGTTGCCATGCAGTTTTCCTAAAACATCATATCAGAAAGCTCCTAAACATTTCTTTGCACCATTTGCTTCTAGTTCCAACTCTGCTTATGCTCTAATCAACCTCAAATAAGTACGATCTCACATTGCTTCTTTTTTTTTTTTTTCCTAATTTACAAACCAAAAAAAGTAGGGGTATTAATAATTCATGGGGTGAATATTTAGTCAATATATCTTGAGAAGAAATGGTTAAATTATTCTTACTTTCTCCTTTCTCTCCATGGGAACTAGTCCTGACATGGTTTATAGGGTTTCTTGGGATACCCTATCAAGGACCAAGCATCAGTCACATTTATAAGTGACCAACGTAGTTCTTGCTCTTTCTCCTTCCCTGCTTCAACCTCTTGTCCCTTACTTTTTGTTCTTTGAGATGTATTCCCTAAGAAAAGAGGAGCATATAAGCTTGTAATCCAGGCTTAAGAACCCAGGCAAAGACACTAGATTTGGACTTGTACTCTCTTATATAAAACAAAAACAAAGAACAAAAAAACTTTACTAACAAAAGTCCCAAATAAGTCTTTAATTCAAAGGATTTCACAAACTGAAGACTTTCTACCTTTCTGATTTACTTTTCTACATGAACTTAAACTATTACTATGAGCATCGTTCTAACACATTCTATATAACGTCTCTCAATGTCTTTCCTCTCTCTTTCTTCTTTGGAAATCTTACCTATCACTCCAGACTCATTTGAAAGTCTTTCACAAAGCCTTTCTGTTTTTTTTATTCTTTTTATTTATTTATTTTAATATAAATTTATTTATTTTAATTGGAGGCTAATTACTTTATAATATTGTATTGGTTTTGCCATACATCATGAATCCGCCACGGGTGTACATGTGTTCCCCATCCTGAACCGCCCCCCCCGCCACCTCCCTCCCCATACCATCCCTCTGGGTCTTCCCAGTGCACCAGCCCCAAGCATCGAACCTGGACTGGCGTTCATTTCATATATGATATTATATGTATTTCAATGCCATTCTCCCAAGTCATCCCACCCTCTTCCTCTCCACAGAGTCCAAAAGACTGTTCTATACATCTGTGTCTCTTTTGCTGTCTCACATACAGAGTTATCATTACCATCTTTCTAAATTCCATATATATATATATATATGCATTAGTATACTATATTGGTGTTTTTCTTTCTGGCTTACTTCACTCTGTATAATAGGCTCCAGTTTCATCCATCTCAGAACTGATTCAAATTCTTTTTGATGGCTGAGTAATCAGTCCATTCTGAAGGAGATCAACCCTGGGATTTCTTTGGAAGAAATGATGCTAAAGCTGAAACTCCAGTCCTTTGGCCACCTCATGCAAAGAGTTGACTCTTGGAAAAGACTTTGATGCTGGGAGGGATTGGGGGCAGGAGGAAAAGGGGACGACAGAGAATGAGATGGCTGGATGGCATCACTGACTCGATGGACATGAATCTGAGTGAACTCCGGGAGTTGGTGATGGACAGGGAGGCCTGGCGTGCTGTGATTCATGGGGTCACAAAGACTTGGACATGACTGAGCAACTGAACTGAACTGAACTGAATACCCCATTGTGTATATATACCATAGCTTTCTTATCCATTCATCTGCTGATGGACATCTAGGTTGATTCCATGTCCTGGCTATTATAAACAGTGCTGCAATGAACATTGGGGTACACGTGTCTCTTTCAATTCTGGTTTCCTCCATGTGTATGCCCAGTAGTGGGATTGCTGGAACATAAGGCAGTTCTATTTCCAGTTTTGTAAGGAATCTCCACACTGTTCTCCATTGTGGCTGTACTAGTTTGCATTCCCACAAACAGTGTAAGAAGGTTCCCTTTTCTCCACATCCTCTCCAGCATTTATTGCTTGTAGACTTTTGGATCACAGCCATTCTGACTGATGTGAAATGGTACCTCATTGTGGTTTTGATCTGCATTTCTCTGAAAGTGAGTGACGTTGAGCATCTTTTCATGTGTTTGTTAGCCATCTGTGTCTTCTTTGGAGAAATGTCTATTTAGTTCTTTGGCCCATTTTTTGATTGAGTCATTTATTTTTCTGGAGTTGAGCTGCAGGAGTTGCTTGTATATTTTTGAGATTAGTTCTTTGTCAGTTGCTTCATTTGCTATTATTTTCTCCCATTCTAAAGACTTTGTTTTTTCACCTTACTTAGAGTTTCCTTTGTTGTGCAGAAGCTTTTAATTTTACTTAGGTCCCATTTGTTTATTTTTGCTTTTATTTCCAGTATTCTGGGAGGTGGGTCATAGAGGATCTTGCTGTGATTTATGTCGGCAATCTTACCTATCACTCCAGACTCATTTGAAAGTCTTTCCCGAGCCTTTCTGAAACTCAGTCTACAAGTGCTCTCTCTCTCCTTTATATTCCAATAAGTATAGTAAGTTCACTTATCAATTAGGATCTTATCTTGAATGTATTAACCCTGGGGGATATGTCACCACTATATCTCTCCTTAAAGTCATTAATGTAATGAATCAGATTTCATATTTTTCATATTTTTGAGGTTAAAAAAAGTAATTTATACTGAAAATACTCTGATTTTGAAATAAGCATGAGCTTCTCAGCTTTATCATGATGATCATCTGGTTTTACTTGGAATCAACAAATTTATCTTCAAAAAGAACTATTCTAGATTTTGTTTATTATTTATTATTATTATTATTATTTACTTTACAATACTGTATTGGTTTTCTATACATTGACATGAATACGCCATGTGTGTACATGAGTTCCCAATACTGAAACCCCTCTCACCTCCCTCCCCATATAATATCTCTGGGTCATCCCAGTGCACCAGCCCCAAGCATCCTGTATCCTGTATTGAACCTAGACTGGCGATTTGTTTCTTACATGATAGTATACATGTTTCAATGCCATTCTCCCAAATCATCCCACCCTCTCCCTCTCCCACAGAGTCCAAAGGTCTGTTCTATATATCTGTGTCTCTTTTGTTCTCTCGCATACAGGGTTATCATTCCCATCTTTCTAAATTCCATATATATGTGTTAGTATACTGTATTGGTGTTTTTCTTTCTGGCTTACTTCACTCTGTGAAGTAACCGGCTTCAATTTCATCCACCTCATTAAAACTGATTCAAATGTATTCTTTTTAATAGTTGAGTAATACTCCATTGTATATATGTACCATCACTTTCTTATCCATTCATCTGCTGATGGACATCTAGGTTGATTCCATGTCCTGGCTATTATAAACAGTGCTGCAATGAACATTGGGGTACATGTGTCTCTTTCAATTCTGGTTTCCTCAGTGTGTATGCCCAGCAGTGGGATTGCTGGGTCATAAGGCAGTTCTATTTCCAGTTATTTAAGGAATCTCCACACTGTTCTCCATTGTGGCTGTACTAGTTTGCATTCCCACAAACAGTGCAAGAGGGTTCCCTTTTCTCCACATCCTCTCCAGCATTTATTGCTTGTAGATTTTTGGATCACAGCCATTCTGACGGGTGTGAAATGGTACCTCATTGTGGTCTTGATTTACATTTCCCTGATAATGAGTGATGTTGAGCATCTTTTCATGTGTTTGTTAGCCATCCAGACGTCTTCTTTGGAGAAATGTCTATTTAGTTCTTTGGCCCAGTTTTTGATTGGGTCATTTATTTTTCTAGAATTGACCTGCATAAGTTACTTGTGTATTTTTGAGATTAGTTCTTTGTCAGTTGCTTCATTTGCTATTATTTTCTCCCATTCCAAAGGCTGTCTTTTCACCCTTGCTTATAGTTTCCTTTGTTGTGCAGAAGCTTTTAATTTTAATTAGATCCCATTAAGGAACATACCTCAACACAAGAAAAGCTATATATGACAAACTCACAGCAAATCTTATCCTCAGTGGTGAAAAATTGAAAGCATTTCCCCTAAAGTCAGGAACAAGACAAGGGTACCCATTTTCACTGCTATTATTCAACATCGTTCTGGAAGTTTTGGCCACAGCAATCAGATCAGAAAAAGAAATAAAAGGAATCCAAATTGGAAAAGAAGAAGTAAAACTCTCACTGTTTGCAGATGACATGATCCTCTACATAGAAAACCCTAAAGACTCCACCAGAAAATTACTAGAGCTAATCAATGAATATAGTGAAGTTGCAGGATATAAAATCAACACACAGAAATCCCTTGCATTCCTATACACTAATAATGAGAAAGTAGAAAAAGAAATTAAGGAAACAATTACATTCACTATTGTAACGAAAAGAATAAAATAAAGTGAAAGTGAAGTCGCTCAGTCGTGTCTGACTCTTTGCGATCCCGTGGACTATAGCCCGCCAGGCTCCTCGGTATATATACCTAAAGAAACTAAAGACTTATATATAGAAAACTATAAAACACTGACGAAAGAAATCAAGGAGGACACTAATAGATGGAGAAATATACCATGTTCATGGAACGGATGAATCAATATAGTGAAAATGAGTATACTACCAAAGCAATCTACAGATTCAATGCAATCCCTATCAAGCTACCGGCGGTATTTTTCACAGAGCTAGAACAAACAATTTCACAATTTGTAGGGAAACACAAAAAACGTCAAATAGCCAAAGCAATCTTGAGAAAGAAGAATGGAACTGGAGGAATCAACCTGCCTGACTTCAGGTTCTACTACAAAGCCACAGTCATCAAGACAGTATGGTACTGGCACAAAGACAGAAATATAGATCAATGGAACAAAATAGAAAGCCCAGAGATAAATCCACACACCTATGGACACCTTATCTTCGACACAGGAGGCAAGAATATACAATGGATTAAAGACAATCTCTTTAACAAGTGGTACTGGGAAAACTGGTCAATCACTTGTAAAAGAATGAAACTAGAACACTTTCTAACACCATACACAAAAAGAACTATTCTAGATTTTATTAAACATTATTTAAAATTTGGCGTTTCCCTCCATAAGATAAATGCACACCTGGTCTCTCTGCGTTGTACCATTCATTCAAAATATACAGCTCCTGTCTGGAAGCAATTCTTCTACTAATGCATTTGTATTTAGAGATATGTTGTTTATGGTTGTGTTTATTTTAATTGAGACATTATGGTTCTCATTCATACCAGCTGGGTTCTCCACACTAAATAAGACAATACATAAGCTGTTTTTTACCTACAGTGATTATTGCTCTGAAAAATATATATGACACTTGGAATTTTAATAGTAAATAGTAGAATTTTCCCATTAAAAGTATTTACATAGTAAATTCTTCATGAACGTACAAGAAAAAAGAAGCTATCATGGCAAGCTGTAATGTTTATGCAGCAGCATAATTGCTCATAATCAAATGGGAACAACTGTGAAAACAAAAAGAGCCAGACAGAATACTCTGTATGCATATTATGACCTAAGCATAGCAATCAAAACCCCCCAGAGATTCAAATACTGTTTACTGAGATGTTACAATATCAATGTTTATAAAATTGACTGGCAAAATGGGAAGGGGCAAAATTTCCATTACTTAATAAATTTCTTTTAAAAATATGTCTGTATTCATATAAATATACTTACAGGTAAAGCAAGTCATTAATGGATATAAATATAATTTGATTTCCACAGAGAAATCAAATAACTGTACCTCAAATATTAACCATGTCAAATATTAACTATGTAAATTGTTACATCCAGCCATCTCATCCTCTGCCATTCCCTTCACCTCCTGCCTTCAATCTTTCCTAGAATCAGGGTCGTTTCTAATGAATCAGCTCTTTGCATCAGGTGGCCAAAGTATTGCAGCTTCAGCTTCTGTACAAACATATTTGTCACAATGATGACAATGATAGTAAATACGTATCTATTAAAAACTTTTTGCTGAATTTTCTAATTACTATCAGATTGCAAATTTACACTAGAATGAAAGCCTATACCTTTTAGAATCAACCCAGATTTCTTAAGTATGTACACACAATGCAGTGTTTTCCAAACCCTAAATTCAGTGTGATACTATGTGGAGTTCATAAATTAATCTAGTTACAAATAATTTTTTACCTGTAGCCCCCAAAAGTTCTGGTGGTTTAGCTACTCAGCCCCTTTCTTTTTCCTTGAAATAGGCTCTAGCAGCATTTAGCAGGAATCAAAAACAGAACAAAACGAAAAAGCATCAGTCTAGATTAGATCTTTGAAGCGAAAGTAATATGGCTCATTTTCTTCTATGAAAAAAAAAGTGAAATTATAATACAGAGATACATGACACTATGAAATTTAGGACTCCTTAAAAACCCTAGTGTCTCTCCACACTCTGTTTTATACTCTGTTTCTAAAGCAACCTTTCTAAAATACATACTCCATTCCACAGCTTAAATAACACGACAGCTTTTTCATCAGGCACAAGATAAAGGCCAACAACTTTAGCATTCCATACTGGGACTCTGCTAATAGCGACCTCTCCACTTTCCCAACTTTAGCTCCCATTTGTCTCATCCATGTATCTTATTACGCAGACAAGCAGCACTATTAAAACACAATTTAAGTGTCATCACTCTCATAGGCATTTCTTAATCCGGCCAAACAAGGTGAAATGCTTCTTCTCTACTTATGACCCTGATTATATCACAGGCAAGGCCATACTACACTGGATCATCATGTCTTCATATCCTCCAATAGGTTATAAACTAAGGGCAGGGAGTGCTGTATGCATACGTGTGTGTGTGTGCACATGAGTGTATATATATTTTTTCTAATTGGAAAAAGCCATTATTATCGGATAAATTCTACTCTGTATGTAAACTCAATTTATGATACTCTATGTCATAAAATTAATTTATTGAAGCAAAATACTAGATGTTATACTCATTTTTGTTAAATTTACCATATTATTTTGAGGATTTGTCTATCTTTAGAGATACTCTAATTCTTTCATCTGTTGTACAATTCTTCCTGTAAAGCTTGGTAAAAATTGGTTCTAGGTCTTTATCCAAGTATGTTAATTAAGGACTTCAAATTTTATACGGATAGTTCCAAAGATTTAGATTTGAGAAGCTACTAAGTACTATAAGTAAAGTGATAGTCACTTGGTAATGGTTTAGTCACTAAGTTGTGTCTAACTCTTACAATCCCATGGAGTGTAGCCTGCCAGGTTCCTCTGTCCATGGGCTACTCGAGGCAAGAATACTGGAGTGTGTTGTCATTCTCTTCTCCATGGGATCTTCCCAAACCTGGGATCACCTACATTGCAGGCAGACTTTTATTTTTTTTTAACCATCTGAGCCACCAGGGAAATCTGGTGGGAAGAAAAGTTGTTTTTAAAACAACTGGATTCATGTCAATGTATGGCAAAACCAATACAGTATTGTAAGTAAAATAAAGTAAAAATAAAAATTTAAATAAATAAATAATAAAACAATAAATTTTAAAGAAAGTCTTGACATAAATTTTAAAGTGTTTCAAAGAATTGTTATTTAAACTAAGATTTTTGTAATTCTGCATTTAGTTTTACTGTTGAAGGTTTAGCTAAAATGCATTATACACTATTTTTATCTATCTCTTTAGAGAACTATAGGTGAACAGACAGGGAAAGAGAGAAATAAAAAGAGAGCACTGTATGACTTTTAGAGAGTTCTCACTCCCCCTTTATTCTCATTGTAGCCTAGAAATTCCTGATTTCTGTAGTGCTTCTGATTCATTCCTGATTACTTCATTTTCTTACCCATAAATTCATATTTCTATATTATGCAGCTTTATTTCATTTATCTCATCAAATCAAACTTGACAAAGACTCCTGAAGGAGATTAATATGGATTAAGGGTCTATGAATTCCTTAATTATAGTTAAATATATATTGATACCTATGGATTTCTGCAGACATATCAGAGTGAAGAATTCAAGATTCTTTTTTAAAAGCACAGTTTTAATTTTACAGATAGCTTAGAAAGAGTGATTTTCCTTACAGCTCTTATTTAAAGTTAAAAATGTAGCTGAATTATCCCAGAGGACCTATAATTGCTCTGAACTTATAAGAGTCTAAACTCCAAAGAACTCCTTCTCACATCAAATCACCTTATCCAATGAATAATCATTAAATATCTTCATTTATTCACTCAGAGAATCTTAAGATTAATGTAAGGAACATGAAGTCTAGGTTCAAACAACTTTAGTGAGGTAGAGCTGCCTTACAATACCACTCAGGTATCTCTAATTGCAGTAATTTGTTCACGGTTAGCAATTCTGCACTAATAGTATTTTCCCAGGGAGACTGTTCTATGAATTTATAACATTCCATTTGCCTTTAGATTTTTATGATATTAAGTTGCAGGAAAAAAATGAACCTGATTTCTAAGAAAATCAAGCTGCTAATGCCACTTGATTATTCTAGAATTCCAGTGGCACTAAATCATTTTCCCCCCTTTAGATAAAATGTTTCTAAGGTATAATAAAATACTGAAAGGACTGGCAGGCGAAATAGCAAACCTTATTTGAATCAAATTAGATGTTAATTTGCCCTCTTACCACTGATTTCAAGCAACAGTATAAATTAACTGAAATATAATTTGAAGGGAAAAAAATGCATACATTCAAACTATTTTGGAAAAGTTTTGTAATTGACAGAAATAGAACATTTATTTTAGCAGAACGAAAGAGCTCTGTTGCTTTTCTATATTGTCTTATAAAGTATGTTTCCTGTTATTCTCTAAAATTTTACACTCGAAATGCTGCATGTCTTTGGCTGTATACTGTTGTAATTATCATTTCCGTACCTGGTGGTGGCGGTTTAGTTGCTAAGTCATATCCAACTCTTTTGCGACCCCATGGACTGCAGCCTGCCAAGCTCCTCTGTCCGTGGGATTTCCCAGGCAAGAATTCTTTACCACTGAGCTACCTGGGAAGCCTGATGGTATTTTATTCACTAAAAAACTATTAATTTTAGAAAGGTTTAATCATTGTTTTATATGTCAATATAAAAGTGCAAACACTGAGAAAACATTTCCTTCATTAACTCTTTTAGGTTAACAGTGATCAAGCATCCTTTTTCAGTGCGCATACATATTCACTTACTATTTAGGATATTTTGTTGTTATTGTTGTTGTTCTTTTTTCTTGATGCACTTCTCCTGCTGCTGCTGCTGCTAAGTCGCTTCAGTCGGGTCCGACTGTGTGACCCCATAGACGGCAGCCCACCAGGTTCCCCAGTCCCTGGGATTCTCCAGGCAAGAACACTGGAGTGGGTTGCCATTTCCTTCTCTGGTGCATGAAAGTTCTAACTTGGTACAAATAGTGCCCCATGTCAAGTGATAACTCAATTCTTTCCACTCTCAGCACATTTCCAAAGGAAGTTCAGTCCTTTTGTCGATTCTGTTTTTCAAAATTACTGTCATCAGTTTCCCTTTTGGTCATTTAAGGCTGTCTTGATGGGATTTACACGCAGACCTCAGAGATATTGCTGATTCAATTCCAGATTACCGCAATAATGCAAATATCACAATAAAGTGAATAACAATATTTTTTTATTTCCCAGTGCATGCAAAAGTTATGTCTATTCTATACTGTGTCTATTATGTGTGTAAGAGCATTGTCTTAAAAATGTACATATCTTAATTAAAATATACTTTGTTTTAAAAAAAAATGTTAGCCATCAACCAAGCCTTCAGAATCCTAGTTAGGGTTAGGGTTAGGGTTACGGTTATGTAGTACTATCAAAGATCATTGACCACAGATCACTACTGCAAATAAGATAATAATGAAAAACTTGAAATACTGCAGAAATTGCTGAAATGTGACATCGAGAAAGAAAGTGAGTAAACGTTTTTGGAAAATTAGCACAATAGACTTGCTCATACAGGCTTGCCACAAATCTTCAATTTGTAGAAAATGTAGTATCTAAAAAATGCAATAAAGGGACGTACAATGTAATGAGATATGTGTGAAATTTGTGGTTACCCTGATGTCATTTCTTAAGTCTTTCTTTTATGATTTAAGCCTGCATTAAACATATATGTATATGTTTAATTGAGTCAGTGATGCCATCCAGTCATCTCATCCTCTGTCGTCCCCTTCTTCTCCTGCCCCCAATCACTCCCAGCATCAGAGTCTTTTCCAATGAGTCAACTCTTCGCATGAGGTGGCAAAAGCACTGGAGTTTCAGCTTTAGCATCATTCCTTCCAAAGAAATCCCAGGGTTGATCTCCTTCAGAATAGACTGGTTGGATCTCTTTGTAGTCCAAGGGACTCTCAAGAGTCTTCTCCAACACCACAGTTTAAAAGCATCAATTCTTCGGTGCTCAGCCTTCTTCACAGTCCAACTCTCACATCCATACATGACCACAGGAAAAACCATAGCCTTGACTAGATGGGCTTTAGTCAGCAAAGTAATGTCTCTGCTTTTGAATATACTATCTAGGTTGGTCATAACTTTTCTTCCAAGGAGTAAGCGTCTTTTAATTTCATGGCTGCACTCACCTTCTGTAGTGATTTTGGAGCCCAAAAAAATAAAGTCTGACACTGTTTCCACTGTTTCCCCATCTATTTCCCATGAAGAAATGGGACCGGAGGCCATGATCTTTGTTTTCTGAATGTCGAGCTTTAAGCCAACTTTTTCACTCTCCTCTTTCACTTTCATCAAGAGGTTTTTTAGTTCCTCTTCACTTCTATGTCAAGCCAAATATATACATATATGTGTATATATATATATATATATTGGCATGGCTTGCCTGGTGGTGCTAATGGTAAATAATTTGCCTGCCAATGCAGGAGATGAAAGAGACACAGGTTGGATCCCTGAGCTGGGAAGATCTGCTGGAGTAGGAAGTGGCAACCACTCCAGCATTCTTGCCTGGAAAATTCCATGGACAGAGGGACAGGGGAGCCAGTTGGGCTATAGTTCAGTGGCTGCAAAGAGTCGTACACAACTGAGCACAGAGCAAATATATGTCGTTTCTTATTTTACTGTCAACCACTTTAACTTTCACCTTCAAATGGACTTTATATAATTCTTAATATTTAGTTTTTGTTACAGTTGGCTTCAGAGAAGGCAATGGCACCCCACTCCAATACTCTTGCCTGGAAAACGGACGGAGGAGCCTGGTAGGCTGTAGTCCATGGGGTCGCTAACTCAGACACGACTGAGCAACTTCACTTTCACTTTTCACTTTCATGCATTGGAGAAGGAAATGGCAACCCACTCCAGTGTTCTTGCCTGGAGAATCCCAGGGACGGGGGAGCCTGGTGGGCTGCTGTCTATGGGGTAGCACAAAGTTGGACACGACTGAAGTGACTTAGCAGCAGCAACAGTTGGCTTTCTGTTTTCAGAGATTCTGCATCTGCAGATTCAACCAATTATAGATGAAAAAATATTTTAAAAAATCCAGAAAATTCCAAAAAGCAACACTTGAAACTTCCATTTACATAGCATTTTCATTGTATTTACAACTGTTTACATAGCATTTTCATTAGACTTACAGCTATTTACATAGCATTTACCTTGTAGTAGGTACTACATATAATCTAGAGATGATTTAAAGTATACAGCAGGATATATTTTGGTTACATAGAAATAATACATCAGTTTTAATATGCCATTTTATGTGTGACTTGAGCATACTCAGATTTTGGTACCAACAGGTTTCTATATAGACTGTCAAGAGCTTTGATCTTATATATGTATGGTCTTATATAAGTTCCCAGTATCCTGAAAAATAGTTTTTGTAGGAAAAATATTTTTCAGTAATACAAGGAAAATGTTCGACTGACAGAAGTATTTCTACCAAACTCTTAAGTTAAATGTATTTATTAATTCATTTGTGCATTTAAGAATACCTTTTTATTCATTAGGAACACTGTACATCTATTAAAAATATTGGACATTATTTTCAGAAGAAAAAATTTGACCCAACTTTAAAATAAGTTTATAAATTTGATTTTGGAATTCTGGTGCTATTCTTATGAAATTACAACAAATACATTTCTAGATTCCTCAAGTACTATGTAGTCTGGAAATGAATGGTAGCAACATAGCTTTAAAAGATTTCATTCAGGATATAAATAAGCATATACTATACTATGAACAGAAAATTAACTCACTAAACGATATACTAAAATAATTTATATACATTCATTTTTGTAGCATTTAGAATATTAAAATAATTAAAATTTGTCTAATAATTTCATAAGTTCATAAATGCCTTTGCATCAGTAAAGCCAGTTCTTCATTTGAAGTTATATATTTCTTCTCATTTATGTCTCTATTCAAAAAGATGCTATGGTACTAGCAGAATAGCATAATATAGTATGCGGGCTCTGGTACCATGTTACCTGGGTGGTATTACCCACTCCACTACTTACTAACCACATGACTTTCCCATCCTTTCTGTGACTCACTGGTTTTCTCATCCATAAAATGAGGATGATAACAGTAATACCAGCCATTTCCTTCTCCAAATAATAACAGCACCTGCCTTCTATATTTGTTGCAGAACTTAACTTTATTTGTTCACTTAAAGTGTTCCTATAAGGCTTCAGTAAATATTGTCTATCAGTGCTCATAATCTATTTTATATCTATATTGCTCTCATCCAATCTGCTCATTTAAATTATTTTGTATGATGATCATGGCAACATTCACTTCATTTTCAAGAATACATATTGGTTTCCTGACATAACACTCACTGTCATACAGGGTTCCATGCTAACACTATTTAAATAATGGCAATATAAGAGCAGTTGTGGATGTGACTGGTTATAGAAGCAAGGTCTGATGCTGTAAAGAGCAGTATTGCATAGGAAGCTGCATTGTTAGGTCCATGAATCAGGGTAAATAGGTAGTGGTCAAACAGGAGATGGCAAGAGTGAAAGTTGACATTCTAGGACAGCAAACTCAAATGGACTGGAATGGGTGAATTTAACTCAGATGACCATTATATCTACTACTGTGGGCAGGAATCCCTTAGAAGAAATGGGAGTAGCCATCATAGTCAACAAAAGAGTCTGAAATGAAGTACTTGGATGCAATCTCAAAAACAACAGAATGATCTCTGTTTGTTTCCAAGGCAAACCATTCAATATCACAATAATCCAAGTCTATGCCCTGACTGGAAATGCTGAAGCAGCTGAAGTTGAATGGTTCTATGAAGACCTACAAGACCTTTTAGAATGAACACCAAAAAAAGATGTCCTTTTCATTATAAGGGCCTGTAATGCACATATAGAAAGTAAAGAAATACCTGGAGCAACAGGCAAATTTTGCCTTGGAGTACGGAATGAAGCAGGGCAAAGGCTAACAGAGTTTTGTCAAGAGAATGCAACAGTAATAGCAAACACCCTCTTCCAACAACATAAGAGAAGACTCTGATTGGACATCACCAGATGGTTGATATTGAAATCAGATTGATTATATTCTTTGCAGCCAAATATGGAGAAGCTCTATACAGTCAGCAAAAACAAGACTGGGAGCTGACTGTGGCTCAGATCATGAAGTCCCTATTGCCAAATTCAGACTTATATTGAAGAAAGTAGGGAAAACCACTAGACCATTCAGGTATAACCTAAACCAAATCCCATACGATTACACAATGGAAGTGAAAAGTAGATTTAAGGGACTAGATCTGATATATAGAGTGCCTGATGAACTATGGACGGAGGGTCGTGACATTGTACAAGAGACAAGGATTAAGACCATTCCCAAGAAAAGAGAAATGCAAAACGCAAAATGGCTGTCTGAGGAGGTCTTACAAATAGCTGTGAAAAGAAGAGTAGTGAAAAGCAAAGGAGAAAAGGAAAGATATACCCACTTGAATGCAGAGTTCCAACGAACAGCAAGGACAGATAAGAAAGCCTTCCTCAATGATCAATGCAAAAAGATAGAGGAAAACAATAGAATGGGAAAAACTAGAGATGTCTTCAAGAAAATTAGAGATACAAAGGGAATATTTGATGCAAATGTAGGCACAATAAATGACAGAAATGGTATGGAACTAACAGAAGCAGAAGATAATTAGAAAGGTGGCAAGAACAAAAAGAAGAATTGTACAAACAAGATCTTCATGACCCAGATTATCACGATGGTGTGAATCCTCACCTAGAGCCAGACATCCTGGAATGTGAAGTTAACTGAGCCTTAGGAAGTATCACTAGGAACAAAGCTAGCGGAGGTGATGGAATTCCAGTTGAGCTACTTCAAATCCTAAAAGATGATGCTGTGAATGTGCTGCACTCAATATGCCAGCAAATCTGGAAAACTCAGCAGTGGCCACAGGACTGGAAAAGGTAGCTATTCACTCCAATCCCATAGAAAGGTAGTGAAGAATGTTCAAACTACCGCACAATTGCACTCGTCTCACACGCTAATAAAGTAATGCTCAAAATTCTCCAAGCCAGGCTTCAGCAATATGTGAATCATGAACTTCCAGATGTTCAAACTGGATTTACAAAAGGCAGGGGAACCAGAGATCAAATTGCAAACATCCACTGGATCATCAAAAAAGCACGAGAATTCCAGAAAAAAACATCAAATTCTGCTTTATTGACCATGCCAAAGCCTTTGACTGTGCAGATCACAATAAACTATGGAAAATTCTTCAAGAGATTGGAATACCAGATCACTTGACATGCCTCTTGAGAAGTCTGTATGCAGGTCAGGAAGCAACAATTAGAATTGGATGCGGAACAACAGACTGGTTTCAAATCAGGAAAGGAGTACGTCAAGGCTGTATACTGTCACCGTGCTTATTTAACTTATATGCAGAGTACATCATGAGAAATGCTGGTCTGGGTGAAATACAAGCTGGAATCAAGATTGCTGAGAGAAATATCAATAACCTCAGATATGCAGATGACACCACCCTTATGGCAGAAAGTGAAGAACTAAAGAGCCTCTTGATGAAAGTGAAAAAGGAGAGTGAAAAAGTTGGCTTAAAGCTCAACAATCAGGAAACAAAGATCATGGCATCCAGTCCCATCACCTCAGTGCAAATAGATGGGGAAACAGTGGAAACAGTGGCTGACTTTATTTTGGGGGCCTCCCAAATCACTGCAGATGGTGACTGCAGCCATGAAATTAAAAGACCCTTACCCCTTGGAAGAAAAGTTATGACCAACCTAGACAGCATATTAAAAAGCACAGACATTACTTTGCGAACCTAGATGTATCTATTTAAGGTTGTGGTTTTGTCAGTAGTCATGTATGGATGTGAGAGTTGGACTATAAAGAAAGCTGAGCACTGAAGAATTGATGCTTTTGAACTGTGGTGTTGGAGAAGACTCTTTTTTTCTTTCTTTTTTTTTTTTTTTTTTTTTTTTTTTGAGAAGACTCTTGAGAGTCCCTTGGATGGCAGGAAGATCTAACCAGTCCATCCTAAAGGAAATCAGTCCTGATTGCTCATTGGAAGGAATGATTTTGAAGCTGAAACTCCAATACTTTGGCCACCTCATGTAAAGACCTGACTCATTTGGAAAGACCCTGATGCTGGGAAAGATTGGGGGCAAGAGGAGAAGGAGATGACAGAGGATGAGATGGCTGAATGGCATCACTGACTAGATGGACATGAATCTGAGTGAACTCCAGGAGTTGGTGATGGACAAGGAGGCCTGGCATGCTGTGGTCCATGGGGTCACAAAGAAGCAGACACAACTGAGTGATTGAACTGAACTGAACTGAACTGAATATAGCTGGCTAAAGCCTCCAAGTGGTCAAGGACAGGCAAGGTCTGCAGTTTGGCAAAGGCTTTAGTTATTATCTATGACAAATTCCTGAGGTCATTTGGTTACTTGTTTTCAGCTTTTAATCTTCTCTCTAATCAATGTATCATTCGGCATCATGATGCCTAAATATTTAACTCATTGAAAGTATTCAGATTAGTATTACCAATGCAAATCTGTTCCACTATTTTCAGCTGATTTCTAACAAAGGTTTAAATGGTTAGAGAAGGCTTGGGTAGGAATGCCTAGAGTGACATTTGAGAATTCTATTCAAATTCAGATTAGTTTTACATTGTCTAATATCATTACCATTCATAATTGCTGATTATAAACATAGCCATATGCTGTGAGCATTGTGGAGTGGACACAGATATTTGCCTAATCATCACCCATTACTGCTCTCTCTTTAGTCATAGATTCTAGATTTTATTCAGGTGGCTATTCCCATGCACCACACACACAGCTATGCATTTCATGGTAAACTGAACCTATATGCAGTCCCCAGAGAAGGCAAAGTTGGTTCAGTTCATCTTCCTTGCATTGACTGGTAAAAGTACATTCATGTTAGTGAACTCTAATCCACAAGATATGATGGCAAGTCAGCTTCTTTGATTCTACAAAAGCACTGATATCTTCTATAAGAAAGACTAGGAAGTTACCTCTTACCCAATATCTATGGACAACCCTGGGTCTGGATATAACACTCAGAACTCCTTTCAGTTCAGTTCAGTCGCTCAGTCGTGTCCGACTCTTTGTGACCCCATGAATCGCAGCAGGCCAGGCCTCCCTGTCCATCACCAACTCCCGGACTTCACTCAGACTCACGTCCATCGAGTCAGTGATGCCATCCAGCCATCTCATCCTCGGTCATCCCCTTCTTCTCCTGCCCCCAATCCCTCTCAGCATCAGAGTCTTTTCCAATGAGCCAACTCTTCACATGAGGTGGCCAAAGTACTGAAGTTTCAGCTTTAGTATCATCCCTTCCAAAGAAATCCCAGGGCTGATCTCCTTCAGAATGGACTGGTTGGATCTCCTTGCAGTCCAAGGGACTCTCAAGAGTCTTCTTCAACACCACAGCTCAAAAGCATCAATTCTTTGGTGCTCAGCCTTCTTCACAGTCCAACTCTCACATCCATACATGACTACTGGAAAAACCACAGCCTTTACTAGACGGACCTTAGTCAGCAAAGTAATGTCTCTGCTTTTGAATATGCTATCTAGGTTGGTCATAACTTTTCTTCCAAGGAGTGTCTTTTAATTTCATGGCTGCGATCACCATCTGCAGTGATTTTGGAGCCCTAAAAAATAAAGTGTGACACTGTTTCTACTGTTTCCCCATCTATTTCCCATGAAGTGATGGGACCAGATGCCATGATTTTCGTTTTCTCAATGTTGAGCTTTAAGCCAACTTTTTCACTCTCCTCTTTCACTTTCATCAAGTCGCTTTTTAGTTCCTCTTCACTTTCTGCCATAAGGGTAGTGTCATCTGCATATCTCAGGTTATTGATATTTCTCCAGGCAATCTTAATTCCAGCTTGCATTTCTTCCAGTCCAGCGTTTCTCATGATGTACTCTGCATGTAAGTTAAATAAGCAGGGTGACAATATACAGCCTTGACATACTCCTTTTCCTATTTGGAACCAGTCTGTTGTTCCATGTCCAGTTCGAACTGTTGCTTCCTGGCCTGCATACAGGATTCTCAAGAGGCAGGTTAGGTGGTCTGGTATTCTCATCTCTTTCAGAATTTTCCACAGTTTATTGTGATCCACATAGTCAAAGGCTTTGGCATAGTCAATAAAGCAGAAATAGATGTTTTTCTGGAACTCTCTTGCTTTTTCCATGATCCAGCGGATGTTGGCAGAACTTTAGATATCTTGAATGTCTAAAAAAATGTCATTAACCCTGAGAGCACTAGACTGAAATAGAGAGATCTTGGGTCATACAAAACGTAATTGAACGGCTGAAATAACAAACCTCAATGTCTACCATATCTCTGCAATTTTTATATATGTGATAATAAATTTCCTCATTGATTAAGTTAGTTTAAATGATCATTTCTTGCAATTTGCAAGGTAAAGTATCCTTAACAACACAGGATAGAAAGAATTATGTTATATTAGTTAATTCTTGCCTCACAAGACAGATAGAGGTACAAAGATTCTGGAAGGGTAAGTTAATCAAAAGCTTTTTTATTTTTAAGCTGCTGAGTGATTATGTGTATTTTAAACGGTAGTAGTGATGTATTGGAGAAGACCGTTGAGAGTCCCCTGGACTGCAAGGAGATCCAACCAGTCCATCCTAAAGGGGATCAGTCCTGGGTGTTCATTGGAAGGACTGATGCTGAAGCTGAAACTCCAATACTTTGGCCACCTCGTGCAGAGTTGACTCATTGGAAAAGACCCTGATGCTGGGACGGATTGGGGGCAGGAAGAGAAGGGCACAACAGAGGATGAGATGGCTGGATGGCATTACCAACTCGATGGACAGGAATTTGAGTGAACTCCAGAAATTGGTGATGGACAGGAAGGCCTGGCATGCTGTGATTCATGGGGTCACAAAGAGTCAGACACCACTGAGTTACAGAACTGAAGAGAACTGATGTATTTATTTTTCAATAATAAGCTTGAAACATCTTTTTAGACTTTAAGCAGAAGTTATCAAAGTTATAATATTCCCAATCATAGAAATGAAGTTTAGGGATTAAAATTTATCATAAAAATTTAAGAATATAATGTTTATAATGATTGAACTGTTCATGTTCTCCATACCCCAAACTACTCTGTACATTTCATACACATAATTATGATGCAGTGAGCAAAATACTCTCCTAGCATTTTTAGAAGACAGATCTTCAAGTGCACACAGTGAAGAAGTGCAGTGGAAAGAACTTAGCACTTTTGGAAGATTTAGTGTTGGTTTTGAATTAACCAGTATGTGAACTTGACTGGAATGACCATTAATTTCTCACATATAACATAAAATATCCTCAAATGAAATCTGAAAATTTCACCTCCTTATTAAATCATCTAAAACTTTTTTTTTTCCTCCCCCACATAAAATTCCAGGCAAAAGTCCAGTATACACGGGCTACAAAGTAGCTTTGGTTCCAGTGGGAGCAGAGGACCTAGAGCCACTCAGTAGATATCAGCATCATACCCTGATGTCTCCTTGGTGAAATCTGTAAGCCTTACTAAGGATAGTATAAATCCTCTGAACTAAGCCCTTTTCTAGCTCTTACATCATGAGTCTATAAATCAAATGGAAAATTAGTTTTTAAAATATTAGAATACATGTTGATGATTTTTATGTGTATCTGAGTTATTTTTCTGGTTATAACTCAGCAAATTATTTAACTTCAGAAAAACTAGACACTCAATTTTGATAAGTAATAATTCTTTGAATTACTGTTTCTTAACCAGTGTTTTTTCCTTAAGATCATCTCCTATAAATGATATTCTGTGTCTCTGACACTGAGCTTACATTTACACATGAGAAAATTATATAGAGTTTGAGGATTCTATATACTGTTATAGAATTAGCAATATATTCTGATTTTCCAACATTATAAATATAAATGGCTGTTGCTACTTTATCTGGGATATCAAACTCAGGAATTCACTTGGATTTTTTGTTTCATACAGAACCCATGAACAAAAACAAAGATGTGACATAGAGAGGGAGACTCTACTCTTCATGTTACAGACAATGGTTTTCCTGAGCTTAATTACCCTTCACAAATTTCATAGGTTCTCTTGATTTGTTGATGACCTTTTAACACAATATTACATGTTGTTTAGTTCTCTATCTTGTAAAAATAATAGCTAGGTTTTTAAAAGTAGAACTTGCTGTTTCAGAATTTAAAATAGTTCATCCTTTCACACACCAAGAGATCACAATATTTTTTCATTGAGAAAATAAAATTTATTTTTAATTATTATATTCCCTATTTTTAAAGTCTTCAGTAATAAGAAACAACTTGAAATACTGCATTAGCAGCAATTTTTAATTTAGGTTCTGAGTTACATTTCTTCATTACATTTGTTTCTATGTTTTCTAATTATTACTTGCAATAAGCAAATATTTATTTATAATCAGGAAGAACAGAAATTTTAATCAGCATATTTAATGTTAACACACCAATTGATTACAATTATGTAAAAATAATATACACAGCAAGAAGTCAGGAAGAGAGTAAAAAAGGGTTAATAATTATTGCCTTGGAATGATTAACTAAGGGCAAGTTTCTTCCTGCACACTTTCATAATTTAAATTCTCATGAAGAAATATATTTTAATTTTATAATATTGTCAAACTATTTAACAAGATAAGTTACTTGATTTATTTAAATAATATACAATGTTGTTGAGATGGGAAGTTTGATGAATGATATTGAATTTCCTGAAATACTAAACATTTTAAAACAATTTCTCTATGAGTGAGGCAGCCCTTCTGGTCCTTTAGAGCAAGTTTCAGAAATTCAATTCAGGTACTCCCAGTCACACGTAAACTTCCCCAAAACGACCCTTCATAATGTATCTCATAATTCATCTTTAACTTGCCCTCACCTCTGTACTTTGTTTCCACTGGAGTCTATATCTGACTCCATGCACCTGAGGCTTCAATCCAAGCTTGAACTTGTCGTTTCCTGTTTCCATCACTTGAAATCAGTCATTTTCTATCGAAATTCATTTGGCCTTCTTCTTTTTCTTAACTCAGTTTGCCTTTGTTGTATTCTTCTGACTTGTTTTCAGCTGCTTAGATGCCAACTCTTTTGTCCTTTGACCAGGCAAATGTCACTTAGCATAGAGACCGATGTGTTGTGCTGTCCTGTGCTAAGTTGCTTCAGTTTTGCCCATTTCTTTGGAACCCTTTAGACTATAGCCCACCAGGCTTCTCTGCCCATGGGATTCACCAGGCAAGACAACTAGAGCAGGTTGCCATTTCCTCCTCCAGGGGATCTTCCCAGCCCAGGGATCGAACCCATGTTTCATGTCTCCTGCATTGGCAGGCAGATCTAGCCCCACCTGGAAAGACCATAGAGATCCACATACATAGCATATTCTGCTAAGACCTAAATATCTTTGAAATTAACATTAAAAGGTACAGAAATGAAAAATTTACATCAGTAGTAATATAACAACCCAAAAGATATTACAATATAATTGGTTATTTCAGTTAAAACACTTATATAGTGTTTACACAAATTACAACTGATTTAGAGAGTATAACTATTAGGAACAGATAATAACTTAGTTATCTCACTCTGTTCAACAAATCATGCAATCAAAGTTCTGTAACAATAATAAGCAGAGGATGCAACTGTCTTAAACGTTTAATTATGAGATGTCTTAAATGCCTGCTATAATAAGGCATTCCTTATGATTTCTTGGTAACCAGAATCTGTTTGATAGGATGATATTAGGTATTTTATCTTTGGCAAGGAAGACGAGGTACTTTGATAGGTTTACATGTGTTTATGTTTAAACACATAAATTTCTGTATTTAATGTGATTACTGCTCACTAAACACTCAAAGTTACCATCTTCTCTAAAGACCTGCCCTTGTTGAAATGGGAGTAATCCATCGAGCAGGTTAGAAGGGCAATTCCAAAGAATGTTCAAATTACTGTACAGTTGGGTTCATTTCACATATTAGCAAGATAATGTCCAAAATCCTTCAAGCCAGGCTTTAATAGTATGTGAACCGATATACAAGCTGGATTTAGAAAAGTCAGGGGAACCAGAGATGAAATTGCCAACATATAGTGGATCATAGAAAAAGGAAGTGAGTTCCAGAAAAACATCAACTTCTGATTCATTGACTATGATAAAACCTTTGACTGTGTGGATCACAACAAACTGTGGAAAATTCTTAAAGAGACGGGAATTCTTTACTACCTTACCTGTCTCCTAAGAAACCTGTAGGCAGGTCAAGAAGCACCAGTTAGAACCAGATATGGAAAAATGGACTGGTTCAAAACTGGACAAGCTGTACATCAAGGCTGTATATTGTCACCCTGCTTATTTAACTACTGTGCAGAGGACATCATGCAAAATTCTGGGATGGATAAATCACAAGCTGGAATCAAGTTGCCAAGAAAAATATCAACAACATTACATACGCAGATGATACCACCTTAATGGCAGAAAGTGAGGAGGAACTAAAAAGCCTCTTGATGAAGGTGCAAGACAAGAGTGAAAAAGCTGGCTTAAAACTCAACATTCAAAAAACTAAGATCATGGCACCTGGTCTCATCTCTTCATGGTAAATAGATGGGGAAAAAATGGAAACAGTGGCAGATATTATTTTCTTGGTCTCCAAAATCCCTACAGATGGTGACTGCAGCCATGAAATTAAAAGACGCTTACTTGCTCCTTGGAAGAAACGTTATGACCATCTTAGAATATTAAAAAGCAGAGATATCACTTTGCTGACAAAAGTCCATATAGTCAAAGCTATGGTTTTTCCAATAGTCATGTATGGATGTGAGAGTTGGATCATAAAAAAGGCTGAGTGCTGTAGAATTGATGCTTTGGAACTGTGGTGCTGGAGAAGACTCTTGAGAGTCCCTTGGACAATAAGGAGATCAAGCCAGTCAATCCTAAAGAAAATCAACCCTGGATATTCACTGGAAGGACTGATGCTGAAGCTCTAACACTCTGGCCACCTGATGTGAAGAAGCAACTCACTGGAGACCACCGTGATGCTGGGAAAGACTAAGGGCAGGAGGAGAATGGGATGACAGAGGGTGAGATGGTTGAATGGTATCGCCAACTCCAAGGAAATGAGTTTGAGCAAACTCTGGGAGATAGTGACAGACAGGGAAGTGTGTGGTGTGCTGCAGTCTGTGGGGTCACAAAAAGTCAGACCCGACTTAGTGACTGAACAACAACAATCCCACCTCTCCCCTACAGTCTGCAGCCACTCACTGAGTCATACTAGTACGAAAGCTCAGACTCTGTCTGGGACCAACTTCGTGGGAGTAATTCAGACCGCCCATACAATCAGCACTGCCAGAGGTTCAGGTGAAGCCTGGATCCAACTAATACTACACTTTTGCTTAGTTCTTTCCCTTCCCTGATCTGTCTTTATTACCTCTCTCTTAACGAGGGTCATCAGATTAAAAAGAAGGACTCTGAGATAAATTTTAATTTCAAAAAATGAATATTATTTTAGTAGAAGTATGTCCTGAATATTTCATGTAAATATTCACTGTTTATCTGAAATTCAGATTTCACTAGGCATGCCATGTTTTTAATTTGCTAAATCTCATATTCCTATTCCTGGGAGCTCTTCTTCAATAAATTATGTGTACTTGAAATTTTGTCTCAGAATCTGCTTCCAGGAAATCCAACCATAGATAATGCCAATTATATACTGATAGGTTATTAAACATGTATTTCAAGAACTATGTAACTCTCTAAATGCATATATATACACAGTTCAATATATATAAAAACGTGTGAATTGTATAAAAATAGTATTGAATATACAAAAAAGTATTCCTGGAATCATGAATCTTATGCTTCTAAAAGTTACCCATGAACAAAAGACAAATTAGTTAAAGAACCATCTGTGGAAATCTTCATTTTACACTGAAATTCCCATATTATCTGAAGTTTACAACAGAATGTTATAATGCCAGTATATAACAATAAAAATAGAGTTAGACATATCATTGATTTTGTTCCCACAGCAGTTAAACACTCATGAGATTTTTTTTTTCTTGTTTCCTTGTTTTTCACATTGATATCCACTGACTCCAAACTGACATCATGTGTAGCAAAGTGAGAAGGGGTTGAGAACTATTTAAAAGGTATAGGGAAATAATTTATCAATAGGAAAACAACACTAGCTATATGCACATTTCAAAAAGAAAGCAAAATGAAAACAGAAAAAGCAATCTTAGACATAGATGGAAACTATTGTTTTGTAAGTAGGCTTAAAATTAAATATATGTCAAAGTCAAGCATAAGCTTACTGGAAATCAATATTAAGGCAAAGTTGCATTCTTCCTCCTAGGAATATAGGAAGTAACAGGAACCAACTGCAACATACCCTGCATGTATGAATACTTATTATGACATTCAGTTTTAGAGAAAACGGCATATGAGTGCAACGTAACAAGAGATACATTATGAATGTGGAGTTATAAAATACAATACAAGTAGAAATAACCCTGGACTAAGAGGCAAAAAGGTATAACATTTAACTCATATTATTAATATTAGGTTACCTTGAACAAGCCATTATGGGCATTGTTTTTTCTTTCTTTCTTTTTTTTAATAAAATGAAGTGTATGTAATATATAATTTTTAAAAGCTTTTCAGTTCATAAATTCTATGACCATTCAAAAAATATAATTGAGACTATCTTATTCTAATAAATTATTTTAATCTCATATTTTTCTCTAGCAATACAAGGAATGTAGTAATACAAAAAAATAAAAACCCTACATTTTAGTAAACATGTTTGGATGGTAAACAGAAATAATATGTATTCTGACTCTGCAGTGAATTACTATTGTACTGCCTCCTTTGTCTTACATGATCAGACTTTAAGACATGTAACGTCAATCCAAAGATTTCTAATTTTATAATAATATTTTCATTTATTATTTGAATGTCAAAAAGGCATACAATCTTATAATACTTTAATATTTAAACTATTAAGTCTTTGTAAGGTGATAACTACATACATATTTACTGTTTTTCTGAAAGCATACTTACTTTAGATCTTTATATGCACTATAGGATTCAGAATCACAGTACTGAGTACTTGTTGGTTAAGTGCCATGGAACATTCTATTATAAGAATGATATGGTAAATCTTTAATGTAAACTTAATTGGTTAAAAATAGATGAGATTGTTTAATGGATCCTTCACTGAATAATTAAATATACTTATGGGAAAATAAATAGCATAGATCCAGCATCCTAGAGCCTTCTTTCAAACTGTAAAAACTCAAGTTCTACTGTGAGACATTGAAAAGACATGATATTACACATAAATCCTGGGGGCTGCCACAAAACCAGAGTCAGCTGTCAGAATCTATAAACCTCCAGCATCACTGACTAGGACTAATGCTTATTATTTTTAATACACTGCTATGAATTATTTCCACTGGATAATTCCTTGTCTTTGTGCTCACAATGAAGGCCAAACAAACAGTTATGGGTGGCTGGCAATAAATCTACATCTGTGAATAAACTCTCCTGGGATCCTATGAAAGACTGTAATGAATTCAACACATGGTGCTAGTCCTAGAGGCAGACACATTCACACCGTGAGGGAAGACAGTTAGGGTTTTTTAATAAAAATTAAATGCTGAATCAGTGTGTGTGAAGCATTGCTGCTACTGACTGCGGCGCTCTGGATTTAAACACACACACACCAGTTAAAGTGTGTGAAGACACGCATTGATGAACAACTGCTAACTTGTTTGCTTTTGTTTCCAAAAATATATTTCTATGCCCAGTCATTTTTTCCAGGCAAAACATACATAATTGAATATTAACTTTTAGTAGGCCATGTAGTTTAATTGCCTTTTTAAAGCAAGTAATATCTAAAATATACCTTTAGTAACTATTTTTCACTTATATTAATCAATCATTTTGCCTGTAGGTTATCTAATAAGAAAATTGTAAAAGATTCCTCACTTTTTTTTCTCATCAGAAAGTATGGATCATTTCTCTGATCTTTATTCTGTTCTATTTCCATGAACTGTTATTTCCAAAAGTGTAGGGGCAACTATGCCCGCACTTATGGCTCCTGGAGAGCCAGTTACCCCTTGGTATTCATAGGAAATTGGTTCTGGGAGACCCCTCTAACCAGCCTGATGTTCAATTTTCTTACACAAAATGCGGTAGTAAAATATTTTAAAAAGTGTACTGAAAAAAAAAAAACCTAATAAACTAGAAATATGCAGTACTTAATTATGCTTTACTTTAGCCTATACAAAGAGACAAAAATAAATGCTGTTTCAAGACATCATGGTCAGATTAAAAGGAAGGTTCATGTCAATATTGCATCTGAATCAGATTACTGCAATTTGTTTTTAGAAATACCAGGTATTTCACATAGAAGTATAAGATTGTGACATATGTAAACTTACTTTTGTAAATTAATTTGTCTAGAGAAGACATTCTATAAATAAAAATGTACAAATAAATACAATCAAATTATGTATCTTAACAATTAACATTTAGAATATATATTTTATATCATTTTATATAACACGGCAATTAGTTCAGAACAAAAGGAAAATGAATTCTATAATACACTAGCTTATTCTAGTACTGGCAATTTTTCCCAGTTTATTATGAACAGTGGTTCTTCTGGTAAAAAGAGACAGACAAAGCTTTTGAGGATTTTGTGCTGAAAAAGTTGAAAGATCAGAGTGAATGCCTCTTCTCCTTTCCTTTGACATAAACCAGTGGATGTTAACACAGGCCCTTAAATTCAACTAGATAGAATGATAGTAAGAAAAATCATGACCTTCTCTTCAAAAGTGCCTACACAAAAGTAGCCTGCACAGAAGTGTCATACAGAAAGAGTAAATCTCACTAAATAATCCTACTTTAATAAATTATCCTCACTAAATATACCTTATTAGACTATATTCATAAATAAATCTTACATTCAGTTCAGTTCAGTCCAGTTGCTCAATGTGTCCAACTCTTTGTGACCCCATGGACTGCAGCGAACCAGGCCATCCTGTCCATCACCAACTCCCAGAGCTTGCTCAAACTCACGTGCATGAGTCAGTAATGGTGTCCAACGATCTCACCCTCTGTCGTCCCCTTCTCCTCCCGCCTTCAATCTTTCCCAGCATCAGGGTCTTTTCAAATGAGTCAGCTCTTCCTATCAAGTGGCTAAAGTATTTGAGTTTCAGTGTCAACATCAGTCCTTCCAATGAATATTCAGGACTGATTTCTTTTAGATGGACTGTTTGGATCTCCTTGCAGTCCAAAGGACTCTCAAGAGTCTTCTCCAACACCACACTTCAAAAGCATCAATTCTTGATCATTCAGCTTTCTTTATAGTCCAACTTTCACATCCATACATGACCACTGGAAAAACCATAGATGTGACTAGATGGACCTTTGTTGGCAAAGTAATGTCTTTGGTTTTTAACATGCTGTCTAGATTGGTCATAACTTTTCTTCCAAGGAGCAAGTGTCTTTTAATTTCATGGCTGCATTCACCATCTGTGGCAATTTTGGAGTCCCAAAATAAAAGTCTGTCACTGTTTTCACTGTTTCCCCTTCTATTTCCCATGAAGTGATGGGACCAGATGCCATGATCTTAGTTTCCTGAATGATGAGTTTTGAGCCAACTTTTTCACTCTCTTCTTTCACTTTCATCAAGAAGCTCTTTAGTTCTTCTTCACTTTCTGACATAAGGGTGGTGTCATCTGCATATCTAAGGTTACTGATTTTTTTCCCGGCAATTTGATTCCAGTTTGTGCTTCATCCAGTCCAGCATTTCTCATGATGTACTCTGCATGTAAGTTAAATAAGTAGGGTGACAATACACAGCCTTGATGTACTCCTTTCCCAATCTGGAACCAGTCTGTTGTTCCATGTCCAGTTCTAACTGCTGCTTCTTGACCTGAATACAGATTTCCAGGAGGCAGGTAAGATTGTCTGGTATTCCCATCTCTTGAAGAATTTTCCAGTTTGTTGTGATCCACACAGTCAAAGGCTTTGGCATAGTCAATAAAGCTGAAGTAGATGTTTATCTGGAACTCTTGTTTTTTTTGATGATCCAACAGATATTGGTTTCTTTGCCTTCTCTAAATTCAACTTGAACATCTGGAAGTTAATGGTTCATGTACTGTTGAAGCCTGGCTTGGACAATTTTGAACATTACTTTGCTAGTGTGTGAGATGAGTACAATTGTACATCTTACATTAACAATTCACTGAGAGTTTTTTTGTATATAAAATAAGCATTATTTTTCCATGATTTATTTTCAAACTAAGATTTGGTAGAATCTGTTTTTATATGTTTGTTTACACAACCCAGTTTAATATATATGCTTATAGGAGTTAATACAGAAGAAAATATGAGAGTGTTACTTTGCTAAACCACCCGCAATAAATTGGACATGTTCCTAGAGAGATATTCAGTTTCAATAGATGGTCACTTTGGGTGATAACACTACTAACCAGTGCAATCTTAAGTGATGACTAGGTAAACAAGGACTATACAAAGATGCCATTAAGTAAATATCTGTTGATTTAAGAATGGCTTACCAAAGTAGTACTAAAAACTTTTCTATGGAATGATCTGGGTAACACTTCACACTGCAGCCTGCAATATCATTAGACTTTTCCATCAAGAGAATTTCTCCTGTGAATTAAAATATTTTATTAAAAGTCAATTGTAAATCTTATATCCCAACAGGTTATTGCCAACTCATCTAAACTTATTAAAGAGTAGTTTATCAAATTATTCATAGATCACAATACAAAGATTGTAACTGAATGAATAAAATACAAGGCATTTGATGGATGACCAGAACAGTAATTTCAATCACATTGTATAATCAAGCATTCCTTCTGTCTTTTCATATTCTTAATTAGAAAATCTATGCATTTCCTTATATCTAGTGATTCTTAAATGATGTTTTATAAGTAGATGGGTACAAATTGTTCTTTTAGGAAAACTTTTGTGTTAAAACCTGAGATATATTCCACATCTTTGCCATCTAATAATCATGCCAATCATTAGATGGCATGATTTTTCCAAGAAGAAAAATCATGCCATCTAATGGCTAACTGCCCAATTCTTTTATTCCTATGTTACAGGTTATTTTGTGTACGGTCATGGGTTTTATACTATACAGTGTACTTGAAGGCTATACAGAATATGAGAGAAGAAAAAGAATCTGGAAAAATTCTAAGGAACCACCTGCACATACCCATGTTTTGTTATGGAAGCTGTGTAGAAGGGCAAGATTTTATGTCTTAAACAGGATGTATGAAAAGCAGAAGACTTTATGTTTATAAAAATATCATTAAATATATCTAACTATATCGCATATTCCAATGTAGTAAAGATTAAATTGGTGATGCTTCGCAGATGGCTCAGCGGTAAAGAATCTGCCTGCCAAGCAGGAGACAAAGGTTCAGTCCCTAGGTTGAGAAGATCCCCTGGAAAAGGATATGGCAACCTACTCCTTTCTTGCCAGGGGAATCCCAAGGACAGAGAAGCCTGATGGTCTACAGTCCATGGAGTTGCCCAGAGTCAGACATGACTTAGTGACTAAACAGAAGCAACAGCGAAGATCAAATCACTTATCTAGAATTAAATGATATCTTTTCCTTAAGAGTGGCCCTAATATTATGACAAAACTTTAAAAATTACTCTGTATGATTGCTTACCAATAGCTTCTGAATGAATTTTCTTTTAAGTTCGTTTAGCAACTTTTAGCAACTCTAGTTATTATGAACATATGTATCTAATAGATGCAGTAACTGTAGAGACCAAATGCATTTCCAATGACCATATAATTATGAAAGGGGAACACTAAAATTTGAAGACCAAAGTGTTAATTCAAAGTTTATATTTATTTTATTGTGAGAAAATTTAGGTAAATATCATTTGAAAATGAATCATTTGAAGATGAAACAATTGTATGAGAACTTTCATATTTGGAATATTGTTCAATATATGAATATTTTGAAGTGAGAGATGCTTTCACTTGGAGAATTAACATTATCAATTAAGTACTTGAGAGAATGACTTACTACCTGATGGATGCCTTATATCAGTTAGTGTATACAAATGTGTATTTGAGTTTCATAATTACTTACACTAATCTATTAGTTTATACTCATAGATTCATATTCATGTATGCAATTCTGTAAGTTTTATAAATTCATAGCTTTTTAGAGACAAAAGGTCTAGATCTTATCATAATAATTATTATTATACTGGCATCAGTAATACTGCTGTTTATAATTCCCTTTTTTCCTTTGCATTTTATTAGAATAGGCAGAAATGTAGCATACTTCAAAGGGAGACTTTTGAAAATAGATTTAAGAGTATCATTAAGTGCACTTGTTAAATTTTAAAATTGTTCCTTTTAGCACAAAGATGCATGATTATTTAGTTTAATTATTCATGATACTTTACAAATTAAAATGGATATCAGATACCAAAAATTATTTTATATCCCTAGGGAAGTAAATATTAAAAACAGTATTAAAACATTATGTACTGAGGAGAATTTAAAACATGAACTTATTGATAACAGTTAAAATACTGAAGTAAGCAAGAATGGCAAAGTAATTCTAACCTTCAGCTTGAGTTTTATGGAAGGGTTAGGTAAAATATGCCTGAAGAAAAGAAAGAGATTTAGTAACCTGAAAATCATTTTCTAAATAATTTTTCAGCTTATCATTAAAGGTCAGATGGATTATATATATATATATATATACCAGGCATTAAAACATATTGTTAAATTTACTTTGAACAGAGAGATAGAGAGGAGACACACATACAAACAAAGAGTGAGAGAGAGAGTGCTCCACTGGTATATATCTTTTGCCTAAAACCGCTGTCTAAAATCCTCAACAAAGAACAGGGGGGAAATGTACTTCATTCATCCGACTATTATACTAAAAATACTTATTTTATATTGGATTTGCACTATGACTTAGAAGTGTTTCAGTTCAGTCCAGTTCAGTCACTCAGTCGTGTCCGACTCTTTGTGACCCCATGAACCGCAGCACGCCAGGCCTCCCTATCCATCACCAACTCCCAGTCAACCCAAACCCATGTCCATCGAGTTGCTGATGCCATCTAGCCATCTCATCCTCTGTCGTCCCCTTCGACTCCTGCCTTCAATCTTTTGCAGCATCAGGGTCTTTTCAAATGAGTCAGATCTTTGCATCAGATGGCCAAAGTATTAGAGTTCCAGCTTCAACATCAGTCCTTCCAATGAACATCCAGGACAGATCTGATTTAGGATGGACTGGTTGGATATTCTTGCAGTCCAAAGGACTCTCAAGAGTCTTCTCCAACACTACAGTTCAAAAGCATCAATTCTTCAGTGCTCAGCCTTCTTTACAGTCCAACTCTCACATCCATACATGACCACTGGAAAAACCATTGCCTTAACTAGGCGGACCTTTGTTGGCAAAGTCAAGTCTCTGCTTTATAATATGCTGTCTAGGTTGGTTATAATTTTCCTTCCAAGGAGTAAGTCTTTTAATTACATGGCTGCAATCACCACCTGCAGTGATTTTGGAGCCCAGAAAAATAAAGTTAGTCATGGTTTCCACTGCTTCCCCATCTATTTACCATGAAGTGATAGGACTGGATGCCATAATCTTAGTTTTCTGAATGTTGAGCTTTAAGTCAACTTTTTCACTCTCCATTTTCACTTTCATTAAGAGGCTCTTTAGTTCCTCTTCACTTCACCACCATAAGGGTGGTGTCATCTGCATATCTGAGGTTATTGATGTTTCTCCCAGCAATCTTGATTGCAGCTTGTGCTTCTTCCAGCCCAACGTTTTTCATGATGTACTCTGCATATAAGTTAAATAAGAAGGGTGACAATATACAGCCTTGATGCACTCCTTTTCCTATTTGGACCCAGTCTGTTGTTCCATGTCCAGTTCTAACTGTTGCTTCCTGACCTGTTTACAGGCCTCTCAAGAGGCAGGTCAGGTGGTCTAGTATTCCCATTTGTTTCAGAATTTTCCAGTTTTTTCTGATCCACACAGTCAAAGGCTTTGGCATAGTCAATAAAGCAGATATAGATGTTTTTCTGGAATTTTCATTCTTTTCCAATGATCCAGAGGATGTTGGCAATTTGATCTCTGGTTCCTCTGCCTTTTCTAAAACCAGCTTAAACATCTGGAATTTCACGGTTCACATATTGCTGAAGCCTGGCTTGGAGAATTTTGAGCATTACTATACCAGCATGTGAAATGAGTGCAATTGTGTGGTAGTTTAACCATTCTTTGCCATTGCCTTTCTTTGGGATTGGAATGAAAACTGACCTTTTCCAGTCCTGTGGCCATTGCTGAGTTTTCCAAATTTGCTGGCATATTGGGTGTAGCACTTTCACAATATTATCTTTTAGGATTGAAGTACCTCAACTGGAATTTCATCACCTCCACTAGCTTTGTTCGTAGTGATACTTCCTAAGGCCCACTTGACTTCACATTCCAGGATGTCCGGCTCTAGGTGAGTGATCACACCATTGTGATTATCTGGGTCATGAAGATCTTTTTTGTACAGTTCTCCTGTGTATTTTTGCCACCTCTTGTTAATATCTTCTGCTTCTCTTAGGTCCATACCATTTCTGTCCTTTATTGAGCCCATCTTTGCATGAAATGTTCCCTTGGTGTCTCTAGTTTTCTTGATGAGATCTAGTCTTTCCCATTCTATTGTTTTCCTCTATTTCTGTGCACTGATCACTGAGGAAGGCTTTCTTATTTCTTCTTGCTATTCTTTGGAACTCTGCATTCAGATGCTTATATCTTTCCTTTTCTCTTTTGCTTTTCAATTCCCTTCTTTTCACAGCTATTTGCAAGGCCTCCTCAGACAGCCATTTTGCTTTTTTTCATTTCTTTTTCTTGGGGATGATCTTGTTTCCTGTCTCCTGTACAATGTCACAAATTTCCATCCATAGTTCACCAGGCACTCTGCCTATCAGATCTAGTCCCTTAAAGCTATTTGTAACTTCCCCTGTACTGTCATAATGGATTTTATTTAAGTCCTTCCTGAATGGTCTAGTGGTTTTCTCCACTTTGTTCAATTTCAGTCTTAATTTGGCAATAAAGAGTTCATGATTCGAGCCACTGTCAGCTCCCGGTCTTGTTTTGCTGACTATATAGAGCTTCTCCATATTTGGCTGCAAAGAATATAATCAATCTGATTTCAGTATCAACCATCTGGTGATGTCCAATCGTAGAGTCTTCTCTTATGTTTTTGGAAAAGGGTGTTTGCTATGACCAGTGCATTCTCTTGGCAGAACTATATTAGCCTTTGCCCTACTTCATTCTGTACTCCAAGGCCAAATTTGCCTGTTACTCCAGGTGTTTCTTGACTTCCTACTTTTGCATTCTAGTCCCCTATAATGAAAAGGACATCTTTTTTGGGTGTTAGTTCTAGAAGGTCTTGTAGGTCTTCATAGATGTGTTCAACTTCAATTTCTTCAGCATTACTGGTCAGGGCATAGACTTGGATTACCGTGATATTGAATGGTTTGCCTTGGAAATGAACAGAGATCATTCTGTCGTTTTTGAGATTGCATCCAAGTACTGCATTTTGGACTCTTTTGTTGACCATGATGGCTACTCCATTTCTTCTAAGTGTTTTTGGAATATATATTCATAAATGTCTTCACATTTGTTATGCTTTCCTGAATACTTTTAATGTGCTAAAGTTTGCATAAACATAAACATTTACCTTTATAATTAAGTACAATATTCAGTGATATTAATTATATTCACAACATTGTACAGTCATCAATATTGAATATTTCCAAAACTTTTTCATCACTACAAACAGTAACTTGTAACCATTTAGTAATGATTCCTATTTTGCACTCCTCCAAGTCCATAGCATAATAGGTTGCATTTTAAAATTTCACTTTTAAAACAAGGCAGTGAATTTTAATCCTTGTACTAAATTCTTTAAACAAGTATGAATTAGAATTCCTCAGAGATTTCAACATACTGTCATCATTGCCTCAAGTGATGACTTGACTTGATATTCAATAAATCTTAAGAACAAATGCTGAGTAAATCAAATATAAGTAGGTATTGACCTTTGACAACTTCTAGTAAGATATGGACTATCATTCTTCATATGTAAATACACTATGGTGGTGGTTTAGTCTCTAAGTAATGTCTGACTCTTGTGACCCAATGGACTGTAGCCTGCCAGGCTCCTCTGTATGGGATTTTCCAGGCAAGAATACTGGAGTGGGTTTCCATTTCCTTCTCTATAAAAATACAATATTTATCAAAAAAAGAAAATATGGACTTTATAAATATAATGGACTTCAGAGTTTATAGAATATATAAAGGTCCCCAATAAAATCAAATGGAGTTCCATTAACCTGATATAAATTTAGTTTCAGGATTTCAAATTTCTCAGTCTGTACTAATTGGATAGTTATTAACAGTGATATTTTATTTCTTTAAATTAATTCAATTTTCCACTCAAATATATTACTTATGCACCCCTGCTGGCAGGAAATGAAATATTCACACAGAAATGCAGGTTCTTTATTGCTTAATATCAGTGTTTATGTTCAATTTTTTCTATCATCACGAGACTGAAAAGCATACTATACAAGTTGACAAATCATAAATTATGCCTTGGGCCAGGATAGTTGTAGAGCCACATCTTCAAAAGAAGCTACTTCCTTATCAGAAAAGAATCATTCGAGAGCCATCTGCCTGCTTATCGTTACATCTGGCCAGACTTATGTTTTAAAGGAATAGCTAACTAAATAAGGAAGAGAAGATCAAGCTAATAGACATTTCTGGCAGTCAATGAAAGGTTACAGAGGAAAAATAACCACACATGCCACAATAGAAGCTGAGTAGTACAGGATGTTATCTAGAGCAAAGGACAATGATGAGGCCCCAGTTAGAAGTTACTGAAGACATTAAATGGCAAATAGGAAAAATACTGACAATTTCATAAGTGATGTAAAGTCCCTGCTATATTAACAAGAAAATTATGTATTTTACCTAATATAATTATTTTAAAATAACTATATTCATGTATCTCTGGGTATACTACCAAGCTCCTAAATTCAGCATTCTATAATTTTGGTTTTTTTTTTTTTTCATCCCCTCCTTACTTTGCATCAATATGTATACATTTTTCCATTTAGCAACTCTGGGTTAGAAACTGTTCTAGCCATTGAAGCTGAAGGAGAAAAAGTGATGCAGTGCAAATTTTGAAAAAAAAAATTGGGGCCAGTGATTTAGGGAAATAAATATGCGCAATAAATTGCGGAAAGGAATTACTATGGACATAAATCCAAAATGGCCGTGTTTGGGCTTATCATTTGTTTTGCTGGCAACATCCAGTATATATGACATAGGTGGGGGAAAAAGTACTGAAATGCCAAGTATGAAATTCTAGTTAAAACATTAGCTAGTTTATCTAGCTAATTGAAATCTAGAGAAACAATTTTCAACATCCTTTGGACAACTAAATTATTTTCAAGAGTAATAGTAAAGTGAAACAAACAAACAAAAAAATGTGAACCAAATGTTTACATTTTGCAAAACGTATTAGAGAGATACTCCTTCAATAAAACCATTTTGGACTTTTCAACTGGTAAAAAATTTTTTATACTCAGTGTTTTTTTCATTTTACCTAATTTCCTAAATCTTTTGCATGTAGATGATTATGTATATTTCTCATGATAGTCCCATTTCTCTTGTAAGGAATTGATTTACCCATCCAAATCTGACCAATGAATTGTGAACGTGAATCTGATGATAAGAGAAAAAGATGATTCCTTGTCATCTTTTAGATACTAAAATGCTGTGTTTGAAATTATCACAATCAACACAATGAATGGCAGATGAGAAAACTAGAAGAAAATTATGTTTCTGGTGATATCTCAATAAAGTACATCTGAAATCTCAATAAGCTCTAAAATTTCTATTATATGACATAATACATAATGTATACTTTAAGCCAAATTGATTTTGTATTTCTATTGGTTGTAGACCAAATTATCAGATTGAATATATCTAGTAATGATATGAGAAAATTCTCTTTTTATTTTCTGTTACTACATTGATAGAATTAATGTTTATAGGTAGAGGCCATCCATTTTTACCACCTTATATTTATGCATCTAGTAACTGTACCTATAAACATATAAGATTTCATTTCAATCATAAAAAGCCAATGAGTGTTTAATAGCAAGTATTATAGATTTATCCCATCCTTAATACTGTCAATCAATTGAATAAGTGTAAGTACATATTTGTTAATAAAATCAGCTAAATTTGTATTTATCATTAAATGTTTTCAAATGTTTTTAAATTTATTTTCAATGTTTGACCTTTAAGGTTTGAAAAAAGTGAAACAAAATAAATTTATTCATATAATTTACACACATAATATTTAACAAAATAGTAAGCTTGATATATTTTTCTCAGCATTTTTTCATTAAAACTAAACTTTTAAATATGCTCAGGGGATAAAATTATATTATCTTTAACAAATAAATGATTTATGAAGAATCATTATAATGGCTATGAAAGTGTTAGCCACTCAGTCCTGTCCGACTCTTTGTGATGCCATGGACTGCAGCCTGCCAGGCTCCTCTGCCCATGAGATTTTCCAAGCAAGAATACTGGAGTGGTTTGCCATTTCCTTCTCCAAGGGATCTTTCAGACCCAGGGACTGAACTAGGGTCTCCTGCATTACAGGCAGATTCCTCATCAACTGAGTCAGCAGGGAAGCCCATAGCTGCCAGGATTTATTTGCTTTTATGTCATTATAACAGTAATTGTATACGTGGTATGAAATTTAAAAACAGTAGAAGTGTTAGCAGCTCAGTCTTGTCTGACTCTTAGCGACCACATGGACTGTTACCCACCAGGTTCCTATGTCCATGGAATTCTTCAGGCACGAATATTTAAGTGGGTAACCATTCCCTTCTCCAGGGGATCTTCTGGACCCAGAGATTGAACCAGGGTCTCTTTAATTCAGACAGATTCCTTATTGTCTCAGCCACCAGGGAGTATAAGCTATAAATGTAATACTGTCATTCTTTCCAGTATTGTCACATTACTGGAACAGTAAACAACTATTTCTATTTAATAAATGTTCTTAAAGTTTTGATGACTAAGACATAAAACACGAATAATTAATAATACTATATGTACTAAAATGTATATACATTCACTTTTCTAGGTAATATATTTTTATCCTTTTTCAGCCCCATTTAGTGAGGAAAGAAACTTATCCAATGATAAGAAAAATGATGGGAAAAATAGACGTAGAAAACAGATATTGAAAACAAGGTACTAGGTTATACTTATCAATTTTTTTACTTAGTAGCTAAAACCCATCAGAATATTAAATTTCTTTGTACTTATTTTCTTTTTCCATAAGATAAAGATCAAAATAGTAACTGTTAATTGGACTGTGAATTAGTACAGGTAAAAATTTATTCCAGTCATATCTGACATAAAACTAAGGTTCAAAATTTTTTTAATTTTATAAATTCAACACACTAAAAACAATGTAGGTGTCAAAATTTTTGCCCTATATTAGTAGTTTTATTATCTTTAAAAATTATCCTCAAATATATGTAACAAAATACATAATTTTAATATTTAATAATGTTGGTTTTTATACATGTGAGTTCTTCCTTAAAATGTTATATTTGTGTGTGTGTATGTGCAAACATAAACAAATCAAATTTAATGCTAAAGCAAGGATAAATTGAACAAAGAACAAGTAAAAAATCATGTTTATATTTCTGTAACATTTTTTGGTAATATGTAAGTCTTTTTTCTACAATTTTACCTAAGTGATTTTCTACTAATAATTCATAATTATTTTTGAGGAAAATGGTATTTTGTATGTGTGTTGGAGTTCTCTTAAGATTTCAGTTTATTAATTTCAGACATATTCTTAATTCTTTAACAAAAATTTGCTTAAGTGAGAATTCTAGGTTGCGGAAACGGGACAAAAGAATAGGAAGAGTAGCAGCAATAATAACAACATTGGTAATTACACTAGCAAATGCATATTTAATGCTTCCTATATGCTAAATATCTTACGTGTTATTATATTTAGTTGTCACAATAATTATATCTGGTATATATGATTATTATTCCTTATTAGAGATGAGGATGTTGAAGCAATAAAAACTGAGTAACTTGCCAAGTTCACACAACTAGCAAGAGGTGGAGACAAGATTTCAATTAAAGTATTGTGACTGCAGTCAGTCAGTTAATCTAAACCTCTATTAGTATAATTTCCAGAAATTAATATAATATACTTAGTTGTAACTTCACACAGATAAAAATATAAATAGCATTCGAATTGCAATTAAACTTGTAGTTTGCTAAATTAAAACAACGATGATAATTTATGGGCTTCCCTGATGCTCAGATGGTAAAGAATCTGCAATGTGTGAGACCTGGGTTCAAACCCTGGGTTGGGAAGACCCCATGGAAGAGGGTATCCAACCAACTCCAGTATTCTTACCTAGAGAATCGCCATGGACAGAGGAGTCTGACACGCAATAATCCATGGAGTTGCAAAGAGTCAGATATGACTGAGCAACTAAGCACACACAATGATGATATTTTATAACAATATAATTATACATAGATTTTTAAATAAATGCACTATTTATAATTCATTAAATATGCATGTACGTGTATATGTGTGCATACAAACATATACTTACAATCTCTGTAAACATACACAGGCACATGCATATGTATGAATATACACCCAAGCAAAACTACATGTATCTATCTTCCATCTATCTACCTATCTATCCATACATACATATATGCACTTATACCCACATGTACCCATAAACACCTATACGTGGCAAAGATTCCTTGATTGCTTTTATTAAATGGGTGGGTGGGTATGGACCACTGACCCTATTTTACTATGTTCAAGACTGACTCAAGAAACATTAGATAAAATGTATAAGTTTTTTTATTCAATCAATACACACACAGTTACTTATGAGATTTTATCTTTCTTAACAATGTGCACATTCTATCTTCTTACTTAGATCTTAGTAAGGACTTTTTTAGATTCAGAATACTGTCTACAATTTTACTTAAATTTATGGTTGTATTCCTGTCCTTCTGGCCTCTAAGTGGGAAAACATGTAATTTTTAGGTTTGATCAGCATTCTCTTTCCTCCACACCTATCTTTTAATTTTCTAGCTGTATCCATTCTACAGACCATGTTATTTTCCTTGTCTCTCCCTCAGTCTTCATGTTATACTTGTATATAGTTAAATTATCCCATTACTTTGTCACATCCTAAAATTGATTTCCCACAATCTCAATTTTCATTATGATTTCCAATCTGATTTTAATTTTCTCTTTGAAATTTAACCTCTTGCTTCCTTTATATTACATTGCTATGGAAAAAAAATATGCATTTCCTTTTCTCTTTGTACTTATGGTTTTGTTTTTGTTTCTTCATTTTCTTGCCTTCATGCATCAGAGATGTACTTTCTTCCATTTCTTGCAAGCTAATTTGAAATACATGGTTTTTCTCATATATCTCATAATTATTGTTCTTCTATCACATTTTGAGAAAAATGAAGCCAGCCAATATAAAAAGAGCAGAAGTAATAATGCATAAAAATCTAAAATTTTGACAATGTAACATTTTACTACATATTTAAACTGCTGCTTTGAGATGCAGCAATATAAAGAAATTAAAGAACACACACAAAAAAATAATGACATATTTTAAATTTGCACATTTATAAGAAAAAATATAAGCGGGCAGGTTAGGATGCTGAGAATTAAACTCTAAAAGTGTCATTTTCAAAATATCAGATTGGTCATGAATAAATTGATAAAATTACATTACAGTCAACAGCAGGTAAAATAAATTGTGTTAATTATAAAATGTCAAAGTAAAACTAATGATTTTAAAATAGAATTCAAGTCACACTTTTACCTATTCTTCTAGAAGATATTTTAATACAATTCTTTTAAGTTATTTTATTTACAGTCTTTTCTTGGAGGTAGTGGCAAAAATTCAGTTTTATCTAACAAAGTCATTCTATCATATTTACATCCTAATTGTGGTGCTACCAAGTTTTCCCTTTACTCGTTTTTCTTTGATAACCTATTTTAAAGGTAGAAAAACATAAAGCAGTAAAATAAATAAATAAATAAAATCAGTAGTGAAGGAAGAGACACACAAAATAATACTTAATGGATTGTCAGCCCATGATGGTAATTTACCATCTGTAGCAAAGTGATTTCTATGCACAAAAGAAATCAATACTTATCCTAGCATCATTCCCACTACACTGCAATTTATCAGTAAACTGGATACTGTCACTTCTCATAGGCCGTAGAAAACTAGTTGGTCTCACAGGCAATATCTATTCTGCCTAAGTTTCAGCACAGCTGAATCTGACTTAAGCAAAGCAAAGCTCTCCTGACAACTGAAGAATCAGATATGGTAATACACAAATATGATTTGTGATAAAGTTACCTGAACTAAAAACAGAAGCCATGTGGAGCTGTGGAGATTCTAAACATTGGGAAAGGCCAAAAAGAGGTTAATTACAAAGCATAAAAATGGGCTACCAAGTGCATTTGAATGCTAAACACAAGCAATGCTGTTTTTTCTGGGAAGAGCATCAAACATGAGAATTAAGTTGACTGTGAATTTTCTCCTTTCTTCTCCTGCTTTCCTTCCTTCATCCATGCCCATCTTTTTCTTTCTTTCTTCCTTTCTAATTATAGGAAAAATATTTCTTATATTTAGAAAAAATATTTCTAAATACAGGAAAAAATATAGTTTTCCTATATTTTTCTTCCTTTTACTATGGTGAGATTTACAAACCTCTGTAGAACTTAAGCTTACCCCTTTGCCCATCTGGCAAATCTCCATACTTGCTTTCTTTTCATTAAAAAAAAAAAAAACTTGATTCTTAAAAAAAGTACTGTGCAACTGAAAATTTAAGATGTGGATTTAATAAACTTTAATGCTGAAATTTCCAGTTATCATCTAGAATCCAAGTTTTTTTTAAATAATAATGTTATAGCATTATCATAAAATGAATTATTTAAATAAATCCCCACTGATGTTTTCAGCACATGTATGTAAACTGGGGCAGGTTTACACACATTATTGTAATTTAAATGATCAACGTTAGGAACTTTAGGGTGAAAAGTAATCACAGCAAGCAAGGATATTATAGAAACAGCCCAAGAGTTACTGATGGATGAGCCATGTCTCTAAAGGAACTCTTTGCTCTCTCTCTGTCTGATCCTAGAGCCATGCTCCAATTCATCTCCAGTTTCTCACACACTTACTGACTTTCTGTTCTGAATCTGTCAGGACCCTAGGGCATGAAATCATGCAACAAGCAAGGATATGGCAAAAGTAGACTATTTATCTTTATAATTGTACTCCTTCCACACCATTTTAGGAGTTTCAGTGTTATCACTAAATGGACCTTTAAAAACACTTGTTCAACAATCATCCCCTTAAAAAGCTCCTTAGATAATTTTAAGTTATTTTCCCCCACCTATCACACATGCAACATCTACGTTTTTCCTGCCTCAAAAACATTAATATTGTATATATGTGAAAAAAAGTAAAAGTGTTAGTTGCTCAGTCAGTTGTGTCCAACTTTTTGCAACCCCATGGACTGTAGCCCACCAAGCTCCTCTGTCCATGGGATTCTCCAGAGATCGAACCCAGGTCTCCCGCACTGCAGGCAGATTCTTTACCATCTGAGCCACCAGAGAAGCCCATTGCATACAGAGAGGGAGTCAAAATGTCAGTCACTATAATATTTTAATTTCATTTTCTGAACAACTAACTTGCTCCAGGCTCTGCTAATAGCACATAGCAATGATAGAGGGATTATTTTAGAGAAAGAAAAATAGCATACTATAATAAATCTTATAAAGTGAATTGCAGCAGATAGGTATAGAATAGAAAAATAAAGAGGGAAGTGGATCTGAATGTGCAATGAGACCACTGCTTCAGAATCAACCAAGGGATACTAAAGAATTCCTGCAAAGAGATGTTCCATCAATCAATCACTAAGAAAGTAGTGGCACACTGATATTAAGATAATTCAGGAAGGTCTAACAAAGAGACTGATCATCAAGCAATGTAGCAAAAATAATTTACCATAAGGGAAAACTATTATCTCTCTAGACACCAAGTTATGAAAGGGAAGAGTGTTATACCAACATGGAACATAGGTTCATACAATTAAAAGTAGTTCAATTCATTTGAGATAAAGAGCCAATCCCTCTGCAGAACATCTCCAAGTTTCTTCTGACAACTCAGGAAAGTACCCAAAGTAATAATACCTCATCCATTCTCTTTCTTCCCATCCATCTCTGGCTGTGTCTTCCCATGGCTGAACCCAGTCAATAGTTAGAGAACATGGAAGACAATTGATAGGCTCCACCAGGCTAGCATCCTTGAGTAATATCATAATTTATCTTACAATAGTGAATAGGGGGCAACAGAAGATCTAAATAGATAGGGGAATGAAAGTATGACAGTGTCCAGGTCTACTGACTCGAAACAAACCTGAGGTGAAAATGGGTGAAAAGCCTGGACTGATCAGTTTACGCTCTGAGTTATTATATGAACCTGATCACTTTATAGAACCTGTTAAACCAGTTCTAATCCATAAATAAGACCTGAACACTTGATTATCAATTAGAGATCAAATCTGTAATGTATCTAATATTACCACAGGAATGGATTCCAGATAGAAACTATAACTTGGTTTGATTGAGAACCACAGGGGTGAGAAGTCAACTGAAAATCTACCAGACAAAAAACGGGGAGCTGAAAGTGAAAGTGGGACACACACACACACACACATACACAAACACATATACACAAACATATACAAACACATATACAGAAAAATTAAAGGTGAATTTACAACTAGCATTCTCAAATCCAAAACAAAAAATGACCAACAAATAAGCAATAGAAGTTATGTTTATTCTAGCAAATATTTGAGTGCAATATAGAATGCTGTAAAATAAGCAAACTTAGAATCCTGAAAAAGTATAGCATCCATACAAATAAGAAAATACTGAATTCTATTCAATAGATACAGATGAATAAGTAGAAATATTAAATTGCAGTATGTAAAATATGTTTAGTCATCTAAATAATTCAATAGGCACTATAATATCTGAAACAGTCACACTCAAGTAGGGAATTAGAGAACTAAAATAGAGACTACAACCCAGAATGACATATAAAAAAAGAAAAGAAGGAATAAAACCACAAAAGAGTCATCAAAAGAAATAAGTAAAGTTGGCAAACTCTAACATAATGAAGTTCTAGAAAAAGAAAATAAAAAGAAGTGATAAGGAAGTTCATTTTTAGAGGAAAAAAAATCAAGATTTTCCAGAAATACAATGACAGGACTACTCCGACTAAATATACATGCTATGCGCTGTAAAGGTAAATTAAAACAAATCAACAACATGTAACATTCAGAATAAAGACAGAACATAAAGATATTCAATAGAAAGGTATATTTATCAAAAAAGTAATAGCAAGTAGGCTGACAATAGAGTTCTTGTGCAACACAAACAATGCAGCATTATGAAAACTTATAGAGTAAAACTTTCACTATACTGCTGCTGCTGCTGCCGCTGCTGAGTTGCTTCAGTCGTGTCCGACTCTGTGCGACCCCATAGATGGCAGCCCACCAGGCTCTGCCATCCCTGGGATTCTCCAGGCAAGAACACTGGAGTGGGTTGCCATTTCCTTCTCCAATGCATACGTAAAACTAAATGTTACACTAGAATTCTAAACCTGCTGCAGTCAGCCCACGGGGTCGCAAAGAGTTGAACACAGCTGAGGAACTGAACTGACTAAACCCTGTGAATAATCATCAAAAAATTAAGAATAATAAACTCTTTCATAAGAACAAACATTTGAAAGCCAAGACCGTAACTGAAATAATTAACAAAGTATATAACTTAGAAGGGGGCTTAGTTTCCCAGTAAAGAATCGGCCTGCCAATGCAAGAGAGGCTGGAGACATGAATTCAATCCCTGGGTCATGAAGATCCCCTGGAGTAGGAAATGGCAACCCACTTCAGTATTCTTGCCTGGAAAATCCCACAGACAAAGGAGACTGGTGGGCTAAAGTCCAGGCAGTCCCAAAGAGCTGGATATGAATGAAAAACTGAGCATACATGCATAATTTAGAGGAGAAGAGAAAGTAAGAAATTTATTGGGTCTCATACTAACAGAGGTAATTAACTCAGATATCAAATAATTATAATTTTTTTCTTAAAAAGTTGCAATCAGTTTAAAGAAACATTAAAAAATTCTAGTTGTGTGTGTGCATGTGTGTATACTTAGACTGAATACTCTCTCTATCACTAATAGGACTTCAACTAATAACAGAATGTTCTTCACCAAATTTTTTTGAATGTTAAATGAGACAACTTGGGCATCTGGAATAGTTCCAAACATCAAGTAAGTAGTGGATGATAATTTTCAGATAATCCATACGTTCTACTTATTTAGTAAGATTTCATTTTTGTTTGAGTGTGGGATGGAATGTATTATCCACTTAACTCAAAATTACTTTGTTTACTTTTTTATCAAGAAACATACCCACTTTCATTCACAAATTTCTTGATATATGAAACTAGATTAGGTAACCAAATCATCTAGAAGGATCACTGATACATTATCTCAAGATAATATTATTTTAAAATATTTAATTATAATTTAATTTAAAAATAATACGCTTATTCATGTGTTTTTTTTTGACCTGTTCAGTTATATTGTAACCAATAATGTACCATTTTCAACGTTCCAGTGTGGACAGTGGACAGGAGAAAGGCGACAAGCAAATTAGTAAATATTAGAATTTTGTCATTCATATCCTGATTAAATTTGAGAAACACGTTATTATTATTTCCATTCAATAGAAAAGTAAAGCTCATTTTTTTTAATCCATAATTTGTCTAAGGAACTAGAGCTAACAAGATAGAAGGTGATTTGAAACTATGTCTCCTACTTCAGAACCCACAATCAAGAAAGGAAAGATAGATCTTATAGCCAGTAAACAAGTATAGGCCATGTAAGACCTTCATTCGTATGAAGTGATTTATATGTCACTTAATCAATAAAGATCCCAAACCTCATGTGATTGCATTTCCAGAAACAAAACAAAACAACTGAGAACAATATATCTGCATGAATATATTATAGAAATGGTTATTTGTCCTTTGGAGACTCTGCCTTACATAATTGCTAATACATGTATTATTTTATATACATTGACCCTTGAACATTGGGGCATTAATCTTCATATAATTTATAGCTAGCCCTCTATACCTGTGCTTCCTTCACGTCCTAGATAGAACCAACAAGAGACAGTGTAGTTCCATAGTATTTACCACGGATAAGTATCCCCACATACGTGGATCGGCACAGTTCAAATCCATGTTGCTCAAGGGTCAGTTGTAGTTCCCTCTTGATCTCATAACCCCCTTTTTATACCAAAAAAAAAGAAGAGAAAATGGTGGGGGGGGGGGCACAGTTGTTACTTCTGTTTTCAGTAATTCAGGAAAGAACCCTCACAAGGCTCAGAAAAGTAAGTACACAATGGAGACCAGGTATAGGGCTTAATATCTCTTCAGCAAGTAGGTACCAAATAGGAAATGGTGTCATAGATATTCCACTAGAGCTTAACAATTCCAGAGTATAACTCTAGGCTCATCAATTTGAGGGCAATAGTAATTACAGCGCTAATGAATTAAATTCAAAAACAGATTTACCGTTTCTATTGACATAATATATTCTCTTTTTGTTTGCAGATACATTGTTCTTTCTAGCTATTTTAAATAATAGAACATTTCAATCAGGAAAGGAATTTGACCTTTGGTTGATCTTGTATAATCTTGGTCATTTCAGTCAAATAGTATAACTTTCCAACAGGTCCTTGAAACAACTATTTTTCCTTTTTTCAAGGATGCAAAATAGGATATTTCATAATTCTTTAAACCTTCTGAGTGGCTCCCAATTGCTTCTAGTAACTAAATTTCCTGCCAAGCTTTTATTGTGAAAAAGAAACAGTAAACTATAGGCTTTGTTTTGAAAATTGGTGGGTGGAAGAAGAAATAATATTACTTCAATTATATAATCAACTAAACCTTGATATTCTGTTTAAATGCAATTGTAAGAAAAAATAAAATGCCATTTATCATTTACTATAAACATATAGAAATTAATAAGTCTTTGAATTGTTATGGAAGCTCATAAATGATCTTTTAAGTAATCTTCCTGAATTTACATCTGAGATAACTGGAACTCAATTTTTCTAAAACTGATTCTTTTAACTTTTGTTAATTTTTTTTGAAGAGATAACATTAAAAGTTAGTTCGCAGTTCAAGAGATCACATTGGCTCAAAGCAATGAGTACTGACTATAAGAATGCTTAATTTTTTGACATTTTTTAAGATTGTTTTTGAAAATTTGAAGATATGTTGAAATGGATATAAGTTTTTCATTTTGGTTGGACAAATTATACTACATTTTTTTAGAAATTTTAAAGGATTTTCATGTTAAAAATTATTTCATTTAATCCTCACAGGGACTCCCTGATGTGTGAATCAACATGTGTGTGTGGCCATACTACATATAAAAACATGGAGATTTATAGAGATTTACTAACTGTGTTGTTACAGTTAAAAAGCTAAGAAGGACGCAATGTAACTCAAACAAATTGTTGATTTTAACACTTCAAAAGCTTTTTCTCTCCTAATATGTACATGAATGTTTGAGGGCCTTTTTGTAAATGCAACACCTCTAGAAGGACATGCTCTTATGCAGCGCACTATTGCTTTCTTCTTGCTCTCAGAATAGTGTCCTGAACATAGTAGATCTGCAACTATAATTTCAGGTAAAATAAATCTTTATGCATCCGTACGTATGTGATACGTTTTACAAAAGTTAAAAATCTAATTTTGGCTAACTGGTCAAAGAAAGAACAGAGATATAAAAAACCATCAATTACTCACTTTTGTATTACAAATGCTGAACATCCAGTAAATCAAAGAAATAATGTTAATGAAAATACTGTAAACTGGAATTTTGAAGTGTCAAGGAAAATTAGGATTTTTTGAATATAACTAAAGATGATACTAATTAATGAATAATATAAGATAAATCTATAAGGATAAACTTTAAAGGCTACAAATTGAAAATTCCGTATGTAGCACTAAAATACAAATTAGCATCAAATTCTTAGATTTCCTACCTCATACCATGCATTTTAACGAAAGCATATTTCCTAAAATAATTCAAATTATCTGCTACTTTGCATTATTTGCCTTCCTAGACCCTCAATGTTATAAACATTAGAAAGGTAAATGTATCATTATTACAATCAAAGTCAAAATTTATATGTGGCTAACAAGAAGCTGTGAAACTACTTCCTAGATTGCCCGTTTTCTGTAACTCAATTTGTGCTGCAATGTATTCTGTGAACAAATATTTTCTGGTTAAGATACTCAAGGAAGTAATTTCTGACACTGATGTAAAGGGAATAACGAATAAATTTCACATGCACATGAACATTATGATAGACTACTGTAAATTCAAAATTAATGTGTCAAGTTAATTTCCCTCCTTCACCTCTGGATAATTGGCACAAATTAAATTTTATGCTAATCTGCCTGAGATGACAGCATGCAATTTGGAAATTTTGAATTTTTACTGATCATGAGAAAACATATTCATACATCTGTTGCAATACAAAATGACCATAAAAATCTTTTTAACACAGTGTTTAACTGTATTATAACATATAATTAAAATTGGGAGTGTGTGGATTTAATTTCTCATCATCAGATATTGATCAATTATTAACTTTCTTATTTGTATATTTTTTTTCCTTGGATTGAACTAGTTGAAAATTTAGAGTACCTATATTTTGAATCTGGTGTAAAAGATTATAATATTATACTTGTAGATGTAACATACTTCTTAGTTATTTCTGTGTTTGCTTTGGAATGAATGTCTCCTTAGCTTCTGATGAAAGAGTATATTTGTGATGCTAATATAAAAGACTCTCTGATTTTTTTAAGTCAAATTTATAATATACAATATTAACATCTACAATAAATAAAACAGACATTTGCATTCAGTTATTTCTCCTTACATGGAAATTGCTCTGTACATGTTTATTATTGGGTACAGGAAATATTTCAAAATAAATAAACATTTTGTATTAAATGTACAAATCTTTGAAAAGTAACTGTGATAAGCAGAATTTTGGCTTCCATCACCACCACTTCTTGGTGTAATTCCCATTATTATATGTTATGTTACATTGCAAAACGAACTTTGCAGATATAACTAAGTATACTAACTAGCTGATCTTAAAATAGGGAGATTATTCTGTACTATCTAGGTGAGTAATTACATGAGCCATTAATGGTAGAAGAGGATAGCAGAAAAGGATGCCAGAAAGAGAAGTGACCAATGGGATAGTCATTAAATTCAAAGCATGAGGACTCATCATGTACCTTTTCTGAATTGAATTATAACACTGAGGGTCTAAGAAGGCAAGTGATCTTGCCACATGAGAGAAACATGCAGGCAGCTCAAGGAGCAGCCCCTGACTGACAATCAGCAAAGAAACAGGGACCTGAGTCCAACAAACTCAAGGAACTGACTTGAGCCAACAGCCCTAATGAGTCTGGAAGTAGATTAATTCACTAGATCCTTCACACAAAAGCCCAGCCCTTCTGACACCTTGACTTAGACTCCTTGAGAACCTGCATAGAATCCAGCCACATCATGGCAGACTTCTAACAAACAGATAATAAGTGTGCATTGTTTTAAACTGCTAAATATGTAGTAATTTGTTACAGAGTGAGAGAAAATGAATATAGTAACTCAAGTCAATATCTTCAAATTAAAATTCCCATCTTCATGAGTTCTTTCCACAGGTGAGCAAGATGCCCAAGTGAAGAGAATGAATTATTTTTTCTTGTAAGATCCTTGAGATAGCAGCACGGAAATAGCATACTTCATAAAGACAGGCTTCCTTTCTAGAATTCCCAAAGACAGCTTCATGATCATAATAAAGTATCTCATAAAAGCAGCAATTTTTTAAGTCTCCAAAACTGAACTCTAGCTCTTGGGTTCTAAGTGCTTATAATCTGCTGCTGCTGCTGCTGCTAAGTCGCTTTAGTCATGTCCAACTCTGTGCGACACCAGAGACGACAGCCCACCAGGCTCCCCCGTCCCTGGGATTCTCCAGGCAAGAACACTGAAGTGGGTTGCCATTTCCTTCTCCAATGCATGAAAGTGAAAAGTGAAAGTGAAGTCGCTCAATCGTGTCCAACTCCTAGGGACCCCATGGACTGCAGATTACCAGGCTCCTCTGTCCATGGGATTTTCCAGCCAAGACACTGGAGTGGGTTGCCATTGCTTTCTCCAGCTTATAATCTATTACTTACTAAATATCTTTGTCATCTATAAGGTTGTAAGTGCTTAAAATCGGTTACTTACTAACTACCTATCTAAAACTTTGAATTATCTTTAAGAAATCTGAAAATGTTTTAAAGCCTTTCATATTTAAGTAATAAAAAAAACAGTTTGTATGTGTGTAGATATTTACGTTGCTCTCCGAAATATTTATGGTGTAGTTTCAAATTTTGATTGCTATTTTAAAAAGTTAAATTAATGGAATACTAAGTTATTCTTTAAAAATTATGATAATAAAGGTTTAGAAATATTTCAGGATTCTGGTATATCCTGCTTATTTTAAGTTCCAAAATTCCATATTTATATTTAGAAATATTTATATCAACATTTCAATTATTTAATACAAAAGTGAACATAATTGTAGTCTATAAAATACAGAGAACATGGCTACAAAAGTTGTATTAAGGAAAATATTGTTGTATTGCAAAGCAACTTTTGCCAGAACAATACTTCCTCTTGCTCAAAAACTTTCTGAAGTAGAAGAATGTAGACAGGATACTATATTGAAATTAATTAAAGTGCCTCTGTCAAATTATTTTTCTTTACATGGTATAACCAAAGAGGATGAATATAAATAGAGAGATCAGTATTATTGCTGTAAAACAATAAAAAGGTAAGTTTTTCTTATTTAATATTATTTTCTAATATTAGGAGATTATTAGATAAAGAGATTGAACACAGAATTAGGAACTAGTTTATCAGTCCTTCACATAGTTTAAGATGAGAATTATTAACAGGAAAATATCCATTCTTCATACTGAAGAATATATTTATAAATGTATCATTCAACAGTTCAGTTCAGTTGTTCAGTCGTGTCCGACTATTTGCGACCCCATGAATCACAGCACGTCAGGCCTCCCTGAACATCACCAACTCCCAGAGTTCACTCAGACTCACGTTCATAGAGTAGGTGATGCCATCCAGCCATCTCATCCTCTGTCGTCCCCTTCTCCTCCTGCCCTCAATCCGTCCCAGCATCAGAGTCTTTTCCAATGAGTCAACTCTTCGCATGAGCATCAGTCCTTCCAAAGAACACCCAGGGCTGATCTCCTTTAGAATGGACTGGTTGGATTTCCTTGCAGTCCGAGGAACTCTCAAGAGTCTTCTCCAACACCACAGTTCAAAAGCATTAATTCTTCAGAACTCAGCTTTTTTCACAGTCCAACTCTCATATCCATACGTGACCACTGGAAAAACCATAGCCTTGACTAGACGGACCGTTGTTGGCAAAGTAATGTCTCTGCTTTTCAATATGCTATCTAGTTTGGTCATAACTTTTCTTCCAAGGAGTAAGTGTCTTTTAATTTCATATCTGCAGTGATTTTGGAGCCCCCCAAAATAAAATCTGCCAATATTGCCACTGTCTCCCCATCTATTTCCCATGAAGTGATGGGACCAGATGCCATGATCTTTGTTTTCTGAATGTTGAGATTTAAGCCAACTTTCTTACTCTCCTCTTTCACTTTCATCAAGAGGCTTTTTCGTTCCTCTTCACTTTCTGCCATAAGGGTGGTGTCATCTGCATATCTGAGGTTATTGATGTTACTGAGGTTATTGATCCCAGCAATCTTCATTCCAGCTTGTGCTTCTTCCAGCCCAGCATTTCTCATGATGTACTCTGCATATAAGTTAAATAAGCAGGGTGACAGTATACAGCCTTGACATACTCCTTTTTCTATTTAGAACCAGTCTGTTGTTCATGTCCAGTTCTAACTGTTGCTTCCTGACCTGCATACAGGTTTCTCAAGAGGCAGGTCAGGTGGTCTGGTATTCCCATCTCTTTCAGAATTTTCCACAGTTCTTTGTGATCCACACAGTCAAGGCTTTGGCATAGTCTAAAGCAGAAATAGATGTTTTATTGGAACTCTCTTGCTTTTTCCAGCATATGTTGGCAACCTGATCTCTGGTTCCTCTGGTTCCTCTCCAGCTTGAACATCTGGAAGTTCACAGTTCACATATTGCTGAAGCCTGGCTTGGAGAATTTTGAGCATTACTTTACTAGCGTATGAGATAAGTGCAATTGTGCGGTAGTTGAGCATTCTTTGGCATTGCCTTTCGTTGGGATTGGAATGAAAACTGACCTTTTCCAGTCCTGTGGCATGTAGATTTAATTTTGTGGATTTATGAACAACTGTTAAATTAATGCTGTTTAATTTATCATTTACACTGCATAGTATATATAGTGAATGAATATCTAATTCAGTGATTTGTATTTGCATAGAAATTTCTTTTAGATGTAAAATTTGCTCCCACTGTTTATTTGCATTACTTTATTTATACTTTATGAAATATGCTGCTGCTGCTAAGTCGCTTCAGTCGTGTCTGACTCTGTGACCCCATAGACGGCAGCCCACCAGGCTCCCCCATCCCTGGGATTCTCCAGACAAGAAAAATGGAGTGGGTTGCCATTTCCTTTTCCAATGTGTGAAAGTGAAAAGTGAATGTGAAGTCACTCAGTTGTGTCCAACTCTTAGCAACCCCATGGACTGCAGCCCACCAGGCTTCTCCATCCGTGGGATTTTCCAGGCAAGAGTACTGGAATGGGGTGCCATTGCCTTCTCCTTATGAAATATAGACACTTCTAAATATAAAATGTTTGCATTGCGACAGATACTGTCTTTTATCTCTGGTTTATTTCACTACCATTCTTTGAAAGGCAAATGAATGTCTTCACAAACTAGGCAAGTAACAGAAGTAAAAAAAACACATGGGAAACAAGTTCTATACAAAGATGTTTAAATAATTTGTTAGCACTAGTCAAAAAGACAAAATATTCAATATGTCCTCATGATAAATTCATCACTCAATTTACAACTTTGTAACATCTATAACTATTCCCGATTGCCATCTATATTCTAATTTTTTCAGTGTCTTCTACATATCCCTTTTTATTAAATGATCATCATTCCACTTTAAAAAAAATAAAATTAAACTGTATCTTCTGAAGGATATTAAAATTAATACTAGGCTCCCAAAAAGAACACTCTTCCCTCTCAGTGCTATTGATCTACTTGCAATATTGCCCAGGGGAGAAAATGTGGGAGTGGCAGCATACATGTGGTTGCCATTCCAGTCCTAATTCAGACAGGCAGCCACTTACTCTTCAGAGTTATTTTCCAATTATTCATCTTTATTCATGTTTATCATATTTTACAATTTCTAAATCAGATCTTTGCATAGGCTAATGAGCATGTGTTATTAAGTTTAGATAGATATGTTTTCTTATACCAAAATCTACAAAGAAATTTATAGAAAAAAAAACATACTTTGGAAATTCTTTTAAAATCAAAATCAAGCAGAATAATTAGTAATTATACTTTATCCAGTGACTCTGAGTTTCATTCATTATTTATTTTCAAAAACAATATTATAGTGGTTTTCTTTTGCTTAAACATGACACAAAATAAAGAAGAATAGATATTGTTTTATATTTTCTAACTCCTGCATGACACAAGCTATCATAACAAGATATAAAAGCACATAATTCAGATTTTACCTCCAACTGGAAATGGTGACTTTAGTCTCCTTGACAAAGTACATTGATTCTGGAAAGCTCCTCTCTTCTTCCTCCCCATTGCCCCTAACAGTATACAATGATCAGAGTAAAATAAGAACAAATTCATATTGAATCGAAAAGATGTTGCAAATAGTCCATTAGAAACAAAATGAAAATTTTGATTTCTATGAAAAAATATCTGACAGGTTACACTACAGAGAGTAAAAGAAGAAATATTGGTGGACATTAAAGTAAAGACAGACTGATTAGGAGAGGGTCTCTCCCTAGAGACACATTGTTCATGTAATTCTCTCTGGCAACTTGATTTAACACTTAGTTTAGGAGAAGGCAATGGCAACCCACTCCAGTACTCTTGCCTGGAAAATCCCATGGACGGAGGAGCCTGGTAGGCTGAAGTCCATGGGTTCACTAAGAGTCGGATATGACTGAGTGACTTCACATTCACTTTTCACTTTCATACATTGGAGAAGGAAATGGCAACCCACTCCAGTGTTCTTGCCTGGAGAATCCCAGGGACGGGGGAGCCTGATGGGCTACCGTCTATGAGGTCGCACAGAGTCGGACACAGTTTAATAAACATCAAATAAAACATTCTAATATTTCAATAAATTACAGCATTATCATCTTAAGAGAAGCCTACTTCAAGTCAGTTTTGAGATTTTTAGGATATATACACTACCAAGGGTTTGGCATTGAAAGAAGGTAACAAATACACTAAACTGGAAAATATACACAGTATTATTAAAGATCTCAAAAATGCTTTAAAATTATACCACATGACAACTAATGTGTGTTCGGCAGCCAGAATCTGAATCAAAGTAAAGTGACACAACACACAAAAATGCACATTCAAAGCAAAATTAAGGCTCACTAGATGGAGGATATATAATAGCTAATACAATATTAAGGATGAATATCTTGAGTGTAAGCATTTCTGAGACAACCATTTTGCCTTTTTGCATTTCTTTTTTTGGGGGATGGTTTTGAGCACTGTCTCCTGTACAATGTTAGAAATCTCTTATGTGAAACTTCTTAAGTGAACAATGAAAAGAAATAGAGGAAAGCAACAGAATGAAAAACATTAGAAATCTCTTCCAGAAAATTAGAGATACCAAGGGAGCATTACACGCAAAGATGGGCACAATTAAGGACAGAAACAAAATGGGCCTAACAGAGGAAGAAGATATTAAGAAGTGACAGGAATAAACAGAAGAACTTACATGCGTTCCCAAGCATGAACCCCCCTCCCACCTCCCTCCCCACAACATCTCTCTGGGTCAACGCATGTAAGAATTTAAGATTTTAAAATTTAAAAAAATAAATAAATAAATAAAAAAAAAATAAAAAAAAAATAAATTAAAAAAAAAAAATAAAAAAAAAAAAAAAATAAACAGAAGAACTATACAAAAAGGTCTTAATGACCTGGACAATCATGATAGCATGATCACTCACCTAGAGCCAGACATCCTGAAGTGTGACATCAAGTGGGCCATAGAAAGCATTACTATGAAGAAAGCTAGTGGAGGTGATGGAATTCCAGATAAGTTATTTCAAATATTAACAATTTTGCTGTTAAAGTGTTGCACTCAATATACCAGAAAATTTTGAAAACTCAGTGATGGCCAGAGGACTGAAAAAGGTCAGTTTTCTTCCGATTAGAAGAAAGGAAATGCCAAAGAATATTGAACCTACCCCACAATAGCACTCATTTCATATGCTAGCAAGTTCAGTTCATTTCAGCCGCTCAGTCGTGTCCGACTCTTTGCAACCCCATGAATCACAGCACGCCAGGCCTCCCTGTACATCACCAACTCCCAAGTTCACTCAGACTCACGTCCATCGAGTCAGTGATGCCATCCAGCCATCTCATCCTCTGTCATCCCCTTTTCCTCCTGCCCCCAATCCCTCCCACCATCAGAATCTTTTCCAATGAGTCAACTCTTCGCATGAGGTGGCCAAAGTAATGGAGCTTCAGCTTTAGCATCATTCCTTCGAAAAAAATCCCAGGGTTGATCTCCTTCAGAATGGACTGGTTGGATCTCTTTGCAGCCCAAGGGACTCTCAAGAGTCGTCTTCAACACCACAGTTCAAAAGCATCAATTCTTCGGCGCTCAGCCTTCTTCACAGTCCAACTCTCACATCCATACGTGACTACTGGAAAAACCATAGCCTTAACTAGACGGATCTTAATCGGCTAAGTAATGTCTCTGCTTTTGAATATACAATCTAGGTTGGTCATAACTTTTCTTCCAAGGAGTAAGCGTCTTTTAATTTCATGGCTGCAATCACCATCTGCAGTGAGTTTGGAGCCCAAAAAAATAAAGTCTGACACTGTTTCCACTATTTCCCCATCTATTTCCCATGAAGTGATGGGACAGGATGCCATGATCTTCGTTTTCTGTATGTTGAGCTTTAAGCCAACTTTTTCTCTCTCCACTATCACTTTCATCAAGAGGCTTTTTAGTTCCTCCTCACATTCTGCCATAAGGGTGGTGTCATCTGCATATCTGAGGTTATTCATATTTCTCCTGGCAATCTTGATTCCAGCTTGTGTTTCTTCCAGTCCAGCGTTTCTCATGATGTACTCAGCATATAAGTTAAATAAGCAGGGTGACAATATACAGCCTTGACATACTCCTTTTCCTATTTGGAAGCAGTCTATTGTTCCATGTCCAGTTCTAACTGTTGCTTCCTGACCTGCATACAGATTTCTCAAGAGGCAGGTTAGGTGGTCTGGTATTCCCATCTCTTTAAGAATTTTCCACCGTTTATTGTGATCCACACTGTGAAAGGCTTTGGCATAGTCAAGAAAGCAGAAGTAGATATTCTTCTGGAACTCTCTTGCTTTTTTGATGATCCACCGGATGTTGGCAATTTGATCTCAGGTTCCTCTGCCTTTTCTAAAACCAGCTTGAAAATCCGGAAGTTCACGGCTCACGTATTGCTGAAGCCTGGCTTTGAGAATTTTGAGCATTATTTTACTAGCATGTGAGATGAGTGCAATTGTGTGGTAGTTTGAGCATTCTTTGGCATTGCCTTTCTTTGGAATTGAAATGAAAACTGACCTTTTCCAGTCCTGTGGCCACTGCTGAGTTTTCCAAAATTGCTGGCATGTTGAGTGCAGCACTTTCACAGCATCATCTTTCAGGATTTGAAATAGCTCTACTGGAATTCCATCAGCTCCGCTAGCTTTGTTTGTAGTGATACTTTCTAAGGCCTACTTGACTTCACATTCCAGGATGTCTGGCTCTAGGTGTTTGATCACACCACCCTGATTATCCGGGTCATGAAGATCTTTTTTGTACAGTTCTTCTGTGTTTTCTTGCCACCTCTTCTTAATATCTTCTGCTTCGGTTAGGTCCATACCATTTCTGTCCTTTATCGAGCCCATCTTTGCATGAAATGTTCCCTTGGTATCTCTAATTTTCTTGAAGTGATCTCTAGTCTTTCCCATTCTGTTCTTTTCCTCTATTGCTTTGCACTGATTGCTGAAGAAGGCTTTCTAATCTCTTCTTGCTATTTTTGGAACTCTGCATTCAGATGCTTTTATCTGTCCTTTTCTCCTCTGATTTTCACTTCTCTTCTTTTCACAGCTATTTGTAAGGCCTCCCCAGACAGCCATTTTGCTTTTTTGCATTTCTTTTCCATGGGGATGGTCTTGATCCCTGTGTCCTGTACAATGTCACGAACCTCATTCCATAGTTCATCAGGCACTCTATCTATCAGATCTAGGCCCTTAAATCTATTTCTCACTTCCACTGTATAATCATAAGGGATTTGATTGAGGTCATACCTGCATGGTCTAGAGGTTTTACCAGCTTTCTTCAATTTGAGTGTGAATATGGTAATGAGTTCATGATCTGAGCCACACTCTGTTGACTGTATAGAGCTTCTCCATCTTGGGCTGCAAAGAATATAATCAATCTGATTTCAGTGTTGACCATCTGGTGATGTCCATGTGTAGAGTCTTCTCTTGTGTTGTTGGAAGAGGGTGTTTGCTATGACCAGTGCATTTTCTTGGCAAAACTCTATTAGTCTTTGCCCTGCTTCATTCTGCATTCCAAGGCCAAATTTGCCTGTTATTCCAGGTCTATGTATGCAAGCAAAGTGATGCTCAAAATTCTCCAAACTAGTCTTCAACAGTATGTGAACTGAGAAATTACAGATGTTCAAGCAATATTTAGAAAAGGAATAGGAACCAGAGATCAAATTTCCAACATCTGTTGGATCATAGAAAAAGCAAGAGAATTCCATAAAACCATATCCTTCTGGTTCACTGACTATGCTAAAGCCCATGTGGATCACATAGTCAAAGGTATGGTTTTGCCAGCAGTAATGTATGGATTTGAAAGTTGAGTGACAAAGAAAGCAGAGCACCAAAGAATTCATGCTTTTGAACTATGGTGTTGGAGAAGACTTGAGAGTCCCTTGGACTGCAAGGATATCAAACCATCAATCCTCAAGAAAATTAGTGCTGAATATTCATTGGAAGGTCTGATGCCAAAGCTGAAGCTCCAACATTTTGGCCACTTGATGTGAAGAACTGACTCATTAGAAAATACCTTGATGCTGGGAAAGATTGAAGGCAGGAGGAGAAGGGGACAACAGAGCATGAGATGGCTGGATGGCATTACTGACTCGAAGGACATGAGTTTGAGCAAACTCCAGGAATTGGTGATGGACAAGAAAGCCTGGCGTGTTGCAGTCATTGGGTCACGGAGTCAGACATGACTGAGAGACTGAATCGAACAGAATGTTGATCACAACAAACTGCAAAAAATTCCTAAAGAGAAGGGAATAGCAGACCACCATAACCACCTCTTGAGAACCTTTATGCAGGTCAAGAAGCAACAGTTAGAACCAGACATGGAACAACAGACTGGTTCCAAACTGGGAAAAGAGTATGAAAAGGCTGTATATTGTCACCCTGCTTATTACACTTTTATGCAGTGTACACCATGCAACATGAAGCAAGACTGAAGCTCAAGCTTCAATAGATGAAGCTCAAGCTGGAAGCAAGATTGCTGGGAGAAATATCAATAACCATATATATGCAGACAACATGAAACTAATGGCAGAAAGCGAAAAGGAACTAAAGAGTTTCTTGTTGAAGATGAAGGAGGAGAGTGAAAAAGCTGGCAAAAAATGCAACATTCAATAAGCGAAGATCATGACATCTGGTCCCATGAATTCTTGCCAAATAGATAGTGAAACAATGAGAACAGTGAGTGACTTTATTTTCTTGGGCTCCAAAATCACTGTGGATGGTGACTACAGCCAGGAAATTAAAACACTTTCTCCTTGGAAGAAAAATTTTGACAAACCTAAACAGTGCATTAAAAAGCAAAAACTTTGCCAACAAAGGCCCATATAGTCAAAGCTATGGTTTTTTCAGTAGTCATGTATGGATGTGAAAGTTGGACCATAAAGAAGGCAGAGAGCTGAATAATTGATGCTTTCAAAATGTGGTGCCCGAGAAGACTCCTGAGAATCCCTTGGAATGCAAGGAGATCAAACCAGTCAATCCTAAAGGAACTCAATCCTAAATACTCATTGGAAGGACTGATGCTGAAGCTGAAACTCCAGTACTTTGGCCACCTGATGCAAAGAGCTGACTTACTGGAAAATACCCTGATGCTGGGTTAGCCTGAAGGCTGCAGGAGAAGCGGGTAACAGAGGATGAGATGGTTGGATGGCAACACAGATTCAATGGACCTGAGTTTGAGTAAGCTCCAGGAATTGGTGATGGACAGGGAAGCCTGGCATGCTGCAGTCCACGGGGTCACAAAGAGTCGAACATGACTGAGCGACTGAACAACAACATCGTGAGTGTGATAATTTACAGTTATTTAGGAGAATGTATTTGTTCCTTGACATAGCTGCTGAAAAATTTAAAGGTGAAACATGATGTCTCAAATATTTCTTAAATGAGTCTGCCTGCACGTACATATGAAATGTATACAAATACAAAAAGAAATAAATCAAATGTGCTAAAATGTTATGGATTAGAAAACCTCTGTTTAAAGTGTTCAATGGAATACTCAAGTAGTCAAATATTTTCAAAATCCGTAATAGAAAATTAATAAATGAGTATTATATATATTTTCTACAAATAGCAGTCTAAATATTTCTCTTGAAGTTTTCAAATACTACACTATAAAAATATATTGAAATGAAAAAGTAATGCTTTATTCAAAAAGACTTAGTGGATCAAGTTAAGAGTTGTCCCATGGCCAAATGGCATGACATATCTAATATCACTTTCTACTTTTATCAAGTCCTTACTCAATTTTTTCTGAGATTGTATGTGTTGTGGTCCTGAATTAGGATGCAAGTTTAAAATGCTTTTACACAGCCACATTTATGATTTACTACTCCATATTTTCACATAACTATTCAAATTATTTTAATATGAGCTTCAGATAAGATGATCAAACTCTGTGGAGATAATAATGACAGAATCTTCAATGAATATTTTATTTAATTAAAGGTATAGTAACTGACACATTAAATACCCTAATTATAATGAATTATCATCCATATATAATGCAAATATTTAACAATACTATTTAGTGGATGATATGTTTCTTAAATAACCATAATATGAGAAATCTATAAGCTTCACTTCAATAATTTTATGTAAGCAAATAACAAAATTGTTTAATAATTACATAATATATTCTCAGTTGAATAATTCAGTTATTTTAATGTGTAAATATTTGTGGAAAAATAAATATTTTCAGAAATATTCATATTTTCATGCCATTTTTCTTCCCTCTTTCATTCTTTATGTTTCAGCTGTAAATTGGTCTTATTCCTAATTTTACTTTTTTGTGCCTTTTAACCTGAAGTTTCAGTACAACTTATCTGATGAAGTTTCTTACCCCAAATTTGCACCAAGAAGTTTAGCTTCGGAAAAGCATATACACAAATGCATTTAAACAATATATTTTCTCATTTGTTGAGTTTGAGCTGAGAAAGAAGATTTACAGCCCTTAACATCTTGGAACTAGTGTGGCATTCACAGCTAAGCCTTCTTGTTCTCCTGCTGAAGATAAACCAGTTTTCAAATCATCAATACCAAATAAGGCCATTCTATCACCATTATGAGTCAAAACAAACATAAGTGCTATCTATAATCATATCTGAACACAGACAGAATCATGAATATTGTCCAAACAGAAAAATGATCAGCATCTTCCAGTAATATGAATCACGGCTACTTCTTTACTAATTACAGATTTATCCTTGCTCTGATTTTCCCTTCCTCTTGATAAGATTTAAAATAGCCAATCATAAAAACACTCTAGCTTCTTAATTCAAATAAAGACCACTTCCTTAAGTCTTTCCCTAAATCATGGAACACAAGTCCAAACATTATAAAAAGTCATTCTAATATTCTGTTACCAATATGCTTCATAATTCCCCATGGTCAGGTGCTCCAATGAGCTGCATGAGCAATAAAGACTGCTTGTGCTAGCTCAGATTTGTTCCTGATAACATTTGGCAGAAGGGCAAGGACAGATGAATGGGAAGTTCAGAGAGTATATTATGAAGAAAATTATTTCCATGAAGTTTTGCTTTATAACAGCCAGAGTCTCCCTAGAATTTTATATTCTAACAACAAATGAAAATAAGGGCTCCACAGAAAAGCATAATATATTAAAGGATAATGAATGAAAACAATTGGAAGCTACAACAAACGTAAATAATTGAAGGTGTAGCTTATGTTAGGTTTGATTCAATAGTGACAGTACCACTAAAACTGTGTCTATTAAGTAGCAAAATTCCATTTCTATCTTAATGAGATACTTTTGATTGGTTGGATAAGAATCATATTAAGAAATTTTCATAGAATTTCTTTATTCTCCTTTTTCTTTTGTTTACCCATCTGTGGATTTTTGTGTGAAAATTAATTTAAGGAAAAGTATCAGTTAAAGACAACATGAAAATGCCATTTAAACTCTATATGAAAATGGGAATGAAAGAAAAAAATCTAACAATGGCATTATTAAAGCTGAACAGCAAGCTTAAAGTAATGTCACATTTAACAATGGAAATTGTTTGAAGTTTCAACTTACTGTAATTTTATAGTTATAAATTATAATTTATACACTTATGCTTTATGACATTTTAACTTATTATTGCTAAAAATGTTGAACTTCTCTTTTTAGGTTAATGCACAGTAACTATTGAGGTAAATTTTGTTAAAAATAATTAAAAATCAGAAAAAGAACAATGCTTTTGTCTTCAATTGCATTTCCAAGATGTTAAACCATCAGAAAAAAATCAATGTCATGTGGTTAAATTGGCTTTTAATTCAGTAAAATGAACAGTCCTGCATTAGGCAACAGTTGTGCTTTGTTCAAGGGCAAGTATATAAGTTTTATGTGTATGTGAAAATAAAGGCATCATATAAAGGAAATCTATATCACCTGTAGTACTTGAATATGATTTCATTTCATGTGCTGTTTAAGTGTTGTGAAATTTAATATTTATTTTTATATATTTTTAACAACTAGGGAAAGATCTTATTAACATGGAAAGTATTGTTTCTTTCAGCATCATCACCCAGAATCACTTTCTCAGCAGAAAATATTTATCAATTTATAAGTTTAATTTTAAGTTGTGAAATCTAACGCTCATTTGGAAGAATATTCTATTAACTAAGATGGAAATATTACATTGAAAATGACAACTGCTTCTTTTAACATTATCACCTACCATTAGCTTTTATCACCAGAAAATATATATCTTCTTAGTAAGCTCAATTTTGCACTACATCTAGAAAATATGTTCTCTTGGCTTACAAATATTGAAGTAACTTTTACTGAGAGTCCATTTTTTATTCTGGAAGTTACTCAAGATAGGAGTGATTAGGGTATATTTGCACATGTTCCACATTATAGTGCTTTTCAGTGTTAAATGGAGACATTTTACTACTTCCTAAAATTCTCGATATCCCGTTTAAAAAAAAAAAAAAATTTCCCTGAAACTGCCCTTATCTGAATCTGAGAATATAAATTGTTTATTTAAAAAAACCACACACACACACTCTCTAATAATTGATCATTTAAAATATTTTTCTCCATGTTCTTCAATAATTTGGATGTATTGGTAAATAAAATAAAATAAAGATTTGGGCAAATTTTAAGAAGAAGTTATAATATATAAGTCTTTTTTTAACAAAAAATACTAGCTAAGTCTTTTATTATGGAAGGATGGGCAAATATGAGACTCTAATGTATATGTATATACTCTAAAATACATGTATAAAAAGAAGAAAGCGAGTTTAGCTTAGAGAAAATAAATGTTCAACATAGAATAGGTTCTTTTTATAAAATTTTTTGAATCCCTTAATAAAAAGAAAACAGACATGGCCTCATTGAAATAGAAGACAAAAGACATAGATGAAAGAAAAAAAAAGACAAAATAAATGGGACTCAGATAATATTATCTGAAATATAATTTAGGACTCCCTGGTGGCACAGTGGTTCAGAATCCACCTGCCAATGCAGGGGACATGGGTTTGATCCCTGGTCCAGGAAGATCCCACGTGCCACAGAACTATAACCTGTGTGCCACAACTACTAAGCCCACACTCTGGAGTCCACAAGCTGCAACTACTGCACCCCTATGTGCAACTATTGAAGCCCATGTGGCCTAAAGCCTGTGCTCCACAACACAAGAGCCACTACAGTGAGAAAACCACACACTGCAAAAAAGAGCAGCCCCTGCTGACTGCAAGTAGAGAAAGCCCACACACAGCAAAAGACCAACCACAGCCAAAACACACACACACACACACACACACACACACACATATATGCACATACAGAATACACACACACACACACACACATAGAGTTTGGGAAAAATGGAGCTAGATACACAAGAACTGTGGAAATGCTGACATATACATATATACACACACACATGAACAAACCACACCAGTTAGAGGAGAAATAAAGTCAAAAATCATAATTGAACATAATTTTCTTATTTAATTCATTTATTTGGCCATGCTATGCAGCTTGTGGGACTTTAGTTCACCAACAAGAAATAACTCTTGGACCACTAACAGCAGAGCTCAGAGTCTCAACTGGACTCCATGAAGTATTTTCTGATCATATTTTTCTGATCAAAAGTATTCCATGAATATAATTTCCTGACCATAAATGAAACTTGAATGGCAAATGATAAAGGTGTACTGTGTTCCCAGCAAAATAGTTTAAAAAAAAGAGAGAGAGAAACTTCCAGTAAGCATTAGGAAAGTTAAATAACTCGAACATCAAACACAGTAGGTAATTTAGGAACAGTTTGATCCTCCAAACCCAGATTATATTGATTCATGGATAGAAGAGAAAAAAACCTTGAAGATGGAATGAAAACACAATAAATTCACCACTTTACACAGGGAGACAACAGAAGATACCATTGTTAGTAACAAATTATTGGGACATATAAAATAGATCATAACCTTTGTAAACCTGCAAAGCAATTAATATCAGGAACATTTTAAAGATTTTTATTTTCAAAAATATTGAATAAATTAAGACAGTCAAATAAGAAAACTTATACAGCAAATGAAAGACTAAAAAATGAAACATATAACAAATAACCACGATTTGAAACATATAACAAATAAACCACGATTAATAGGATAATAACATGATCAGCAAAATAAGATCAAAAATAAGTTTTGCAAGTTTATAAAAATAAGCGAAACTCAGAAATGAAAATAAGAGATGTTTACATTTGAGTTTCTAAAAGAAAGTTAAATTAAGCCTTTCTCTGTTGCATCATTTGCAAATATTTTCTCCCATTCTGTAAGTTGTCTTTTGATTTTTTTATGGTTTCCCTTGTGCAAAATGGGCTTCCCTCATAGCTCAGTTGGTAAAGAATCCACCTGCAATGCAGGACACTCCGGTTCAACTCCTGGGTCGGGAGGATCCACTGGAGAAGGGATAGGCTACCCACTGCAGTATTGTTGGGCTTCCCTGGTGGCTCAGATAGTAAAGAATCGGCTTGCAATGCGGGACACCTGGGCTCAATCCCTGGGTTGGGAAGATTCCTTGGAGAAGAGCATGGCAACCTACTCCAATATTCTTGCCTGGAGAATCCCCATGGACAGAGGACTGTAGCCTGGTGGGCTACAGTCCATGGGGTCACAAACAGTCGGACGTGACTGAGTGACTAAGCACAAGCACAGCAAGAAATTAATATTTTAAGATGATTATAGTCTTCTATGAAAAATTAAAAGTCACTTTAATTATCTATAAGCTAGCCTTTGGGGTCATCACATCCTTAGCAATAAACCAGCAACAACCAAATGTCTTCAATATAAGTTTTCAATGTAAAATAAAGTACTATGCCAAGAAGTATCACTGGTGTTAAGAAAAGTGTATATTTAAAGCCAACACATTCCACATGGATAGTATTGCTTTAATACATGAAACTTTGATAGAGGAAACAGAAAGACAAGACTCAGGTTAATATAATCTGAAGGGGACGACAGAGGATGAGATGGCTGGATGGCATCACTGACTCGATGGACGTGAGTCTGAGTGAACTTCAGGAGTTGGTGATGGACAGGGAGGCCTGGCGTGCTGCGACTCATGGGGTTGCAAAGAGTCGAACAAGACTGAGCGACTGAACTGAACTGAATATGACTGTGGCCTAAGATGTCTTTTCTTTAAACTCTCCAGTTACACACAAATACAATTAGCATTTTATTTGAAAGCAAAAGCATATATATATATATGTATATATATATAAATGAAAGATATGGATTGTTTTACCAGAAATGAAAATGCAGAAGTCATGCAGAAATTAGTAAACATGAAAGTACTACAGTAATCACAGTGATGCCTTTCATCATTAATTTTAAAACAAATATGCAAGAGGTATCTTAATGTGTTTTTATTATTTACAGAATTTTAGATAATCTGGTGTACAAAATTCTTTGCTGAATCAGGGGTGTCTCTGTATTAGCTTCTCACAATAAACTACAAACAGGTAATAGTTTTGAAACCAAATATATGAAGAAAAAAGTGTAAACGTCTCATTATTCTTTTAAATAAAAGCCAAACACAAGGTACTTGTGATAGACTTTTAAGAAAAGTGATCTTGCCATCTGCTACCCCAGTGTGGTGCAATATTAAACACATCAGAGACTTCAACAGAATAAGAAGAAAAACACCTGCCCAACTAATTTCCCTAACGCAGTCCTTTCAATAGTTTAGAAATGAAAAGCAAGTTGAGAAGTTTTGTAAATTTTTGAGAAATCAGCATCATGTATATCTTTTAAGAGTACTGAAATACTTTCATATAATGAGAAAGAGTATTTACATGACAGATTAAAAAGGAACATTTCCTATATCAAATAGTTAAATAGTAGTATAGGATTTAATGATTATTACATGACATAAAATGTACTTACAGAGTTTTTTTTCCCTGAAAACATAAAATTTGATGTTTGTCAGACATATTGTAGATGCTATTATTTATAAAGCAAGATGTATTTATATGCTATTTAATTTTATTTCACTTTGCAATCAGTTCATCTACACTTAATAATAAGAGACTTGTTAACAAAATACTTGCTAAAACACAAAAAGGTAAATTTATATACACACAAATTTGTGTATGCATTAGTTCAGATTAAAAATGACATTTAAATGATCTAGTCAATTATTCCCTTCAAAATGCAGGTGATCACGTGATGTGTTTACTATAAACTTTTTAGTTGTTTTGCAGTTTTCATATCTATCCTTGGTTCTTGCCTTTCTGCCAATGATTATTATGATACCTCTTACCCCGACAGCTAAATTTCTGTTATTAGGTTGGTGCAATCGTAATTGCAGTTTTGATCCATGAATTTTAAATCATTGTAACTAGGCTCAAACACATCTTTATTAATCAAAATAGGAACCATTACAATCAACACATTTTTGTCAATGAGAAATAAGTTGGCTTATAAAAATTCAGTGTTTCAAGATTTGATGAATTCTTTAAAAGCATATGCTAGTACAGCCACTATAGAGAACAGTGTGGAGATTCCTTAAAAAACTGGAAATAGAACTGCCTTATGACCCAGCAATCCCACTGCTGGGCATACACACCGAGGAAACCAGAATTGAAAGAGACACATGTACCCCAATGTTCATCGCAGCACTGTTTATAATAGCCAGGACATGGAAGCAACCTAGATGTCCATCAGCAGATGAATGGATAAGAAAGCTGAGGTACATATACACAATGGAGTATTACTCAGCCACTAAAAAAAATACATTTGAATCAGTTCTAATAAGGTGGATGAAACTGGAGCTGATTATACAGAGTGAAGTAAGCCAGAAAGAAAAACACCAATACAGTATACTAATGCATATATATGGAATTTAGAGAGATGGTATGGATAACCCTGTAAGTGAGACAGCAAAGGAGACACAGATGTATAGAACAATCTTTTAAACTCTGTGGGAGAGGGAGAGGGTGGGATGATTTGGGAGAATGGCACTGAAACATGTATATCATATAAGAAATGAATCGCCAGTCTAGGTTCGATGCAGGATACAGGATGCTTGGGGCTAGTGCACTGGAATGACCCAGAGAGATGGTATGGGGAGGGAGGAGGGAGGGGGGTTCAGGATTGGGAATACGTGTACACCTGTGGTGGATTCATGTTGATGTATGGCAAAACCAATACAGTAATGTAAAGTAAAATAAAAAATTAAAAATAAATAAAAAATAACAATAAACAAAAGCATATATTCCTCGTGTTTGTTTGGAAACCATTTTCCTTAAAAAAATTGTTGAGATTCTTAAAGAAGTGGTAGTTGGGTGGTGAGAATGAGAGGTCAAGTGAACATGGCAGAGCAGATGAGGCAAAATTTTGTAGTCCAATTTATTCAACTTTGGACTTTTGGGATTCCTTGATAGCTCAGTTGGTAAAGAATACACCTGCAATGCAAGAGACCCAGGTTTGATTCTTGGGTTGGGAAAATCCACAGAGAAGGGAGAGGCTACCCATTCCAGTATTCTTGGGCTTCCCATATGGCTCAGCTGGTAAAGAAACCGCCTTTGTTTATCCAGGAGACCTGGGTTCAATCTCTGGGTTGAGAAGATTACCTGGAGAAGGGAAAGGATATCAGTCCAGTTTTCTGGCCTGGAGAATTCCACGGACTGTACAGTCCATGGAGTCACGAACAGTTGAACATGACGGAGTGACTTTCACTTCATTTTGAAGCATTGGTTGTGCAAACTGTGGCCAGCATTGTTGTGGAGAATTGAGTCCTTTCTGTTGATCAATGCCCACTGCAGGCACTGCAGTTTTTGATGCATCTTATCAATCTGCTGAGCACACTTCTCAGATGTAATGGTTTCATTGAGATTCAGACCACCAAATAGCATCAGACCATTAAACAGTGACCGTGACCAGCTTTTGGTGCAATTTTGGGTTTGAGAAGTGCTATGGAGCTTCTTACTGGCTTCCCTGGTGGCTCAGATGATAAAGAATCCACTTGTAATGCAGGAGACCCAGGTTAGATTTTTGGGTCAGGAAGATCCCCTAGAGAAGGTAATGGCCATCACTTCAATATTCTTGCCTAGAGAATCCCACAGACAGACCATGGTGTCACAAATAGTCAGACAAGACTGAGTGACTAACACTTTCAGTTCCAGGGAGCTTCTGCATTCAGCCACGGAGCTTGTTGTCACCAGTTGTATAAAGTCCACTTTTCATCATACGTTGCAATCCTATTGAGAAATGATTTATTGTTGCTGCACAGAATAAGAGAAGATGGCACTTCAAAATGATGATTTTTTTTATTTGCAATCAGCTCACTTATCGAGCTTTTTCACATTTCCTATTTGCCTCAAATGCCAAACAACCATAAGATGGTCAACACTGATTTCTTGGGCAACTTCCTGTGTACTTTTAAGAGGATCAGCTTCAGTGATCCTCTCAACTGTCGTTGTCAACTTCCAATGGCCAGCCACTATGCTCCTCATTGTCAAGGCTCTCATCTCCTTTGCAAAACTTCTTGAACCACCACCTCACTGTATGTTCATTAGCAATTCCTGGGTCAAACGTGTGGTTGATGTTGCAAGCTGTCTGCATTGCTTTACAACCCATTTTGAACTCAAATAAGAAAATTGCTCAAACTTGGTTTTTGTCTAAAATCATTTCCATAATCAAAAATAAAATATATGGCAAGCAGTAAGTCATTAGCAAATAAATAAATAAATAAATCGAGAAACGTGCATTAAACTGATATATAACATAATCACATTTAAGAAAGTATTCCAATATCAAATGGCAAAGCTCAGCAATGCAAAACTGTAAATACTTTTGAACCAACCTAATACTTCACTCGGAGAAGGCAATGGCAACCCACTCCAGTACTCTTGCCTGGAAAATCCCATGGATGGAGGAGCTTGGTGGGCTGCAGTCCATGGGGCCGCGACTGAGCAACTTCACTTTCACTTTTCACTTTCATGCACTGGAGAAGGAAATAGCAACCCACTCCAGTGTTCTTGCCTGGAGAATCCCAGAGACGCGGGAGCCTGGTGGGCTGCCATCTATGGGGTCACACAGAGTCGGACATGACTGAAGTGACTTAGCAGCAATAATACTTCACTATTTCTTTTTTGTAAAGTAGGACAAGGGGTTCCTAATGCCATATTCTATACTTTATTCTCTCCACTAAAAGCAAGCAAGTGGATTAACATGATTAAAGTGCCTTTAGGGTGCTTTGAGAATTTTATGATAAAATTTTAGAATCCTGCTAATAATGGAAGCTATTTTGTATGGGCTATTCTTGAATCCAGGGAACCCATATTGTTTTAACAGAGAACAAACCTGAATCCCTATTGGATCTATTCTTTTAGCTGGCTCTGCTTCTTTGTTTTCCTCAATAAGTAAAAAAGAATCTTGCTTATCACCTGAAATATACATATCAGTCCTTTCTCAAGGACTGTCTTCCAGGCTTAAAGATTTAAAGCTATAACACTTTTTAAATCACATAGAGATAAAAAGTTGCAGAGCAGAAAATATGAATTTCCTTGTTGGAGGTTTATAGGCATGTTCTCACGAGACCTATGTGGACAGGTCAAACAACAAAGAATTATCACACCCACTCTGGGCAGGGTCTGGCCAACACCAAGAAGTTTGCAACAACCAGATACAATCCTTTCCCTTTCAGTATAAAAGAAGTCGGAATTCCAACTCAGGTAAAATGATCCTTAGGGAAAGTAGTCCACCATCGTCTCAGTCTGCTGGCTTTACGAATAAAGTTGCTATGATATTCCTTGCCCCAAAGCCTCATCTCTTTCATCCGTTTAACGGCCTGTCACGCTAAGAGTAGTATAAGCATTAACTTGGTAACATTGTTAGTAATACTGTACTCAGTTTCCCAATGCTAATTTTTGCCTGTGTTGTTCTATATTTTATTTCAACATATATATACATATACTTGCTTTCTATAAGATTAGTCCCTTTCTCAATAAGCAATATTAAAATTAGAAGAATAGGAAATAAAATTATTTCTATTCATGCTATGCTCTTCACTATGGGAAGAAAATTTATAAATACAGTTTTATTTGAAGTTTTAAACATGCTTATTACATGAATAGTTTATCACAAATATATTGTAAGATTAAGATAAAATCATAAAAATGGTACTTAAAATGTGTACATCACCTAGTTATTCAAAGCAAATTTTTAGAGTATATTTTATGTTCTACATAAATTCACTGTAAGAAAAAGACTGCTAGTAAGTATTTAATTTTTATCTACAAAAGAAAAAGTTCTAAATATTTAGATGACCAAATCATGACTAATAAGTAACAAACCATAAGTAAGTCCTAGGTTTATTCTTTCTACTTCAATATTCCCTATATACCAACATACTGCACTTCATTATGAAAAGAAAAGAAATTTTAAAAAAAGTAGTGAGGATGTATTCAATGCTTAAAGAAAAATAAACGAGAGAGCCTTAAGTGACATTTTCAATCAGGATATCATCCTATATGCTATGCCAAAAAATGGGTACCTATGTTTTTCTCATGTGAAGTTCTATAATTTTTCACCTGGTATTACCATTCTAGATACACATGACACTCATTATTGAAGTAGTAAACCAATAAAATAGAACTATACTCATTTTTATACTTATGTTAATATTAGATAATGTAATCAAAAATTGTGGGATGGATGAAGCACAAGCTGGAATCAAGATTGCTGGAAGAAATATCAATAACCTCAGATATGCAGATGACACCACCTTTATGGCAGAAAGTGAAGAAGAACTAAAGAGCCTCTTGATGAAAGTGAAAGAAGAAAGTGAAAAGTTGGCTCAAAACTCATCATTCAGAAAACTAACATCATGGCATCCGGTCCCATTATTCATGGCAAACAGATGGGGAGACAGTGAAACAGTGGCTGACTTTAAGGCTCCAAAATCACTGCAGGTGGTGATTGCAGCCATGAAATCAAAAGATGCTTACTCCTTGGCAGGAAAGTTATGACCAACCTAGACAGCATATTAAAAAGCAGAGACATTATTTTTCCAACAAAGGTCTATCTATTCAAGGCTATGTTTTTTCCAGCAGTCATGTATGGATGTGAGAGTTGGACTATAAAGAAAGCTGAGTGCCAAAGAATTGATGCTCTTGAACTGTGGTGTTGGAGAAGACTCTTCAGAGTCCCTTGGACTGCAAGGAGATCCAACCAGTCCATCCTAAAGGAGATCAGTCCTGAATATTCATTGAAAGGACTGATATTGAAGCTGAAACTCCAACACTTTGGCCACCTAATGTGAAGAACTGACTCATTTAAAAAGATCCTGATGCTGGGAAAGACTGAAGTTGGGAGGAGAAGGGGACAGCAGAGGATGAGATGGTTAGACGGTATCACCAACTCAGCAGTCATTAGTCTGGGTGGACTCAGGGAGTTGGTAATGGACAGGTAGGCCTGGCATGCTGCAGTCCATGGAGTCACAGAGTCAGACACAACTGAGAGACTGAACTGAACTGAGATAACATAAATGTTCTTAAATACATCATACCATCATCAACTATTATATCAAGTAAATGTGAAGGCTATCATTCTAAAAGATCTTGAGTTTAATATTCAAAGAATCCAGCTTTAAAAGTTACAGGAATAAAAACTGAGAGTGTGCTCTCAAATATGAGCTCTTCAAACTTCTTCCATCTTTGGTACACAAGAGCTGCTGTAATTGTTATGCCTAAGTTGTGTATATAGGGCTTGGGTACTAGAAAGAATGAGCTGGGGATGTTGCCAGAGTCACTAAAGAAACTTGGCTCTCTGAGCAACTGGTTGCCATATGCCTACATGAGATAAAGTAGAATGAGGAAAAAAAAAATGACAACAGAAAAGAGGGGCAAAGAAGTAAATATATAATCTGACTTCTACAGTTCTTTTACCTGTTATATTCTAAGTGATGTGTTTTGAAAACTACTAGCTTAAATAAACATTGGCCTACAGAACCAAGCAATCCTTATCTTTAAAAGGGATATTTAAAAGCAAATATGAAATGTCATCCTGTTATAGAGAACAGTAGTAAACCTTTAGCTAGTATGTTTTAGATTAAATGAGTAAGAAAATATTATTTGAAGGGGAAGTAAAAAATAATGGAAGAGAGATGCTTTTTGTGTAGGGCAAGAATGTTAGATGGGCACCTGAGGACAGATTAAGTAAAAACTAAAATAAAAATAAAGGAAACACTGTTTTTCCTAAGTAATGAAGTTAGAGAACCAATTAAAACAGCTTTACACTATTAAAAAATCAGAAAGAAAAGTAAAAGTATGAGATTACATAATCAAACTCAGTTACAAGAAAAACTAACTATGTCTTCAAACAGTACAATGTATATATTGCATGAGGCCTTTCTGCACTGGAAGAGAAACCCTAGCCATGTGAATCAGGAGCATATCAAGAGTGTGTGTGTGTGTGTGTGTGTGTGTGTGTGTGTGTGTGTGTGTGTGTGTGGTATTTGTATATGTATGTATGTACTGAAATGACAGATATTGAAAGCTAAATGACAGGCATTAAGAGGAGACGTCTCAGATTATAAGGTCAATCAGAATGAACTGTTTTACCCCAACAAGTTTGTTGGGGTGAAAGACCTAACTTACATTCATACAGAATATTTGATTTCTAATGCTAGGCAATCAATAAAGGCATAAGACAAAATGTAAAGAACTTTCCAATAATGAAGGAAAATATGCTCATTGCATATGTTGCAATTAAAAGTCTAGAAATGTAATATGAAATACTAGAAAGATAATGTATATGCTGGAATCTTACATGGCAGAATTACAAATCCCTAATATTTAAGAAATAATTGGTTATGCTCTTTCAGAAATAATTTGTTATTAAATACAAGGATATATATTTTCTTTTTTTTCTGAACTATTTTTTTAATTTTCTACAGAATTTCACATTTTTCCTTACTTCAATAAAGTATTATTGAGAAGTAAACTGATTTATTTTTTCCTTTTTTCTTTTTTAATTTAAATTTATTTAAATTGGAAGCTAATTAGTTTACAATGTTGTATTGATTTAGCCATACATCAACACATACATCAACATGAATCCACGACAGGTGTACACGTGTTCCCCATCCTGAACCCCCCTCCCACCTCCCTCCTCATAATATCCCTGAGTCATCCCAGTGTACCAGCCACAAGCATCCTGTATACTGCATCGAACCTAGACTGGCAATTCATTTCATATATGATATTATACGTTTCAATGTTGTTCTACCAAATCATCCCACCCTCTCCCTCTCCCACAGAGTCCAAAAGACTGTTCTATACATCTGTGTCTCTTTTGCTGTCTCCCATACAGGGTTATCGTTACCATCTTTCTAAATTCCATATATATGCATTAATATACTGTATTGGTATTTTTCTTTCTGGCTTACTTCACTCTGTATAATAGGCTCCAGTTTCATCCACCCTATTAGAGCTCATTCAAATGTATTCTTTTTTGGGGTACACGTGTCTCTTTCAATTCTGGTTTCCTCGGTGTGTATGACCAGCAGTGGGATTGCTGGGTCATAAGGCAGTTCTATTTCCAGTTTTTTAAGGAATCTCCACACTGTTCTCCATAGTGGCTGTACTAGTTTGCATTCCCACCAACAGTGTAGGAGGGTTCCCTTTTCTCCACACCCTGTCCAGCATTTATTGCTTGTAGACTTTTGGATTGCAGCCATTCTGACTGGAGTGAAATGGTACCTCATTGTGGTTTTGATTTGCATTTCTCTGATAATGAGTGATGTTGAGCATCTTTTCATGTGTTTGTTAGCCATCTGTATGTCTTCTTTGGAGAAATGTCTATTTAGTTCTTTGGCCCATTTTTTGATTGGGTCACTTATTTTTCTGGAATTGAGCTGCAGGAGTTGCTTGTATATTTTTGAGATTACTTGTTTGTCAGTTGATTCATTTGCTATTATTTTCTCCCATTCTGCAGGCTGTCTTTTCACCTTGCTTATAGTTTCCTTTGTTGTGCAGAAGCTTTTAATTTTAATTAGATCCCATTTGTTTATTTTTGCTTTTATTTCCAGTATTCTGAGAGGTGGGTCATAGAGGATCCTGCTGTGATTTATGTTGGAGAGTGTTTTGCCTATGTTCTCCTCTAGGAGTTTTATAGTTTCTGGTCTCATGTTTAGATCTTTAATTCATTTCATACCTCAAGACACAAGAAAAAAGTCAAATAAACAGCCTAACTCTACACCTAAAGCAACTAGAAAAGGAATAAATGGAGAACCCCAGGGTTAGTAGAAGGAAGGAAATCTTAAAAATTAGGGCAGAAATAAATGCACAAGAAACAAAAGAGACCATACCAAAGATCAACAAAGCCAAAAGCTGGTTCTCTGAAAGGATAAATAAAATTGACAGACCATTAGCCAGGCACATCAAGAAACAAACGGAGAAAAATCAAATCAATAAAATTAGAAATGAAAATGGAGAGATCACAATAGACAACACAGAAATACAAAGGATCGTAAGAGACTACTATCAGCAATTTTATGCCAATAAAATGGACAACGTGGAAGAAATGGATAAATTCTTAGAAAAGTACAATTTTCCAAAACTGAACCAGGAAGAAATAGAAAATCTTAACAGACCCATCACAAGCACGGAAATTAAAACTGTAATCAGAAATCTTCCAGCAAACAGAAGTCCAGGTCCAGATGGCTTCACAGCTGAATTCTACCAAAAATTTAGACAGGAGCTAACACCTATCCTACTCAAACTCTTCCAGAAAATTGCAGAGGAAGGTAAACTTCCAACTCATTCTATGAGGCCACCATCACCCTAATACCAAAACCTGACAAAGATGCCACACAAAAAGAAAACTACAGGCCAATATCACTGATGAACATAGATGCAAAAATTCTTAACAAGATTCTAGCAATCAGAATCCAACAACACATTAAAAAGATCACACACCACGACCAAGTGGGCTTTATCCCAGGGATGCAAGGATTCTTCGATATCTGCAAATCAGTCAATGTAATTCACCACATTAACAAATTGAAAAATAAAAGCCATATGACTATCTTCATGGATGCAGAGAAAGTGTTTGACAAAATTCAACATCCATTTATGATAAAAACTTTCCAGAAAGCAGGAATAGAAGGAACATACCTCAACATAATAAAAGCTATATATGACAAACCCACAGCAAACATTATCCTCAATGATGAAAAACTGAAAGCATTTCCCTTAAAGTCAGGAACAAGACAAAGGTACCCACTTTCACCATTACTATTCAACATAGTTCTGGAAGTTTTGGCCACAGCAATCAGAGCAGCAAAAGAAATAAAAGGAATGCAAATTGGAAAAGAAGAAGTAAAACTTTCACTGTTTGCAGATGACATGATCCTCTGCATAGAAAACCCTAAAGACTCCACCAGAAAATTACTCGAGCTAATCAATGAATATAGTAAAGTTGCAGGATATAAAATCAACACACAGAAATCCCTTGCATTCCTATACACTAATAATGAGAAAATAGAAAAAGGAATTAAGGAAACAATTCCATTCACCATTGCAATGAAAAGAATAAAATACTTAGGAATATATCTACCTAAAGAAAGTAAGACCTATACATAGAAAACTATAAAACACTGGTGAAAGAAATCAAGGAGGACACTAATAGATGGAGAAATATACCATGTTCATGGAATGGAGGAATCAATATAGTGAAAATGAGTATACTACCCAAAGCAATCTATAGATTCAATGCAATTCCTATCAAGCTACCAGCGGTATTTTTCACTGAGCTAGAACAAACAATTTCACAATTTGTAAGGAAATACAAAAAACCTCGAATAGCCAAAACAATCTTGAGAAAGAAGAATGGAACTGGAGGAATCAACTTGCCTGACTTCAGGCTCTACTACAAAGCCACACTTGTCAAGACAGTATGGTACTGGCACAGAGACAGAAATATAGATCAATGGAACAAAATAGAAAGCCCAGAGATAAATCCACACACCTATGGACACATTATCTTTGACAAAGGAGGCAAGAATATACAATAGATTAAAGACAATCTCTTTAACAAGTGGTACTGGGAAAACTGGACAACCACTTGTAAAAGAATGAAACTAGAACATTTTCTAACACCATACACAAATATATTTCCTATACCATAATAAGAGGCTTCCCAAATGGTGCAGTGTAAAGAATCCACCTGCCAAAGCAGGAGAAACAAGAGACCCAGGTTCAATCCCTGGGTTAGGAAGATCCTTTGGAGTAGGAAAAGGATCCTTGGGTCAGGAAAATTCCCTGGAGTAGAAAAAGGCAATACACTCCAGCATTCTTGCCTAGAAAATTACATGGACAGAGGAGCCTGGCAGGCTACAATCCATGGGGTAGCCAAGAGTCAGATGCAACTGAGCATGCACACATACCTAATAAAAAAATGCACTTTCTTTTTAAAAATCAACATTTTGAAGTAAAACTTAACATATGATAAAGTGCACTCAATTTAAGCATACTTGTTTATGAGTTTGACAAATGTATATATCAACTTGATGGTGACTACATCAAAATACGAAACACTTTCATAACTCTAAAAAGGTCCTTTGTTTCTGTCCATAGTCAGTTCCATCCCTAGCCTCAGGCAAAAACCAATCTGCTTTCTGTCACTACAGATTATACTTCGTCTAGATGCTTTTCTCAGCATAGTATTTTGAGATGTATGCCTCCTGTTCCTTGTATATATTGTTTATAATTTATGCTACCAAGTCATACAACATTGAATCAAAGTCAGTGGACATTCTTGTCTTATTCTCAAACTTAGAAGGAAACAGACTTTCATCTGTATTGATGGCTTAATTGTGACTTGTTTATAGACGTCCTTTTCAGCACAGGGAACTTCATTTTAATTTGTCTAGAGTCATTATCACACATAAATATTAACTTTGTCCAAACTTTTTTCTACATCTAAAATAATTATCATAATTTTCTCCCTTTTTCTAATTATTATATTTAATAATTACAAGTATGCAAGAAGTTGCCCAAATATTATTAAATTCTACCAAATTAAATAATTTTAAATCAACCCCACATTCCCAAGATAAACTCCATTTAGTCACTGGTTATGATGTACTATCCTTTTTATTTACTGGTTTATTAAAGAACAAATGTTCCTTAAAAATATTTATAACCATCTTTAACAGAAAGATTGGTCTGCAGTTATCTTGTATTGTTTTTGCTTACTTTTGGTACCAAGAAATGGTGCAACATTCAGAAAACTAAGATCATGGCATCTGGTCCCATCAATTCATGGCAAATAGATGGGGAGACAGTGGAAACAGACAAACTTTATTTTGGGGGGCTCCAAAATCACTGCAGAAGGTGACTGCAGGCATGAAATTAAAACATGCTTCTTCCTTGGAAGAAAAGTTATGACCAACCTAGATAGCATATTAAAAAGCAGAGGCATTACATTGCCAACAAAGGTCTGTCTAGTCAAAGCTATGGTTTTTCCAGCAGTCATGTATGGATGTGAGAGTTGGACTATAAAGAAAGTTGACTGCCAAATAATTGATGATCTTGAACTGTGGTGTTAGAGAGGACTCTTAAGGGTCCCTTGGACTGTAAGAAGATACAACCAGTCCATCCTAAGGGAATCAGTCCTGAATATTCATTGGAAGGTCTGATGCTGAAGCTGAAACTCCAATACTTTGGCCACCTGATGCGAAGAACTGACTCATTTGAAAAGACCCTGATGCTGGGGAAGATTGAAGCCAGGAGAAGGGGACGACAGAGGATGAGATGGCTGGATGGCATCACCGACTCAATGAACATAAGTTTGAGCAAACTCTGGGAGTTGGTGAAGGACAGGGAAGCCTGGCATGCTGCAGTCCATGGGGTTGCGAAGAATTGGACACAACTGAGTGAATGAAAGGAGCTGAACTGAACTGAACTGGTAGCAAGAAAACACAGGCTACCTAAACTAAAATAAGTTGAGAAGCATTTACTTCTCTCAGTTCAGTTCAGTTCAGTTATTCCAATGAATATTCAGGACTGATTTCCTTTAGGATTGACTCTTTTTATTTCCTTGCTGTCCAAGGGACAAGAGTCTTCTCCAACACCACAGTTCAAAACCATAAATTCTTCGGCACTCAGATTTCCTATGGTCGAACTCTCACACCCATACATGACTACTGGAAAAACCATAGTCTTGACTAGATGGACCTCTGTTGGCAAAGTAACAAAGGTCTGCTTTTTAATATGCTGTCTAGGTTAGTCAAAACTTTTCTTCCAAGGAGCAAGCATTTTTTTAATTTCATGGTTGCAGTCACCATCTGCAGTGATTTTGGAGCCCAAGAAAATATAGTCTTTCCTGTTTCCTTTGCTCCTCCATCTATTTGCCATGAAGTGATGAGACAGGATGCACTGATCTTAGTTTTTTGAATGCTGAGTTTTAAACTAGCTTTTTCACTCTCCCTTCCCTTTTATCACGAGGCTCTTCAGTTCCTCTTCACTTTCTGCCATAAGGGCGATGCCATCTGCATATCTGAGGTTATTGATATTTCTCCCGGCATTCTTGATTCCAGCTTGTGCTTCATCCAGCCTGGCATTTCACATCATGTACTCTGCATATCAAGTCTTCCCTGATAGCTTGGTTGGTAAAGAATTTGCCTGCAATACAGGAGACCCTGGTTCGATTCTTGAGTAGTGAAGATCTTCTGGAGAAGGGAAAGACCACCTACTCCAGTATTCTGGCCTGGAGAATTCCATGGACTCTATAGTCCATGGGATTGCAAAGAGTTGGACGACTGAGAGACTTTCACTTCACTTCACTTCACTCTGCATATAAGTTAAATAAACAGGGTGGTAATATACAGCCTTGACATACTCCTTTCCCAATTCTGAACCAGTCTGTTGTTCCATGTCCTGTTCTACCTGTTGCTTCTTGACCTGCATACAGATTTCTCAGGAGGCAAGTAAGGTAGTCTGATATTCCTGTCTCTTTAAGAATTCTCCACAAATTGTCGTGATGCACATAGTCAAAAGCTTTAGTGTAGTAACTGAAACAGATGTTTTTCTGGAACTCTCTTCCTTTTTCTATGATCCAACGGATGTTGGCAATTTGATCTCTGGCTTCTCTGCCTTTTCTAAATCCTGCTTGATCATCTGGATGTTCTCAGTTCATGTACAAATATTAATTATAAATGTATACAAAAATAACTATAGTTCTGTAAAGATAAAATATGAAGCTAAAGAAAGGTAAGAAGTGGGTCACAAGAAACCAGTAGTTTCTAAATCACTGGAGACCATATTACAGAACCTGGGCTTAGTTCTAAGTGATTGTGAAAAATGGAAGGCATACCTGAGTTTCAGATTAAAGAACCTTTCAGCTGGGAAAGGCTAGAAGGAGGGGTTCTATTTAGACCAACCTCTCTCTAAAAAATTACAAGCACTACAATATTCCCTTACAGAAATCAATACTGTGAACATATCATGTTTTACTGTTTGGAGAAGTGAGTAAAGTCATTCATTCATGTCTGACTCTTTCCAACCCCATGGACTGTAGCCTACTAAGTTCCTCTGTCCACGGGATTTTCTAGGCAAGAATACTGGAGTGGGTTGCCATTTCCTTTTCCAGGAGATCTTCCTGACCTAGGGATTGAACCCGGGTCTCCCACATTGTAGGCAGATGCTTTACCATCTGAGCCACCAGGGAAGTCCACAGAAGATGAGTTGCAATTCTCTGAAATTTATTTCACTTAAAGTATTTCATCTTCTAATGATGTTAACTGTAATAAAGTGCACATTAAAAGTGCAGTCTTCCAAGTTAGGTAATGCAGGAGATATTATTATTTAATAGCCCCAAATTTTTTAAGGCTTTTTATATAACATTGTATTTGAAACACTACCATGAAAGATTTCCTTTGGTACACTGGTACTTGTAAAACGTAAATATTAAATTGTGATGAAGAAATAAATATCTGATCAAAAAATGGAATATACTAGGGAGAAACACAGGTTTAAAATATAACAATGAAATAATGATTCTACTATCAGATCTCCTAATCTACCATGAAGATTTCCTTTCTTAAAAATGCTATATAGATATTCAAACAGAATAAACTATAACTTAGATGTAGAATTTGATGTCTATGATTAAATTTTCTTGTTCTGAATTGACTGCACGGGAATTACAGAAGGACACATGAAAAAGATTAAAGGAAGATTAATTGTGAGCTTGTAGCCTTTGGGAATATGAATGGTGGATGGTAAGTAGTAATGATGAGATGAAGAAAGAAATATCCATTATTTCTACAGATTTATAGCATTAATTCTTCTTTCTTCTCACAAAATATATGGAAAGATTATCCTGTTATCTTTATCAAAATATCCAGAATAAAAGTTTGCAGGAGTTTTCTTGTTGGGAATTATAATGCCATTTCATCTTCATGCCCTGAATTTGTTTGCTTATATGCTAGTTTTTTAAACAAAACACCATCTAAAATGGAATATTTAAGGTCACAGATTTAGTAGCATACACTTATTGAAATAGCTGGTAGATAAAAATACGTGAAGGGAATACTAACAAAAAAATTTCCAATTATGTGCCTAGTTCCCAATACGAAAACTCCTGCACTTATATTCTGGGCATTTAGATAAAGATAATAGGATATATACAACAATTTTAATTCAGTTCAAATATTCTTCAATTAAGAATAAGATACTGAATTATTAAATTAATTACTATCCATTGAGCTCAATTTATTAAGCTGAATTACTAACTGATTCAGATTTAGTAAAGTATAAAAGGTTAGACTATAGAGATCATACTTCATTTGCTTTCTTTAATAATACTTTTGCCATATACAATGTATTATTTACTATCTCCCATACTTGACTATGCAAGGTGATTATAATACTTCAAACAAGGATAATTATTTTGTGTAAGGCTTACTAACTTCTAAATAAAAACAAGTAGACAGGTTTATAATGTTACTGCCAAGCTACTCCTTATTTTTGAAGTGGAGCATCTGGTTTGACTTAATTGCTAAACTTACACAGGAAATCCTTTCCGGTGTTAGATAAACAATATGTGATTGTTTTAGATGAGAAAGTGGTTGAATTGTCAAAGAAAAGAAACTGTCTTGTTGAATGTGTATATATTAGCCTCCCAGTAGATACCCAAAATTAAAGAAGAAAATTAATTGCAAAAGCTCTATACATCTCTGCTAAGTGCTTCCTAAAGGATAAAAATCTATTTGACAAACAGAACACTAGATTTAATTATTTCAGAAGAAGAAAAAGATGCAGCAAAATTTAACCACTCTTCTATGAAAAGGAAGATCCACTTTCTGTAGGTCTCATGTTTATACAGGCTTCTCTGATAGATAGCTCAGTTGGTAAAGAATCTTCCTGCAATGCGGGAGACCTGGGTTCGATCCCTGAGTTGGGAAGATCCCTGGAGAAGGGAAAGGCTACTCACTTCAGTATACTGGCCTGGAAAATTCCATGGACTGTATAGTTTATGGGGTCCCAAAGAGTCAGACTGTATAGTCCATGGGGTCCCAAAGAATCAACTCAGGCGGTCCCAAAGAGTCACGACTGAATGACTTTCACTTTGATGTTTATATGGCATTTTATTTTAAAATAAAAAGAATATAAAATTACTATAACATTCAAATAAAAGAGATATTAATCTTCAGAAAAAATATAAAAATAAATGGAATTTAAGGCTGACAACTACCACAAATATTTTCTTTCAATTTTTATTAGTTTCCTGTTGCTGCTACAATAAATTACCATAAACTTGTGATCATATTGGGCTCACCCAGATATTCCAGGACAATATCCCCAGCTAAAGACCATTCATTTAATCACAAATGTAAAGTCACTTTTCTCATACAAGGTGATATATTCACAGGTTTCAGGGATTAATATGTGGACATCTTTGGGGGCTATGATTACTCCTAGAACACAAATCAAGTGTTCTCTTTCTTGTCCACCAGATTAAGGCTGTTCTACTGGAACTGAATTTGGGTGTGATTGATAATTGCTTAAAATATACAAAATTTATCAGAAGTGAAGGAGTTATTTGGGTTTCCCTGGTGACTCAGATGGTGAAGAATTCACCTGCAATGTGGGAGACCTGGGTTGGGAAGATCCCCTGGAGAAGGGAATAGATATCCTCTCTAGTATTCTGGCCTGGAGAATATCATGGCCTGTACAGTCCATGGGGTAGCAAAGAGTCCAACAGGACTGAACAACTTTCAGTTCATTTCACTTCACTTTTGGGCTTCTCTGGTGGCTCAGATTGTAAAGAATCTACCCACAATGCAGAAGACATGGGTTCGATCCCTGAGTCAGGAAGATCCCCTGGCAGAAGGGAATGGCAACTCACTCCAGTATTCTTGCCTGGAGAATACCATGGACAGAGGAGCCTGGCAGGCTACTGTCCATGGGATCATACAGTCGGACACAACTGTGAGACTATCACTTTGACATTCAAGGAGTTATTTAAATGAGTTAAAGAGTAATTAAAATGAATACAACAGAGCAAGTAAATTTTTAAATGACTGCTACATTGTGTTGAGCTACATAATTCTGAAAGCAATTTATTCTTACCAACAGAGTTATTGAAGAATTTGAAATTTGGAGAATGTCAGTTTTATAATTTCATTACTTTACCCTATTATTGATGACTGATTGATGTTGCTTTTTCTGGAACCATTAGACTTTACACAGCACAAAAAATGTCTGATATACCAAGGTACCTATGCTTGGGGAAGTTGAAAAGAAAAATAGTCTTAACCAATTTCAGTTAAAGTGAAGTCACTCAGTAGTGTCCAACTCTTTGTGACCACATGGACTGTAGACTGTAGCCTGCCAGGCTCCTCCATCAGTCAGATTTTCCAGGCAAGAATACTGGAGTGAGCTGCTATTTCCTTCTCCAGGGGACCTTCCCGACCCAGGGATTGAACCTGGGTCTCCTGCAGTACAGGCAGACTTTTTACTGTCTGAGCCACCAGGAATACCCCAGTTTCAGTTAAAATGGCTGACGACTGCAAATTTTACAAACATATGGTTGTAGGAACACATTACAAGGATCTGTCCTAGAGCTTGAATGGGACACGTTCAAATGGGGATGATGAGTAATTCCAAAGTTTGGAGTAAAGTTAACTTCAACTCATTCCCTCATACTAAACATTCAGGTTATTTTTACTTTATTTTACTTGTTTTTTTTTATGAAAAATGTTAAAATGTATAGATTTGCATCAATATCTTCATGTACATGTGTGATTATATTCTTAGGTTAGATTGCAAGAGTAGTATCTGGATGAGTGGGATATTTAGTCCTCAAAACAAGAAACATATCAACTTCATAATCTTAAGAATAACCAACATTTAGGGCTACATATGGCTATTCAAGGTCACTACTTGAATAAGTTTATTATTCAAACTTACACTTACGCCTCTCCACTGATCTAGTTTGGGCTTCCCAGGTGGCACTAGTGGTAAAGAATCCACCTGCCAATACAGGAGACACCAAGAGATACAGGTTCAATTCCTGGATCAGGAAGACCCCCTGGAGAAGGAAATGACAAGCTATTCTAATATTCTTGCTGGGAAAATTCCACAGACAGAGCAGCCTGAGATCCATGGGGTCTCAGAGTCGGACATGACTGAGGACTGAGCATGCACATCATATACAAAATTCATCCAGTTTATCTAAATGAGGAAGGGAGGAAATACTGTGCTCTCCTGTGTCTGCTGGAAAATACTGAAATCCTAATGAGATGATCCCCAACCAGCTCTTCTGCAGCACCTCATATTAAGGAAAATGAGAGGGTGGGATGATTTGGGAGAATGGCATTCTAACATGTATACTATCATGTAAGAATTGAATCGCCAGTCTATGTCTGAGGCAGGATACAGCATGCTTGGGGCTGGTGCATGGGGATGACCCAGAGAGATGTTATGGGGAGGGAGGTGGGAGGGGGGTTCATGTTTGGGAACACATGTAAGAATTAAAGATTTTAAAATTAAAAAAATTAAAAAAACTTAAAAAAAAAAAAAGAATTACTTATAGAGATCAGGGATGTTTGCTAGAGGGAAGAACTGACACTCTATTCCCAGGTGAGAATTCTGCTTAAGTGACAGACCCATTTATTTGCCCCTGGTTACAAAAAGTAGAGTTAAAAAACCAGGATAGAAAGAGGCAGAACTTACAAGACTGCTGTTGGAGACAACAATGTAGGACACATATCCTGTTAGTCAAGTAGACAGCATGGAAGGAAATGGGACCTGAGCCATCTTTCTGAAGCTTTACCCAAGAAGGCTGGCTATAGGAAGATGTCTCAGGAAGGGTTCCAGGTAAGCAAAGTTGAGATCAGGTTGCAAAGGTTAGGCTTCCTTTAGATGTCCTCCATTAGGGGATCGTGAAGTAAAACAATCAGACATCATCTTTCAAGAGTTCAGTCCCAATAGCCAGTGTATCTGCTACACAGAAGCACGTTATAGGCAGTCAATGTTACACTGAAAAGAGTCATACATGACTAACAGGCCGCAACTTTGACCAGACAAGGGAAGGGATACTAATTTATTCTGTTTTCCCTTTCCCTTCTCCTACTCCAACTGAACTGGATCCACTGAAACAGTAAGATAAAAGAGGGCACTCTGGATATTTCACTTGAATATGAGATTGACAATAAAAACTAAATGGTATTTACTATAATAAGTAAAAATTATCAAATGTAGTAGGATCTGCCAACTTACTCATTAAAGCAAAGTGAAGACCAATATAACATAATATAGTTGAACTCACTGATTAAAATAAGAAACAATATATTTATACTTTGCTAGAGAATACTTCTCACAAATTGTTACAAATATAATTACTGTAGTAAAATATATTAAAATTTAACATTTCTGATAGATACTCACTTCTTCATTCGGAAAAATAATGTTTCATTATATAACGCTACTAACCACTTGCTAAAATGTTCAGTTTCTAGCACCAGTGTGGATATCAAGTCTTGGCAAGCCCAATATTCTATTATTATTTAGTGATGTTTCTAATGGAAGCAGTGAGCTTTTGTATCTTTATATTTTACGTGACTTTATATATCTGCTTCTATACGCTAGCGCTTTATCTATTTCACCCCTTTTCATGGGAATCTATTTCCTTGATCTAAACAACTTCATATTCTCCAAATCCAAGTATCTTGCCTCAGAGGTTTATAAAGTTAAATTTTTACCAGCTTGATATATTTTTACTAGCTTGATATATTTTTATATTTTACTAGTTTGATACTATTTCCTTTATTTCAATACAGAAAACTGACCGAGGAAACCAGAATTGAAAGAGATATGTGTACCCCAATGTTCATTGCAGCACTGTTTATAATAGCCAGCACATGGAAGCAACCTAGATGTCCATCGGCAGATGAATGGATAAGAAAGCTGTGGTACATATACACAATGGAGTATTACTCAGCCATTAAAAATAATACATTTGAATCAGTTCTAATGAGGTGGATGAAACTGGAGCCGATTATATAGAGTGAAGTAAGTCAGAAAGAAAAACACCAATACAGTATACTAACGCATATATATGGAATTTAGAAAGATGGTAACAATAACCCTGTAAGCAAGACAGCAAAAGAGACACAGATGCATAGAATAGTCTTTTGGACTCTGTGGGAGAGGGAGGGGGTGGGATGATTTGGGAGAATGGCATTGAAACATGTATAATATCATATATGAAATGAATCGCCACTCCAGGTTTGATGCATGATACTGGATGCTTGGGGCTTGTGCACTGGAATGACCCAGAGGGATGTACGGGGAGGGAGGAAGGAGGGGGGTTTAGGATGGGGAATACATGTATACCTGTGGTGGATTCACGTTGATGTATGGCCAAACCAATACAATACTGTAATTAACTTCCAATTAAAATAAATAAATTTATATATTAAAGAAGAAGAAGAAGAAATGGTTTTGTTTTGGTTTTGTTTGACTTTTTGCATCATAAATTATTAAACATTCATTTTTGGATGGGAAAAAGATTAAAATTCAACTTAATTTAACAATGTGATTGCTGTTTCCCAAATTTCATTTAATTTACCTGAAAATGTGGATAAATCTCTACCTTCACCTTGATATTAACTATATACCAAGCATAGGTTTTAATGCTGACTATATCTATTTTATTTGATCAGTGCCAGTGTTATCTCAATTGTTTAATATATTGAAAAATCTCCAAAATTTGCCATTAAATAAGTCTCATTACTTCTGGTGGCTCAGAGGTTAAAGCGTCTGCCTGCAATGAGGGAGACCTGGGTTCAATCTCTGGGTCGGGAAGATCCCCTGGAGAAGGAAATGGCAACCCACTCCAGTATTCTTGCCTGGAGAATCCCATGGACGGAGCCTGGTGGGCTACAGTCCATGGGGTCACAAAGAGTTGGACTCGACTGAGCGACTTCACTTTCACTTTCAAGTCTCATTAAATAATGCAGAATTAATTACAGTTAAAGATGATACTTCAGTCGGTTAGTATTATTACCTAGAATAATATACTAATGGAACAGGCATAATATTTTGCACTTTAATATATTTACAGTATTGAAAACTAGTGCAATATTAGGTAACTCCAAAGCCCCTATATTTAGTTTGGAAAATGTTTCTGATGTTTGTTTTCCAATACTGGTTGGTTTTCCCTTGGGGACGGGTAGTAGATGGAGGTACAGACTCTCTTCTCCCTTGTGTAGACAAATGTTAAAGTTTGTTTTCATGGCCTAGAGACACAATAATTCAAAGAAATCCAGTCACGTACAAGGCTTACAGTTTGGCTTTAGATACTTGGATGGTTGATAATATTTTAAAAATATATTTACAATATGTGTCTGTCCAGTTGCTAAGTCATGTTTGACTCTTTGTGATCCACCTGCAGCATGGGGACTTCACTATCTCCTGAAATTTGCCCAACTCCATGTCCATTGAGTCAGTAATGCTATCTAGCCAGCCATCTCATCCTCTGCCTCCCCTTTCTCCTTTTACCTTCAATCTTTCCCAGCATCAGGGTCTTATATGCATATTAAAAAATAATCCAATGCAATTTTTTAAAAAATCTAAGATTATATCAAATTTCAATATGCTTTAATTCAATAGTGATATAGTCATTAGAATGATTTCACAGGCTAAATATAATTTAATTTGTACCCTGCATTTCTTACATCTAATTTTTAAAATACTTCTCTTTCTTGTTTTGATAAATTTTAATAATCAAACATATAAAAAATTATTTCTAAATGGCTTGTTTCATTTATGCATTATATGTTCTAAATATATTTACAAATTCTTCAACAAGCTCTTGAAAATTTTAAAAAGTTTTTTGCAGTTTCCAACCTTAAAGTACTTTATTTTTAATACAATGGCCTCATTCCAGTACCCTGGATCTCAAGGCATTTAGAAGCTTAATATACTAGAAATAGATTTTCAAAATGATGAATGGATCATTAGTTGCACTGCTTCAATTATAAGTGATAGATGAGTAGAATAAACCATGTATTTTTATATCTTTACAACTTTCTTTTAATATTACTTTTGTGTAGGATTGCATTTTAAAGCAATTATTTTGTAAGTGAAATAATTCTGAATCCCTTTTTATTCATTCTAGAACCACAAAACACATAAAGGGTTATATTACACCTTCCTATATTTCTGTACATTATTCCTTTGAGGAAGGGAGAAGTTAAAGAAAGTGCTTGGCATCAAGAGGTTCTTGTAATAATCAGGGGACATGTTAGCTTGAATTTCTTACCCATATTAAAATGGAGAATTGAGAGATCCTAATTCTATGACTTAATAGCTAATGACCTTGGATAGGGCACACCCTCTCTGGACCTTATTATTCAAATTTCTGAACAGAAGTTGAATAAATTATCCAAAGATCTTGCCTAGTTACAAAAAAAGAAAAAGAAATCTATAAATCTGGAAGTAGAAAAATCACTTAGGAATGTCATATACAATTCTTAATCAGTCACTTAGATTTCATCTTGAGCTCATTGGCACTTGCTGCAGAGCAAAGCACCTGTTAGTTAAAAATGAGAGAATGAAAGAACAATAAAGTGACTCAAAAAAGACTAAATGGGGTCTTGAAAGACCAACACTGCTTTTCAGTCATTACTTCAGCCAGAGATAGCTTGAAACATTTTTAATACATTGTTTTTAGATCAAATATTATTCCCATTTTGTGACTGCTTTCTATTTGTAAACTCTTAAGAGACCTTATCCTCATATCTACAGCAACCAGCATAATGCCAAGGACATCATAAAAGTTCAGCAAAATTGAAACTATCAAGTACTCTCTCATATTCTTTCCTTCTGTGCCTAAAAGAACACACATATTCTGTAAAGTCATTTGATATTTAGTCCAAGAAGCAACTTCAGATATTTAATACAACTGTTATCAACAAATATATTAGAGATTAATGCCTTGAATTTAACACTGATACTTTATTTAATATTATAATCATTTATAGCAATCATGATTAACTAACATTGATATGTTTTCCATTTTAAGGGTATATAAAACTGAAATTGTACTTTGAAGTAAGAGTTGTATTATTTTTATTCAACTGTTTTCTCTGCTTTACTTATCTAACGACTCCCAATATATTCAATTCATTTATTTCAGTCATCTATTTAATTTATTTTAAAATTTCCATCTATAGTTTTAAAAACGCAGAATATTTTCCCTAGACCTTTAATTTTGGAAACTTGGTTTCATGAGTTGGCCTGAAGATCATATATTCTAGAAATGGTAGCTGGTCCACATGGAAAATTATGGTACATTATTATATACATCTGTAAGGAGAAGGAAATGGCAACCCACTCCAGTGTTCTTGCCTGGAGAATCCCAGGGATGGGGGAGCCTCATGGGCTGCCGTCTATGGGGTCGTACAGAGTCAGACACGACTGAAGTGACTTAGCAGCAGCAAGCTATTTTAATAAAACAGTAAATCTTGATTGTATCTGTTGATTTAGACATAACATGTTAAGGTTGTCTTAATAATATTAAGACCAAAATAAAAATATACGAAGCATGTTTTAAAAGCATGCACAATTTCACCATGCCAACATAAATATTTGCATTCCTTTTTGTTTTCTTCTTGTCAGTCCATATGCAAGCATATCTTGAATTTTAAATGTTTCCTTCTCTCATAAATATTTTATTACTAATATTAGATAATTGTACAGGCGGCTACATATTCATTTTGCATATAATTTTAATGGCTAAATTAACATTTTAGATCAAGTATTATTTAGATCAAACTTGATGAATTAAGGGATACTTAATGATATCCCTAGCATACAGATTCTTTTTTAAGTATGTGAAGTCACTCAGTCATGTCCAACTTTTTGCAACCCCATGGACTGTAGCCTACCATACTCTGTTCCATGGGATTTTCCAGGCAAGGATACTGGAGTGGGTTGCCATTTCCTTCTCCAGACGATTTTCCTGACCCAGCGATCGAACCCGGGTCTCCCGCACTGTAGGCAGATGGTTTACCATCTGAGCCACCAGGGAAGTCCTTTTTCAGGTATGCTATATAGTTCATACTATACCTATGTTTATGCATGAAATTTAATGTTTTGAATTCTTCATTACTGAAAAGTTCTTACACCTGAGATCTTTATATTAACAAACAATAAAATTATTAATTAACTGATATGCATTAGAAATTAAGGTTTTGAAAATAATTCTCTTCCAATTTTTTCCCCAAACCTAGACATACAGTTCAATCAGAAAAATATTTGGTGAAAATTACATAACTTAGTATGAGACTAATTGTTTTGAAGTTGCTATTTCTTTTATTCCTCACAATTTATTTTCTGGGCAAGTTTAATGATTATTCTCTTGAGGAACACCTATTGTGGGTGGCTTCAGCAACCTAGGCATTTAAATTTTCTAAGAATCTCGTTGCCATAGTGATCACGTAATCTAAGTTAGTACAGTAAAAAGAACAAAATATAAGACCACATTTTTAAAAGCCAATACTTAAATTATTTCTCTAAGTTCAGATGTTTCTTCAGACCTGGGGAATAAACTTTTAGAATCACTCTATAATTTGCAAAGAGAAAATAAATTTTACCAAAACAATGGATTAAATTTGAAATTCTATTTTCTATAACAATGTCTGAACCACATATTTTAAAAAACACAAGTACAAGTATACAATTGAAATAGGAAAATTTTAGCATAAAAATTTTAGATGATATAATTTATCATTTATGTTTTAGGAAAATACATATTTGAGATTAATGTTAATTACTAAGTTAACTAAAACTCTGGATAATTATTTTTTGTAATGTAAAACAACTTTAAATTCATTGATGAGTTACCATGAACATAAGTACATTAAAGAGACCAAAAAACTGGAACCAGGGACATAGGAAGTGAGTGTCAATGTCAGCAGTCTCACTGAGTGCTTCTACAAAATCTAAGGTTTTGAGCCACAGCTTTACCACCATACAGATTACAGAAAACAGGACCATAACAGGAGGCACCCAAGGTGGGGAAACTAACAAGAAATTTTCACTTGAGCTGGAACATGAGCTGAAACAAACAAACAAGGACAAGAAATACAGTATTCCTTTCCCAACCCTTCTCAAACTGCCTCTTCTAAATGTTGACAGACAGGAATATTGCCAATATCTGTCTTGACACTGCACAAATGGAAAAAGAAAAACTACAAGTATCATTTGAAAGTTTAATATAATCTCTGAAAGAGTCAATACTCGCCTTACAGGGAATGTTCAAAAACTGTTATTTGAAAGAATTTGATTTAAAACTGTCCCAAATTGGTAGACAGAAGTAAACACCATATGAACTCAACCTCAACTCAGGATATAAAGAATGCCAATAAATGAAGTTCAAAAGAAAATCAGTACCTCATTATAATAGAAAATAAATCAACAGACAAGCAAAAACACCTTCACACAGACAGACACACACACACAGAGAGAAGGTGCCATGCATAAAAGTTAATATAAACAATAGCAGAAACAGACATTCAAAGATTTTAGCTACTGTAATTATTAGAAACAAACTTAAGAAAAATTATTTTTTCTAAAGAAATACAAGAGAAATTTGAAAACAAATACAACTCTTATGTCTTTAAATTATAACTAGATTTTTTAATGGATAAAATAGTAGTTTATATAGAACTGATGAAAGAGAGAACTGGAAAAATGACCCAACGAAATTGTTTATATTTCCGCCTAGACATATAAAAGTGGTCTATATTACATTGAAGAAACAGTGATAAGCCTTGACAAACATCTAAACAGAGCTCTGGGAGGCAATAACAAGGCAATATTCAAAGAGATAAGCTGAGTGCTTTCCAGAAATTTTGAAATATGTTATAATCAGGTCTGAGAGTCATTCATTCCCAATGAGGATAGTTACTGAGAAATACACATCTAGACATACCATAGTGAAATGGCAAAAAAAAAAAAAAAGGAAGAAGAAGCAAAGACATGTAAAGAAAAACAAATAAGAAAATATAAAGCAGCTTCAAAGAGAAGGTAATTAAACTGGCCGATGATTTGTCACTGGAAACAACAGAAGGCAGATGATACTGAAGAAATATCCTTAAAGAGAGGAGATAATTGCCAGTCAATAATTTCTATATAGCAAAATTACCTTTATGAATGATTTAAATATAAAGATTCTTCAGAAAAAAAATGGGAAAATAGAATTTAATTACACAAATATATTCACCAAAGCAAATTTTAAGAAATATTTTTCAGGAAGAGAAAATTGGCCCAAAGTTAAGCTAGTAAATGCAAAAGCAAATTTTGCGTTAGATAAGAAAATGTGTCTGTAAATAATTTAAACAGTCATTTATTTTATGAGGCAATACGCATGTCTAATTTGGAGAGGCAAATTAGAACTTAAATCCTAGATAGTAACAGTCAAAGCAGATCAGGGACACGATGAGGGATAGAAGACAAAGTTTCAGACCTTTTCATTATATGAGATGAAGAAAAGCCACTAGTTACATTTGAATGTGTTAAGGAAATGATTTCCCTTGTGGCTCAAATAGTAAAATGTCTGCCTCCAATGTGGGAGACTTGGGTTCAATTTGTGGATTGGGAAGATCTGGGTTCAGCCCTTGGGCTGGGAAGATCTCCTGGAGAAGAAAATAGCAACCAGTCCAATATTCTTGCCTGGAAAATCCCATGGACAGAGGAGCCTGGCAGGCTACAGTATATGAGGTCACAAAGAGTTGGACATGACTGAGGAACTAACACACAAGTAAATCATGGTATAATGAGCCTAGGAAAACTAACATAATAAAATAAATACCTAAATCCTAAATAATTAGATAAATAATATAAAAATAAAATTTTAAAACTCCTCCAATTCAAAACAAAGCAAGAGTAAGTAGGAGGAGGACCAGAAAAAGTTTAAAAAAAGAAATAGCACATTATAAAATTATATAAATAAGTTCAAATATAATACTAATCACCCTAAATATAAGTGGATAAACACAGTTTCTATGGGAATGTTGAAAAATGCTGTTTTAGGTCCAAATAGTAGACTGGGAAGGAAAATTTTCAACCCAATAATGGTCTTTAAACACATAAACACAACTACTAAAAATATATTTCAAGTCAAAGTCTTTTATTTTAATTCTCTGAAGGTCCTAAGGAGTGAGCTACACAGTTTCAATGCAGTTCCAATCACCTAACTGTGAGGGTAAAAAGTGAACAAATATAACAAAAGAAAATGAAATTTTTAAAAGATAGAATAAAACATCTCTGCTCAATAGAATTTTTTGTGGTTATAAAAATATACTAATTTACTCTGCTCAGTATGGTAACCAGAAATCATGAATCATGGACTAGTAGGCACTTGAAACCAGGCTCAATCAGTTTAGTTCAGTCACTCAGTTATGTCTGACTCTTTGTGATCCCATGGACTACAGCATGCGAGGTCTCCCTGTCCATCACCAACTCCTGCAGCTTGCTCAAAATCATGGCCATCAAGTTGGTGATTCCATCCAACCATATCATCCTCTGTTGTCCCCCTCTCTTCTTGCCTTCAATCTTTCCCAAAATCAGGGTCTTTTCCAATAAGTCAGTTCTTCACATCAGGTGGCCAAAGTATTGGAGTTTCAACTTCAGCATCAGTCCTTCCAATGAATATTCAGGACTGATTTCCTTTAGGACTGACTAGTTGGATCTCCTTGCAGTCCAAGGGACTCTCAAGAGTCTTCTTCAACACCGCAGTTCAAAAGCATCAATTCTTTGGTGCTCAGTTTTCTTCATGGTCCAATTCTCACACCCATACATGACCACTGGAAAAACCACAGCTTTGACTAGACGGACCTTTGTCAGCAAATATGCTATTGGTTACTATATTAGATGGTAAAAATACGGAGGACTCTATTAATTCTGGTTAGAGAATAATTTTTCAAGCAATTTACAAAAAACAAGGAATACAAGAAAAATATTGGTAAATACAAGTACAATAAAACAAATAATAATGCAGAAATTAGTGAATGTATTTTCAACATATAAAATCAACACAGGATTATACAATGAGCCTTCAACTAAAACCAAGATAGGATTCCAGCATATATATATATCAAATAAAGAAAAATTCAAATATGCACAAATGTTAGTAGATATATAGCACCACAGAGACTCCAACCTACTGTGGTTTAGATAGTAACTACTACAACCTCTTTGGAAAATGTTGCTTGATAAACTTCAATGTTTATATATGCCACACTGAGCCATTACATTTCTAGGTATATACCAAGAAGAAACTCATGTTTCTTTTGATCTAGGTACTTTTATTCCACATCCTTCTAGTAGCAAAAATAGCTTTCTTCTTTGAAACTTGAAAATGATGCACATGGAAACATGGGATAAAATCAAGACTTTGTCAATTTTTTCTGGATCCTTCTATATAATCTATCACTTTTGCCACCTTCAAACAGTATGCAAAAACAGAATAAATAAAACTATTATTCAGAGACAAATCAAAGTCTTTATAACATGGTAAACTCAGATAAGTCCTCTTTCATTGTTGACTGTCTCAGGTCACAGGCACTACTACCCATAAGAAATAATGGAAATCATCCTTGACATCATTCCTGCCTTTGCTTTCCATTTCTAGTTATTCCCGCAATCAAGCTGACTAACACTATCCTTGATTTCATCGTCTTATTTCCACCTTGAATATCCCAACTCAAGTTCAAACTTTTCTCATTACAGGTATGAATTACTGCAATAGATTTTTATATAGCCAATTCATATACATTTAATATCTTCTGTTCTTTATTCCATAGTGAGAAAGAACTTTTAAAAACACAAATAGAGCAGTTACATAAGCATGCCTAAAGATTCAGAATTGGTTTATTTAAACACATTGCTTTCAGGGAAAAGTAAAGCTCTGTATGGTCTTTTTTTTTTTTTTTACAGTTTTTTTTTTTTTTTAATTTTAAAATCTTTAATTCTTGCATGCGTTCCCAAACATGAACCCCCCTCCCACCTCCCTCCCCATAACATCTCCGTGGGTCATCTGTATAGTCTTATATGAATAGTTTTGCATATCTGGTTCTAAACTAACTTGGGGATTTCATATTAAACAAGCCTCTTTAATTCAGCTACACATATGTCTTTTTCAGGATTCTCAAATCCAAAATCATTACAGACAGTGACTGCAGCCACAAAATTAAAAGATGCTTACTCCTTGGAAGAAAAGCTATGACAAACCTACACAGCATATTAAAAAGCAGAGACATCACTTTGCCAGTAACAATCTGTATAGTCAAAGCTATGGTTTCTCCAGTAGTCATGTACAGATGTGAGAGCGAGACAATAAAACAAAAGCTGAGCACTGAAGAATTGATGCTTTTGAATGCAATGCTGAAGCTTTGGACAACAAGAAATAAAACCAGACAATCTTAAAGGAAACTAACCCTGAATATTCATTGGAAGGACTGATGCTGAAGCTGAAGCTCCAATACTTTGGTCATCTGATGCGAAGAGCTGACTCACTGGAGAAAACCCTGATGCTGGAGAAGACTGAAGGCAGGAGGAGAAGGGGATGACAGAGGATGAGATGGTTGGATGGCATCACTGACTCAATGGACATGAGTTGGAGCAAACTCTGGGAGATGGTGAAGGACAAGGAAGCTTGGCATCTTGTAGTCCATGGGGTCACAAAGAGTCGGACATGGCCTCGCGACTGAACAACAGATAAACCATGCTCCCTTTCTGATATGGGATATTCAGTGACAGTTAACCCCAGTCCCAATCCTTCAACCCACTTGAAGTTAACTTCTACTTATCCTTTTGCTAGTATCCAAAGGGTATCTTGAACAGAATTTCATTTTTGTACTCTACAAATCCTATTATAGCTTCTCATAGCACAAAGCTCTTCTCTTATAAAGCTCTTAAAACAATAGCAATGCTAGATTTGCTTTTGTAACTGTGTGGATTAGTGCCTGTCTAATGGTGAAGGACAGGAAAGCCTGGCATTCTGCAGTCATGGGGTCGCAAAGAGTTGGAACCGAGTGACTGAACAACTGTCTAACTCAGCAGATGCAAGTTCTATGAAGTTAAAACAGTTGATATTTGTGTTTATTTTTCCCAGAGTCTGTGACAGATATATGTGAGAAACTATGTTAAATAAATATTTAATGAACCAATTTTCCTTTCTCTGTTTAAACTCCTCCTAAACTCTCCCGGCAAGCTGAAGGTCACTTCACTAACATTAAGGTTAAAGGAATTCAGAATTCTAAGACTGGCAGTTCTCAATAACTGGGCTTTTGACCCAGCTGAAATAATAACTTGAACATCTTCCTACAATGAAACTGTCCCTAGTCTTCTTTAGTTATCTAGGAAAATTAAATGATGCTTAACTTACACATGTAAGATCCATATCATATATTTACTCATGGGTGCATGTGCATGCTAAGTCACTTCAGTCATATCCAACTCTGTGATACTATGCACTGCAGCCCGCCAGGCTTCTCAGTCCATGGGATTCTCCAGGCAAGAAAACTGGAGTGGGTTGCCATGCCCTCCTCCAGGGGATCGTCCTGACTCAGAGATCAAACTTGCATCTCTTATGTCTTTTGAATTGGCAGGAGGGTTCTTTGCCACTAGCGCCACCTGGGAAGCCCAAATTTACTCATATATTCAATATCTAACAAATGTGAATCTCACACTAATTATTAGACAAGTTCAGTGTGGGGATGGTGTAGATGCAATTCATTTCAAAGGAAGACCTCTTGAAAAATGATACAATTTTTTTAGGGTAAAAATGGATTACAGATGTGAAAGTTTTCAGTAAAAATGCAAAGTATCTAAGTAACAAAAGGTTTTTGTATGAAACAACTTTCAAAGCACAATAAAGAGAAATATAATTTAAATGAAATATAAATTCGTCTTCCTAATAGATAGCATTAAGTCACAATATTTTTTTTCTGGAAAAGGCACAATATGAAATTTTGATAAACTGATTAAATTCAATTGTATTATGATTCACTTTCATGTACTAACTAGAGTAGTCAAGATAGACCATCTTAATGATAAGAATTCATGTTAAATAGAGCATAAGTAATAAATTTCCTATTTAGCCTTCTCTACCATTGGTATTATACCAGACTAGATTGCTAGCATTCAGTTCAGTTCAGTTCAGTCGCTCAGTTGACTGTTTGTGACCCCATGAACTGCAACACGTCAGGCCTCCCCGTCCATCACCAACTCCTGGAGTCCACACAAACTCATGTCCATTGAGTCGGTGATGCCATCTAACCACCTCATCCTAGTTGTCCCCTTCTCCCCCTGCCCTCAATCTTTCCCAACATTAGGGTCTTTTCAAATGAGTCAGTTCCTCACATCACGCGGCTGGAATACTAGAGTTTCAGCTTCAACATCAGTCTTTCCAATGAACACCCAGGAATGATCTTCTTTAGGATGGACTGTTGGACCTCCTTGCAGTCCAAAGGAATCTCAAGAGTCTTCTGCAACATCACAGTTCAAAAGCATCAATTCTTCAGCTCTCAGCTTTCTTTATAGTTCAACTCTAACATCCATACATGACTAATCAAAAAACCATAGCCTTGACTAGATGGACCTTTGTTGGAAAAGTAATGTCTCTGCTTTTTAATATGCTGTCTAGGTTGCTCATAACTTTCCTTCCAAGGAGTGTCTTTTAATTTCATGGCTGCAATCACCATCTGCAGTGATTTTGGAGCCCCCCCAAAAATAAAGTCTGACACTGTTTCCCCTCTTTAACCATCTATTTGCCATGATCTTAGTTTTCTGAATGTTGAGCTTTCAGCCAACTCCTTCACTCTTCTCTTTCACTTTCATCAAGAGGCTCTGTAGCTCTTCTTCACTTTCTGCCATTAGTGTGGTGTCATATGCATATCTGAGGTTATTGATGTTTCTCCCAGCAATCTTGATTCCAGCTTGTGCTTCACCCATCCCAGCGTTTCTCATGATGTACTCTGCATAGAAGTTAAATAAGCAGGGTGACAATATACAGCCTTGATGTACTCCTTTTCCTATTTGGAATCAGTCTGTTGTTCTATGTCCAGTTCTAACTGTTGCTTCCTGACCTGCATATAGGTTTCTCAAGAGGCAGGTCAGGTGCTCTGGTATTCCCATCTCCTTCAGAATTTTCCACAGTTTATTGTGATCCACACAGCCAAAGGCTTTGTCATAGTCTATAAAGCAGAAATAGATGTTTTTCTGGAACTCTCTTGCTCTTTCCATGATCCAGCAGGTGTTGGCAATTTGATCTCTGGTTCCTCTGCCTTTTCTAAAACCAGCTTGAACATCTGGAAGTTCATGGTTCACGTATTGTTGAAGCCTGGCTTGGAGAACTTTGAGCATTACTTTACTAGCATGTGATATGAGTGCAATTGTGCGGTGGTAGTTTGAGCATTCTTTGGCATTGCCTTTCTTTGGGATTGGAATGAAAGCAGACTTTTTCCAGTCCTGTGGCCACTGCTGAGTTTTCCAAATTTGCTGACATATTGAGTGCAGCACTTTCACAGCATCATCTTTCAGAATTTGAAACAGCTCAACTGGAATTTCATCACCTGCACTAGCTTTGTTCGTAGTGATGCTTTCTAAGGCCCACTTGACTTCACATTCCAGGATGTCTGGCTCTAGGTGAGTGATCACACCATCATGATTATCTGAGTCATGAAGATCTTTTTTTGTACAGTTCTTTGTATTGCTGCCATCTCTTTTCCATATTTTCTGCTTCTGTCAGGTCCATACCATTTCTGTCCTTTATCGAGCCCATCTTTGCATCAAACATTCCCTTGGTATCTCTAATTTTCTTGAAGAGATCTTTAGTCTTTCCCGTTCAATTTTTTCCCTCTATCTCTTTGCACTGATCACTGAGGAAGGCTTTGTTATCTCTCCTTGCTATTCTTTGGCATTCTGCATTCAAATGGGTATATCTTGCCTTTTCTCCTTTGCTTTTCATTTCCCTTTTCACAACTATTTGTAAGGCTTCGTCAGACAGCCATTTTGCTTTTTTTGCATTTCTTTTTCTTGGGGATGGTCTTGATCCCTGTCTCCTGTACAATGTCACAAACCCCCATCCATAGTTCATCAGGCACTCTTGTCTATCAGATCTAGTCCCTTAAACCTATTTCTCACTTCCACTGTATAATCCATCTTAAGATATGTTTTTGTTTAATTTAATGTTTATTCATTGTAATTGGGTCTAAAATAGACACTGGGATAGATTTTATGTAGAGATACATCCTAAAGTGAAGTGAAGTGAAGTCGCTCAGTTGTGCCTGACTCTTTGCAACCCCATGGACAGTAGCCTGCACCAAGCTCCTCTGTCCATGGGATTTTCTAGGCAAGAGTACTGGAGTAGGTTGCCGTTTTCCTTCTCAGGGAATCTTCCCGACCCAGGGATCGAACCCAGGTCTCCCGCATTTTAGACAGATGCTTTACCGTCTGAGCCACCAGGGAAGTCCAGATAAATCCTAGGTACTATCATTTTATCTACTGATTAAGAAGTATGCAGCTGCTAAGTCGCTTCAGTCATGTCCGACTCTGTGCAACCCCATAGACGGCAGCCCACCAGGCTCCACTGTCCCTAGGATTCTCCAGGCAAGAACACTAGAGTGGGTTGCCATTTCCCTCTCCAATGTATGAAAGTGAAAAGTGAAAGTAAAGTCGCACAGTCATGTCTGACTCTTAACGACCCCATGGACTGCAGCCTACCAGCCTCCTCCATCCATGGGATTTTCCAGGCAAGAGTACTGGAGTGGGTTTCCATTGCCTTCTCTGATGCATTTACTGTTAATGGGTCTTAATTTTTATTTTCTGATGTTACATAATATATATTATGATTGTATTGATATTTAAATGTCTTGTTATCTCCTGATATTTATCTTCATTTTTACAACATTAAATTATTTATGTAAATGACCATTTGAAGAAAACAAAATAACCTTGAAGGTGAAGGTGAAGTTGCTCAGTCATGTCCGACTCTTTGCGACCCCATGGACTGTAACCTACTAGGCTTCTCCGTCCATGGGATTCTCCAGGCAAGAATACTGGAGTGGATTGCCATTTCCTTCTCCAGGGGATCTTCCTGACCCAGGGATCGAACTCAGGTCTCCCGCATTGGAGGCAGACGCTTTAACCTCTGAGCCACCAGGGAAGCAGATTAGTATAATTTCTGTCTATAAAAATATTGTTAAGTTACACTATTTGATTAATTCTACATTGTGGATCTGTTTTTAAAATGACCTGTTAATCTGATACCATGGTTAGGGTCTAAGTTTTCATTTTCAGTCATAAAGACATCATTTCTAGGTTTGTGACACTACAAAAAAATGTAAAAAGAACAGCATTAATAGATAAACATAACCACTTCTTAACTGTTGAGCACATATTCTGAACATTGAAGATATTCTATTTGTATGTCATTCAGATTCAGAAATAACTGTTGATAGTAAAATGTACATATCTTTTCACAAGGGTAAGGAAACAACTTAAACTTCTCAAGCTGAAGTTTAGGATGAAAATGTGGATTTTAAGTAACATCAGGTATTAAGAATCCAAAAGACTTTTAAGGGATTCCCTGGTGGTCCAGAGGTTAAGAATCTGACTTGCAATGTAAGAGATGCCGGTTCGATCCTCATCCAGGAGGATCCCACATGCCTCAGATCAACTACTCTCATGTGCCACAGCTACTGAACACAGGCTCTAGAGCCTGCAAGCCACAACTACTGAGTTCACATGCTGCAACTACTGAAGCCCATGTGCCTAGAGCCTGTGCTCCCCAACAAGAGAAGCTGCTGCGATGAGAAACCTGGGCACTACAATAATGAGTAGCCCCCATTCACAATGACTAGAGAAAGCCCACATGCAGCAATGTAGACCCACCACAACCAAGAAGTAATAATAAACAAATACTTTTTTAAAATAGCTTTAAAAGTTCTAGAAGCACAAATTCTCTCAAACGTTTTCATTAAGTCTTTAATAGAGTTTAAAACCGAAGAATGGCATGTAGAGATTTGTCAAATCTACATTTTCACTCCATCTACAATGCTGGCCATTACTGAAGATGAACTCAAAATACAACTTAACCATACCAGAGACTAGGAGATTATAAGCAAAAAGACTGCAGAATTATTCTGCCCTCCAAGTATTGTATATTAAGAAATCCTCATTATTAGGGCATCTGCTATAGTTTAGTTGTTGAAAATTCAAATAAAATGTGTTTAATTTTTAATTTAAATTAATCTCTAGGAATAATATTAACTGTAAATACTAGCAACATTGCTTCAAATAAACTGATGCAAGAATATAGATATTACTAATTGATAAAGTAATGTCATATACATCAACTTATTCCACTCAACCTTATAAAAGCTAAACAGCTTGAAACAAGTTTTGCAAAAATATGTTCACTTTAAAATTGTTTTTATCTAGCTATTTATCTACCTCTCCATCTATTTTTCATTTTAAATGACAACTTACTTATGTTATATTCATCTTTATGTAACATAAATAATAAGTCACTTTATAGGTTATCTTGACAATACAGATCCAGTTGATAACTGTTCTTATCAATCTGAATGTAAAACATTACACTGTATAATAATTTTTAAGCCTCAAGTTTATCTTACTTTTCTAATGAATTTTAATACAAAGAATTCTTAATGGAAAAAAGGAAGAAAGGCAATATTAAGTGCTTAATGATTTTTTATAATCTGAAAACTATTTTTGTAAAATGTAAATTTAAAAATTATATCCCTTACACTGTACTATTAGAATTGACACACGCTTATTATTTCGTCTGTCCTCCCACCACTATCAACTTGATTCCTAACATTTCAACTGGATAGTCTTAAATTAAAAATTCAGACATCTGAAAATTGAATTGTTCTGCTAATACCATAAGTGATTTTTGGTATAATAAACGTATCCTGCTTATTTTAAGGATTAGAAGTGATAGAACATTCCCAACACAGATAGAACAATCACTTAGTGCTATATGTAATAAAATACTGAAATCCAATATGCAGAAGCAGTTTGCATGCCATTTACTCATCCCTATTCACCAAAGTGGTAGACTTTTTCAAACTCTATAATGCAGCATTATTTATCATTAATTAAATCATCTGCTATTCTTCCTTGTTATAAATGTCAGAAATTATTTCTGAATGATACCAAGTTTTCATGAAGGTTGTTGCATAAATAAAACAAATGGAAAACAGTTGTTTAGGAAGAAAAAAGTATAGCAGTTCCTCATAGAAGAAAAGAAATATAATCTAGTAGCCTACAAGTTAGAACAGTACAGATGGAGTCCCATTTTTTAGTTACAACCTGGGAACTACATTACAAATAATTCAAAAACATATGAAAGTATATGTTTTCTCCAGAATGTAAGTAATCCAAGATGGCACATGAACTCATTCTTTCATAATCACTGCTGCTGCTCTTAGAAAATATGACACTGACTTATTAGATCCCTCATATGCAGACATGCATGTATGTTTTCACAGAAATTTAGATACTTAAGATTATATATGCACCAAAGTAAAATTAGAAACTTTCACAAAAAGCTAGAAATACTGTATTTACAGATAGGCTTTATATTTATAGCACTTTCAGACTTATTTTTTATTGTGGTAAAAGGTATATAAACCTACCAATTTAATATTTCTGAAGTTTATAACTCACAGGTACTAAGCGCATTAACACTGTTACACAGTCATTTTTATAGCTGAATAAAATGGGAATCCAAACTGCTTTAATCTACAGTTATCTAATCTGATAAATACAGATGGTCAATGGGCCAGCATTATTTTCACTACTCTTGTCAATCAATTATAGGGAATTCTGACACAATTGTTAAGACTTCTGGAACAACCAGACATATCCAAGAATCTTCAGACCATTTGGAGGATTGTCCAAACAAACATATTGATTTCTTGATACTATTCTGTCTTCTAATTACGTTTTCCCCTTAAAATCATATCCTTTACTTAACTTTGGGGGGGGTCGCTAGTGGAATGTTACAAGCTGTGTAATGATTTGCATTTAACTATCCCCCATTCACTTTCATGCATTGGAGAAAGAAATGGCAACCCACTCCAGTGTTCTTGTCTGGAGAATCCCAGGGACGGGGGAGCCTGGTGGGCTGCCATCTATGGGGTCGCACAGAATCGGACACAACTGAAGCGACTTAGCAGCAGCAGCAGCAGCAGCATCCCCCATTCATAATTTAACATCATAATCTTGCTATTGATATTTGCCACATAGTACATACAAGGTGTGTGTGTCTGTGTGTGTGTGTGTACGTGCATTTCTTTTCTTTCTTTAAAATGATGAGCACCACAATGACAATCATAGTTTCAACTGTGATGGCCTTCCATTTGTGTTAAACGATGGGTTGGGACATAATCTTTTAAAAACATGTATTATTGCGATGTTCAGCAGGCTAATTTATAAAAGCTTGGCATTTTTTTTTTTTTTGATAACCATCTGATCCTAAGAAATACACAAAAGTCAATAAAACAAATGTTTCTTGTAACAACTAACATAACAAATATAAATAATGTGACATGTCCTTGTTTAAAATTTACATATATTTAGTAGAACAACACAAGATACTTACAGTCTTGAATTATCTCTGAAATGTTTCCAAATCTTGTTAGCCACTGCTCTGAATACAGCAGGTTTATCCAAAGTAAAAGGTATACAGTTAGGGAATATTTCTCTGTTATTTTATATTCGAGAGCCTTTTTTTTTTCCTGCTCTGCAAATAAATTTGTCAGTATTATTATTTTATGCAGACATTGAAACATAATTTTTTAATTTAATGTCAGGTTTTCACTTTAAACATTTATTTATATCATAACTCTCACAGTCTTTTATTCTCTTATTTTATAAATATTAAGCTCTCCTTTACTTCTGAATTTTAAGGGTGAAATCTTAGACACACAATAGTATATGGATTCTGATTAAGGAACAGCTAAAAAATGTTCAAACATTTTTGGTTACCTTTTCCATGGCTAGAATAAAGAACAGTACACTACAAAGTACTGCTGCTACACACCCACAATTCACTTTTCCAGAAAATAATGATTTTTGCCTGCCTAATAGCATATGCCTTTTAGTTTGTGTAGCACTGCTGCTGATGGGGGAACAGATTGTTCCAATTCCTGGTTTCTCAATGCAGTATCATGTATTTGTCATTTGGGTATCTCTTCTTCAAATGCCATTTTTTAGTGTGCTTTGTAGGCAATAATTGAATGGCATTCCATTTACTAAAATTTTTCTTAAGAATTTGTTTCCCAGCTCTAGACCATTTTCCTTCTTTAGTTTTCTTTTTTTTTTTAAATAAAAAAAAATTTATTTAACTGGAGGCTAATTACTTTACAATATTGTATTGGTTTTGCCATTTATGCTATATCAACTCATTCTTAGTTGATGCTAAAAATACACATACATACCCTCTACTAGATCTTTCATTTCTAAGTGTCTTTGTATTGTTTACAAATACTATCACAGACCTGAAAAGCATCCTCCAAAGATTTGTTTTGGAAGGTCATTGGTAATCTCTACAGATACAGCATAAACAAATATCCATGGATAGACATCAAATCACCTAGTTCAGAATTGAATACAAAAATGAATAAGAATACAATGTATTTAAGAAGTGTCAACTTACAACTCAAAGTAGAACACATAGCAGAATTCTCTTTTCTATTGAAAATGTATGATGATGATGGAATTTACTTCATTGAAGAAGTAAAGGTCTAGCTTTGAATCCAGAGATTATTCAGTAGTGCATATAAGTCCTTTCTAAACCCTAGCCCGGGTCCTAAGGTAGAGATAGGAAAGCACAAAGAACTGGAATGATGAAAAAATGACCAGTTAATACCAACATATATCTCCTCACCCTGACCTTATTTGTGACATTTAAATCCGTATGTCTGTGAGTGTCTGAAATATCTGTGAAAAGCACTTCTCGTTCAACATGTCTAAAAACACACTTACAATATTTATATCACTACCCCTTATGCTAGTGAATGGTACTCACACTTGTACATGCTACAAGAGAGTAATTTAGGAGCATCTCAGCATATCGTTTGATTTCATTTCTCACATAACATTTGTTATATATGCTGCTGATTTCATTTAGTGTGTGTGTGATTATATATATATATATATATAATCTATACACATCTTGAAGAATATATATATTCTTTAAATCGAAGCTATTTTAGCTTAGACTTCTGCAATCGCCCCTTAGCTGGTACGTCAGCATCCATTACAGTATCCACCCCATGCTATCTTTCCCAACACTGAGGGGAATTAGTATTTAAAAAAAGGAATCAAATCATTTGTTCAGTTTACCTTATAAGAATACCCAAATTTTACATTTTCTCAATGTAGCTCAATGTATTCTTCAAAAAGATACATTGAAGTCCTAACTCTCAGTATCTTCAGTTCAGTTCAATACAGTTCAGTCACTCAGTCGTGTCCGACTGTTTGCGACCCCATGAATCGCAGCTCGCCAGGCCTCCCTGTCCATCACCAACTCCCGGAGTTCACCCAGACTCGTGTCCATCGAGTCCGTGATGCCATCCAGCCATCTCATCCTGTCGTCCCCTTCTCCTCCTGCCCCCAATCCCGCCCAGCATCAAAGTCTTTTCCAATGAGTCAACACTTCGCATGAGGTGGCCAAAGTACTGGAGTTTCAGCTTCAGCATCATTCCTTCCAAAGAAATCCCAGGGCTGATCTCCTTCAGAATGGACTGGTTGGATCTCCTTGCAGTCCAAGGGACTCTCAAGAGTCTTCTCCAACACCACAGTTCAAAAGCATCTATTCTTCGGCGCTCAGCCTTCTTCACAGTCCAACTCTCTCATCTATACATGACCACTGGAAAAGCCATAGCCTTGACTAGACTGACCTTAGTCGGCAAAGTAAGGTCTCTGCTTTTGAATATGCTATCTAGGTTGCTCATAACTTTTCTTCCAAGGAGTAAGCGTCTTTTAATTTCATGGGTGCAATCACCATCTCCAGTGATTTTGGAGCCCCCCAAAATAAAGTCTGACACTGTTCCCACTGTTTCCCCATCTATTTGCCATGAAGTGATGGGACTGGATGCCATGATCTTCGTTTTCTGAATGTTGAGTTTAAGCCAACTTTCTCACTCTCCTCTTTCACTTTCATCAAGAGGCTTTTTAGTTCCTCTTCACTTTCTGCCATAAGGGTGGTGTCATCTGCCTATCTGGGGTTATTGATATTTCTCCCAGCAATCTTGATTCCAGCTTGTGTTTCTTCCAGTCCAGCATTTCTCATGTACTCTGCATAGAAGTTAAATAAGCAGGGTGACAATATACAGCCTTGACGTACTCCTTTTCCTATTTGGAACCAGTCTGTTGTTCCATGTCCAGTTCTAACTGTTGCTTCCTGACCTGCATACAGATTTCTCAAGAGGCAGGTCAGGTGGTCTGGTATTCCCATCTGTTTCAGAATTTTCCACAATTTATTGTGATCCACATAGTCAAAGGCTTTGGCATAGTCAATAAAGCAGAAATAGGTGTTTTTCTGGAACTCTCTTGCTTTTTCCATGATCCAGTGGATGTTGGCAATTTGATCTCTGGTTCCTCTGCCTTTCCTAAAACCAGCTTGAACATCAGGAAGTTCTCGGTTCACGTATTGCTGAAGCCTGGCTTGGATAACGACCTTATTTGGAAATAGGATCTTTACAGATGTAATTATTCAAGATGACTAAAATAGGATAGGATGAGCTTTAATACAAGAATGACCTGTGTTTTACAGGAAAAGAAGCAAAGACACAAGGAAGAACATCAACTGAAGATTGACAAAGGCATATATACAAAGAAACAAAGATACCATGTGAATTCAGTTCGGTCACTCAGCCGTGTACAACTCTTTGCGACCTCATGAATCTCAGCACAACAGTCCTCCCTGCCCATCACCAACTCCCGGAGTTCACTCAAACTCATGTCCATCGAATAGGTGATGCCATCCAGCCATCTCATCTTCTGTCGTCCCCTTCTCCTCCTGCCCCTAATCCCTCCCAGTATCAGAGTCTTTTTCAATGAGTAAACTCTTCGCATGAGGTGGCCAAAGTATTGGAGTTTCAGCTTTAACATCAGCCCTTCCATTGAACACCCAGGACTAATCTCCTTTAGGATGGACTAGTTGGATCTCCTTGCAGTCCAAAGGAATCTCAAGAGTCTTCTGCAAAATCACAGTTCAAAAGCATCTATTCTTCAGCACTCAACTTTCTTCACAGTCCAACTCTCACATCCATACATGACCACTGGAAAAGCCATAGCCTTGACTCGACGGACCTTAGTCGGCAAAGTAAGGTCTCTGCTTTTGATTATGCTATCTAGGTTGCTCATAACTTTTCTTCCAAGGAGTAAGCGTCTTTTAATTTCATGGGTGCAATCACCATCTCCAGTAATTTTGGAGCCCAAAAAAATAAAGTCTGACACTGTTTCCACTGTTTCCCCATCTATTTGCCATTAGTGATGGGACTGGATGCCATGATCTTCGTTTTCTGAATGTTGAGCTTTAAGCCAACTTTTTCACTCTCCTCTTTCACTTTCATCAAGAGGCTTTTTAGTTCCTCTTCACTTTCTGCCATAACGGTGGTGTCATCTGCCTATCTGGGGTTATTGATATTTCTCCTGGCAATTTTGATTTCAGCTTGTGTTTCTTCCAGCCCAGCATTTATCACGATGTACTCTGATATAAGTTAAATCATCAGGGTGACAATATACAGCCTTGATTTACTTCTTTTCCTATTTGGAACCAGTCTGTTGTTCCATGTCCAGTTCTAACTGTTGCCTCCTGACCTGCATACAGGTTTCTCAAGAGGCAGGTCTGGTGGTCTGATATTCCCATCTCCTTCAGAATTTTCCACAGTTTATTGTGATCCACACCGTCAAAGGCTTTCGCAGTCAATAAAGCAGAAATAGATGTTTTTTTTCTGGAACTCTCTTGCTTTTTCCATGATTCATCGGATGTTGGCAATTTGATCTCTGGTTCCTCTGCCTTTTCTAAAACCAGTTTGAACATCTGGAAGTTCACAGTTCCCGTACTGCTAAAGCCTCTCTTGGAGAATTTTAAGCATTACTTTACTAGCATGTGAGATAAGTTCAATTGTGTGGTAGTTTGAGCATTCTTTGGCATTGCCTTTCTTTGGGATTGGAATGAAAACTCATCTTTTCCAGGCCTGTGGCCACTGCTGAGTTTTCCAAATTTGCTGGCATATTGAGTGTAGCACTTTCACAGCATCATCTTTCAGGATTTGAAATAGCTCAAGTGAATTCCATCACCTCCACTAGCTTTGTTCATAGTGATGCTTTCTAAGGCCCACTTGCCTTCATATTACAGGATGTCTGGCTCTAAGTGAGTGATCACACCATTGTGATTATCTGGGCCGTGAAGATATTTTTTGTACCGTTCTTCTGTGTTTTCTTGCCATCTATTCTTAATGTCTTCTGCTTCTCTTAGGTCCACACCATTTCTGTCCTTTATTGAGACCATCTTTGCATGAAATGTTCCCTTGGTATCTCTAATTTTCTTGAAGAGATGTCTAGTCTTCCCTTTCTGTTGTTTTCCTCTATTTCTTTGTATTGATCACTGAAGAAGGCTTTCTTATCTCTCCTTGCTCTTCTTTGGAACTCTCCATTCAAATGGGTATATCATTCCTTTTCTCCTTTGCTTTTCACTTCTCTTCTTTTCATAGCTATTTGTAAAGCCTCCTCAGACAGCCATTTTGCTTTTTTGCATTTCTTTTTCTTGGGGATGGTCTTGATCCCTGTCTCCTGTACAATCTCACGAACCTCATCCATAGTACGTCAGGCACTCTGTCTATCAGATCTAGTCCCTTAAACCTATTTGTCACTTCCACTGTATAATCATAAGGGATTTGATTAGGTCATACCTGAATGGTCTAGTGGTTTTCCCTACTTTCTTCAATTTAAGTCTGAATTTGGCAATAAGGTGTGAAGATATCATGTGAATATGAATACCATGTGAAGATGAAGGTAAATACTGAAGTCCTGCTACCACAATCTAGAGAATACCTGAAGCTACCAGGAGCTAGAAGAGGGAAGGAAGAGCCCCTTCCTAGAGTTCAGAGGAGCACAGCCTTGCCCATATCTTGATTTCTGACTTCTGGCCTCAAACTGTGAGAATAAACTTCTGTTGTTATAAGCCATGCAGTTTGTGGTTCTGTGTTATGGCAGTTCAAGCAACCTAAAATAACACACTTAGTGATCAACACTCACCTTCCCTGCTAGACTGTAAGTTTCATGATGGCAGGAAACTTGTGTACTTTTGCTCACTATTACATTTCTAGCGCCTAATCCACAATAGGTACTTATTATTTCACCCACATAAAACACTGGCTTATATTTGGTTTTAATACAAAACATATAAAATGTCAGTGTGTTCTGAAAGCAACTTTAACACTGATTTAATAATAGGTGATGTACTATTGAAATTGACATAGAAATAAGTTTGATATAGCCCAAACGACTATACTGAGCAACTGTCCTTTCACAGCATAACATACTATAATAGAATATAATAGTGGAGAAGGAAAAAGCAACCCACTCCAGTATTCTTTTCTGGAAAATTTCATGGATAGAGGATCCTGGAGAGCTACCATCCATGGGGTCGCAAAGGAGTCGGACATGACTTAGTGACTAGAAATATATAATATAAATCAGTTTTAATAAATAAGGTGAAATTTTATTGAAGGAGAAAGGCAGGTTTTTCATTCAGCATTTTACATATAATTTTAAATACTGTAGTGTATTAAGATTCAGTGCAAAGTGAGGTTCCTATTGGTATAGAGAATTGATCTCAGTAGGCTCCATTTTTCCAGGTTCTGATGCGGTACTTAGCACATTATAAGGTTCCAGTTTGACTCAATCTCTGATGACTATACAAACAGCATTTTTAAAAAGTACAGTCAGAAAGCTATACATTGTTCTGTGGGGAAAGATTATGTCATAAGAAGAAAGACTGCCTATCTCATGACATAATATAAATATGAAAATAATGAAAAATAGATTTAAACTACTAACAGTATACTTATTTCCAGATCTGCTATTATTACTGCACTCTATCAGTGAATTTCACATGTGAGAGACAGGCTACCACAGTGAATATGAGCTCTTGCTCTTGAGACAGATTACTTGAATTTCAGTGATACTTTTAAGTTAGATAAAAATCAAAAATACCTTCCAAATAGGGTTGCTGTGAAGATTACTATGTTAATTCAAACAAATTGCTTGGAAATGTGTCTAGAACATACTATGTACAAATTGATGCTCAATTGTAAAACTGCAGGGGGCATCGAAAGTGTGACATTTCATAATGTCCAAGGCAAACAACATTACAGTTTTTCTTTAAAAATGATAGTGTCTTGGCTATTATAAACAGTGCTGTGATGAACACTGGGGTATACCTGTCTCTTTCAATTCTGGTTTCTTTGGTGCATATGCTGGTACGGGGAGGGAGGAGGGTGGGGGTTTCAGGATGGGGAACACATGTATACCTGTGGCAGATTCATGTTGATGTATGGCAAAACCAATACAATATTGTAAAGTAATTAACCTCCAACTAAAATAAATAAATTTATATTTTAAAAAAATGATACAGTCTTTGGCTATAATAAAATGTTTTATTTCATTCAACTCTTTTTCCTTATACTAATCCAGTCTCTGAATTTGCTTGATAGCACAATCCTATTAACAAAAGACTTTCAAGCTAATATATCAACATAAACATGCATTTCCGCACAGAATAAAACAGTATAAAAACATTTTAACTGAGACAATCACAAATATAAAGATTACTTTCCATATTTCCACTTGCTCCCTATAAAGTATAATATATTGTACACTTTCTAGGGTGCATGCCCCCTACTCTATAGACCACTGCATTACACAGTTTTAGAAGCATAGAACCAAGTCTTTATTGCCTTCCACTGTATTAATAGTGAGTGCAGAATCTGATACACAGAGGTAACCAATTGTATTGCAGAAAGATAGAAATAAATGGATATATACATATATACATATATATATATATACCCCAGAAAATAAATAATTTTTTTAAGCATCATACATAATTATCCAGAAACTAAGTTTTAATTAACTAGACAGGAACTCAGTCTTCAAATTCTCAATCCAGTTCTCTTTGACTTATGCCAACTTAACCATCTAAATATACAGATGAAAGATACAATACAATCTATGCAAATATATGGACAATATAATCAGCATTTAATGCAGATGAATGGAAAATAATTTGTTACTGAGACTAATACACAAGTTTATAATGTATTTTACTAGAAAATTATCAGTGTTCTAAATTTCAATCCTAAGTACCTAAATATTTTAAAAAATTATCTGATAGCATTGTTAAAAATAGAAAGAAAATATTTAACCAGAAAGTAGCTTTTCTAAATGATTCTAAGTAAAGTTAGATATAGGAAAAATGTCTGGGAAAATATAACAAAATTTCCAAGAGTATTTTACATGTGTATGTATGATATTTACTTTCTAATTTTCTAAAGTTTCAAAACTAACATAAATTAATAGCAATGTATATTTGTCTGTGTCTATCTATCAATTAACTACCTACTTATGTCCCAGTAATCTATTCATTGTTCTCGATAACAAGAAGTTAAATTTATAGAAAAATAAATCCATTAAAATCCAATATTCAATTGTGAAATCAATGACATCTACTTCTTTTTAAATATCTACTATAATTGAAAAATAATAATCTACCTTTTACCTTGGATTCTGAAATTATAAAAATATCTGTAGGGTGTTAATGTTTATAGCTAATGGAATGGATCAAGTAATTACGACACAACAATAATTACAACTCTTCTTTATTACATTTCATTTTAATTACTATTTTTCATCTTTTATTTGAAAAATATTTTCCTGTCTCTCCACTTATCTTGTGATACTCTCCTTGAGGATAACTTTCATCAGGCTCAAGCAAGGAGAATAGGTGTGATTTCACACCCTGATGACTAAGCAACTACTAGAGGAGAAAAGGAAAATCATCAGATCATGTTACCACCCTGTTTAATTCATATTTGATGAATAAACACATGAGTACATTTGCCAATTTTTAATGAGAGACAATTGCTAAAATAAAAATCAAATCACTTAGATTCCTCCCTATTGGCAAAATGCAATCTTATTTTCACAGACAGTCTTCCTTTCATTGAAAATCATAGCTGTCCCTTCCTCTTTTTTATGAATCAATTTGCAAAAATAGTAATTTTTATCTTTATGAGCCAATTTATTTAATAGAAAATAAAGCAGTGTATTTTACTTTATATTTGTAGAAATCTCTGTCACACAATTTGTCCCTCTGAATTTATATTAAAGTTATTGAATTCTAATTTCATTGTGTGAAATATTTGGCACACAAAATAGATATGAGGGATTTATAGATAGTAACAAGTTATGATTAAATGCAATTATTCTGTTCTTCATATGCTTCTGTAAGTCTTTAATAGTTTGTATTTTTAATTTATTCAAATAGTATTCCTATTGATCTGTCAAACCTATAAAATCATGTGATATAAAATTAAAATTTATAAAAGCTATAATATTTATTTGCCCAGTAATATTTACTTTTGGAAATGTATATTTAATTTCTAATTTGAGATCTTTTTGTTATTAAGTATAGATTTAATATAAACAGTTTAAAGGACAGAATGAAGAACATGTATTTTGCTAGTAATTTCTAAAATTGGCATTGTATACTTAACAGAACTCTCAGTTATAGTATTCTCTGTAAAATGGAAAGGCTTATAGCATTACTATTATAAAAATATGTAAGTAGATACCACTTACTTAATATGTAAGTAGATACCACTTACTGTGATTGTGACTGTAATACAACTTAGGACAAAATTAGACTGAAGCACTCATAAGCTTTCATAATCTCTGTAAAGATCTATAGATTCTCTTCAATTCTTCATAAGTGTCACAAAATGGCAGAAATCATGGTCCCTGCCTGATTAAAAATCATATGCTTTCTATATTACAAATACATATTTACATAAAATACAACCTTACATATTTACATAAAATATGACCTTACATATTTACACAAAATATGAGTGCTGAAGAATTGATGTTTTTGAACTGTGGTGTTGAAGACTCTTGCGGGTCCCTTGGACTGCAAGGAAATCAAATCAGTCAATCCTAAAGGAAATCAGTCCTTTAGGACTGATATTCAGTCAAAGGACTGATACTGCAGCTGAAACTCCAATACTTTGATGACCTCATGAGAAGAACTGACTCCTTGGAAAAGACCCTGAAGCTGGGAAAGAGTGAAGGCAGGAGGAGAAGGGGATAGATAACAGAGGATAAGATGGTTGGACGGTATCACCAACTCAATGGACACAGTTTGAGCAGGCTCCTGGAGTTTGTGACGGACTGGGAAGCCTGGCATGCTGCAGTCCATGGGGTTGCAAAGAATCAGACATGACTGAGCAACTAAACTGAATAGAACTCATGACCTTACAAGAAATGTGATGCAGGGATTTTATTTTTAGCCATACAGATTTTGTTTCTAGCTTCTGTTTTGTAATGAATTAGACTGACTTCCTTTATTCTCTAGATCCAAAAGTTCCTATATTTTCTCAGCATAAAGACCACCTTAATCCTTAAAAATATTCCTCATCTCTTCAGATCCCAGATACTCCAGAATAGCTTGTATCTACATTTAAAGTTTTTTTATTGAATACACACACACACACACAGACACACACACACACACATACACACACAGAGTTTAGTTAGTCTTGGGTCAAACTGGTGATGATAGAGTAGAAAGTTCTTTACAAATCATACCAAAGGGCTGCTCAACGTCTCCTTTCTGTTCACACATCACAAGGTGCTTTTCTCATTGCCCCTCCCATTCCCTGTTCCTCTCCTCTGCAGCACGGCCAGCAATTAAGGGAAAATAAATTTAGACGCACCAGCATTTTACCAAAAAGACATATTAAAAGGTTTCAGATCTTTTCATTTTCTTGTACTCGCCCTGAAAATAATCTGAGAAAGATGAGAGGATAGCCTACACGTTATGAACTGTCTAAAGCTGAAAGCCAACCCTCTACAAATGTGTGCTGCAAAGCCCAGTGATTAGAAAATGTACAGCTTCTCTTATCTTATTTCTATAAAGGAAAAACCCAATAACGCATGCTGGAATATGATGGTGCTCTCTCAGCTATAAATAACTTGCAGATAATTTATCATCTGCTTTAGTTTGAGAATTTTATTACTCTTAATAGTTAGTAAATAGAATATTGCAAACACTCAAAATGAACAAAGCTGGGGGAAGAAATTTTAAAGTGAATTGAAAATATAAAAAATATCCTAAGACCTGAATTTTACTAAAATAATATTTTTAGTAAAAAGTATCTTTTTTTCCTGCCTTGGTGCACTATGTAATGTATATAGAAACACACCATTTGATACAAATTATTTAGTCTAATTAACTAGTTCTGTTCTGTTACCTATAAGAAGAAAAAGGTACATTAATTTGTCTTCATTGAATACTGCTGCTAAGTTGCTTCAGTCGTGTCTGACTCTGTGTTACCCAGAGATGGCAGCCCAGCAGGCTCCTCCGTCCCTGGGACTCTCCAGGCAAGAACACTGGAGTGGGTTGCCATTTCCTTCTCCAATGCATGAAAGTGAAAAGTGAAAATGAAGTGTCTCAGTTGTGCGGACTCTTAGCGACCCCATGGACTGCAGTCCACCAGGCTCCTCAGTCCGTGGGATTTTCCAGGCAAGGGTACTGGAGTGGGGTGTCATTGCCTTCTCCTCATTGAACACTAGTGATAAGCAAATGCACAGTAATGCAAATTTTAATTAAAGGTCCAGACATTGGTAACAAAAATAGGAAAACAGAGAGATAAAAGAATAAATATATTTTTTTTAAATAAAGCCATGATATTTGGGGAAAATAGTTGTGGATTTATATATACATTTCCTAATTCTGAATCTCTATAACTGGCATAGCCATAAATTCTAGAATATAAAAATGAGGTATTCATTATTTCTGTGCTAAACTAAACAAAATGGAATAGACATGGACATATGTATGTTAAATCTTAGTGTTCATATCCACTCTCCATAGTGTTCACAAGACAGCTATGAATTTAAAACAACTCAGAGGACCTTGATAAGTTCTAAAAATTAAATCTTCTCATTTATAAGTCACAATTGTAACAACAGTTAAAGAGTTGCTGAAATAATTAAATGAAATCAAATATTTTAATGAGTGCTCAAAAACTGAAAACTTTCATTAAATGAGTTGATTTCTTCTTAGGATTTGAAAACATGACTTAGATAAGGTTAATCAAAGACACTTAGATGATTTATCAAACTATATTAAATAACTGACAATTACATAGTTGCTATTGTAGAAACTGACTCTGATGGTATCATAATCACATTACAAACAAAATTCTAAACAATGATAAATGGTAATGCCATATATATAAATAATAAGAATACCAAAGCTTATAAATAAAATATGTAATTGAATTTGAATCTCAGAAGTCATTGAGGTATATCATCTGACAATAAGGATGTAATTAGGAAATATGATTTTACTTTCCTGGTGGCTCAGACAGAAAAAGCGTTTGCCTACCATGCGGGAGAAAGTGAAAGTGAAAGTGAAGTCGTGTCCGATTCTTTGCGACTCCGTGGACTGTAGCCCACCAGGCTCCTCTGTCCATGGGATTCTCCAGGCAAGAATAGTGGAGTGGCTTGACATTTCCTTCTCCAGGGGATCTTCCCAACCCAGGGATCGAACCCGGGTCTCCTGCATTTCAGGCAGATGCTTTATCCTCTGACCCAGATTCAATCCCTGGATTAGGAAGATCCCCTGGAGATGGAAATGGCAACCCACTCCAGTACTCTTGCCTTCAGAATCCCATGGATGGGGAAGCCTGGTGGGCTACAGTCCATGGGGTTGCAAAAAGTTGGACACGACTGAGCAACTTCACTTTCACTTTCTTTCTAGTCTATCAGTGTTAAACCTTTGATACACTTCTCATAAAAGTGCATACTATCACCCTGTATTTCATGCAACTATTTACCTTTACATCTTTTTTATTTTGTAAATTACCTCATGTTTATACATTTACTAGCTCAACCACTTGCTTTGCTACTCAAAATAATAATTTTAAAAAAGCATGAAATGCATTACTACCCTTAATTTCTACATGAAATAATACATTGAAAGCATAGTTGAAAAGGAAATTAGCCAAGTTAACTAAATTGCCTCATGAGGCAGAACCTAGAACTAGACATTTTTTCTGCTTACCACATAGAGTCTTACATTTTCATCCCTTCTGTAGATGTACTCTACTAAATTTTAAGATTATGTCCTTTAGTTATTTTGTACCTAAACTTTTTTTACTAATGTCATTTTTCTTTACAATGAAACAAATGCATTTTTACTAGCTTTCCAAAGGACTACTTGAAGGCAGGGGTGGGATGAAGAGGCGTATTGGGAAGAGAAACTAAGAAAGGACAGAGGAGAACAGGGTCTTGTCTCTCACACTAAGTATCAATGTGTGACATCTAAGCATCCTTCTGGACCAAGACCATTGATACCAAACCAGATGCGGTTTATTCTAGGACAGTGAAAGTCATCTGTGGCTCTTAGGAAAGCTAGATTCCTGGACCTCACCATTGATATTAAGATTTAGTAGTTATGAAGTGAAGTCCAGGATGTTATTTTCCAAATCTTCAGGTGATAATTATGATCACCTAGTTTGGTATCTGTATACCACAGGTCTTCAGTTTTCCTGCAAAGGATAAAACAGGCGATTCACTCATAGGCCATATATAAATGCTAAATTTTATAATCAATTATCTGGCCTATCTTTCATTGGACTCCCTAAAGCACCTATACTCTCTTTTATTTGGCATCTCTCATGTTCTGTCTGAAAAGCAGAAGTCCATGTATTGGCTTTGGAAAGGAGGAAAAACATCTCTTCTTTAAGTATCAATAATGGTAAAAATGATAACTTTGACTATGTGCCAGTCACTGAACCAGAGAATTCCCTTATATTATTTTACCCTTAAAACAGTCCTGTTCACATGTACCCATTTTAAAGCATCTCATCAGAAATTATATATAATTTACGCAATATGATTAAAATAGTGAAGTCGCTCAGTCATGTCCCACTCTTTGCAACCTCATGGACTGTAGACTGCCAGGCTCCTCTGTTCATGGGATTTTCCAGTCAAGTGGATTGCCATTTCCTTCTCCAGAGGATCTTCCCAACCCAAGGATTGAACCCGGGTTTCCTACATTGCAGGCAGACTCTTTACCATCTTAGCAACCAGGGAAACCCATGGTTAAAACAACACTTGCTATACATCAGAAGCTAGATGAATTACAACTTTTGTTATTTTTAGGTATAGACTTAGTTATAGAAACAGAGGTTAAATAACTGGCCCAGGTTACATACCCAGAATTTAAACAAAGGTGTCACTACTTCCTGGGATTATCCCAGGCAAACCAGAATAACAATTAAACATTCTATAATAATTATTTTTTTAAAAAAAAGGAAGGAGAATGATTAGAAGCAGAGGAGAGAGTGAAACACTGTCAAAATGCTCTAGATGTAAAACCCAGCAAAATGTTTCACATCCTCAGGAAAAAAAAAAAAAAACCTGCAGTTCTACAGTTGTCCTAATTCTAGTCAGGTTTTTCCAAGCTAAAAATAACCAAAATTAACTCATTAAATGAAGCATAAGATACATTTATTGGAAGACTATTAGGTAGCTGACAGATTCAAAGGTGACCCTGTTAGAGGAGGCTTGTTGAGGAACCAAAACTGGCAATGTTTGGGCAAAATTCTGCCACTAAAATAGCTTGGAACACTGCAGCTGGATCTTCAGCCCCAGGAACTTTTCACAGACGAGGCTTGGCTGCTGTGTGGCCACTGGAAACACACTGTGGCTCCCTTCTCCTCTTCATCTACTGAAGCTGCCTCAAGCGATCTCCCCTGGACCCTGTGCCTCTGCATTCTCCTGCCTCTGAATAGCCCTTCTTCCATGATGCAGCTAAACTCAAGCTGCCAAAAGGTGGGGAGAAAGAATAACTGCATCCATTTTATTACTGCATATTCTTATTGTTGATCCCATATCACTGTTGTTGAAAAATGGCAAAGCAGAACATTAAATACATCTGTAGATAACATTCTCATAAGAACCAACAGATCCTAAAGGAAAGTGGGTGTCAAGCCAGGGTGGAGAATGAAGAAACAATCCAGGCCGATTCCTATCACTCTAAATGTTTCATCCAAGTCAGAATTATCATCCAAGTCAGAATAATTCTAAGAGTTAAAGGCAGTGCCTTACCAGGACAACAATCTAAACTGGGATAATCCCAGGCAAATCTGAATGTACCATCATCTAGTTGTTTAAACTGATATACATTCATATATTAGCTTATATTCTTCTTTATTGCCTAAGAAGAACTAATGATTTTCTTTCCCTTCCTTCCTTACCTTTTCCTTTCTTTCTTTCTCCATCCTTTCTCTCTCTTTCTTTCTCTGTCTCTCTCTCCTTCTCTCTTTCTTTGTGTCTGCATATGGGTGTAATCAGTGGTGTGCAACTCGCGACCCCATGGGCTATAGCCCACCAGTCAGGCTCCTCTGTCCATGGAATTTTCCAGGCAAGTATACTGGAGCAGGTTGCCATTTCCTTCTCCAGGGGATCTTCCCAACCCAGGGATCAAACCTGTGTCTTTTGCATCTCTTACACTGGCAAGTGGATTCCTTATCACTGCCCCACCTGGGAAGCCATCTCTCTCTATTTATTTTTAATTCCGAGGATTGTGGCCATCCAGTGGAACGTTGGCCATTAAGTTGCTTCGGATTTCTCAAAATCTTTCCAGCATTATTTTCAGATCTCTGATATTATATCTGGTGGCTGAGGTGGGGGGAAGGGGAGTTCTCAATTGCTTTTCAAGTAAATCATCATTTTGCTGTCTGGATCTGGCCAGAACTGCTAGTAGAATTTTATGTGCTGCCTGAGAAACAGACATGCAGACAGCCTGAAACTGGAAAAATAATATGCTCTCTGTTCATCTAGAAAACAGTGAGAGTGTAGCAAGAGAGGAATTAGAGAGAAAGAGAGAAGGAAGGAGGCAGGAGAGCTGTTAGAGGGGTAGACAGAGAGAGAGGAGGTGTGTGCTTGATTTTACTGTGTGTGAACATGTCTATTTGCCTGTGTCCAAGAACAGATATTCTACTTATTTTATGCAAGGTACTGAGAGAAAAGAGATGAATTTCTCACAAGACCTATAGTTTCTATAGCTGACGTAATTGTATTGGCACTTTATTAATAAATCAAAATAGTTGGTATATTTAATGCCTATAAGGTGAATAATTACTCATAGTATTGCATATATACAGAGAAGGCAATGGCACCCCATTCCAGTACTCTTGCCTGGAAAATCCCGTGGACGGAGGAGCCTGGTAGACTACAGTCCATGAGGTTGCTAAGAGTTGGACACGACTGAGCGACTTCACTTTCACTTTTCACTTTCATGCATTGGAGAAGGAAATGGCAACCCCCTCCAGTGTTCTTGCGTGGAGAATCCCAGGTTCGGGGGAGCCTGGCAGGCTGCCATCTATGGGGTCGCACAGAGTCTGACACGACTGAAGTGACTTAGCAGCAGTATAGCGTATATAAACTGAATTATTGATACAGTATTTTAATTAAAATAATTTAACATCATAAGTAAACAATAATCTCAGCAGTTTTTTTCCTTACATTATCAAATCATGCTTACAGCTATGTTAGGCACTGTACAAAGAGGATCAATCTGTTTTGGTTCACTATTATTACTACTATGACTATTATTTAGGTCACGAACCCTTTCTGTGAAATAATAGGCTACCAGATTGTCTTAAATGTGGCTCTTCAGGACAGCAATATGTAACAGGCAACATCTGAAATTTTATTAATATTATTCTACCTAAAATAAAAAGCAAAAACCTTGGAAGTTTTTGAGTAGCAGCACATATCATAGTATCAACTCCTCTAAATCTTGATCCATAAAAAATGCATCTTTCATGTTGTATCAATAATTTCACAATGATTAGTAATACATTCCCCCTAGGAAACCTAATCCCAATTTCTATGGAGGAAACTCCATTAAATTTTAGTAAAACTGGGAAACTTGAGTCTCATATATTTTTTAACTATTCTCTAATATCATGTGTCAATCATGAAATTAATGGTTCGATTTCACAATTTCACATATTTTTTATTTTGTGTTATAGCTATTTTTGTTTTAACAAATAATGGTCATCACAGTCCACTTTCCTTTTGCTTAATAATGCAGTCCCTGAAAATGTCAATAACAACTTAACTATAACAACTATAACAACTATACAACTATACAACTATAACAACTAATTGTAAGATAACTATGACATAAATGGGGTATTAAGAATCATAAATCTAGTAGGTTGGAGGTACTTAGAAGAAACCAAAAATATCAAATTCAAGAATAAAAACTGACACTTTCACAGCCAAGAGTGATAATATAATAGGCCATGGTTAGACAGCAAGGCTATGCTAGCTCCATATTACTACATGTTATCTCATGTGACTGAAGTAGAGAATGGCCAAGAATAATTATTTGAGGAAGTACACAAATAAACTATATAGCAAATACATCATATCTGTTTTGCATTTCTGTACTAACTTGTCGGTTGGTAAAATTTTAAAGTGACTTTTGGTTAATAAACTGTGATAACCCTATAGCTGACAAATTTATTAATGCATGATTATTTGCTATGCCTGTCTATATGAGCAAGAGGAAATGTTATGTCTCCCCCTAGTGTAAATATTAACTTTGTAACACCAGAACTGTAGTGATCCAAGACACTGCAAAGGAATCACAGCTACTGAAATTATTGAAGAGAGTTAAAAGAAATTCCAAGCTTTTCTTAAGAACCAGCATCCTAGGAGTACAAAATATAAGTTTCATGTACTTTATGAGCCAAAGGAATCTCTTATATCTAAAGTATTCATAAGATTTTCATTTCTTTGTCTACTGGAATATTTAGAGCCCAATCCATTTTTAAGGGAGATTTTATGACTCTCGGGGTGAAGATAAACATGTAAGAAATGTCATGGATAAACAGGGATAAAAAAGAAATCTTGATACTATTCAATACTAAAACTGTCCAAATTATGTAAATTTATACATACTGAGGGGCTCAGTTGACAAAGAATCCACCTGCAATGCAGGAGACCCCGGTTCGATTCCTAGGTCTGGAAGATCCCCTGGAAAAGGGATACACTACCCACTCCAGTATTCTTGGGCTTCCCTTGTGGCTCAGCTGGTAAAGAAACTGCCTGCAATGTGGGAGACCTGGGTTCTATCCCTGGGTTGGGAAGAATCCCTGGAGAAGGGAAAGGCTACCCACTCCAGTATTCTGGCCTTAGAGAAGTCCATGGACTAAAGTCCATGGTGTCACAAAGAGTCAGACATGACTGAGCAATTTTCACTTCACTTCCCTTCATACATACTGAATTGAATAGATGAGATTCTAGATATGAATGTTCTAGCATGAAATATTGTCAACAGCTACCCTCATTTATTGGGAGTTTATTAGTGTCAAACCTTGAGTGAATTACTTTACTTGCTTCATCTCATTTGATATGTAAATCTGTTTCCTAGGTAGGCATTGATATTAATATCATCTCTCTTATTTAAGGATCATGTAACTGATGGAGAGGTGAACTTTACCAAGATTATATAGCTAGTGACAGGTTGTGGAAGATTTATCTTTTCTGATCAGTTACCTCTTTATTATTATTATTATTAACATAACACTTTTTTTCTTGAGCTTAGTAATGTGCCTGGCTTAATTAATACTGTTTCCATTCTTTCCTGTATTTGAGTGGTCCTATAACACTTCTTCAGCCCAAGAGATATAAGCAAACACTCTTGAGTAGGACGTCTTTAAAACAAAGAATATTCAACTTTTCATCTGTCCTCTTTACTCATTTTTTCTACCTTAGAATGTAAATGGCTGGAGCACTAAACACCTTACAAATGAAGGGAAAAATACAAATAAAATCAGGGTCTTTAGTCTTGATATTCTTAAGCTACTTTATATCAAAATACACATAGTTTCATATTTTAAGTATATTAAAATTTTTATATAAAATGCTATATAGGTACAAAGTTGATATTTGGGATTCTGGTTACTAAAAGTCTTACTCTCTATTAATTGATACAGGGGATTATTTAGGATCTGAGCCCAGGTCCATCTGGTTATAAAGTATGCTTTCAACCAGCATATTTCCCCTGATATGCTTGGAGGCCACTATATCATGTCATTTGAGACCCTTTCATTAAACAAAGAGAGAATTCCATATTATATCCCATCTTCCTGTCTTTGACCACTTGTAAGTAAAATCAGGTTCAAATCTCTCATCATTAATCCCTTCTTTCTCTGTAATTGGTCTCACTTCTTCCTCTATTACTTATTGTTCAAAACTCTTGCTTTTCCATAATTCAATGAGTTTGGCAACTTTTGAAATTCCCTCTAAACAAAATTGGCTTGTTTCACATCAAATTCTTTAGGTGTTTCCTATCTGAAGGACAAAAACAAGGCGATTTGGCTAGGGTAACCTTGAATCACTGTTAATGCACTGACCTTCCCCAAGCCCCTACTCCCAGGGGCTGAATATGGAAGGAAATTTGTGCACTAGAACTAACAATGCCCCTCTGACATGGTAATTCAACAAAAGTCAGGAGAAAGATCCGAAGCTCAGAATAGGGTTGTGTATAATTCAGATGGTAAAGAATCTGCCTGCAATATGGGAGAGAACCGGGATTTGATCCCTAGTGTGGGAAGATTTCCTGGAGGGGGGTGGGGGGACACTGCAATCCACTCCAGTATTCTTGCCTAGAGAAATCTCCATGGACAGAGGAGCCCAGCAGGCTACAGCCCATGGGGGTTTGCAAAGAATCAGACACTTCTGAGTGACTAAGAACGCACATAATTCAGTCTTAAAGGAGGCATCCAAGTTGCCCAAGAACTCTTGAGTACCTCCCACAGGATTTCTCCTCTGTCCTGGTTCACCATACCACTGCTAATTACTATCTGCACTGGGATTATCAGAACCCACTTTAAACAACCCTGTATTTCTAATAATATCAGTTGCCACAAGAACCCCAGAATTCCCCAATTTTTCTTCATTTCCTGGACTTCAATCTCCACTGGATTATGTTACATCCTCTTTTATGACAAAATTCTCTATATCATTACAGGTCTTAAAACATTTGGATTGTGTCTTGAATTCAGAAGAGTACTTTATCAATGAAATCTCTATAGCTTCAGAGTTTTCACTGAAGTTTCACTTCACCATTTTGCTCCCACTGAAGTTTGTCTCTCTTGAAAATCCTTTCTTCTGAATCTCTCTCAAGAGACAGGTGACTGTTTATCTCCAAGAGTCCTCCTAAGGAAGTGCCAGCACAAGATAATATTGTCCACACTCCAGCTTGGTAATCTTCAATCATTCTCCTCCCTTCCCTCATCTCTAAAACTCCCCAGCTTTGGAATTCGTTTCCGTGAAATGCTCCTCTGATGGTCTTGCAACCATCCATGTCATATTTGAGAAAGGAAAGAGCAGCCCCTGGGAAACGTCAGGCACACTTGTCTAGTTCCAAAAGTAAGGTATGGTTCTGTGATCAAACATACACAGGCTCACAGGTCCACTAATACCAGACAAGGTCACTGATGAGTACAAAGTTAAGTAGGAAAAAACAAGACCACTTTGCAATCGTGTTTGGGGATAGACAAAAACAAACACACTGTTTTTGTTATGAAACATCCCCATCTGTCAGCCAAAACAAGCAAAAGCTGCTTCCTTACCAACTACAGCTTTACCCTAACTCTGTTCCTCTTGCCTATTAGAGAAAAAGCATTAAGAAAACCAATCACAGAACTGGCCCTTCATTCTCAAAGAACAACCCAGAATGAAACAGTATTTTAATAAACTTCAGAAAAGCACCTTACACAATCCCCAAACCTATAAAATTCGCCCATATTCCCTCTTCATGAGATGTATCAAGGTTGCCCTTGGAGTGCACTTCATCTTGTTCCAACAAGGACCAGTATGCAGCATGTCCTGCTTGGTTCAACTAGTGTGATGTACTGGTAGTTTCTGGCTGGTAGTATATTTTTCATGAAGACTTTTTTTTTTAATAAAACTTAAGTTCTTCATTACACAGCCACCCATTAAAGGCAACTTTCTTAAATTTAGGTTACCAAAATGTATACTTTTGATATTAAGTTTTAAAATACTTTCTCTCATTTAAAGTTGGCCTGATTTCTTAATGTACAATAAATGCATGTATGATTAGTTATTTAAGTTGAACAGATAAGAATATATTTTACAGTTTTATAAAGGTTTATGGGAAAAGGCAGGCTTCCTTGATAGCTCATTTGGTAAAAAGCTCAGTTGGTCTCCTGCCTGCAGTGCAGGAGACCCTGGTTTGATTCCTGGGTCGGGAAGATCAACTGGAGAAGGGATAGGCTACCCACTCCCAGTATTCTTGGGCTTCCCTTGTGGCTCAGCTGGTAAAGAATCTGCCTACAATGCAGGAGACCTGGGTTCCATCCCTGGGTTGGGAAGATCCCCTGGAGAAGGAAATGGCAACCCACTCCAGTATTACTGCCTGGAGAATCCCATGGACAGAGGAGCTGGTGTGTCACAGTCTATGGGCTCACAAAGGGTCAGACACACCTGAGCAATTAATTCTTTCACTTCACTTCACTCTGGTTGACACCTAAAACCAGTCATCACACTTAGCATAGCTCATTTTTCTAAAGCTATGTAAGTAAAGACTGTTTTCTTACTATTTGAGTATAGCATTGTCATCATAAACATTTAATACATTAAATGTACTTACACTTAGGAAAGTATATAACTTTTTTCTAATGGTGCCAAACCATTATGAAGGAGTCCAGAGTACTACATCAGGTAATGGACTCTGCTATTTTGACAACTAGGATTGAGTTTTAATTATTTATTATCCCACTTTATCTTATACTGTGCTAGGAAGTATAGTGTAATACATTTATAAAATTAACAAAACTTTGCCAGTTGAAAACACAATCACAATATTGTATACATGCTAAGAATTTTCTCAGAAGCAAAGGATAATTTAGATGAGATAAAACAGATCAAATGGTTCCAGGCTAAGATTTTAGAGAACAGAATTAATAAAATTATTAACTTTGTGGTCTGAGCCACCAGGGAAACCCCAAGAATACTGGAGGGGTAGATTCAAGTCTCCCGCATTGCAGGCAGATTATTTACTGTCTGAGTCACCAGGGAAGCCCAATATTGTAATTAGCAGTATGAAAAAGTGACAGATATAAATAATTTTGCTATGAATTGTGGCTTCAGCATACTACAGGTTAAAAAGATTACTTTTTCTTTCTCTCTGAAAGGATTACTCAAACTCTTTATACAACAACTGCCTTCAATAATAATATCTCAGGTAAATAAGATCACTGGAGAAAATTATTTCAACCCTGTATTATGGTTACATTTATTAAAAAGTATGATTTCTTCTGTATATAATACTTTCAAAAACTATTTTCTAAGTATACTATATGACTTAAACATGTATATTAAAAGTATGTTAAAGAATAAAATTATATTCAAAATTAATTTTTTTAAAAAACCAAAAACAACACAAATTACCAAAAACACCAGTGGTCCCAGTGAAAGTTTGCCTAGATATATGATCTGGAAAATACTGTAAAGCAGTCCAGCCAATATATAGTAAACAGTACAGAAAGATGAACATGCGGAAAACTTTTCAGAAGACTCCTGTCTACCTAAAAGTTGGTACTATGAAGGGCAGAATGACGGAAATGTTTCTGTCTACCCTTATGTAAAATTTGGTTCTCAGACTAAACAAGGGATGGAAAATTCAAGTGCCTTCATTGATCAGGACTGTATAACTAGATAAATAAACTTATATAACAGTAAAAACAAAAATAGTATAAACAGTAGCAAACTGTGAAGTGTATTCCTCTTTGAATGGTATTTAAGCTCAAATATGTTAAAATACAGTGCATACTCAAGAAACTACTTCTGCCACCTGAATTTGGTCCTGCATACAACCATCTGAAACCTCTGGATTAGTGGTCTCCAAAACTCTTGCTGTATTTTCAGCAAAAAAATAGTAACAGTCATCAATAAACCAGAAAATACTGGTGCATAACAGAGAAGTTATATCACAGGATAGCGTGTCACTATTTGAATTTCAACTATCAAAAATAACTTATACAATATTTGATAAACCAAAAAGGACATGTTGGAATCATGGCTATTACTTGACAACATTTGTCTTAAAATACTGCTTACATTTTTGAATAGGTTATAATATCAATATTTCAATCTTATTATCCTCACTCCAATAATGTGTTCTGAAAATGCACGTGCTGTAAAGCTCTGCTGGAATAAAAAAACAAGTACGACAAAGAATATATGACACCTCAAGTTCAGAAAAGTGAGACACAAGATGGTCTTTGACTCTCAATGCATGATAGTGTAAAAGAAACTTGGAAAAAATATATAACTGACTATACGACTAAGTCTATAGTGTGGGGAAGTTTAGTCATTTATTATTCACCCTAATCCACCTTCATTCTTGACCATTCTTGAGGATATTAATCTAACAATGATAACATCTCAGTAGCATAAATTTGACAACTTGTTTCTTTAGTCTTAGGCACAATCCTAAATGTGCCACATAAATGGGTTTTAGTGAGTGGAGAAACCTTTTCAATTATAAACTGTAGGAGATACAGAAACATGTAAGGGAATGACATAATACTATTATAATGATAATGAGAGCAAGTTCATATAGTATATTTCAAAGACCTATCTAATTTTAGTGAGTTCCTGTATACACAAAGGAAAAATCCAAGAAATTTTTCATACTTTCAAAATGAATATATACAAAAATATCTTGAGTAACAAGAACATATAAACTTGTCAAAATTTGTGAATATTTTTCAACACATTCAAAATGAACAGACACATACATGAATACATCTTAACACAATATTTAGTGCATAATGCTTAGCACAGAACCTGTAGTGCCTAGACTAGTGCTTTGCAATTAATGCATCTTAGTAAATCTGAATGAACTAAATAACAATATGTTTAGAAATGATTAATAAGTCAATACATCTTTTCTTAACAAACCTGGTACTAAATATTTTGGAAATGGAGGACAGCCTTCAGAAGCAAGGTTTAGGCAAGACAAAAATTATCCATGTTCACATGAAATAAACAAGAAATAAAATAAATTTGAATTCAAACTATTCTGTGAGTCTGGTACTATTTATTCACACCTAAAGAGAAGTGGAAAAGAAGAATGTCCTCAAACAATAGATGACACCAATACCTCTTTATCAGTATGGAGATTATGGCACCAATTGCTATAGATTCTCTAATTTAGCATAAAAATTATGAAGATAATTTGTCTAGAGTCAGGAAATCTGCATTATAATAATGACTCACTTTTTTACCTCAAATCAGCACTTCTTTTTTCTGAATTTAATAGTCTTTACACAGACATAAAACTCTGGTGAAATAAAAGAATGCTGGCAACTGACAATGCAATAAACAAATTAGTAATGATTTCCAAAGTTCCACAAACTCCAAATTCCATAATAAAAGTGATTACATACATATGTAAATTATTTTTTAAACTATTTTTTAATATTTTGTATTACAATTTTTAAATAATTAGGGCAAAAAAACTTTTGTGGATCGATTATAAAATATAAATATAAGAGAATGTCTTTATCCAATAAACAAATGCATACACAATGGTGGTTTGAGATAATCTAAGTAAAAACAATGAGAATACATGATGCTAAACTTTATTCACTGTTATTAAACCACATAACTTATTTAGACATATTCTGGAACACTAATAAAATATTAGCTAATTTTTTAGTCCATGGAATTAAAGCTATATCACAGATATGATACTGTTTACAACAGAAATCATCACAAGTAGAGTGACCTTTGTCTTTGAAGCTAAGACCTTGCAAAATGGAGATTTGTGTATTTTCAGTTAACTGTGAAGAGAAGTATATTTAAAGGCTCAGGAATAGGGTCAAGGTTAACAACAGGCTTAGTCATTAATTATCCTCAAAAATGTATTGTGTGAGTGACATAATATGACCTTTGGAAAGGTCTCTACATTTTTATAATCTCCTCAGTATGAATATGAATTCTGGATTTAGGACTAAAGCAATTAATTAATGTCATTAAACATTGAGTTTTATTCTGTAAGTAACTTTATAGATAACTTCTAATTCATGAAAGAACACTGTATCAACAATTATAGCCTATCTTAAATCAGTTCAATAATTTTAAAGACTATAAAATAATGTTTTAAAAATATGAATTTAAAAAATATTTGGAATATCCATTTGCTTTCCAGTGGCTGAAAATAATTGGAATTTCTTTGGGAAAAAAAATCCCTAAATGGATTTTACATTTTAAGTAAAAATTTTTTTTCCTGAAATAGGAAAAAAAATCTTGAGATATTATTAAAATTCTTTAAACCTAACAAATTTTAAAATGCAAAAATGTGATGATGTTTTTAAAGGTAAAGTTCACAATATGTTAAAATCAAATAGGCAAAAAAGTAAAAAAGATCTCATAACTTCACTCTATGACATGACAATAGAAATCCTTACATGAAAATTGTGGAACATATATATTTTGTAAGATAATATTTGTGTTTCTTATTAAGGTTGTTATTTCTAATAAGTCTCAGGTTCAGTTTCCTGTTTTTAGCTTGCAGTAAGTTTTAATTTATAATAAGCTCTCATAGCATCTTACATGCTGTAAAGAATACAGTTTTTGATAAGTATAGAAAAGTATTTAATTTAAAAATTCATTTATGAATATATTTAGAATCTCTTCTATTATAAAAACAGGTTTGAGTCTCATTCTCTTCAATAACAAATCATCAAAAGACACAGAAAGCAAACATGACATATATTACTTTTTAAATTAATATTTTCAATTATGGAGGAACCATATATGAAAATCTACATCATTTCAGTCAGTATAAATCTCTTGCACAGGAAACACAAACTTGGGCAGTTTGTAAGCACAACGTTGAAGGATTAGCTACAAAGTTCACATAATTTTTTTTTACTATAAATAAGAGAAACATGATAGGCCTATTTCTAAGCCTTTTTAATGGAATTTGTTGCTTCTGACATTTGCATATATTTAGATTTATTCCTCTAATTTAGATAGCTTCATTTAAACATCTATCTTAATTTGAAGAGAAAACAGGCAGGTCTACACTTTAACGTATCTTTTGTCAACATGAGTGATAAAGAACTAATCAACTTCAAACATACAACAAATATCAGCCTAATCAAGTTCAATCATTGTTGGAAGCCCAAAGTTGACTTGAGAATCAAGATTACGGAATTTTAACAAGTTGAGTTTTGGCAAATATTTTTTTTTTCCCCTATGAACTTTATTTACTGGTTTTATTACCTACACCATTATTATAATTATGGAGATGAGATCTTGTTCAATAACTCTGTCTTTTCTTATAAGTGAAACATGACTTAAAAAACAAACCAGTGCATACTTTCTTCAAAACAAAGTGTTTCCCCCCTAAAAAAATTACCTTTACATATTGTTGAGTTCTCTGAGTCTAGCCAAAACATTTTCCATCATTCCCTCAGCCTGTGCCTATTGCTCTGTACGGTACTCTACTGGAAGACCACAGAAGAGTATTTTCTTTGATCAACAACAGTAAACAATCTTATCCAGACAAGAATAAAAGCAATAAACCAACTCTGTTTCTTTATGTCTTAAATGAGCTGAGACGAAGGTATCCAAGAGATTTCAAGGTTGAAAAGAAAATAATCAAATAAATCACATCAATGTCAGAATTTACTTAAAACTTCAGAAGAGAACTTTTCATTCTTGGAAAACACATGCACAGCACATTTTTTAAAAATTATGTAGAATATTTTAAGATATATAAAGAAATGCAAGTTAAGAATACTCTACTTTTGGACTGATTGAGTCTGTCCTTACACTTTTCTACTTATTCAGGGCTAAGCAGTCATCACTTTGTATAGTGGGGGTGGGGGGTGTTGCTTGCTAAAGGAACCAGACTTTAGTGATGCATATATTTGCATACTATCACCTCACTCTGGCTCTACTCTGCCTTACTAAGCCTAATAAGTCTTCCCTCCTAATAAGCCTTCCCTATACTTCCTTTTTCTTATTTATTGAAGTGCATACTTCTCAGGAGATAGGAGGACTTGCGAATCAGTTCTGCAAGGAGGTTTTGTAGCTAAGAGGGAATGGGAAAGGAAAAAGTAAGAGCTGTGGCCCTGAACTATCTTAATGCTCAGCACATTTCTCACCAATCAGGAGTCCTTTTCATCCTAGAATGCTGAAAAAAGCAGCTCTGTGGTCCAGTGAGAACCTTCCAGGACTGCACGAGCTCTGTCTGGCACGTTTTTCCTTTTTGGCTCTGATTGTGTCAGAATGCTCACCGCACACACTTATCTACAACCTCTTTTGAGTCAATAGCTTAAAGTTGATGGCCTGGGGTTCTGTAGTCACTCTGTTAAGCTTTGTACTGACAACTTCTCACTACAGAAGTTTGCTGCCAGTCCTTCTAGAGACAGCCTGAACACAAACTCCTGACACCATCACTCAATCCCGCCACTTGCCCCGGGCCACCAGTCACATGGCTCTCTGCCTCCATAAAGACATCCACATCCTTATTCACCTTCAGCTTCCTAAGCCGACGGAGGTTATAGGGTCACTTGGGGTTAGGGTTATTTCCGTTTCTTTCTTAAAAGAGGTCCTGTTAACACAATTTGCATCAAATAAGAAGAAACTGTGGTAATTTTCACCGGTGCAAATGAGGTGGAGAGTCCGGAGCGTTGGGGGAAGCGTAAGCCAAAGCCTTGGATCACAGCTTCCCTGAGATTCCTGCCTTTTTCTACACCAAATTCTCACCCCACGCCCACAAGATAAAGAAACGAATATACTGTAAACCAGACTGAACAGCGACACCCCAAAGCCTCACAGTAACCTCAATCCTCTAAATGCCCTCTTAAAAAGGAGAGAGAGGAGAGAAGCGATTACCAGAGTTTTGTTCCCGTTCTTGCTGAGAGGGCCCCGGAAAACTCCCTTGATGTTGCGAAAGTGTCCGTTGCTGAGATGCGTGGAGCTGATGACAATGTAGTAACACTCCATGGGGCAGCCGCCGCCTCCTCCGCCGCAGCCGCCGCTTCCATGCACCCCGCGCCCGCCGCCGCAGCGCGCCGGGGCCCGGGAGGGTGGGTGAGGGACCCGCTGGGAGGGCGAACCGCCGCCTCTCTCGCACGCCCTCCGGAGACAGGCTCACTACGCGCTTCTGCCCTGCGCGCCGAGGCTCCTCCGCCTCTGCATGCTCGCCGCGCTCTCCCTAGCAGGCTCTGTTGCTCTCCTAATTTCGCCTAAGGGCGATGCGCCCCGCGGGAGGATCCCGGGCTGGGAGGGGCCGGACAGCCGGAGAGGAGCCCAGCGCGAGTTAGTGCCGGCCGCGCGGCCGAGCGAAGCCGGGCAGCGGGAGCCGCCCGAGCGGCAGCGGCGGCGGCGGCAGCAGCATCCCCCGCGCTCCGCGCCCGCACTCGGAGTTGCTGCTGCTGGCAGGCATGAGTGTTATTATATTGAGCGGCGTTGCCGGTCCATTGCACTGAGCCAATGGCAGGGAGCCACTGGGCTGATACTGAGAGCTGTCAGAGGAGTACATCTGTCACCCGCGGCCTCCCCCCCGCACTCCCCCGCCGCCGCCGCCGGGACCCACGGCCGCGCCGGGCCGGGCACGAGTGGGAGCGCGCGGCGAGCGGGCCGCCCCCCGCGCGGCGCCGCGGCGGCTGAGGGCCAGGGACGCGACGGGCACCGCGGGCGGGCGGCAGAGCGGCCCGCGACCGAGAAGTGGGAGACTCCTCTAAGGTGGGGGCGGAGGGGAGAATGTGGAGACACACATTTCTTGCCTAGCAGTCGGGGAAGGGGGGAGGAGACGATAAGGGGGATAAATAAATTAATAATTCAGGATGAAAAGCCAACCGCTTCCAACTGCCGCGTTTCCAGTCAGGTGCCAGCAGCTGCTTCTCTCTTGCGATAGTTGCTACCCATTTGGGTTTGGCTTATTTGATTTTATTTGGTTTTTAATGTGGTTTTTAGGATGGAGACTGAATCCTTTTGAGTCTTAAGAGAAAGAAAATGTCCCTCCACCCACCACCACCACCACCACCCATTTGTAGAGATCTTGTGTTGATAGTTTGAGGGCTGGGGAGGGATACGAGTGAAGTGGCTAAAAGGGAAAAGATTCTTGGCTTCTGTGCTCCTCGACCCGGAGTTCCCCTCACCCACGTCCCCTGAGAACCTGGGTTCTTCCTAAATTGCCAAAGCAGAACGGAAAGCGATGCTTTGCCGCAAAGAAGCTGCTGCTACGAGCTTGCTTTGCATTTCTGTACAGCTCTTTTCCCGCTACAGAGTGGTAGCAAACAAAAGCCTTTGCCCTAGAAGCGACCTGAAAGGAAAATCTCTCTCAAAGGAACTAATGGGTTCGTTAGGCAAGTAGGGATGGGTTCTGCCGCGTTCCCTGAAGAGAAACCACCGCGCAGGCTTGTAAGGGGCCAAGGTAGTCGTCGGTCTGAATGTGCCCTCCTACCCTGACTCTCACCTAGTCAATTCTCTCTTTGTGTAAGTTTAACTCCTTGTAGGTGGTAGGGTGAGCGCATCCCATCAGGTATATATACGACTCATTAGTCCGCACTTAAAAAGATCGATAATAGTGGGAGGCTAGGAGATGGTGCCTTCAATGGATTTACTGAAGGCTTTGTGTTCCTCTTGCCTTGAATGGCTTAATTGGTTAAAGCAGATTCCAGCCATTCTGATGCTCCTGTGTCAGAGCATACTGCACTTTGATCTAAACTATGTTGATCTTGTTTATTTGAAGGTCAGGAATTCAAAACAGTCCATTTTGAGTGTTCCCTATATATGATTTTATATAGCAGTGACTCTGCAAACCACAATATGGTCCTTAAATGAATCTGCCAGTTTGAGTTCACTCTTTGAAAGAGGAAGAGCAGAGAGAGAAAAGGAGTATTTGTAAGAAAGGCGATAGTCATGTGAGTAATTTATAACTTCCAGGGGTGTAAGAAGGGAGTGCTAGATTCATCCAAGGGAAAATCTCCATGTGCCATAATTCAATTCAAACAAAGAAAAAAGTTAGTATGAATTGATCAAAGCTCATTATGAAGTGTCACAGTTATTTAAATGTACTTGGCTAAATTTCTCAGATATCCACTTGGGGGAGTATGGAAGTCCTGGGAGAAAGAGAAAGCAAGAATTTACAAAACTTCTATACTCTGTGGAACAGATCCCTAAATAATTTGTTATAATTCAGTATGAATGCAATCTTATAAAAAGTATTTAAGTGATCTCCTCACCAACTACCGCGTGCAAAGCAAATACGTTTTGGCTCCTTCGATTACAATTATTTTTGTTTTTACTATATGTTTTGAGGATGCAGGCATTCTCTGTACATATCACGTTGGGAACAGTTCATGACCTATATTATTTTCATTATGTCTTTTTAAGTTTTGGAAACTTGCAGTTGTTAGACGGGAGACAGAATCTTCGTTTTTACTGACTGAAACTTAAAGAAATGGAAGATACCCATAGTGAAAGAATCAAATAGTGTAATTTTCCTGTATGTGAAAAGTGAAAGTCACTCAGTCGCATCTGACTCTTTGGGACCCCATGGACTATGCAGTCCTTGGAATTCTCCAGGCCAGAATACCGGAGTGGATACCTCCTCCAGGGGAACTTCCCAACCCCGGGATTAAACCCAGGTTTCCTGAATTGCAGGTAGATTCTTTCCCAGGTGAGCCACAAGGGAAGCCCAACAATATTGGAGTGGGTAGTTTATACAAGTCATATAATCTAAGCTAGGTTTTTTGTAATATTTTTCTCTCAAAATACTTCTTACAAAATATTCAGATCTGTCTGTATCAAGAAGCTCAATTTGCATTTCAGGAACCACAATTACATGGATGCCCCATGGAGCAGAATATCATCTATATGGAATGCCATATTGTGTTTCTAATGGCAAAGTTAATATATAATATATACCATACATATGACATATATTCATGTATATGATGATGTGTATATCCTAAAAATAAACTTTGGTAAAATAATCTCAGAAAAGATTCACTTTACTGTCATAATAGTCTACCTCTGCCACTTACAAGCTTGAGGATGTGATGGGGTAGTTTTTGACTGCAAAATCTAAACCTGTATATAATTGGTGATAAACATAACATAGATTTGTTGCTAATACATGGAGGATGCTGAGAGTTAAAAGGAATGTAGTTTCTTTACATAAAATGTATCCTTTTTTTTTCTCTCCACATGAAGTAATTTATCTCAGCATTACTTGATGCTAAGTATAATCAGCAAGATTCTGCACCTCACCTTGAGCTTGCGCAGACATATTTCAGAAGAAAGTGCAGATTCAATTCCTTTTATTTATACTCATTTCAATCGAGTAGCCATATCCATAATGGTCATTCAAATAAAACTACTAATCACACTATGTGGTATTCATTATTTGTTGCTGTTGAGCTCAGCACTACATCAATCTTAAAATTCAAGAGAAAAGTAAGCCACTATCATGTGTATTCTGGCTTCTAATAACAATAAACAATTCCTAAGCATAATGGAATTCTTCTATTAAAATGTGGAATTTTTTTTTTCTTTGAATTTTGCTAAAAATGAACAGAGAAGTCAAGAAGGAAATCAGGACTTCCCCACCATTTTAGAGAGAAAGCATACCTTTATGTGGCAATAAATTAAAATTAGTAAATGATGATAAGGACTTCGCTGGTAGGTCAGATGTTAAAGAATCTGCCTATAGTGCAGGAAACCCAGGTTCGATCCCTGGGTCAGGAAGATCCCCTGGAATAGGGCATGGCAACCCACTCCAGTCTTCTTGCCTGGAGAATTCCATGGGCAGACCGTGTGGTCGCAAAGAGTCAGACATGACTGAGCAACTAACACAACACAACAAACAATGATAAATTATTGTGAACGTCCATTTTGCTCTTTCCATTTCTTTCCTTTTACCGTGGTCCAAAGGAAGTAAGTACATAAGTATCTTTAAATATCCTACTGTGCTGCAATCTCTTTGATATACATGGTCTCTTGCCATTATTTCAAACAATTTCTGACATTGGTCATTTCTATGAAACAATACCACTCAATTAAAAAAATAAAGATTTCCCTTCCAAAGACTTAGAAAATTTATATTAAGTCCGCCATCTAACTGCAGAATCAATATTTTTAATCGTAAAATTTAAAAATATATTTTATGGGATAATTATAGATCCCTTGGGTTTAATTACCCACTAACCAGCTGAAAAAATTACAATTAATAAGTTAAACATTAAGTAGTTGACATTATTCTTAAAAAAAAAAAAAAAAACCTGCAGTTCATATTTTGCCACACTACACTTAATAGCTCAGTGGTAAGGAATTCACCTACCATTGCAGAAGACACAGGTTAGACACCTGGGTCAGGAAGATCCATCCCCTAGAGAAGGAAATGGCAACTCACTCCAGTATTATTGCATAGGAAATCCCATGAACAGAGGAGCCTGGTGGGCTAAAGTCCATGGAGTCGCAAGGAGTAATAACTGGGAGACTAAACAACACTTTAACTTGCCCTTTCTACAGGTGTGGTTTCCTCTTTCCATCACTGTGATTCACATCAAGAGCCTTTTGCTCTGTGCCTATAATAATTAACCTCACTCTTGTTCCTCATTTCCTTTTGCTTCGTCCAAATGCACAGCAACTGAGCATTGTTCCTGATCTGTTTCTGTCTCACACAAAATTTCAAAACAATGTTACTGCCATGAAATGTAAAACCAAAGTTCTGCCTTCTGTCCCAGACCAGTGGCTGGCCCCTGCATCCTGAAACCCTGTTGTGATTCTTTCTGTCCAGTTTTTCCAGAGGAAGTAAAACTTCCCTCAGTTTGCCTACTGCTGTTTGAGACCATATGCTGCTACCTTCGCATACTTGGATTTCCTACTTTCTGTCATTACAATCGCAGAATGCTTTTACTCCATCTGGATAACTTCCCATTGCTAACATAAAAGATCCACAAATTAGATCAGCCTCTGGGTTCCAACAACTCAGCCTTACCTTACCTTACGTGAGCTTCTGTGAACCTAGTTTCTGTTCTTATGTCATCTTTAACAAAAGAAAAAAAGTATATTTCAGTGCTATTCAAAAGTGTCTGTGATGTAATCTTAGTGATTACAGAACATATAATTGAAATTTAGAACTTTCCTGTTTATTACTATAATAATCTAACAGTATATGTAATTAAATTTTGTCATTATATATCTCTTGTTTGCATTCATGTTTGTGATCACATTGGTGTCAGATATTACTGCTTTTATTGTTTTGGACTAATGAAATATCTAGGAACTTAACATATAAGTGTTTTGTTTATTCTAAGATGAGATCAAATGATGTCATGGTATGCTATATGAACAAAGATATGGCATAAAATGGAGAAAAATGGTGAGAGGACTGTTTCACATACAGTACTCATATTCACTCTACTCATCAGACATACTTAGATCAGTATTGACACAGAGTCTCATAAACATATCCATGTTTGAGATAGGATTTGGTTTAAGCAAAGTAACATCATCTGTTGTGTTAAATTAAGATTGATAATTTGGACATTTTTTCAGTTGTATCTTTATTTGATTTCTATTTCTGTTTTGTATTTACATAAGAACTATAAGCATATGGGGTTTTATAATTAGTTTGATATTAACATATTTCAGTAAAATTATGTTACTAGTGAACTTAATCTATGCTAGATAATCTTTAAGAAATATCTATATGCTATTTAAGTATGAGAAAATTTTATATTCTAATCATGGGATAAGTATTGAATAACCATTACTGACTTTATCTGAAGCTGACACTATTACGGTATGATTTGAAAGAAGATAGAGTCGGACACGACTAAAGCGACTTAGCAGCAGCAGCAGCAGCAGCAGCAGTGACTTTTTAAAGTAATTATCAGTTAATTATTACTTACAAGTAGTCCTAGCTCCCTTTCCTGTTTCTGTATCTTAAATCTGCTGGATTTAAACGTGGGACCTATTAAAAACAAATACAGATTTTAACAAATCTTATACCCCATCAATTGTAAGATGTATTCTTTTTATCTCCACTATAAATAAGGCATAATACCAATTAACTGTAAGAAGCCACTGATTTTAAGATATCTGAATTACAGAGATGTTAAAAACATAAAGCCACATACTAATCAATGATATATTGAACATAAATTTAGGTAGACACTTTCATAGTTAATGCTTAAACAGAAATCACTTTAAGATATGTCCAACTAAAACAACTATGGAATATGGTCAAGTAATGATTCAATTTTCTTAACCTCGGTTATTTTACCTCTAAAAGAAAGGGGAAAAGCCAAATATGATCCTATGTATTGTCAAGATTTAATTTTTCTGATACTTGGCAACTTCTCTAGAGCTGATAATGGTCAGGCCTGACAGAACAGAGCACCATTTTAATTTCCTACTTCAGGATTTGTGTCTTAAATATGTGGTAGACATCCAGAAATTGTGGAAATGTGTAAATTGATCCAAATGCAGATAGGTAAATCTTATAATTTTGTTTAGTTGTAAGCCTGTGCTGTGCTGTGCTTAGTCGCTCAGTCATGTCTGACTCTTTTCAACCCTGTGGACCAGGTTCTAATGTCCATGGGATTCACTTGGCAAGAATACTAAAGTGGGTTGCCATGACCTCCTCCAGGAGATCTTCCCAACTAAGGGATCGAACCCAGGTCTCCTGCATTGCAAGTGAATTCTTTACTGTCTGAGCCACCAGGGAAGCCCAGGTTTAACCCTAGGAAGAATATTAAGCAATTTATATTATCTCTAAAAATAATGATAGATCACCTATTGGCCAATATATTTATCAAATAATGATATTTGATTTTACCTTTTTATTCACTTACTTTTTAATTCTAATAAGTAACATTGGGATAGATGCCAGAAAATGCTAATTTAAGAGTCAAAGCCACATATCTAATATGTTGCCAAAGAAATTAATATAATTGAATGCTATAATAACTAATTTACCAAAAGGAATAACATTAAGATATCTTATTGTAAGTCAGGGAAAAGATGATCAATTATTACATTCCCATGCTTTACAGTCTTATTGGAAAGCAATTTGGCAGCATAACTTTTGACCTAGACATTGCATTCCTAGGACTCTCTACATTGAATAAAGGGATACTCAAGAATACTTCACACAACATTATGAACAATTGCTTAATTGTTCATAGTTATGAAAAATGGAAACAGAGGAAATATCAGTAAAGGTAGATTTTGCATTTATTGAAATAAACTGTATCTGTACCCACTGATTTGGTATTATTATCTAGTTGTTTTATTGTATAAGAAATGTGGTGCACAAATGAAAGAACAGTATTAAATAGGATCTGGTTTTGTATTAAAAAAAAAACCAAGATTGCATATATATTTGTAAAATAAGCAAACATGAATATAGGCAAGTGTATTATATTTAGGTTGTTAACATTCTTTAATGTCAGGTATGAGGGATAATAAGGGATTAGAAGAGAAGGAAAAAGCTAGGGAAGTAGAAGAAAAAAGATAAGACTGAGATGCATTCACATACAGACACTTATCTGGGTAAGAAAACAGAAAAAATAAAGAAAAAAAAAAAGAGGGAGGAAGATACAACTATCACCATAGTTAGTATGTGAAGAACTATAAGAGATAGATGAAAGCAGGGGGAATATTGGGAAGATACTGAAAGGTTGTTGTTGAATCACGACGCCGGGATTCTTGGCCCCTGGAGGAGAAGAATCCAGTCCGGGGCCAGAGACGAGGCTTGATCGCTCAGAGCTTTTGTGTAATAAAGTTTCATTAAAGTATAAAGGAGATAGAGAAAGCTTCTGACATAGGCATCAGAAGGGGGCAGAAAGAGTACCCCCCTGCTAGTCTTCAGCTGGGTGTTATATAGTCACAAGCAGCCTGTTAATGAAAGAAAGGAATGTCTCAAAACTTAGAATGGCACCAGGCCCTCACCCACAGGATGTATTTTGGGATAATCTTGACACCAAATGGCTTATCTTGGTCCATAAAATGATTAACTTGAATCTTGAAGAAGGGCAGAGCACCATACAAATAGTTTCATTTACATAGATTAGAGTATAACATACTGGTTTATCAAGTAGGTTCGGAGCCCAAAAGGCGGAACTGACTTGAAGACAGAGTTTGGGGTAAATGCATAGTACATTAGCATAGCTTAAGAGAAACATTTCCATAAGAAAAAAGCATTGGTTAACTTCAGGTGAAACCAGGTGTCATTATGGCAACAGAATTTTAAGAGAAACCTCCTTTTAAATTTGTATAGAGAAGGAAAAAATATCACGTTTGTTTCCTCCTGCCGCTTAAGAGAGATAAAAATGTCTGACACTTGCAGGCTATTTCCTCCGTTTGGAGACCCCTGGCCTTCCTGCCTGTTACCCTGTCAATACAAACATGAAACCAGTGGTAGATAATGATGAGGCTGAGGGAATGAATTTGGGAAATGCTTTATAACTACAGTTGACATGATTTACTGATAGATTGGATATGAAGTGATGAAAAGACTAACACAGAAAAACTGAAAAGTTTATCTGAGCAAATAAAGGTTACTGGTGCATCTTACTGAGATGAGGATGTCTAGGGAGAAATACTATTAGATTAGTGTTAGTCATTCAGACATGTCTGGCTCTTTGCGACCCCATAGACCGTGGCCTGCCAGGCTCCTCTGTCTGTGGAATCCTCTATGCATGAATACTGGAGTGGGTTGCCATTCCCTTCTCCAGGGGATGTTCTCAAACCAGGAATCAAACCCAGGCCTCTTGCATCACAGGCAGATTCTTTCCCATCTGAGCCACCAGGGTAGTCTACTATTATTAGTTAGGGGAAATGCAAAATTTTAGATTTTTAACAAGATTGAGATGAATTTCAGATGAACTAGTGGAGAGAATAGAGGTGGCCAGGTACAGATTAAGGAGTCAGGGTCAGATATTCATTTAAGATGACTGGCATATTGGTGCAATTTAAAGACATAAGACTGTATAAGATCACATAACAACATGTGTAGATAGACAGAGAACTCCAGGACAGATAACAGTTGACTCTGTGAAAAGCAGTTTTAACAGAAGACAGAGAATAAGCTGCCACCGGGGCTCAAAACAAAGTGAACATGATACATTGGAAGCTCTCCCTTCCAGGAAAAAAAAGGTAGAATTTAAGGAGAGATTGATCAACTATAAGGCATGCTGTTAATAGCTCAAGTAAGATGAGATCAGAGAGGTGATTGCCAGTTGTACACATTGAAAGTCATGCATGACCTTGAAAAAGCAGTTTCTGGAATATACCAGAAAGACTGTGAAGAATTGACAAGAAAACAATTAAGTCTGAAACCAAGCTAAGAAATCAGGCATGTGTCCTATTTGTATGAGAGAAATTTTGTGGAAATATTGCTATATATAGACAGATGTGATGAGATTTAAGAATATAATAGGAGATCAAGACTCAATATTGTCTTTTAACACAACCTATATATACTTGAAAGGGCTTCCCAGGTGGCTCAGTGGTAAGGAATCTGCCTGCAATGCAAGAAAAGAAGGAGATCTCTAAATTGGGAAGATCATCTGGAGAAGGAAATAGCAACACACTCCAGTTTTCTTGCCTGAAAAATCCCATGGACAGAGGAGCCTGGAAGGCTATAGTCCATGGGGTCACAAAAGAGTCAGACATGACTTAGTGACTAAACAAGGGCATATATACTTGAACTCCCCTCTTCTCCAGTAAACCTTTTGCTAATAAGTGAAAGAGGATGTGGACACTTTCACTGAGGTTTTCAGTTTACATATGGTCATATTGATTTAGAACCAAATAAACATAAATTTAAACTGTATGTATTTTTATTAACTTATTAAATTGATTTATAAATTATTTCACAGGAATCATGAGCTAATGGTAAAATGGAGATTTCATATAATTCAGATGGGAATATTAGTAGTATAATATTTATGAAAATGAATTTGAAAATATGTATCATAAACCTCACCACCATTCATAAATTTGTCTATCAAATGACACAGTTACCTACTAAGGTTGATTGTTCCATGGTGGGCTCCTGAACCAAGCAAGTCTGAGAATATCTTACTAAGTTTCATGATGGGCCAATATTGTTTTGTGTGCCAGGACTCTAAAAAGCCTAGAAAGAGTCATGTCAATGTATGACAAAAACCACCACAATATTGCAAAGTAATTAACCTCCAATTAAAATAATTAAAAAAACAAAGCCTAGAAAGAAGTGAACGACATTATTATCACAATGTATCTTTTTTCTATATAGATTAAGAACAGTGAATGTTTGTATAGACATACTTTAAGACCTACTTGCTTTCATATGTTTCTATGTGATAGATAACTCAGAACCTGTATGATAGAATTAGCTGTTAGTATGAACTGGATTTTTTTATAGGTAACTGAATCTACAGCATTCAGGTTTTAAACATGCTCATGAGGATTCTACATTCTAGTTAGGAATCTTAAGGTTGCTGCTGCTGCTAAGTCACTTCAGTCGTGTTCGACTCTGTGCGACCCCATAGACAGCAGCCCACCAGGCTCCCCCATCCCTGGGATTCTCCTGGCAAGAACACTGGAGTGGGTTGCCATTTCCTTCTCCAATGCATGAAAGTGAAAAATGAAAGTGAAGTCGCTCAGTCGTGTCCGACTCTTAGCGATCCCATGGACTGCAGCCTACTAGGCTCTTCCGCCCATGGGATTTTCCAGGCAAGAGTACTGGAGTTGGGTGCCATTGCCTTCTCCAATCTTCAGGTTAAGAAATAAAATATTTATTTTTCAGGCATGCACATGATAGACAAATGGGCTTCCCAAGTGGCTCAGTGATTAAAAAATTGCCTTCCAGTGCAGGAGACATGGGTTCAATCCTGGGTTCAAGAAGACCCCTGAATTGGAAACTGCAACCCAATCCATTATTCTTGTTTGGAAAATCCCATGGACAGAGGAGCCTGGCGGGCTAAGGCCCACCAGGTTGAAAAGAGTCAGATATGACTGAGCAACTGAGCATGTATGACACACAAATACTATAAACAATAAAAATTCAAATAATGGAAAATGGTTAAATAATATATACAATCCAAATATATACTATTGCAAACGATATTATAATATTTTAGTGCCTAAAAACTGACCATGAATAAAATGTTATAAAGATGACAGACATAAAATTGAATCTATATATAAAAAAGAACAGCCCTATGCTCATAAAAATATATACAAAAATGTGACTTCACCATATTACAATTCATTAATAGAAAAATCTCTCAATACTAAAACAATGATTATTTTTATTTAAACATTTTTGCAGGTGTTCATATTTTAAGTGGATAGTTTTCCTTTCAGTTTAGTTCAGTTGCTCAGTCATGTCCAACTCTTTGTAACGCCATGAGTCCCAGCATGCCAGGCCTCCCTGTCCATCACCAACTCCCGGAGTTTACCCAAACTCATGTCCATCGAGTCGGTGATGCCATCCAGCCATCTCATCCTCTGCCGTCCCCTTCTCCTCCTGCCCCCAATCCCTCCCAGCATCAAGGTCTTTTCCAATGAGTCAATTCTTCACATGAAGTGGCCAAAGTATTGGAGTTTCAGCTTCAGCATCATTCCTTCCAATGAACACCCAGGACTGATCTTTAGGATGGACTGGTTGGATCTCCTTGCTATCCAAGGGACTCTCAAGAGTCTTCTCCAACACCGCAGTTCAAAAGCATCAATTCTTCAGTGCTCAGCTTTCTTCACAGTCCAACTGTCACATCCATACATGCTGCTGCTGCTGCTGCTACTGCTGCTAAGTCGCTTCAGTCGTGTCTGACTCTGTGCGACCCCATAGACAGCAGCCCACCAGTCTCCCTCGTCCCTGGGATTCTCCTGGCAAGAACACTGGAGTGGGTTGCCATTTCCGTCTCCAATGCATGAAAGTGAAAAGTGAAAGTGAAGTCACTCAGTCATTTCCAACTCTTAGTGACCCCATGGACTGTAACCTACCAGGCTCCTCCGTCCATGGGCTTCTCCAGGCAAGAGTACTGGAGACATGAATACTGGAAAAACCTTAGCCTTTACTAGATAGACCTTTGTTAGCAAAGTAATGTCTCTGCTTTTTAATATGCTATCTGGATTGGTCATAACTTTCCTTCCCAGGAGTAAGCGTCTTTTAATTTCATGGCTGCAGTCAACATGTGTAGTGATTTTGGAGCCCCCTCAAAAAAATTCTGACACTGTTTCCCCATCTATTTCCCATGAAGTGATGGGACCAAATGCCATAATCTTAGTTTTCTGAATGTTGTGCTTTAAGCCAAGTTTTTCACTCTCCTCATTCACTTTCATCAAGAGGCTTTTTAGTTCCTCTTCACTTACTGCCATAAGGGTGGTGTCATCTGCATATCTGAGGTTATTGATATTTCTCCTGGCAATCTTGATTCCAGCTTGTGCTTCATCAAGACCAGTGTTTCTCATGATGTAGTCTGCATATAAGTTAAATAAGCAGGTGACAATATACAGCCTTGATGTACTTCTTTTCCTATTTGGAACCAGTCTGTTGTTCCATGTCCAGTTCCAACTGTTGCTTCCTGACCTGCATATAGGTTTCTCAAGAGGTCTGGTATTCCCATCTCTTTCAGAATTTTCCACAATTTATTGTGATCCACACAGTCAAAGGTAAAAATATCTATTTTTACTAAGTATGATGGTGACTGCAGCCATGAAATTAAAAGATGCTTACTCCTTGGAAGAAAAGTTATGACCAACCTAGACAGCATATTCAAAAGCAGAGACATTACTTTGCCAACTAAGGTCTGTATAGTCAAGGCTATGGTTTTTCCTGTGGTCATGTATGGATGTGAGAGTTGGACTGTGAAGAAGGCTGAGTGCTGAAGAATTGATGCTTTTGAACTGCGGTGTTGGAGAAGACTCTTGAGAGTCCCTTGGACAGCAAGGAGATCCAACCAGTCCATTCTGAAGGAGATCAGCCCTGGGATTTCTTTGGAAGGAATGATGCTAAAGCTGAAACTCCAGTTCTTTGGCCACCTCATGCAGAGAGTTGACTCATTGGAAAAGACTCTGATGCTGGGAGGGATTGGGGGTAGGAGGAGAAGGGGATGACCGAGGATGAGATGGCTGGATGGCATCATGGACTCAATGGATGTGAGTCTGAGTGAACCTCGGGAGATGGTGATGGACAGGGAGGCCTGGCATGCTGCAATCCATGGGGTCGCAAATAGTCGGACATGACTGAACGACTGAACTGAACTGAACTGAAGTTCTAGAAAAATATATTAAGTTCTTTCAGTTTAGAAAAAGTAAAAAGAAAATGAGAAACTGTAGAAATATAAATAGAAAACATTAGCTCTCTGAAAAACATGTTTTTCTATAGACATGAATGTTAATAATTTAAGTTATCCTAAGCAAAGTAAAGATTTTCAGATTATAAAATAACAAGCAACATTTCTAAATATACAATGATAGAGAATTTGAAAGTAAACAGATGGGTGAAGGTAAAAATAAAATTGGAACAAAAGAAACACTACTACCCTATGAAATAGTATTTAATGCCAGAAACATTGAAGAGTACAGTTGATTAAGAAAATATTATAGTTACAAACATCTATGTACCAAATAACATAAGAGCAAAATTTATAAAGCAAAAAGTTTTTTTAGAAATAGGCAAAACATTTAAAGAAATAAGTTGTAAAAGAAATATGAATAAACATAAGATATTATTGACTCACTTTTTCTATCAGATAGCCAAAATAAAAGTTGATACCATATACTAGTCTTTTAGGGCTTCCCAGGTGGCTCAGTGATAAAGAATCCACCTGCTAATCCAGGAGACATAGATTTGATCCCTGGGTTGGGAAGACCCCCTGGAGAAGCAAATGGCAACCCACTCCAATATTTCTGCCTGGGAAATCCCATGGATAGAAGGCTACAGTCCATGGGGTCTCAAAAGAGTCAGACATGACTTAGTTTCTAAAAACAACTAACCTTAAGGATAGTTGTAATATAAATTGATACAATTGTTTGAAGTTCAAGTTGGTTTTGTTCATAAAACTGTGAAATGTACATATTACATGACTCAGCCATTCTACTTCTTGCAGACTATTACATAGAAATAATATCACAAGGAAGTAAAACAATAGACACAAAGTCCTCCCTGCAGAATATCTGTTATACTTAAAATTTAAAAATAATATATTCATAGAGGAGCAGAAATAGCAGAAATTAATAAAAATGCATGAAATGGTAAATTAGATGTTGTATAATGAGAGATCAGTTCTTAAAAAATAGTTATTTCTCTATTTATTATGTAGGTTTTTCATCCAAGTATATAAAAACTAATAACTACAGTGTCATTTCATTTTGGTATAAATAATTTAGCATATGTACTTTTACAGACAAACAGGTGACTGTTGATTAGCAAAGAGGAAAGACAAAAAGACTGGCTATGAAGCAGAAATTAGTGCTGATTATCACCTGTCACTATTAAGTTGAATGGTTTGAGGGCAAGAAGAAGATTGGGTGAAGGCAGCCTTCATTTCTCAAAAGATAATGTTCTAATGGTTATAAGTGTAAATGTAAAAAAAAAAATTTTTTTTTAGGATTTTCAAAGAAATTTAGAAATCTTTTCGCCTGTTTAAATTAACCTCATGCAATTAAGTTATTTATCTGTTTAGAGTCCCCTAACAATATGAAGTCACCTGAAGAGCATCAGTTTTTCCTGGTTGGCTCACCATTGCCTCTCCAGGACACTGAAGAGTGCCTTGAGGTTAGAATGTGCTCAGTAATTACCGCTGACTGACTGTGTTACAAGAGTGGAGGAATTCAGACCTGTGTTTGAAAAAAACAAGTACTTCTCCCTATGGTAAATCTCTTCATTTTAATTTTATATCAACAAATGTGCCTTTCTATTTATGAGCATTAGAAAATGAAGTCAATTAGGTTTCCCTGGTGTATTAATGGGAGTAAACATAAAATCTCTAAAAATACCCCAAAACAACAAAAAATTAAGCAAAAAAGTTTATTCCTCTCGTTCATGATAGTTATTGTATGAGTTTTCCAAGACAAATAATGTCAGTGACCCAGGATCTCCTGCCTTTGGTGTTCTGCCATGCTAAACATGCAGCTTCCATCTCATAATACAGGGTAGCTGCTCTTGCCTTCATTATTGCATACCTGTTTCAGCAAATTCAAAGGTGAGAAGGGCAAATGGAGAGCATTGCCCTTCCCTTTAAGAGAATGGCTTTTAACATATGACACTTTTATTCTCATATTTAATAGTCTGTAATTTTCTTATATTCACACAAAGCTGCAATTGCAGGTTTGAGAATGTACTGCTTGACTACATACCTAACTAAAATTTGAGTTGTACTATTAAAAAAAGAAAAGAGAATTGAAGTTGGTATTGCAACATCAAATTCCTAAAATTGATGGGGCAATTTAATTTAGAGATATGTAACTGTGAGGAACTGATTTTTTAAAATTCTTCTGTGACTTATGCTAATATATGGGCTTCATGATTGACTAACAAAAAACAATTTACCCATTCATCTTCCTTCTTTCATAAAGGTAATATATTTAAGCCTCGAAAACATATATCCTAATATCAACTGATTTGAGTTTAAGATTTTAACTTTTTTGGAATATGTTTTGTGGCAGAGAGATTTATTGGATCCAGCTGCCTTTGACTGCAAGTCCTATTGGGAAGATTTCTCATTACTATTGCCCAACCTTAATCATAAGTCATTTAAAATAAGAGTATCTGAAGTATACTAAGCTATATGAAACCTTTTTCTTAATTTTAATAATCAGTATTTTAGCATTAACTAAGGGCCACCATTCTTTGAAATATTTTGTTTTACTCGTTGATTCATAGCTTCAGAGTGGGGCTTCCCAGGTGGCACAATGGTAAAGAATCCAGCTGTCAATTCAGGAGAGGCAGGAAATGTGGTTCGATCCTTGAGTTGGGAAGATCCTCTGGAGTAGGAAATAGCAACTCACTCCAATATTCTTGCCTGGGAAATCCTATGGACCGTGGGGCCTGGTGGGCTATAGTACATGAGTTTAAAAGAGTCAGACACGACTGAGCAATTGAACACACACAGCCTCAGAGATGAGACTAAAAGCTATACCTAGAGCTGTAGTTTAGTAGTTCTCAAACTTTAACCTGCAGCACAATCACCTGGAGTACTTGTGAAAACACAGGTTTCTGGATCCAACGACAAAGTTTCTGATTCAGTAGGTAGGTCCTAGGTAATGTCTAATTATTTGAATTTCCAGAAATTTTCCAGGTGATACTGAGGCTGCTGATTCCTAGTCTGGGGACCACATTTTGAGAACTTTGTGTCTTTATAGCCACAGTTCTGACTGTGGCAAATTCTTTCTCTGAACAGAGCTATTGTTTCTAAGAACTCTGAAGTCAAAACCACAGTCTTTTCAAGATCTGAGCAAAGAGATTTTGATTGTTGTCATCACTTCATCATACACACATGACATATTATTGCTTGATCATTTAAGCTTAAGTTTTCACTTTTCAGTCAAATAATGATTGTTAGACAACTTAAGTTATTTCAAATTTTATCCTAAGTTATCCAAAATCAGTCTATAAAAGTACAGTATCTTAAGTAATAATAATAATGAGAAAACTCATTATAAGGATACTGATAAACAGTATGGTGTCAAATCAAAATACTATAATATAAATGCTGTTCTGTTTGGGAATGCCTGTAAGAATTAAAGATTTTAAAATTAAAAAAATAAAATACTAAAAAATAAATAAATTAATAAAATTCAATATCAGAATATCTGATACACATATAACTACACCAAGACTTTATTTAAATTTAAAAAAAAATGATCACAGTAATAATACAGAAGAATTAGGTAGGTATAAAAATAAGCGTTACAGCCAAGTTCAGAATTTTTAGAGAAAGGGCTTATACAGTCAGATAAACAAGTGTCAAAAAATAAATAATAACTATCAATAATAAATGGAGAAAATAGATTGAAAACCTTAAAAGAAACCATGGTATTTTAGATTCTCATTTTATTTTACTGAGAATTTTCACTTTGTTATTACTGGAAAGAAGTGAGTGTGACAGGCAGGAAGGCCAGGGTTCTCCAAATGGAGGAAATGGGCTGCAAGTGTCACATTTTTTATCTCTCTCTTAAGCGGCAGAAGGAAACAAACTAGTGTTATATTTTTTCCCCTTCTTTATACAAATTTAAAAAGAGTTTCTCTTAAAATTCTGTGTTGCCATAATGACACCTGGTTCCACCTGAACTTATCTTTCCTCAAACCTTGAGCTAACCAATGCATTTTTCTTATGGAAATGTTTGTCTTAAGCTATGTTAATGTACTATGTATTTACCCTAGACTCTGTCTTCAAGTCCGTTCTGCCTAAATGCTCAGAACCAACTTGACAAACCAGTGTGTTATACTCATACGTTGTTCTCCTAATCTATGTTAATGAAACTATGTATTTGTATGGAAATCTGCCTTTCTTCAAGATTCTTGTCGATCATATTATGGCCTGGGGTGACTTACCGGTGCCATTCTCTGAGTTTTGAGACATTTCCTTTCTCTAATTAGCAACTGCTAGTCGCTTTATAACATCCAGCTAAAGACTAGCACAGGGGTACTCTTTCTGCCTGCTTCTGATGTCTATGTCAGAAGCTTTCTCTATCTCTTTTATACTTTATAAAACATTATTACACAAAAGTTCTCAGCGATCAACCCTCGTCTCTGGCCCCGGACTGAATTCTTCTCTGGAGGCCAAGAATCTCGACATCTTTTGTGGTTCAGCAACAACCTTTCAGAAGTATAGCTACAAATTTCATTAAGCCATTCTTTGTAGCATTAATTTTCTTTGGCCAGTTGTGAGGGAAAAAAAGAAGCTATTAAATTTCCAGATAATTAAGAAATTGTTTCATACATTTTGCTTTTAATTTAAGGCATATTTCTGTTTTATATTAACTTTTACATGAAAATCTAAAACAGTTTATAAGTTAAGTAGGGGGTAGCAACCTACATGATAATGATAGGACTATAGTATGGCAAACACATGTAAGAATTTGAAACTAAACCCATGTTTATTTTATTTTCATTGATATACATTTTTTAGTGTAGTTTTAAGTTTATAGAAAACGTGAGGAAAAAGTAGACAGTTTTCATTAAACCTTCCCCACCCCTTGTCCCTACCCAAAATTACCAGATAAGAATAATTTTCATTAGTGTAGTATGTTTATTGCAACTGACGAGACAGTATTGATACATTATGATCAAATAACTCTCCATTTATTTTAAGGTTCACTCTGTGTTGTACAGTTCTCTGTGTTTTGTCAAATGCATGATGTTATATATCCATGATTATAGTATCATCAGAATGTTTTCACTCCAAAAATATTTCCTGTGCTTTGCATATTTATTTATACCTTCCTTTTTATCTTCAATCACTGGAGACCACATTTTTTTTTTTACTACCTTTATAATTTTTTTACTTTTGCAGAATATCACATAGTTGAAATCATAGAGAATGTAGCTTTTCAGACAAGCATCTTTCACTTAACATTTTGCATTTAGGGGGCCCTCCATGTCTCTCTCTCTCTCTTTTTTTTTTATGGCTTGGGTGGCTCATTTCTTTTTTTATTACTGAATAATATTCCACTATAATGGCAACCCACTCCAGTGTTCTTGCCTGGAGAATCCCAGGGATGGCGGAGCCTGATGGGCTGCCGTCTATGGGGTCACACAGAGTCAGACACGACTGAAGCGACTTAGCAGCAGCAGCATACTGATATATCACAGATCGTTTACTCATTCAACTATTGAAGGACATCTTGGTCGCTTTCAAGTTTTGGTAATTTTGAATAAAGCTGCTATAAAGTTTTTTGTGTTAGTTTTTTGTCTGGACATTCATTTTGAATTCTTTTGGGTAAATGCCTAGGAGCATGATTGTTGGATCATATGCTAAGACTATATTTAGTTTTTGTAAGAAACAGCCAAACTGTCTTTTTAAGTGGTTGTAGGGTTTTGCATTCCCAGGAGCAATGAATGAGATTTCCTGCTGCTCTAAAACTTTGCCAGCATTTATTGTTGTTATATTTGGATTTCAGCCATTTCGATAGGTGTATAGGGGTATCTCATTTTTACATAATCAGTCCCCAAATTACAGATGATATGAAGTATCTGTTCATGTCTTTGCATAGGGGCTTGTATAACTAAATGAAGCTTGAGCCATGCTTCAAAGACAAGACATATGGGCCATATGAAGAGTTTAGACAAAATGTTGTCCACTGGAGGAGGGAATGATATACCTCTCCAGTAGTCTTGCCGTGAGAAGCCACGAACAGCATGAAAAGGCAAAAAACATATGACAACAGATGATCCCCCCAATCAGAGTGTATCTAACATCCTACTGGGGAAGAGTAGAGGGCAATTACTAATAGCTCCAGAAAGAATGAAGTAGCTGGGTCAAAGCAGAAATGATGTTCAGATGTGGATGTGTCTGGCAGTGAAAATAAAGTCCAATATTGTAAAGAACAATAAGAATAAGAATGTTAGATCTCTGAATCAAGGTAAATTGGAAGTGGTCAAGGAGGAGATGAAACTATGAACCGTGAAAATATGAGCCATGCTGTGTAGGGCCACCCAAGATGGATGGGTCACGGTGGAGAGTTCTGACAAAACGTTGTCCACCAGAGAAGGGAATGGCCAACCACTTCAGTATTCTTGCCTTGAGAACCCCATGAACAGTATGAAAAGGCAAAAAACTATGACACCGAAATATGAACTCCTCAGGTCAGTAAGTGCCTAATATGCTACTGGAGAAGAGTGTACCAATAGCTCCAGAAAGAATGAAGAGACAGAGCCAAAACAAAAACAACACCCAGTTGTGGATATCACTGGCAATGGAAGTAAAGTCTGATGTTGTCCAGGGTCCATAAGACCCTGGAATGTTAGGTCCATGAATCAAGGTAAATTAGAAGTGTTCAAACAGGAGATGGCAAGGGTGAACATCGACATTTTAGGAATAACTGAACTAAAATAGACTGGAATGGGTGAATTTAATTCAGATGAACATTATATCTACTATTGTGGTCAAGAATCCTGTAGAAGAAATGGAGTAGCCCTCATAGTCAACAAAAGATTCCGAAATGCAGTAAGTGGATGCAATCTCAAAAACAAGAGTGATCTCTGTTCGTCTCCAAGGCAAACCATTCAATATAACAATAATCTAGGTCTCTGCACCCAACCAGTAACACTGAAGAAGCTGAAGTTGAACTGTTCTATGAAGACCTACAAGACCTTCTAGAACTAACACCCCAAATAGATGTCCTTCTCATCATAATGCACTGGAATGCAAAAGTAAGAAATCAAGAGATACCTGGAATAACAGAAAATTTTCGCCTTGGAGTACAGAATGAAGCAGGTCAAAGGCTAATAGTTTTGCCAAGAGAACACACTGATCATAGTAAACACCCTCTTTCAACAACACAAGAGAAAATTCTACACATGGACATCATCAGCTGGTCAAACTGAAATCAGACTGATTATATTCTTTTCAGCCAAAGATGGAGAACATCTATACCATCAGCAAATACAAGACGGCAAGCTGATTGTGGCTTTGATCATGAATCTTTATTGCCAAATTCATACTTAAATTGAAGAAAGTAGAGAAAACCACTAGACCATACAGATATGACTTAAATAAAATTCCTTATGATTATACAGTGAAAGTGACAAATAGATTCAAGGGATTAGATATGATAGTGTGCCAGAAGAAGTATGGACAGAGGTTTGTGATATTGTACAGGAGGCCATGATCAAAACCATACCAAAGAAAAAGAAATGCAAAAAGGCAAAATGGTTGTCTGAGCAGGCATTACCAATACCTGAGAAAAGAATAGAAGCAAAAGGCAAAGGAGAAAAGGAAAGTTATACACATTTGAATGCAGAGTTCCAAAGAATAGCAAGGAGAGATAAGAAACCTTCCTCAGTGATCAATGCTAAGAAATAGAGGCAAAAAATAGAATAAGAAAGACCACAGACCTTTTCAGAATTTTAGTGATACTAAGGAAACATTACATGCAAAGATGGGTATAATAAAGGACAAAAATGGTATGGACCTAACAGAAGCAGAGGATAGTAAGAAGAGGGTAAGAATGCACAGAAGAATTATACAAAAAAGATCTTCAATACCCAGATAATCACAGTGGTGTGATCACTCACCTAGAGCCAGACATCCTGGAATGTCAAGTCAAGTGGGCCTTCGGAAACATTACTATGAACAAAGCTAGTGGAGGTGATGGAATTCCAGCTGAGCTATTTCAAATCCTAAAAGATGAGGATGTGAAAGTGCTGCACTCAATAAGCTAGCAAACTTGGAAAAGGTCAGTTTTCATTCCAATCCCAAAGAAGGGAAATGCCAAAGAATGTTCAATTGCAATCATCTCATACTCTAACAAAGTAATCCACAAAATTCTCCAAGCCAGGCTTCATCAATATGTGAACCATGAACTTCAGGTTGTTCAAGCTGAATTTAGAAAAGGCAGAGGAACCAAAGATCAAATTGTCAACATCCGTTAGATCATAGAAAAAGCAAGAGAATTCCAGAAAAAAAAAAAAAAAAAAAAAAACCTTCTACTTCTGCTTTATTGATTGTGCCAAAGCCTGTGACTGTGTGGGATCACAACAAATTGTGGACATTTTTTCAAAGGATAGGAATACCAGACCACCTTACCTGCCTCCTGGGAAATCTTAGGCAGGTCAAGAAGCAATAGTTAGTACCTGGCATGGAACAACAGATTGGTTCCAAATAGGAAAAGAAGTACATCAAGGCTGTATATTGTCACCCTGCTAATTTAACTTATAGGCAGAGTACATACTGTGAAATGCTGGGTTGAATGAAGCACAGGATGGAATGAAGATTGCCAGGAGAAATATCTATAACCTTAGATACACAGATGACACTACCCTTATGGCAGAAAGTGAAGAAGAAATGAAGAGCCTGTTGATGAAAGTGAAAGAAGAGAGTGAAAAGGCTGGCTTAAAACTCAACATTCAAAAAACTTAGATCATGGCATCCGGTCCCATCATTTCATGGCAAATAGTTGGGAAAAGAAAGGAAACAGTGAGAGACTTTATTTCGGGGATTCAAAAATCACATCAGATGGTGACTGCAGTCATGAAATTAGAAGATGTTTGCTCCTTGGAAGAAAAGCTATGACCAACCTAGGCAGCATATTAAAAAACAGAGACATTACTTTGCCAACAAAGTCTGTCTAGTCAAAGCTATGGATTTTCCAGTAGCCATGTATGGATGTGAGAGTTGGACCATCAAGAAAGCTGAACACTAAAGAACTGATACTTTGAACTGTAATGTGGAGAAGACTTGAAAGTCCCTTGGATGGCAAGGAGATCCAACCAGTCCATCCTAAAGGAAATCAATCCTGAATATTCATTGGAAGGACTGATGCTGAAGCTGAAGCTCTGATACTTTGGCCACCTGATGCAAAGAACTGACTTTTCAGAAACGTCCTGATGCTGGGTAAGATTGAAGGCAGGAGAACAGGATGACAGTGGATGAGATGGCTGGATGGCATCACCGCCTCAATGGACATGAGTTTGAGCAGGCTCCGGGAGTTTGTGATGAACAGGGAAGCCTGACGTGCTGCAGTCTATGGCGTCACAAAATGCCATCATGACTGAGCGACTGAAATAACTGACTAACTGATGTCAGAGACAGCAAGAGTGAACACTGACATCTTAGGAATTAGTGAACTAAAATGGACAGGAATGGGAAAATAGATTTTAAATGATCATTATATCTACTACAATAGGAAAAGTCCCTTAGAAGAAATGGAGGAGCCCTTATAGTCAACAAAAGATTTGAAATACATTGCTTGGGTGCGATCTCAGTAACTACAGAATGATCTTGGTTTGTTTCCAAGGCAAACCATTCAACATCACAGTAATCCAAGTCTATGCCCCAACCACTACTTCTGAAGAAGCTGAAATTAACCCATACTATGAAGAACTATAAGACTTTCTAGAGGTAACTTAAAAAAAAATATGTCCTTTTCATAATAGGGGATTGGACAGCAAAAGTAGGAAATCAAGAGATACCTGGTGTAACAGGCAAGGTTGGCCTTGGAGTACAAAATGAAGCAGGGCAGAAGCTAATGGTTTTTTCAAGAGAATACACTGGCTATAGTTAACACTCTTTTCCAGCAACACAAGAGATGACCCTACACATGGACATCACCAGATGGTCAATAAATAAATCAGACTGATTATATTCTTTGCAGTCAAAAATGGAAAAGCTCTATACAGTCAGCTAATTGTGGCTCACATCATCAGCTCATTGTTGTCAAATTCAGACTTAAATTGAAGAAAATTGAGAAAACCACAAGGCCATTCAGGTATGAGCTAAATCAAATCCCTTATGATAATGCAGTGGAGGTGTCAAATAGATTCAAAGGGTTAGATACGGTAAACAGAGCACCTGAAGAACTCTGGATGGAGGTTCATAACATTGTACAGGAGGCAGTAACCAAAATGATCTCAAAGAAAAAGAAGTCCAAGAAGAAAGAGGTTGTTTGAGGAGGCTTTACAAATATCTGAGGAAAGAAGAGGAGTAAAAGGCAAAAGAGAAAGGGAAAGACATACCCAACTGAATGGAGAGTTTCAGAGAATAACAAGGAGAGACAAGAAAGACTTCTTAAATGAACAATGCAAAGTAGTAAAACAAAACAAGAGAATAGGAAAGACTAGAGCCCTCTTTTGGAGAAGGCAATGGAAACCCACTCCAGTACTCCTGCCTGGAAAATTCCATGGACAGAGGAGCCTGGTAGGCTGCAGTCCATGGGGTCGCTAAGAGTCGGGCACGACTGAGTGACTTTACTTTCATTTTTCACTTTCATGCATTGGAGAAGGAAATGGCAACCCACTCCAGTATTCTTGCCTGGAGAATACCAGGGACAGAGGAGCCTAGCGGGCTGCTGTCTATGGGGTCGCACAGAGTCGAAAACGACTGAAGTGACTTAGCAGCAGCAGCAGCAGCAGCAGCAGCAGCAGCAGCAGCAGAGACCTCTTTGAGAAAACTGGAGATACCAAGGGAACATTTCGTGCAAGGATGGGCATGATAAAAAACAGAAATATTAAGAACCTAACAGAAGCAGAAGATATTAAGAGGTGGCAAGAATACACAAATGTGTTAGTCACTCAGTCATTTCTGACTCTCTGTGATCCCCTGTGCTATAGCCCACTAGTCTCCTCTGTCCATGGAATTCTCCAGACAAGAGCACTGCAGTGGGTTGCCACTTCCTCCTCCAAGAATACACAAAAGAACTATACGAAAAAATTAATGACCTTATAACCATGATGGTGTGATCACTCACTTAGAGCCAGACATCCTGTAATGTGAAGTCAAGTGGGCCTTAGGAAGCATCACTACAAACAAAACTAGTGGAGGTGATGGGATTCCAATTGAGCTATTTCAAATCCTAAAAGATGATGCTGTTAAAGTGCTGCACTCAATATGCAAGCAAATTTGAAAAACTCAGCAATGGCCACAGGACTGGAAAATGTCAGTTTTCAGCCCAATTACAGAGAAAGGCAGTGTCAAAGAATGTTCAAACTACCGTACTCATTGTGCTCATTTCTCATGCTAGTAGGTTTATGCTCAACTTCTTCAATCCAGGCCCCAGCACCACATGAACCAAGAACATCCAAATGTTCCAGCTGGGTTTAGAAAAATCAGAGGAACCAGAGATCCCATTGCCAACATTCACTGAATCATGGAGAAAGAAAGTGAATTCCAGAAAAATATCTACTTCTGCTTCATTGACTATGCTAAAGCCTTTGACTGTGTGGGTCACAACAGTGATCTGTTGGAAGTCTGTGGAAAATCCTTAAGGAAATGGAAATACCCGACCATCTTACCTGTCTCCTGAGAAACTTGTATGCAGGTCAAGAGGTAACAGTTAGACCCTTACATGGTCTGGAGTGGGTTTCCATTGCCTTCTCTGGAAGAGGTGTCTAGTCTTTCCTATTCTATTGTTTTCTTTTACTACTTTGCATTGTTCATTTAAGAAGTCTTTCTTTTTTTTTTTTTTTTTTTAAATTTTTTATTTTTTTTTTAAATTTTAAAATCTTTAATTCTTACATGCGTTCCCAAACATGAACCCCCCTCCCACCTCCCTCCCCACATCTCTCCTTGTTATTCTCTGGAACTCTCCATTTAGTTGGGTATATCTTTCCCTTTCTCCTTTGCCTTTTACTCCTCTTACTCCTCCTTACATGGAACAACCGGCTGGTTTAAAATAGGGAACTTAAGGTGCTATATTGTAACTCTGCTAATTTAATTTCTATGCAGAGTTCAGTTTAGTTCAGTAGCTCAGTCTGACTCTTTGCAACCCCATGAACTGCAGAATGTCAGGCCTCCCGCCAGGCCTGCCTGTCCATCACCAACTCCTGGAGTTTACCCAAATTCATGTCCATTGAGTTAGTGATGCTATCCAACCATCTCATCCTCTGTCGTCCCCTTCTCCTCCCACCTTCAGTCTTTTGCAGCATCGGGGTCTTTGCAAACGAGTCAGTTCTTTGCATCAGGTAGCTGAAGTATTGGCCTTTCAGATTCAACATCAGTCCTTTCAGTGTACACCATGCAAAAATCTGGGTTGGATGAATCACAAGCAGGAACCAAGATTGTGAGGAGAGATATCAACAACTTCAGATATGCAGATAATGCCACTATAATGGGAGAAAGTGAAGAGGAATTAAAGAGCCTCTTGATGAAGTAGAAAGAGGAGAGTGAAAAAGCTGGCTAAAAACTCAACTGTCAAATATTATTCAGTTCCATCACTTCATGGCAAATAGATGGGGAAAAAGTGGAAGTAGTGACAGGTTTTATTTTATTGGCCTCAAAAATCACTGTAGATGGTGACTGCAGCCATTAAAAGATGCTTGCTCCTTGGAAGAAAAGCTGTGAGCAGCCTAGACAGCATATTAAAAAGCAAAGATATCACTTTGCTGACAAAGGTCCATATAGTAAAAGCTATGATTTTTCCAGTAGTCATGTACAGATGTAAGAGTTGGACCATAAAGAAGGCTGAGTGCCAAACAGCTGATATTTTTGAGTTGTGGTGCTGGAGAAGACTCTTAAGAGTGCCTTGGACAGCAAAGAGATCAAACCAGTCAATCCTAAATGAAATCATCTTTGAATATTCATTGGCAGGACTGATTCTGAAGCTGAAGCTCCAACACTTTGGCCACGTCATATGAAGGGCCAACTCATTGGAAAACACTCTGATGCTGGAAATGATTGAAGGCAAAAGGAAAAGAGGACTGCAGAGGATAAGATGATTAGATAGCATCACTGTCTCAATGGATGTGAGTTTGGGCAATCTCCTGGTGATAGTGAAGGACAAGGAAGCCTGTTATTCTGCAGCCCATGAGGTCGCAAAGTCAGACAGGACTTAACAACCGAACAATGGCAACAATAAGAGATTAAGTTTCAGTAGCAAAATCATCCTCATGTTCTAATTAATTTTTTATCTGTAGAATATATATTATATATATATGCCATTTGTGTGGATAAATGTAATTTATTGATATAAACAGCCTTGGATATTTGTATAACTGTATAGAAAATATTTTAATAAATCTCTCTCATATGGGAAATTTGTCATCTCTCAGAAATATTTATTTAATGAAATTATATCATTTTAACTGATGCATCTATATGCTATTATTGGCATTTGTTTTGCCAATAAAATTATACTTCATTCATTCTAGAAAGTGATAGGAAGGCAGCTGTAACTATTTTGGGAGGACAGTTGCAAACTTTGTTCATATAGAACACTCTGTGTTTTACAACCAAGTAAGCAGCTGATCATAATGCACTTTCCAAGTCTTAGCTAAAAAGTTATCCCTATGTAATACTTGAAGACAGTAAAGACAGTTATCATTTTAATATTTTCTTCAATGAAAATGATTAGCTTAAAGTGAAGTCATAGGAATCACATCAATTATTGATTGTCTATCAGGAAAATTTTGTTAGGCAATTAACTGGGAAGTGGCATATTTTTCCAGTATTGTGAAATAATATTCTTCCCTCAATGACTCCAGTGCCGTATAATGAGCTTGACTATCATCGTTTATTTGTATTCATACATACAAATTTGCACAGTTGCTGTCCAGCTCTTTTGTAAAGAAAAGGCTGGGAGATTGTCACCGTCTCCTATGCCATGTTACATTTAAAATATAAGAAAACATATAACCTTTCAAATAGCCATGTTGAACAAAAACAATAAAGCTTAGCTCTCAATGAAACTCACTTTCAAGAAGTCTAGATCAGAAACTCAGTTAATATCAACACCAAACACAGTGAAGGTAGTGCTAGAACTCAATTTGGTATTCTGAAACCATAGATATACTCTAAGTAAACAGGTACTTGAATGTGAATGCAAAGACTTTTATGACTATGGACCTGGGAAACTCTTCCATGATTCCATGGCTTATCTTTCATGAAATGTAGCAGTGAGGCATGATGGTCAACAGGCAGAAGATACATTCATACAAGCAGCAGCAGACAAGAGACAAGAATGATGGTTAGCAAGGGAATGAGGTCAGGAAGGACAGGGGAATTCTTCAAGACCACTTCTTTCCTCAGCTTTTAGTATTGTTAAAGCATTCGGCTTTTTCATCTCTAACAGGCAGCTGCTGGAATATCAGCAGCAATTGAGGTAAATAGGCAATCGGGTGGCAATTGAGATAAAAGGGAAGTGCTGTCCATAGATCAGTACTTGTAGTTTAGTCTATAAGAGTGAATTTGAATGACTCGTGCTACTCTAAGCAGCGGCAGTTGAACTAAAAAGGAATTATTATTCATAAACGCATATTAACCAACCTGAGGATTCATAGAAATAGGTAGACTTGTGACAGCTGCAAAATACTAGAATGCTCATTAACAAGCGGGAGATCGCTCTTACTACCATTTGGACTGTAATGTAAACATTCAGCTTCCCATATGGCTCATTGGTAAAGAATACACCTGCCAATGCAGGAGACCCCAGAGATGCGGGTTTGATCCCTGAGTTGGGAAGATCCCCTGGAAGAGGGCATAGCATCCCAGTACAATATTCTTGCCTGGGAAAGCCCATGGACAGAGGAGCCTGACGGGCTGCAGTCCATGGCATGACAAGAGTCAGACGCTACTGAGCAATTAGGGATGCATGCACCTAAATGTGATATCCTTTTTACCAATAAACTAGTGAAGCATAGGGAAATATAAATGAATCATATATCATGGAAACCCAAGCATTTTATCAAATTGCACCTCCTCTCTCTCTGTGGTTTATATGTTTCATTGAGAAGTGACTGCCCTCTTTGCAATTCTATCATTGAGCAGAGAGAAATAACAGTAAAAATAATGGTACTAATTATGTTACATTTGAAGGCTTACCATGTAATGTACACTGTACCTAAAACTCCATATGCATTTTCTTATTTACCTTTCACAAGAACACCAAAATTAACATTTATATTTGTATTTTATAGGTAGAAAAATTGATATTCAAATAACTGGTATAGTTAAGATTGATAGCCTGGAGTTAAAACACTCAAGTACTATTACAATCATATCTCAGAAATGATGTCACAAAATACTAATATGCTTGATAATTTTAGCTTGGCAATAATTAATTAACGTTATTACTCTTCATGTCAATAACATGCTTTTTCCAATACATGTAACTATGTTTGTTTATAGTGGATTATCATTATAGAACATCATATAAATATGTTATTCCAAACTAGCACATATATACATACATATTGATTTAATTTAATCCATTAATACAAAATCACACTTGAGAAAATGTACATGAATGCACAGTATTTTATTTTAACAATCAAATAGTTAGCTCATTTTAATTGATTCTTACAGTTGCTTTTCTAATCACATAAAAAGTGAGAAACCCATATGACTTTGCAGTCACTCTATTAATTCAAAATAATATGGACAATTTTTAATGTTAAAAATTGAACAGAATTGAATTAAAATGAAAGAGCCACGTTAAGTATTAGTCAGCTAAAAGTACCATATTTGATGAAAAATAAATTAATATCCTTATTTTACATCCTACAATAAAATTAACAAACAAAATTAACCTACAGCAAAATTAGTTATGTTTATGATAGCATATTTTATACTTTGAGAATCTGAAATGCCACTAAAATACCGAATGACACACAAAAAGAGCAACTGATACTGGCTAAACAGATTAGTTGTTTCAATTGAAACCAAAAACTTTACACTGTAAGTATTAATTTGAGTATTTCCAGTATGATAAGATTTTTACATGGCTAGAAATGAAAAGATGAATTTACTGCATTTTCTCAGTTTCAAATTTTCTAGGTTACCAATTCTATCCAGCTGTCTGTATTGAATAAAAGAAAATATCTTACTGTTTTATTGGAAACAGGGTGTGTAATTGTGGTATAAGAGTATGAATAGAGAATTGCATGTTCACAGTAAATCATAAGTAATGACAGGTTTAGACAAGTCAGAGGATGCAAAGACTGGGAATCTATTTAGATAAGAGGAATCCAGTGGGGTATCACAAATACAAGTAGTCAGCAAATTCGAAGTCAAAGTTCTATCCACGAAATGCAGGCAATTTGATTAGCCATAAGAAGAATTAGGAAGACATGGTAAATGGGAGTTTGAATCCAAGGACTAGAAATCCATCAATATAGGATAGGTCTGGAATGTATAGTTAGGTGGATGCAGATAGATGAACATTAGAATGATTATGGAATAGGAGGGAAAGAAGGATGAGGGGAGGGAAAAAATGTCTCAATTTCAAGGAGTCTAGACAAGGAATTTTTTTTTTTTTCTGCTGAGTAGAACTGGGTTCTTTCTTGATAGTTATAACAGTGTTATTAAAAATGCAAAGGCAGTAAAAACCTCACAGATTTATAACCAAGGGTTATATAAAGGTGCTGGATCCTTGCCAGCTAGTATAAATTTTCAGGCTCTCTAGTAAAATAGGATGAACTACATGACATATGACTTCCTCATTTGATGTAGAAACAACTTGTGTTTTCACTGTAATGAAATATATGTGGAGCAGAGGGTGATGGGTGTTATTTATCTTCCCATTTGTGATTGTGTCACCATGAAACATAGAGATGTAAACTTTGTTACAATTGATAGGTTAAATGACTGACCTGTCATATTTCCAATAAATACTTGAGAAATTTTTCAAGTATCTGGTTTACACTGTCTGTTTGCCAATTTGAGGATCATAGGAAAGCCTTTTTTTAGCTGCAAAACACTTGGTTCAAATGAAGCCTTATGCTGTTATAAGCTAACCCAGTTGAAGTTTGGAGTTAGGATCCAGAGCTCGTCAAAGCACAGGAACAGTATTCTACAAAGCCCATTTTGAAGTCCACTGATCTAAGAAATAGAGAAAGGTCACCAAGAAATTGTTGCTGAATTGAAAAATATCATTCAATCTAATCTCTGAAAATTAACCATGAAATAAAAGTAAAACATTTACTCAAAAAATATTTATCACAATGTCTTATTATTTTTGTGTTATTTGTTTTGCTTATTTTTATTGTCTTTTAAACTTGGTATTATCTTTTTATTGTCTTTTAAACTTGTCTTCTAAACTGTGAGAGCAATACACTGAAATGGTATCCAGGTTCTTGAAAAAATATTGTAGCTTTAAAATTTTAAAAAATTATAAGAAAAATACTGTAGAGGGCTGAGAAAAGGGTCCAAAGGATAAAAGGTATTACTGAATATTGATACTTTAATCAAAAAAATTTAATTCTTCACCATAAGTAAAAAAAAAAAAATTACTGGTGATGACACATCTATGATTTGGGCTTAGATTGATTCCATTATAGAGTACAGAGCTTCTGATACTAGTGAGAAAGAATGTTAGAATAGCACATATCAGAGTCATACTCTTTACTGAAAAGATAAAAAATATGGAAGTACCCTAATACAAAATTAAATAAAAATTGAAGATAATTAAAATCATTTTGGTCAGATCTCATAAATGCATAGAATACAAACCAGATACAGATAAAGAATAAAGAACAGGAGGAAAGTTCAAGACAGGACAGGATAGACAGCTGAAATCCAAACAGTATTTTCCATGCAAATGTAATAGATGCGAATGCTGTGGAGAAAAGTCATGCATTTGCCAGAAGATCTATGCCAGGTTTGGTAGCTTTTAGGTCCTGAAAGGAACTGAAAATGAAGGACACAAGATCCAGAGACAGGGCTTTGAAGAGTAAGCCAGTTTCCTACTAAATCCTGTTTTAGAGTGACAAAGAAAGTAGTAGATCAATGTGGATATTCCAGGCAGTACAAAATTAACACTCATAGACCTATGAGCAGTGCTTGAATATTACTCTCCAACTTCTCATTAAAACACAAAATAAAAACAGTGAAGAAAAAACTGATCCAAACTAGCAATTACACCAAATATCAAATCACAAAGCTGACCAGGAAGGTATGAAAGTGTTCATTTTACACCATTGATTTATGTTTAAAAATGTACAATTAGATTGCCTGTGATATAGGCTAAATTAATAAAGTAACCTGAAATTAAACAATGGAGAATGACATTTCAAAATTTGGGGGATACAAAAAGGAAGCATTACAATATCTTCCAGTGAATATCACTCTACAAAGAAGGAAAATGTTTTTCCTCAAGTTTTCCTCTGCAATGCTGCATAAACCCTTTGGAAGTTAGTGTTTTCTTAAAACAGAAAATTTTTGACATAATATTTTTATACTGAGATAAAATATTCATGCAAAATATCAATAGAAAGCCATTTAATTTATGCAAGACCATGTCTATTTATTAATCCAGACATAAAAGACTTTAATATTGGAGTCAAACAATATATTGTATCATAAGGTCAAATGAGAATACCCTTTTTATACAATGCAGCTTCATCCTCAGGAGATTTGCTTATGTAAATATCATGTATATATAATCTAATTGCTATTATGGAATTCAAGACATATCATTTACCATATAGTTAAGAAATAATTTACCTGCCATCATTAGAGATTTAAGTATTCTTGTTAATTTTCAATACCCTTTAAAATTTAGAAACATTAATTTAAAATATATTAAAAGCTTCTGCACAACAAAGGAAATTATAAGCAAGGTGAAAAGACAGCCTTCAGAATGGGAGAAAATAATAGCAAATGAAGCAACTGACAAAGAACTAATCTCAAAAATATACAAGCAACTCCTGCAGCTCAATTCCAGAAAAATAAACAACCCAATCAAAAAATGGGCCAAATAACTAAATAGACATTTCCCCAAAGAAGACATACAGATGGCTAACAAACACATGAAAAGATCACTCATTTTCAGAGAAATGCAAATCAAAACCACAATGAGATACCATTTCACACCAGTCAGAATGGCTGCTATCCAAAAGTCTACAAACAATAAATGCTGGAGAGGGAGTGAAGAAAAGGGAACCCTCTTATACTGTTGGTGGGAATGCAAACTAGTACAGCCGCTATGGAGAACAGTGTGGCGATTCCTTAAAAAACTGAAAATAGAACTGCCTTATGACCCAGCAATCCCACTGCTGGTCATACACACTGAGGAAACCAGAATTGAAAGAGACACGTGTACCCCAGTGTTCATCACAGCACTGTTTATAATAGCCAGGACATGGAAGCAACCTAGATGTCCATCAGCAGATGAATGGATAAGAAAGCTGTGGTACATATACACAATGGAGTATACTCAGCTATTAAAAAGAATACATTTGAATCAGTTCTAACGAGGTGGATGAAACTGGAACCTATTGTACAGAGTGATGTAAGCCAGGAAAAAAAGCACTAATACAGTGCCAGGGTCCAGCCCCGGTGGATCCAGGGCGATTCGAAGGGGAGATGGAGTAGGCGAGGAAAAAACTTATTTATTTATTTAATTAGAAATATAAGATTAGATTAGGAAGAAATAGTGTAGTAGGAAAATTAAGTGGAGAAAAGATGCTGAATAACTTGGTTTACGTGGAAAGCCAATAAAATCTCAAGACAAGAGATTTGCACCATCTATGTTAGGCCACTGGTGTCCATTTGAATATTGGAGAGTGCCCCGCCTTGGGCTCCCTCTCTCATGGATCTTAGAAGCCGGGGCAAGTAAGTAGACATGGCGAGACTCCACGCCCCAGATGAAAATTCAGCCTGAAATTAGAGTAAAGGGGAGACACGGGGGAAACCAGTCCTTCCAGTGACTGGCCCGGCCTCTATTGTCTAGAAAGCCCTTTTATACCTTTTTATTGTACATAGAGATCAATGGGTAATACAAAATTATGCAGCGTTAGCAGCCCAGACTCTTATCAAAACCAGGCTTTTCTCTCTGCATACCTAGCTGTATACACAAGTCTTAGGTAATTTACATCATCTTCCAGCCAAAAGGGCCAATTAACATTTTACGACCCTTTTCTGATAAGGGTTTGTCAACCAGAAGACTTATTTGTGTTGCTCTTCTCAAAGTCTGGTGCCACTCTCAGAAAACACTAAATAAAGTTACATTTTTACATAGCAAAGATACAGCAATTTATAACAAGTAAAAGGAGTACAGTGATTTATAACAAAAGAAAAGTAATTAACTCAAAAGTCTAGCGTTGCTAACATCAAAAGTACTATATACTTTTTTCCGTATCCCAATTACATTGATTCATATCCTTCCAGGCACCTAAAAGATAAAGAATATGGAGGCCTGGCAGCAATCATTGGGTCAACAGTGAAATCTGTCACCAATATGATTTTTAGCTCTTTAGAAAAGGCTCTGTATCTTTAAGATGTTTTAAGCTTTGTGCCTCTCGTGGTTGGGGGGCTGTAAGCAATTCACAAGCTGTAAAAAGTCCAGGGGAACCTGTTAGGCAAGCTAGAGAATTATCAGAGGGAGTTTGAACTGAAACATCCCTTTCAAATGCAGAAGACTAAACCCTGAGTTAACTTTTTCCAGAGTGTGTCAGAAGAGTGGAAAGCACAGTACAATAAGGCAGGCAGATTCTGGTTTTGGGGGTACATGCTCAGGAAATTCCAGGGGGAAACCCTGAGGCCTGACTCGCCTTGACCATCAGGCCTCTCAGCATGACCTTGTCATGAGTGGGATTCCTCACGCTGTCTCCCGGCAATAGAGTATACTAATACATATATATGGAATTTAGAAAGATGATAATGATAAACCTGTATGTGAGACAGCAAAAGAGACACAGATGTATAGGACAGTCTTTTGGACTCCGAGGGAGAGGGAGAGGGTGGGATGATTTGGGAGAATGGCATTGAAACATGTATAATATCATATATGAAATGAATCGCCAGTCCAGGTTCAATGCATGATACATGATGCTTGGGACTGGTGCACTGGGATGACTCAGAGGGATGGTACAGGGAGGGAGGTGGGAGGGGGGTTCAGGATGGGGAACACGTGTACACCTGTGGCAGAATCATGTTGTTGCTGCTGCTGCTGCTGCTGCTGCTGCTGCTGCTGCTAAGTCGCTTCAGTCGTGTCCGACTCTGTGTGACCCCATGGACTGCAGCCCATCAGGCTCCTCCATCCGTGGGATTCTCCAGGCAAGAGCACTGGGGTGGGGTGCCATTGCCTTCTCCGAGAATCATGTTGATGTATGGCAAAACCAATACGATATTGTAAAGTAATTAGCCTCTAATTAAATAAATAAATTTATAATAAAAATAAGTAAAAAAAGAAAACATAAAAAAAGAAAAAATAAAATATATTACATACTTCACTGACTTAGTAAACAGAGTATAATAATATAATTTGGTATGTTAATAAATTTAGAGTTGTCATTATGAATATCATTCCTATGCTTTTTTATATTGACAACTTTATGTTATCTGTTCAAGACCTAATATGAGATACTCTGTACAATACACACAGTTCAGCAGAAGAATGACAAATGATTATTTGATGCTGAACCTCAGTATCCTTTCTCTTTATGTTGCTCTTTTTAATTCACTGCTAATTCAAAATTGTATGTTTATTTTGCTTCCTCTGTTTACCCCAAATTTGTTGATCTCTAGTTTTAAAAGAAAAAGAAAAATAACTAATGACTTTCACAGGCAACCACAAACCTTTTATAATTTTTAAATCAACTTTCTAGTTTTAAAATGGATCATCATTTACAGAAAAATTGTGAAAATACTATAAGTTCTCATATACCACACATCTAGCTTCTTTTACTATTAAAGCCTTACATTATATGGTCTTTGTGTCACACTTAACAAATAGTGATACATTATTTTTTTTTTAATTTTTTTTTAATTTTAAAATCTTTAATTCTTACATGCATTCCCAAACATGAACCCCCCTCCCACCTCCCTCCCCACAACATCTCCCTGGGTCATCCCCATGCACCAGCTCCAAGCATGCTGCATCCTGCATCAGACATAGACTGGTGATTCAATTCTTACATGATATTATACATGTTAGAATGTCATTAAATCATACAAAATGATTCCACCATCCTAGAAAAAAAAAAAATCCCTTGTGTTTTATGTAGTCAACTGGACTCCCACCAAACCATTGGAAATCATTAATCTGTTAATGGTCTCTTGCAGCTTTACTTTCTCCAGAAATGTCAGGTAAATGGAACGATAGACCACATAGCCTTTAAGTTTAGTGTCTTTTGTTTAGTAATATGTATTTAAGATTCACTCATAAAAAATAAAAGATTCATCCAGGTCCTTGTATGGCTTGACAGTTCATTGTCTGTTTCCATGTAATAATATCCTATTGTTATCCAGGCACTCACTGAAAGATATTTTGGTTGTTTCCAGCCTCTAGCAATTATAAATAAAGTTGTTATAAGCATTCTCAGGCAAGTTTTAATGTGGACATACATACATTTTCAAATCAACTGGACAAATAACTAGGATTATTCCATAAATGTCAATTCTACCAAGCTGATTGATATTGCTATTCCAAACTTCTGTATCCTTACTGATTTTCTGTCAGCTTGACCTATCAATAATAGAAAGAGGAGTTTTGAAGTCTCCAGCTGTTAGCATGGCTTATTTGTTTTGCTTTAATCATATCAGCTTGCCTCATGTATTAATACTTAGACACTGATACCAGTTGCATATGTGTCTAGGGTTTCTTCTATTTTTGGATGATGTATTCCTTTATCATTATGTAGTGGCCTTTAAAAATTCCTGATAATTTTCTTGTTCTGAAGACAATTTTGTATAAAGTTAATACAGCTACACAGATTTCTTTTGATTTGCATTATCATGTTAACTCTTGTAGCCCTACAACGCTTCCCTTGTAGCCCAGTTGGTAAAGAATCTGCCTGCAGTACCCGAGACCCGGCTTTGATCCCTGGGTCAGGAAGATCCCCTGGAGAAGGAAATGGCAACCCACTCTAGCATCCTTGCCTGGAAAATCTCATGGACACAGGAGCATGGTGGGCTACAGTTCATGGGGTCGCAAAGAGTCAGGCACGACTGAGCCACTAACGCTTACTTATCATGTTAACTCTATCTCTTTACTTTCAACCTATCAAACTACATACTTCCACACAGGTTTATTCTAGTCAACATACAGTATATTTTTAAATACACTGATAGTTTTTTCTTTTTTTAAATTGAAGTATAATTGCTATACAGTATTAGATAAGTTACAGGTATACAATATAGTCAATCTCAATTTTTAATGGTTATACTCCATTTATAGTTATTATAAAATGTTGGCTATATTCCCTATGTTGTACAATGCATTCTTGTAGCTTATTTTATATCTGATAAATTGTACCTCTTCCACCCCTCCCCCTATATTGCACCTCATCCCTGTCCTCTCCCCACAGGTAATCTCTAGTTTATTCTCTATATCTATGAGTCTGCTTCTTTTTTGATATATTCACTAGCTTATGTATATTTTAGATTCCGCATATAAGTGAAATTATGTAGCATTTGTTTTTCTTTGTCTGACTTTATTTAGCATAATGCCCTCCAAGTACACATTATTTGTTTTTTAATTTGCATATTTAGATCATTAAATTTAAAGTTATGTTTCATATACTTGGATCAATATGTAACATCATGGTTAATGTTTTTCTTCTATCCCATTTATTTCTTATTTATTTTTCTTGCTCTTTTTCTTGCTTCTCTGATTTTAACTAACATTTTATATGAATAGATCTTCCCTGATAGCTCAGTTGGTAAAGAATCCACCTGCGATGCAGGAGACCCTAGTTCAATTCCTGGGTCAGGAAGATCCACTGAAGAAGGGATAGGCTACCCATTCCAGTATTCTTGGGCTTCCCTTGTGCCTCAGCCGGTAAAGAATCCACCTGCAATGTGGGAGATCTGGGTTTGATTCCTGGGTTGGGAAGATCCCTTGGAGAATGTTAAGGCTACCCACTCCAGTATTCTGGCCCAGAGAATTCCATGGACTTTCTTTCATTATAGAAAGTGTATTTCCTTCTAAACTTTTTTTCCAGTAATTATAACTCCAGAGGTAAAACTCTTTTTATATAGATCCATGTTTCTTGCATATGTCATATTCTTCTGTCTGAAAACCTCTTTTTAGCATTCCTTACAGGAAGATATGCTGGCAACGAAGTCCCATGTCTTCTATGTCTCAGAAAGTTATTACTCTTTTATTTTGAAGGATAATTTTACTATGTATAGAATTCTATATTAGTGGTCTTCTTTCACTACATTTTCTTTTTATTTACCTAATTTTCATGAGAATTTTCTGTAATTCTTACCCTTGTACCATTATAAATAAGCTCCGCACCTTGACTTCTTTCAAAAAAGCTTTTTGGCAGTGGCTTGAGTCTGCATATACTGTTTCTGAATTTTTTAAAATTAGTATTTATCCTGACTTTGCTATGTTCTCTGAGATTCAGGCACCTGATTGATATCTGTCATTAATTTTATCAGTCAGTTCAGTTGCTCAGTCATGTCTGACTCTTTGCAACCCCATGGACTGCAGGACATCAGGCCTCCCTGTCCATCACCAACTCCTGGAGCTTACTCAAACTCATGTCCATTGAGTCAGTGATGCCATCCAACCATCTCATTCTCTGTTCCCTTTATATCTTGCCTTCAATCTTTCCCAGCATCAGGGTCTTTTCAAAGGAGTCAGCTCTTCATATCAGGTGGTCAAAGTATTGGAGTTTCAGTTTCAACATCAGTCCTTCCAATGAATATTCGGGACTGATTTTTTAGGATGAACTGGTTGGATCTTTTTGAAGTCCAATGGACTCTCAAGAGTATTCTCCAAAACCACAGTTCAAAAGCATCAGTTCTATTTGCAATTTTTTAAGGAATCTCCACACTGTTCTCCATAGTGGCTGTACTAGTTTGCATTCCCACCAACAGTGTAGGAGGGTTCCCTTTTCTCCACACCCTCTCCAGCATTTATTGCTTGCAGATTTTTGTGTGTTTTTTTTTTTTTAGTTTTTTTTTTTTTTTAATTTTTAATTTTTTTTTAAATTTTAAAATCTTTAATTCTTACACGCGTGGATCGCAGACATTCTGACTGGTGTGAAGTGGTACCTCATTGTGGTTTTGATTTGCATTTCTCTAATAATGAGTGATGCTGAGCATCTTTTCATGTGTTTGTTAGCCATCCATATGTCTTCTTTGGAGAAATGTCTATTCATACACACCGAGGAAACCAGAATTGAAAGAGACACATGTACCCCAATGTTCATCGCAGCACTGTTTATAACAGCCAGGACGTGGAAGCAACCTAGATGTCCATCAGCAGATGAATGGATAAGAAAACTGTGGTATATATACACAATGGAGTATTACTCAGCTGTTAAAAAGAAGACATTTGAATCAGTTCTAATGAAGTGGATGAAACTGGAGCCGATTATACAGAGTGAAGTAAGCCAGAAAGAAAAACACCAATACAGTATACTAACACGTATATATGGAATTTAGAAAGATGGCAATGACGACCCTGTATGCAAGACAGCAAAAAAGACACAGATATGTATAACGGACTTTTGAACTCAGAGGGAGAGGGAGATGGTGGGATGATTTGGGTGAATGGCATTGAAACATGTATAATATCATGTAAGAATCGAATCGCCAGTCTATGTCCGATGCAGGATACAGCATGCTTGGGCCTGGTGCACGGTGACCCAGAGAGATGTTATGGGGAGGAAGGTGGGAGGGGGGCTCATGTTTGGGAATGCATGTACACCCGTGGTGGATTCATGTCAATGTATGGCAAAACCAATACAGTATTGTAAAGTAAAATAAAATAAAAATTAAAATTAAAAAAAAAATAAATAAAAAATAACAACAACAAAAAAAACATCAGTTCTTTGGTGTTCAGCTTTCTTTTTGGTCCAACTCTCACATCCATACATGACTACTGGAAAAACCATAGCCTTGAATAGAGGGACCTTTGTTGGCAAAGTCTCTGCTTTTTAATATGCTGTCTAGGTTGGTAATAGCTTTTCTTCCAAGAGGTAAATGTCTTTTAATTTCATGGCTACAGTCACTATTTGCAGTGACTTGGGAGCTCCCCAAAATAAAATCTCTCACTGTTTTTATTATTTCCCCATCTATTTCCCATGAAGTGATGGGACTGGATGCCATGATCTTAGTTTTTTAAATGTTGAGTTTTAAGCCAACTTTTTCACTCCCCTCTTTCACCTTCATCAAAAGGCTCTTTGGTTCTGTAGTTTTCAGTAATTATTACTTCACATATTTCTTAAGTTCTGTTCTCTCATTGCTTTCTTTTGGTGTTCCAATTACATGTGGGTTTTATCTTTTGATCTATCCTACAGTTCTTGGACATTTTATAGTTTATTTATTCTTTTTTTTATTTTTGCATTTTAGTTTGGTGTGGTGATATTAGAGTTATTTTAAATCCCTTGTCATTTAATTCCAACATCTCTATCATATTTAATATGATTCCAATGATGCCTTTGTTTCTTCAGAATATGTTTTTTTTTCCCTTGCCTATTTGGCATGCCTTTTGATTTTGCTGTTGTTAAAATCTAGGCATGTTATAATGCTCAGTAAGGGGTAACTGTCAGGTAACAGGGTTTGAGGTAGAAAATAAGCCTTTAGCAAGAGCATCAATCAATCCTAAAGAAAATCAACCCTGAATACTCATGGGGAGGACTGGTCTGAAGCTAGAACTCTGATACTTTAGCCACTTGATGAGAACAAGCGGTGATGCAAAAGAGGTGACTCATTCAAAAAGACCCCAATGCTGGGAAAGATTGAAGGCAAAAGGAGAAGATAGAAGCAGAGGATAAGATGGTTGAGATAGCATCACCCACTCAATGGACATGAACTTGGGAAAACTCCAGGGGATAGTGACGGACAAGGAGGACTGATGTGCTGCAGTCCACGGGGTCACAAACAGTTGAACACAGTAACTGAATGACCACAATGAGCATTTATGTTTATTATGCTCAGTTAGACTGTGATTAATGCTTGCTATGTCTACCTTCACAAGGGTTTTGTCAATCATTTACTTTCTCTTCCCCCCACTCTCTTATTAGACAACATTTTCCCCAATCTATTTTCTTAAAACTCTAACCCTTGTTGACTATTCCCTGTGTCTTATGTGATATTAGAAGGGTACAGGAAGGTGGAGGGAGTAACATGCTCTTCTCTGGCTGGCATAAGCCTCTAATAAATTATTTTCCCTTAGAGAGTGGGCTTTTGTATAGAGAAGTCTGGTTGTATCACACAATTATTACTCTTTTTCTCCCATGCACATTCTACAAGGAACTCTTTCTGAGATCTTAATCATGAGAAACTAGTGGGGTTATTGGAGATCAGGCCCACAAATGTAAGAGGACCCACTAAAACTACATGCCCTCAGGAGTTTCCCATTCTTTAGGCTACAATGAGAAACTACTCTGTTACAATTCAGTGATTTGTGACAATTAGCATTTATATGTTCCTGTCAGTTTATAGCTCCAGAGTTTTTTTTTCTCCAAGTAAGCAGATCTCAGTTGTGACTCTGAATGCCTCTCTCTCTCCAGTTTTCAAGGTGATGATTTGCCTTGATGATTTCTCTGATGGGTCCGAGAAAAATCAGATTTCCTTTTTTTAATTTTTTTTCCTTTTTTTGTTTTCTTAAGTTAACCTTGTTGTAGAGATGGATGTATCAAATTCATACTGTTTACATCTTGGAAATGAAGCAATAAATCTGTTATTTTTGAAGATTCAATGCCATTTTACTTGAATGGTTAAAGTATGTGTATCGTGTGGGGGAGAATGAGCTGGGGCATGGCAGCACTATTTGGAGGAACAGGAATAGGTGTTACAGTACTTTTTGTTGACTTTAAAGAATTTTTTTCACTTCATTTTTAGATAATAGCCATTCTGGAACAATGAGGGTTTCTGAAGTCTATCAAAATCATATAATTATACATAAAAATTTTACCTGCAAAAAAGGAAAAAATTAAAAACTCACAAATGTTTTTCGTTTGGTTGGCTTTTACTTTCCTAATTAGACCATGAATACCTCCAGGGATATGAAAAACTACGAGATGAAAGTGGCATATTTTTCTTGAAGGTTTGGTAAAATCTTCTTAGCAAAACATGGTAAATATTATATACCAAGTGAATACAAAAATTAGTGTAAGCGTTGATAATAAGACATGAGCCTGGGGAAACTGTGTGGTTTGAGCTATACTCCCCTGATCTTCCATGTGTACTTTACTCTCCTTCGTTATAAAGGACACTTTGATGAAAACTTTGCAGGTTCTTCATTTACAATATTAAAATAGAAGTTTTTGAGAGGTGATTATTCTTCAGATGAAGTTTCCTAAATGTTTCTAATCACTTTCACTCTCCCTTTCCAAAAACCTGCATTATTGGTTTTACTCTAGAAGTAAAAGGAGGATATATATAATTATTTTAGAATCATGCTTTTATTTATTTATTTATTTTTTGCCGTAGTATTTATTTATTTATTTATTTTTCTTTCCCATGTACTCAACATGATTTTTATTAGTGTAATTAATCATATTTTAATACTAATTCAGTATTACCTAGAGTTTTTTCTTGCCTAAATTTATTTATTTTTATTTTTTTTAGTTTTTTATTTTTTAAATTTTAAAATCTTTAATTCTTACATGCGTTCCCAAACATGAACCCCCCTCCCACCTCCCTCCCCACAACATCTCTCTGGGTCATCCCCATGCACCAGCCCCAAGCATGCTGTATCCTGCGTCAGACATAGACTGGCGATTCAATTCTTACATGATAGTATACATGTTAGAATGCCATTCTCCCAAATCATCCCACCCTCTCCCTCTCCCTCTGAGTCCAAAAGTCCGTTATACACATCTGTGTCTTTTTTCCTGTCTTGCATACAGGGTCGTCATTGCCATCTTCCTAAATTCCATATATATGTGTTAGTATACTGTATTGGTGTTTTTCTTTCTGGCTTACTTCACTCTGTATAATCGGCTCCAGTTTCATCCATCTCATCAGAACTGATTCAAATGAATTCTTTTTAATGGCTGAGTAATACTCCATTGTGTATATGTACCACAGCTTTCTTATCCATTCATCTGCTGATGGACATCTAGGTTGTTTCCATGTCCTGGCTATTATAAACAGTGCTGCAATGAACATTGGGGTACATGTGTCTCTTTCAATTCTGGTTTCCTCAGTGTGTATGCCCAGCAGTGGGATTGCTGGGTCATAAGGCAGTTCTATTTGCAATTTTTTAAGGAATCTCCACACTGTTCTTCATAGTGGCTGTACTAGTGCAATCCCTATCAAGCTACCAGCAACATTTTTCACAGAACTAGAACAAATAATTTCAAGATTTGTATGGAAATACAAAAAACCTCGAATAGCCAAAGCAATCTTGAGAAAGAAGAATGGAACTGGAGGAATCAACTTGCCTGACTTCAGGCTCTACTACAAAGCCACAGTCATCAAGACAGTATGGTACTGGCACAAAGACAGACATATAGATCAATGGAACAAAATAGAAATCCCAGAGATAAATCCACACACATATGGACACCTTATCTTTGACAAAGGAGGCAAGAATATACAATGGAGTAAAGACAATTTCTTTAACAAGTGGTGCTGAGAAAACTGGTCAACCACTTGTAAAAGAATGAAACTAGATCACTTTCTAACACCGCACACAACAATAAACCCAAAATGGATTAAAGATCTAAATGTAAGATCAGAAAGTATAAAACTCCTAGAGGAGAACATAGGCAAAACACTCTCAGACATAAATCACAGCAGGATCCTCTATGATCCACCTCCCAGAATTCTGGAAATAAAAGCAAAAATAAACAAATGGGATCTAATTAAAATTAAAAGCTTCTGCACAACAAAGGAAAATATAAGCAAGGTGAAAAGACAGCCTTCTGAATGGGAGAAAATAATAGCAAATGAAACAACTGACAAACAACTAATCTCAAAAATATACAAGCAACTTCTGCAGCTCAATTCCAGAAAAATAAACGACCCAATCAAAAAATGGGCCAAATAACTAAATAGACATTTCTCCAAAGAAGACATACGGATGGCTAACAAACACATGAAAAGATGCTCAACATCACTCATTATTAGAGAAATGCAAATCAAAACCACAATGAGGTACCACTTCACACCAGTCAGAATGGCTGCGATCCAAAAATCTGCAAGCAATAAATGCTGGAGAGGGTGTGGAGAAAAAGAATCATGCTTTTAAAGAGTAAGAATGTGCTTCATATGCATTATTGGTTTTACTCTAGAAGTAAAAGTAGGATATATGTAATTATTTTAGAATCATGCTTTTAAAGAGTAAAAATATGCCTCCCCTTTGCCAGTTACTTCTCTTGAAAGCTTTTCGATCAAATATTTTCTTCAGTGGTTTAATTCATAACAGAATCTTAAATGGGTAAAACAGTATTTTTTTTAAATTATTTTTTTGCCCCAATACATTGGAGGCATAAGATATTATATCCAATGACACACTAGTTGAGATGCTCTTCATCTGCCTTATTATAAAAATTCATTCCCATCTGTTTGAAATTGCTTAGTAGAGGTCTTAAGCTTTGTTGCTTTCTATAAAAATGTGGTAAAACTTTCTTGAATTTTATCTACTAAGGAATAAACTTAAATAGCTTAACGACCAGAACAAGACACTCCTTCCCAGTATTTTGGCGCTTTTCAAAAAGACTCAATTTTGAAACTTTTTCTACTTAATAAAAAGAGATAGTGACTTATTTGTATTAGTCATTTCTTGTTCTTTATTACTGATAAAATATAAGAAAGGAGCATCCTATGAATATCCTCATATCTAAGCCTTCAGACAAATTAGAAATTGTTTGGCTTTTATAAACCTACATGTGTTTATAGTTTATTTAATTTTCTTTTTATTTTTTTACTTAATCTATATGTTAACCTTTAAAAAGTATAATAAAGCAAATTGTAGATCTAAAGAAGAGTCTCTTTAACCATTCTGGAATACTTTAAGCATGATAGTAAAAATTTACAGTACTTTTATTACACAACATACATTTCTCCTGCAAAATGATCACTTTTCTTTATTACTTTAGATATATTTAACAGAAGTTGTATGTAGTCTTTTACAAATTACTTGGTCTGGCAGTCTCAGGAGTGGATAAGCTTCTCTGAAGTGAAGTTCTAGAAAATTTTCTCTAGTATAAACCTTTGATAAATAAAGATTGAAGCTCTTTTGTGTTTGTTTAGAAGTCATAAGTACTGGTTTGTTTCATAATAACAAAATTTAACCCTTGAATTTTACATGTGAATTTCAAGGATACTAATAAACTATTGCTAAATTCTGTTTCTTCTGCATTTTATTGAAACTAGGGACATTCTGTAAGGCTATAATTGATATGATACTAGAAGAATCTTTTGACAAATTAGGCCAGTGTTTAGTAGAAAATTAATTAGTTTATATAAAGCATCATTATTTTCATTTAATTGTTTTGGGGAGATATCTAGCAATAACATATGAAGAAAGTATGACTGTCTCTAATCTGAATCTCAACACATGATGGATTAGAACTGCAAAAAATAATACAGCTCTGGAATTATTCCCTAAAACTAAAACTGCAGTAAAAAAGAAAATGAAAAAATGTTTCCCTTAATACAGAGTTTTTGTATTTTTTCCCTGAATACAGAAGATTTGATGCTTTTGAACTGTGATGTTGGAGAAGACTCTTGAGAGTCCCTTGGATTGCAAGGAGATCCAACCAGTCTATCCTAAAGGATATCAGTCCTGGGTATTCACTGGAAGGACTGATGTTGAAGCTGAAACTCCAATACTTTGGCCACCTGATGTGAAAAGCTGACTCATTTGAAAAGACCCTGATGCTGGGAAAGATTGAAGGCAGGAGGAGAAGGGGACGACAGAGGATGAGATGGTTGCATGGCATCACTGACTTAATGGACATGAATTTGAGTAAACTCCAGGAGTTGGTGATGGACAGGGAGGCTTGGCATGCTACAGTCCATGGGGTTGCAAAGAGTCGGACATGACTGAGTGACTGAACTGAACTGACAGAGTTTTTATTGTAATCATTACATTGATTTCAAAGGAGTGTTAAACCTGCAATAGTCTTTGGATATTTCAACTTGGCTAGTCTATAGCTCTCAGTTATCCAAATCAAATCTAGGTGTTGATATGAAGGTATTTTCTCAATGTGATTAGAGTCCATACTTAGTTGATGCCAAGCAAGGGAGATTAATTTCGGTTATCTGGTGGGTCTGATTCTTCCAGCAAAAAAGCCTTAAGAGCTGAGGTTTCCCTAATGAAGTGTAAATTCTGCCCATGGACAGCAACTTCAGTTTATGACTGGGCGTATTAGCCAGCCCTTCCTGACAACCTGGTCTCTGGATTTTGAACTTACAAAGCCAGCTCCACAATTGTTTAAGCCAATTCTATGCAGTAAATTGCTTAATACGTAGCCCCTCCTGGGTTTCTTCTGAATCCTGATATACTATAAAAACCAAAAATGTAAATTGCAATCACTTAGTAAATATCAATTGAATTAATTTATTTATTTTAGGCTTTTTATGTGGACCATTTCTAAAGTTCTTATTGAATTTGTTACAATATCACCTCTGTTTTATGTTTTGGTTTTTTTGGCCATGAAGTATGTGGGATCTTAGCTCCCTGCCTTGGAAGGCAAAGTCTTAACCACTGGAACACCAGGGAAGTACCTCTGTTTAATTTAAATTTTGTAGTTAATGGTCAGTGGAGTTCTTGAACAAACTTTTTATCATGACCTCTACAATAAACATTTTAAAACAACAAAGATATTTTCTTTGTTTTAAACATCTCTTAGAGTTATGACGCTCATAGAATAAATTTACTCTTTTTTGTTTGTACCATTCTACAACATTTGAGGAATAAATCAAATAATGTATGGAGAATCTGTATGGTGAATCACATTGTCAGAGATTGTCTTTGCCATAAGCCAAAGTACAGAGGCATTCTGTTCAAAAGAATTCTGCTATGGGCTTCAAATTACCATGTGTAAGCCAAAGAGAAGAAAATACTTTTTAGGATCAATTATTTCTTATCTAGTAATTTTCATCCTGCCAGAAAACCTTTATATATATATATATATATATAATATATATCTGACAAATGTGGTTTGCCAATAGTTTCACACATATTCTCTACAAGCTACACCTCAAGGGGAGAATTTTAGATAGGAACAAAGGAAACTCCATCATTCACGTTTAATATGTCTAGGAGGGAATATGCAAAGCACCTAATAGACTTTACTAAAATATATTAATTTCATTAAATGATTGCGGGTGCAAAATTTTAAATTAATTATGCATTTGTAATTTCTGGTTATGTGTGTGTTAATCACCGAGTCGTGTCCAACTCTTTGTGACCCCATGGACTACAGCACACCAGGCTCCTCTGTCCATGAAATTTTCAAGGCAAGAATACTGGAGTGAATTGCCATTCCCTTCTCCAGGGATCTCCCAAACTCAGAGATTGAACCCAGGTCTCCTGCCTTGTAGGCAGATTCTTTACGATCTGAGCTACTAGGGAAGCCCAAATTCTGGATATAATAAATGTAAATTTGAAAACTATTATGTTTAATCTATATTTTAAAAATAACTCAAATATGTATAGATAATTAGGATGTATTTTCCAGGCTGAAATTTATAGTCTTCATCAGATAATAATTGGGTTTTTAATTAAAATCCTTGAGGTTTTAATTATGACTTTCTCCCCAACTTTTTTCATCACTTTGTGTTTAAATATCTATTTAAAAATATTTGTTTAGAACTTGAAAACTGTCTTTACTTGGAAGCTATATTTATTAAAACAAAAATAAAATGGTATCTGACAAAAACATTTGAACCGTAACATTAATTTGCTCTTTTCATACATATCTAATATCTTTAGTGTATTTATCAGGAAAGTATAGGCTTCAGAGGATGCGTACTTGTGAAAGATATTTCTCATTTCTGTGAAAAAAACTCCTCTTCCGTAAAATGATAAGGTGATGGTTCATCCCACTCTTCAAAGACAGTTACTCAAAAGGAAAAGCTAATCTTTCTTTTCTTGTATTTCACCTTCGTACACCTTATTGTTCTTGGCTTTTAACTAGGTTTGGGTTTCAGCATGACTTAGAGAGACATGGGAGCAAGATATTTCTTCAATTTCTGAATGTATAGTTAAAATAGTTATCATAAGAAATTAAATCTTTACTTTGACACATGGAGAGAAAGCTATCATGGTAAGAACAGCAAAGTGGAAGAAAATTAAGGTTCTCTTCTTTGCCAAATAATATACCAATAAACAGTGCAATATCCCTCAGGGAATAACAGAGAATAGCACTATATTTAAAATTTTGAAAGGCACAGAAGTGACAATACATTCTAAATTTCTTTTTTATTCCCTCATTTGTTGGCCTGTGCATGTGTGCAGAGTTGCTCAGTCCTGTCTGACTCTTTGCAACTATATGGACTGTAGCCCGCCAGGCTCTTCTGTCCATGGAATTTTCCAAGCAAGAATATTGAAGTGGGTTTCCATTTCTTACTCCAGGGGATCTTCCTGACCCAGGGGTTCAATTTGCATCTCCTGCATTGGCAGGCAGATTCTTTACCACCAAGCCACCTGGAAGCCTAAAAATTTGTTCTATGATAAATAGTTCAATAATTGTCTTTAAAGGACAACTTATTCCTTAATAGTTTTATATAGATGAAGCAATAGTCATTGACTAAGGAATACAATGTGGAATTAAAAAATGTTAAAATAAAAAACGGATTTCTGTTTTAACCCATTTAATTTTTATAAGACAAAAAGGGATGTTAAGTTCCCCCAAACAGTGATTTAAATCACAAATTTCCAAATATCTGAAGATTTTAACCAATATTTTTTAACAATTGTAGATCCTCTTTAGTTGTTAAAGTATAAATCTGGATAATTTAATTTTAATAAGAGTACTAGAAGAAGCTATGACAAATGGGGACTGCATGCTGAAAAGCAGAGACATTACTCTGCCAACAAAGGTCCGTATAGTCAAGGCTATGGCCTTACCAGTGGTCATGTAGGGTTGTGAAAACTGGGCCATAAAGAAGGCAGAGCATCGAAGAATTGATGCCTTCAAACTATAGTGTCGGAGAAGACTCCTGAGAGTCCCTTGGAAGCAAGGAGATCAAACCCATCAATCTTAAGGGAAATCATCCCTGAATACTCAGTGGAAGAACTGATATTGAAGTTGAAACTCCAGTATTTTGGAAATCTGATGCAAAGAGCTGACTCATTTAAAAAGTCCTTGATGATGGGAAAGTTTGAGGACAGAAGACAAAGAAAGCATCAGAGGATGAGATGGCTGGAAGCCATCAATGATGCAATGGACATGAACCTGGGCAAACTTTGGGAGATGGTAAGGGTCAGAGAAGCCTGGAATGCTGCAGTCCATGGGATCTCAGAGTCAGACATAACTGGGTGACTGAACAACAGCAACAACAACTAGAACAAGATTGATGTTTAAGTTTAAATGGCTATATTACATTTTGCTGTTAGTTTTATACACTCGTTTTCAGTTAATGAAATTCTTGCTTCTTTCCTTCTCTTATAGTATTATTTTGTGTATGAAAATTATCTTAATGAGAAAAATATGAAACATGTTTATAAAAATACTACTCCCTTGCCTTTACTTTTAAACTACATATAAAAATATCAGTTAGTGCTCAAGGGCTTTTGAATAGAAAAATTATCATGTAAATTGCACCAAGTGGCTCATGTATGTGCAGTAAACAATTTTACTCATTTAATGGATGCAAGAGGGAAAGGAATTTCTGAATTTATTTTTAGCATGTTTTAACCGTCAATGAGTTATGTGAAATTGTGAATCATGCTTTATATCCTACTTGTATGGTGCCAAATCTGTTCAGATATTAAAGCTAGCTCTCAGAGGCATCCTGAAAATGTTTACCCTATAGCTTAGACTGTGTCCATATGTTAGCAAAGTACTGTTTAAATTGGTAGCGAACATAACCTTTCCATCAACAACAAAAATATGCACTAAAAAAAAAATCATTCATGCAATGCTAAAAAATTGATAGCTTTTATTGGACTTTCTGTTCCCTCTTCATCCTAAAATTTTGTTACTATATTTTACTACCATGAGACTTTATGTCCTTGAAATCCAAATGCTCTAGTTAACACTATAAACCAAGATCCAGAGATTATTGAGTAAGTTCCTGACGTTAAAATATCAGATCATTTGGTTCAAACAACTGTCATTATTATAACGTTTTTTAGAAAAATATGCTTTTGAGATCATGCTTACAGAACATACCCATGATTTCAATCCCACACAATATTTTAATTCCATAAGGTGTGTGGGTGGCTATTTCAAATTGACATAGTTTTGTGTTATTTTTTACATGCAAAATTATTATCAGATGGAGGGGAAATTAGATATTCCAAATGCGATGGAAAAAACCCCTCAGTGTTCTTGACTTATATCACCAACTGCTAGCTACTGCTAAAATGTATCCATTTTTGGAAAATGAACAACCTTGACAGCATTGATAGTCTTAATGAAAAATAAAAGTAGAACTTTCTCAAAATATCTGAACAAAATTCTTCTGATAAGTGGCTGGATGTATGAGAAAAATTTATAACTGACCCATGATACTTACTGACAAATATTTTCTAAAATGTAATCATATATATTAATATAATTGAGCATTTTTAGATTGATCTTATGAAATATCTTGATATACATCTTAGTAACAATAAAAATAACACTTTACAGAACATCTTATCCCTAGTTTTCAGTCATTGGATATTTTAATTGATAGGAAATTAAGCATCTTTGGTGGTCAAGTAAGGACATATCAATATGCTTACCTATGACGTAATATATCATAATGTAGAATAAATTCAATAACCTTAAAAACCTGTTTTACAAGGCAACTGAAATATGTTAGTTATTTTGTCAGGTTATCAAGGATATATATGTAAAGTTTTGAATATTAGTGGTTCTATACAATAATGAGGTTATAAACTAACATTTTAAGAACTTTAATGAGAGAATTTGAATGATATCATAGGCAGACATGCTAACTACATGTTCACTGTGCTCCTCCATGTTAGAGCTTTTTTATCTTCTTTCCTAATCTGATATGGGAATATATAGCATATTGTTAGTGCTTTATTTTTCATTTTCCCTGAATTCTAGTGAAGGAAATGGATTCCCTGGTATCTAGTATTTTTTTTTTGTTTGTTTGCAAAACTTAGTTTTGTTCTCTCTTCTACAAATATTCTTTTTATATCTCTAATGTGATTTTCCATTAAGTTGTTTTATCACTGCATTGTATTCTTGTTATATTACTGATTTTAATTCCTTGTCTGTCAATATCACCTAGCTTTAAAACAATTATTTTTCAGTCTGTTACAGTGATAAACAGCAAGCAAAACAGAGCAGTTCAACTCTCTCTGCATGGAGAACTCTTTACTAGTTAGTTAAGTCGCACTGTTCGTCTAGTTTAGGATGATTTCTGGGCAGAAGTGCTACCAGAGACCCTAGCTCTAAGGACCCCTGAAGACATGAGAATCCTCTATATCCTCAGGTTATCTTAACTTCTCAATCCCTCTGCATCAAAACAATTGATACTTGTAGCTACATATTCAAGAAGGAGGAAGGTATGACCCAAATTTCTAATCTCCAAAATTCTCCAAGATGACCATCCATCTTTGATTTAGTGGTTAAATTGCTCCAGTTGAAAGTTGATAGATCTCAGTAAGATGGATTTAAGTCAACATCTTTATCGAAATCCCATATCATCATCATTATTTTAAAAATAAATTTAAATTGTTGCTGTACCAAATAAGACAAAAGATTACATCCTTTCACTCCACAGTTATTGAATATATGTGTCTCATACTACATTATTAAACATGAATTAGCTTTCAAGGCTGAAGCATACACTCTCTCACCCTCTGGGAATATCAGTTGCTTGCACCTCTCAGCTACTAAGCGCAGGTGGCTGAGACTGGCACAGTAAGTGCAGGCGGCTGCGACCGGCACACTAAACAACAGAATGATCTCTGTTCGTGTCCAAGGCAAATCATTCAATATCACGGTAATCCAACTCTATGCCCCAACCAGTAACACTGAAGAAGCTGAAGCTGAATGGTTCTATGAAGACCTACAAGACCTTTTAGAATTAACACCCAAAAAAAGATGTCCTTTTCATTATAGGGGACTGGAATGCAAAAGTAGGAAGTCAAGAAACACCTGGAGTAACAAGCAAATTTGGCCTTGGAGTACAGAATGAAGCAGGGCAAAGACTAATAGAGTTTTGCCAAAAAAATGCACTGGTCATGGCAAACATCCTCTTCCAACAACACAAGAGAAGACTCTACACATGGACATCACCAGATGGTCAACACCAAAATCAGATTGATTATATTCTTTGCAGCCCAAAATGGAGACGCTCTATACAGTCAACAAAAACAAGACCAGAAGCTGACTGTGGCTCAGATCATGAACTCCTTATTACCAAATTCAGACTTAAATTGAAGAAAGGAGGGAAACCATTAGACCATTCAGGTATGACCTAAGTCAAATCCTTTATGATTATACAGTGGAAGTGAGAAATAGATTTAAGGGCCTAGATCTGATAGATAGAGTGCCTGATGAAATGAGGTTCATGACACTGTACAGGAGACAGGGATCAAGACCATCCCCATGGAAAAGAAATGCAAAAAAGCAAAATGGCTATCTCGGGAGGCCTTACTAATAGCTGAGAAAAGAAGAGAAGCCAAAAGCAAAGGAGAAAAGGAAAGATATAAGCATCTGAATGCAGAGTTTTAAAGAAGAGCAAGAAGAGATAAGAAAGCCTTCTTCAGTGATCAATGCAAAGAAATAGAGGGAAAGAACAGAATGGGAAAGACTAGAGATCTCTTCAAGAAAATCAGAGACACCAAGGGAACATTTCATGCAAAGATGGGCTTGATAAAGGACAGCAATGGTATGGACCTAACAGGAGCAGAAGATATTAAGAAGAGGTGGCAAGAAAACACAGAAGAACTGTACAAAAAAGATCTTCATGACTTGGGTAATCAGGATGGTGTAATCACTCATCTAGAGCAAGACATCCTGGAATGTGAAGTCAAGGGGGCCTTAGAAAGCATCACTACGAACAAAGCTAGTGGAGGTGATGGCATTCCAGTTGAGCTATTTCAAATCCTGAAAGATGATACTGTGGAAGTGCTGCCCTCAAGATGCCAGCAAATTTGGAAAACTCAGCAGTGGCCACAGGACTGGAAAAGGTCAGTTTTCATTCCAATCCCAAAGAAAGGCAATGCTAAAGAATGCTCCAAGTGCTGAACAATGTCACTCATCTGAGATGCTAGTAACGTAATGCTCAAAATTCTCCAAGCCAGGCTTCAGGAATACATGAACTGTGAACTTCCTGATGTTCAGGCTGGTTTTTGAAAAGGCAGAGGAACCAGAGATCAAATTGCCTACATCCACTGGACATGGAAAAAGCAAGAGAGTTCCAGAAAAATATCTATTTCTGCTTTATTGACTATACCAAAGCCTTTGACTGTGTGGATCACAATAAACTGTGGAAGATTCTGAGAGAGATGGGAATACCAGACCACCTGACCTGCCTCTTGAGAAACCTATATGCAGGTCAGGAAGCAACAGTTAGAACTGGACATGGAACAACAGACTGGTTCCAAACAGGAAAAGGAGTACATTAAGGCTGTATATTGTCATCCCGCTTATTTAACTTATATGCAGAGTACCTCATGAGAAATGCTGGACTGGAAGAAATACAAGCTGGAATCAAGATTGCTGGGAGAAATGTCAATAAACTCAGATATGCAGATGACACCACCTTTATGGCAGTAAGTGAAGAGGGACTAAAAAGCCTCTTGGTGAAAGCGAAAGAGGAGAGAAAAAGTTGGCTTAAAGCTCAACATTCAGAAAATGAAGATCATGGCATTCAGTCCCATCACTTCATGGCAAATAGATGGGGAAACAGTGGAAACAGTGTCAGACTCTATTTTCTGGGGGTCCCAAATCACTGCAGATGTTGACTGCAGCCATGAGATTAAAAGACACTTACTCCTTGGAAGAAAAGTTATGACCAAACTAGATAGCATATTCAAAAGCAGAGACATTACTTTGCCGACTAAGGTCCATCTAGTCAAGGCTATTGTTTTTCCAGCAGTCATGTATGGATGTGAGAGTTGTACTGTGAAGAAGGCTGAGCACCGAAGAATTGATGCTTTTGAACTGTGGTGTTGGAGAAGACTCTTGAGAGTCCCTTGGACTGCAAGGAGATCCAACCAGTCCATTCTGAAGGAGATCAACCCTGGGATTTCTTTGGAAGGAATGATGCTGAAGCTGAAGCTCCAGTACTTTGGCCACCTCATGCGAAGAGTTGGCTCATTGGAAAAGACTTTGATGTTGGGAGGGATTGGGGGCAGGAGGAGAAGGGGACGACAGAGGGTGAGATTGCTGGATTTCATCATTGATTCGATGGGTGTGAATCTGAGTGAACTCCGGGTGTTGGTGATGGACAGCGAGGCCTGGTGTGCTGTGATTCATGGGGTTGCAGAGAGTCGGACACGACTGAGCGACTGAACTCAACTGAACTGCACTTATCAGTTAAGTCCTGTTTTTTTAAATAACCTTTGTTGTAGAAATTTGTTTTGTCTATGCTTATATCTAATCTTGGATCAACTTGCCTTCAATGGTTTGAAGATGTGTGGAGCAATTTCGGTACGACAGTGAACCATCAAAGCCTCAAGACCCCTCATGGGATTGGCTGAGGACTTTGTTGTGATTACTTCATACCTCAGCTTCTCTCTTTGCCCAGTTCTATTTCTAACTCCTTCTCACATGTATTGATATTGAGATTATACCCAACTGAGTCTCTGAACTCAAATTTCTACGTCAGTTTATTTTTTGCAAACACAGTTGCACATTGCTCATTACCAATCTTAAAATACACTAACTCACATGCTTTTACAAACTTCAGTATTAGTCTTCACCGAAATAAATTATTTTTTGAAGCAGAAAAAGTAGACATGGGGAATACTGAATTAGTCAACTATCCTCATGAAACAAACAAAAAATAGAAATCTCCATGAAGAATAGAAAGAACCATCATCTCACTTTATAACCTACTTGGTAGTCAAGTAGCTAATTAACATTGTTGTGAATCCAGAGATAGAAGGAGCATTCAAGGCTACATTTTAAGCAATAATTTATCCAAATGCCCCATATAAAGACCTGACCACAAGGAATAAAACCCTTATTATCTGGCAGATAATTCTTTTTATGGCTCCTCAAACTATAATAAAATTGAAATTAGGCATAAGCAATATTTAGTATTTTAGCAATTTTAGTATTCAGGGCTTCCCTGGTGGCTCAGTGGTAAAGAATCTGCCTGCCAAAGCAGGATATGTGGATTCCATCCCTGAGTCAGGAAGATTCCCTGGAGAGAGAAATGGCAAAGTACTCCAGCATTCTTGCCTTTTGAATCTCATGGATAAAGGCGCTTGGCAGGCTATAGTCCATGGAGTTGCAAAAGAGTTGGACACTATTTAGCGACTAAACAACAATGTTTAGTAATGCTAACAAAGGATCATTAGGACAAGCACTGAGGGTGGTATAATATGACCCATCTGGTCTAAAAGAATTTATAATTTAAGGAGGAGATAAAGAGTTTCTGTGTAATAAAAACTCCATGAAAGTCAGGGGGGGTTAAAAAGTCTCTGACTTAGCAAGTATAACTTCGAAAAATTAAAGTGTCAGTCAAATTACAAATATTAAAAATAAATAAATAAATAAAACTAAATATCCTAAGGGAATCAATAAGGTCCCAGATCTTGATCCAAATTCATGGACTTCATAAGTCATGTTGTTTAAAGCTGACTGTTCTGAGGTGGTTATATTTTCCTTGTTGCTTTTATAGGATCACAGCAAAGCAAAGATGGTATCATGACAAATATTTTTGTAAACCTATTCAAAATAATCAGTCATATTAAATTGCATTGTAAATGAATTAAATGAGCTGTGTTTAATGAAAGTTCATATTTATAAAAATTAATTTTGAACTTTAGTATATTGATACATGTACATGTAATAAATTCTACATAAGAATGCATTAAGCACAGAAATGTAGGTGAGTTTTTCCAAATATATAACTTCTTATTTATTAAAGAAAAGAACAAAGGCTCTTAAATATTTTTATACATTTGTTGTATAATTCACATTTTAGCAGTATTTACATAGTGATTATTATAATACTAATATCATAAAAGGAATCTTTTTTCCAAAGCCCACTTTTAAATGTTGCACCAAAACTTCATACGCTGTGGTAATGCCGAGTTAATATATTCCTCACCTGAATTGGAGGCACTCATTCATTACTCCTATCACATACTCTGACATCTCATCTAAGAATTGCATCTTTTCTAATATTCAGTATTTGACATGATAATAAGAGTTAACCAAACATTTTCCCATTTAGCTGTTGCCAAAACTCACCCCTCTCTCATTTTTATATTTGCTGTAGAAATGAAAGGATGACCAATTTGCTAATAAATGAGTGTTTTCCCATCAGGCACATTACAATGTACAATTATATTGGGATCACTTTTTAAAAAGAAAAAGACTTTTTTCTCCCATAGAACAATGCAGTCACAGTTTATGAGCTAAAAATAAGTTCTAATTCAGACAGGGTGTTATAAGCCTTTATCTGTTCTTTATTACATTCTGTTAACATCATGCTCACTCCTGTCTCTCTAACATAGACAACTATATTTTAATCTAAATTCTCTATCACTAGAATTTAATGAATCATGGTATCTATATTTTGTCAAAGAGGCTGTCTTTTTTTGGAGAAACATAAGATCATAGTTTATAGTTAAACTGATGCTTTAATTAAAGTAAAATTCTGATATTTTAAGCATTGAAATGCAAACCAAACTATTTTCATCTCAATTAACCTTGATTGCTGAATTCTATTCCTCTTAGAGTCAATCTCCTCTGCATTGCCCTGATCAGATACACATGTTTCCAGGCACCATCCCTCCAACTCATGCACAATTCTGCCCATTAAAATTATTAGTGAATTTGATTTTAAAGGCATGTGACTTCAAAAACCTTTAAAGAAAAGGCAATATCTTTTAAGAAACACAGCACAGATAATGTGTTTGGAGCCAGAAGGTATTAATTTCAATTCTGGATTTCACCTCTATTACTTTTTGTGTGCTAAGTTGATTCAGTTGTGTCTGACTCTTTGCGATCCGATGCACTGTAACCCATCAGAGTCCTCTGTCCATGGGATTCTCCAGGCAAGAATACTGGAGTAGGTTGTCATTTCCTCCTCCAGGGGATCTTTCCAACCCAGAGATCAAACCCATGTCTCTTGTGTCTCCTGCACTGGCAGAAAAATCCTTTAGACAAATAAATATACATCTCTTATACAGCCTTAAGATACTTCCTTGGAATGGAAATATAATAATAATAATAGCTAGCATATATTAAGCACTTATGGCACCTACTATCTTTTAGGAACTGAACAATTTACTTGCTTATGTCATTTAAACTCACAACAACCATATAAGATTTGGCATTATTAAATCCCCAGTTTCCAGATACATAAATTGGAGATAACAATACTTGTCCTTCTTATTTTTTAGCATTAATATAAATGAGAATTTAAATTTGGTTAATATAAATGAGACTGTCTCCCAAAAAACTCACTGTTCTTTCTCCTCCTGTCCCCGTCTCTGTTCTAGACCACCTGTCCTCTTAACAAGTTTATTGATATATATATTTACCTGCTTAACCAATGAAAGAACTTCAGTCTTCAGAGGGAGGCCCAGGTCCAAGGTATCTTAGCAGCATAATACAAAACAATCTAGGAACTTGAGAAAAAGGGAAAGAAGTGGAGGAGGGGGTAGTGTGAGTACTTCAGAAGGAAGATATTGTTCCTCAGGTTGTGGAAGTGAAGGGAGCAGAGATATATACCAGAGCCACTCTTCCCATAGAAACCCCACCCCTCATAGTGATGGTAGACAGACTGTTCGGGGTGAGATTTTAACATGTGATATTTTGATTTATTTTATATATATGCATATGAATCTATTAGGGCTTCCCTCACAGTTCAGTTGGTAAAGAATCTGCCTGAGATGCAGGAGACCCAGGTTCAATTCCTAGGTCGGGAAGATTCTCTGGAGAAAGGAAATGGCAACCGACTCCAGTATTCTTGCCTGGAGAATCCCATGGACAGAGGAGCCTGGCAGGCTACAGTCCATGGGATCGTAAGAGTCGGACATGATGGACATGACTTAGAGACTAAACCGCCACCACCACATGCATATATTATTCTGATGACTAAATTATATCTCTCATATATATTTGGTCTTCATCCATGGTGTCTGACTCACAGACCTCAAATCTATTAGAATTTCCTAAGTGTTGTGAGGTGATTAAATGTTTTTGTTATGTTAATGAGGCAACTTTTGGAAAACACCTGAGCCTGGGTGCTAGTTGCCAATGAAGACAAAATTGTAACAGTTTAGGCACTAAGTTGTGACTGACTCTTTGTGACCGTGTGGACTGCAGCATGCCAGGCTTTCCTGTTCTCCACCGTCTTCTGGAGTTTGCTCAAAAGTGGAGGGGGGGGGCGCGGGGGTGGGGGTGGCGGCGATAGAGGATGAGATGGTTTGATGGCATCAGTAACTCAAAGAACATGAGTTTGACCAAATCTTGTAATTAGAGGGTAGGAACTATCAGGCCTCCCGGCCCCCGACCTCAGTTCAGCCCAGTTCAGTTCAGTTGCCCATTCATGTCCAACTCTTTGAGACCCCATGGACTGCAGCACGCCAGGCCTCCCTGTTCCTCACCAACTCCCGGTGTTTACTCAAACTCATGCCCGTTGGGTCAGTGATACCATCAAACCATCTCATTCTCAATCATCCCCTTCTCTTCCTGCCTTCAATCTTTTCCAGCATCAGGGTCTTTACCTATGAGTCAGCTCTTTCCATGAGGTGACCAAAGTATTGGAGTTTCAGCTTCAACATCAGTCCTTCCAATGAACACTCAGGACTGATCTCCTTTAGGTTGTATCTCCTTGCAGTTCAAGAGATTGTCAAGAGTCTTTTCCAACACTACGGCTCAAAAGCATCAATTCTTTGGTGCTCAGCTTTCTCTATAGTCCAACTCACACATCCATACACGACTACTGGAAAAACTAAAGTTTTGACTAGATGGACTTTTGTTGGCCAAGCAATGTCTCTACTTTTTAATATCCTGTGTAGGTTGGTCATAACTTTCCTGCCAAGGAGTAAGCCTCTTTTAATTTCATGGCTGCAATCACCATCTGCAGTGATTTTGGACCCCTCCGCCCCAAAATAAAGTCAGCCACTCTTTCCCCATCAATTTCCCATGAAGTGACGGGACCAGATGCCGTCTTTGTTTTCTGAATGTTGAGCTTTAAGCCAATTTTTTCACTCTCTTCTTTCACTTTCATCAAGAGGCTCTTTAGTTCATCTTTGCTTTCTTCCATAAGGGTGGTGTCATCTGCATATCTGAGGTTATTGATATTTCTCCTGGCAATCTTGATTGCCTGACCTCAGGGAGGGGGAAAGGGGCTGGAGATTGAATTCAGTGGTTTAATCAAGTGTGCCTCTGTGATGAAGCCTCTGTAGTAATCCAACACAAAGGAATGTGTAGAGCTTCTGGGTTGGTGCACTGGTGGAGAACACAGTGCGCCTGGATTGAGCACAGTGGTTTCTCGCCCTTTCCTTATAGCTTTCCCTGTGCGTCTCTTCCATCTGGTGATTCTTCAGTTCTATCGTTTAATAACATACGAGTAATCTAGTAAATAAAATGTTCTTTTTAAATATAAATTTATTTATTTTAATTAGAGGTTAATTACTTTACAATATTGTATTAGTTTTGCCATACATCAACATGAATCCGCCACAGGTATACACGTGTTCCCCATCCCTCTGGGTCATCTCAGTGCACCAGTCCCAAGCATCCTATCCTACATCGAACCTGGACTGGTGATTAGTTTCTTATATGACACTATATATATTTCAATGCCATTCTCTCAAATCATCCCACCCTCTCCCTCTCCCACAGAGTCCAAAAGACTGTTCTACACATCTGTGTCTCTTTTGCTGTCTTGCTCATAGGGTTATCGTTACCATCTTTCTAAATTCCATATATATGTGTTAGTATACTGTATTGGTGTTTTTCTTCCTGGCTTACTTCACTCTGTATAATCGGCTCCAGTTTCATCCATCTCATTAGAACTGATTCAAATGTATTATTTTTAATGGCTGAGTAATACTCCATTGTATATATGTACCAAAGCTTTCTTATCCATTCATCTGCTGATGGACATCTAGGTTGTTTCCATGTCCTGCCTATTATAAACAGTGCTGCGATGAACATTGGGGTACACGTGTCTCTTTCAATTCTGGTTTCCTCAGTGTGTATGACCAGCAGTGGGGTTTCTGGGCTATAAGGCAGTTCTATTTCCAGTTTTTTAAGGAATCTCCACACTGTTCTCCATAGTGGCTGTACTAGTTTGCATTCCCACCAACAGTGTAAGAGGGTTCGCTTTTCTCCACACCCTTTCCAGCATTTATTGCTTGTAGACTTTGGATTGCAGTCATTCTGACTGGAGTGAAATGGTACCTCACTGTGGTTTTGATTTGCATTTCTCTGAAAATGAGTGATGTTGAGCATCTTTTCATGTGTTTGTTAGCCATCTGTATGTCTTCTTTGGAGAAATGTCTATTTAGTTCTTTGGCCCATTTTTTGATTGAGACATTTATTTTTCTGGAATTGAGCTTCAGGAGTTGCTTGTATATTTTTGAGATTAGTTTTTTGTCAGTTGCTTCATTTGTTATTATTTTCTCCCATTCTGCAGGCTGTCTTTTCACCTTGCTTATAGTTTCCTTTGTTGTGCAGAAGTTTTAAAATTTAATTAGGTCCCATTTGTTTATTTTTGCTTTTATTTCAAATATTCTGGGAGATGGGTCATAGAGGATCCTCCTGTGATATATGTCGGAGAGTGTTTTGCCTATGTTCTCCTCTAGGAATTTTATAGTTTCTGGTCTTATGTTTAGATCTTTAATCCATTTTGAGTTTGTTTTTGTGAATGGTGTTAGAAAGTGTTCTAGTTTCATTCTTTTACAAGTGGTTGACCAGTTTTCCCAGCACCACTTGTTAAAGAGATTGTCTTTAATCCATTGTGTATTCTTGCCTCCTTTGTCAAAGATAAGGTGTCCATAGGTGTGTGGATTTATCTCTGGGCTTTCTATTTTGTTCCATTGATCTATATTTCTGTCTTTGTGCCAGTACCATACTGTCTTGATGACTGTGGCTTTCTAGTAGAGCCTGAAGTCAGGCAAGTTGATTCCTCCAGTTCCATTCTTTCTCAATATTCCTTTGGCTATTTGAGTTTTTTTGTATTTCCATACAAATTGTGAAATTATTTGTTCTAGCTCTGTGAAAAATACTGTTGGTAGCTGGATAGGGATTGCATTGAATCTGTAGATTCCTTTGGGTAGTATACTCATTTTCACTATACTGATTCTTCCAATCCATGAACATGGTATATTTCTCCATCTATTAGTGTCCTCCTTGATTTCTTTCACCAGTGTTTTATAGTTTTCTGTATATAGGTCTTTAGTTTCTTTAGGTAGATATATTCCTAAGTATTTTATTCTTTTTGTTGCAATGGTGAATGGAATTGTTACCTTAATTTCTCTTTCTATTTTCTCATTATTAGTGTATTGGAACGCAAGGGATTTCTGTGTGTTGATTTTATATCCTGCAACTTTACTATATTCATTGATTAGCTCTAGCAATTTTCTAGTGGAGTCTTTAGGGTTTTCTATGTAGAGGATCATGTCATCTGCAAATAGTGAGTGTTTTATTTCTTTTCCAATTTGCATTCCTTTTATTTCTTTTGCTGCTCTGATTGCTGTGGACAAAACTTCCAAAACTATGTTGAATAGTAATGGTGAAAGTGGACATCCTTGTCTTGTTCCTGACTTTAGGGGAAATGCTTTCAATTTTTCATCATTGAGGATAATGTTTGCTGTGGGTTTGTCATATATAGCTTTTATTATGTTGAGGTATGTTCTTTCTTTCCTGCTTTCTGGAGAGTTTTTATCATAAATGGATGTTGAATTTTGTCAAAGGCTTTCTTGGCATCTATTGAGATAATCATATGGCTTTTATTTTTCAATTTTTAATGTGGTGTATTACATTGATTGATTTGTGGATATTGAAGAATCCTTGCATCCCTGCGATAAAGCCCACTTGGTCATGATGTATGATCTTTTTAATGTGTTGTTGGATTCTGATTGCTAGAATTTTGTTAAGGATTTTTGCATCTATGTTCATCAGTGATATTGGCCTGTAGTTTTCTTTTTTTGTGGCATTTTGTCAGGTTTTGGTATTAGGGTGATGGTGGCCTTATAGAATGTGTTTGGAAGTTTACCTTCCTCTGCAATTTTCTGGAAGAGTTTGAGGAGGATAGGTGTTACCACTTCTCTAAATTTTTGGTAGAATTCAGCTGTGAAGCCATCTGGACCTGGGCTTTTGTCTGCTGGAAGATTTCTGATTACAGTTTTAATTTCCATGCTTGCGGTGGGTCTGTTAAGATTTTCTATTTCTTCCTGGTTCAGTTTTGGAAAGTTGTATTTTTCTAAGAATTTATCCATTTCTTCCACGTTGTCCATTTTATTGGCATAAAATTGCTGATAGTAGTCTCTTATGATCCTTTGTATTTCTGTGTTGTCTATTGTGATCTCTCCATTTTCATTTATAATTTTATTGATTTGATTTTTCTCCCTTTGTTTCTTGATGAATCTGGCTAATGGTTTGTCAATTTTATTTGTCCTTTCAAAGAACCAGCTTTTGGCTTTGTTGATTTTTGCTATGGTCTCTTTTGTTTCTTGTGCGTTTATTTCTGCCCTAACTTTTAAGATTTCTTTCCCTCTACTAACCCTGTGGTTCTTCATTTCTTCCTTTTCTAGTTGCTTTAGGTGTAGAGTTAGGTTATTTATTTGACTTTTTTCTTGTTTCTTGAGGTATGCCTGTATTGCTATGAACTTTCCCCTTAGCACTGCTTTTCCAGTGTCCCACCGGTTTTGGGATGTTGTGTTTTCATTTTCATTCATTTCTATGCATATTTTGATTTCTTCTGTGATTTGTTGGTTATTCAGTAGCATGTTGTTCAGCCTCCATATGTTGAAATTTTTAATAATTTTCCCTCCTGTAAAGAGATCTAATCTTACTGCATTGTGGTCAGAAAAGATGCTTGGAATGATTTCGATTTTTCTGAATTTACCAAGGCTAGATTTATGGTCCAGGATGTGATCTTTTGTGAGTTTTAGAAAATTAATTGAGCCTGAGGAGTAAGTCAGTCAATCACAACTACAGGGAACAATTCAGCCTAATGACTGGCATCTGAAATCCAGGACTCATGGGAACCTTCAGCCCATAGCTGGTGGGTGAGAAGAACAGATAATAATCTTGGCTTGTGGCTGGCATCTGAAGTAGGTGGTGACACAGTCTTGTATTAATAGAATTGAATCCTTAACCTATGGAATCTGATGCTATCATGGGGTAGATAGTTTGAGAATTGAGGTATATTGTAGACACATAGGTAGTGTCATCAAGTCTTGCTTGGTGATATCGGGGACTCCCCAGTAATGGAACTGGGTACAGAATACTTCAGACTCTATTGTGGTTAGATAGAAATTATGGCAAAATGTGTATATTTGAATTATTTCCAAGTGAAAATATTGGCCATAACCCTAAATAATGGTTTATTTGTCATCAGTTTCAGACCTCAGCTCAAGTGCCAATTTCACAGTGAATATTCAGATAATTCCCTCACCAATATGTTATATTTCTTACTTACATGCTGTCATAATTTATAGCTGAATACTTTTTTGTATGTTTATTGAATTAAAGAATGTTTCCCTCACTAGACTGTGTGTTCCCTGAAAAGAGGAACTGAGTCTGATTTTGCTTTCAGGCTTAGTCTAGGGCAAAAAAACAGTAGTTAGTCAACAAATATTTGTTTAATAAATAAAATTATAATTTGTGATATAGCACCTGGTGTAGTTCCCATTCACATATAGTGCATAATATATATCAAAATACATAATGTGAATGACTTAATATATTTACCTTAATATATGTATACTATTTAATGTGCAAAAGGAAGAGATTGCTGACTACTTGCCTGATAGATATTTGTCATTCAGTTTAATGGCAACTATTATTTTATTCAGGGCAGTGACTGTCTGATTAAAAGATCTTATTCCCTTGAATCTCTCAGAGTTAGTTGTGACCAATGAGATAGAAGGAGATGCATTCTCTGAGATTTCTTGGAAGATTCTCTAAAGAAAGCTGACTTAAATGTGTGGTGTCTATTTTTTTCTCTCTTACTCTATGTGCTTTTTTTTTCTTCAGAACTGCTTAAAACTTGAGCAAGATGATTTGAGATAACTTGGACTGTGGAGTGATCTTGAGGATATTAGCCATGGGTTAGAATTAAGTATCACAAAGATACAAGGAGGGTACACTAATCAGTCTACTTTATAATTTTTTTACTCAAGAAACAAAATTATACTCTCTATATACAGTCAATATATTACTTGGTAAAATTACTGCAGTTGTAATGACTGAATATTCTGTAACAGGAAAAGTGGTGGAGTAAGCATTCAGGAATTAGTTGAATTGTCAACTAGTAAAATAATGATGTGCTGACTGCAAAATCTATCTTGAAGAGATGAGAAATAATATGGGAATGTAAATTGGTGCAGTCATTATGAAAAACAGTACAGAGTTTCCTCAAAATATTAAAATTAATAATAGAACTTCTATGCATATATGAATTCATGCTAACTTGCTTCAGTCATGTCCAACTCTGTGTGACCCAAGGACTATATCCTACTTTGTCAATGGGATTCTCCAGTCAGCAATACTGGAGTGGGCTACTATGCCCTTCTGCAGGGGATCTTCCTGACCCAGAGACTGAACCCGTGTCTCCTGCGGTTCTGCATTGCAGGCAGATTCTTTACTGCTGAGCCACTAGTAACACAATGGAATATTGCTTAGACATAAAAAATAAAATAAAATTCTGCCATCTGCAACAACATGGGTGACCCAGAGGATATTATACTACTGAAATAAATCAGACAAAGACAAATTCTGTATGTTATCACTTGTATGTAGAATCCAAAAAATAAGAAAAATGAATATATATATATATGTGTATATATATATATATATACATATATATGTGAAATAGAAACAGACTCGAAGATATAAAGGTCAAACTAATTCATACCAGATGGGCCAGGGATGGGGGAAGAAGCAAGACAGGGGTGTGGATTAAGAGATACAAACTACTGCATACGAAATAGATAAGACAAAAGGATATATTTTAGAGAACAGGGAAACAGTCACTGCATAATAACCTTAAATGGATTATAATTTCTAAAATGATTGAGTCACTATGTTGTACACTTGAAATTAATGTTACATTTTAAATCAACTATACTTCAATAAAAAAAGAAATGATCCATAATAAGCTGATTTAATTTGGCAAAAGGAGATGCATTTATTATATTATTTTCTGGAGAATGATTACAACAACAGAAACTTCTGAGGATGTGTAGTTTTAGGTAAAATGAGATTTTTAAAAGATATGTTGAAATTAAAATGGTATAACAGGTTAAGGTATTTAATATGCACAACTGGAATGCTAGAACTCACTGAATATGACACATCAGTTTACAAAAACGCTTCTGAATCATTCTGGCAGGGGGCTTGGAGGGAATTTAGTTCCAATAAATACTCTGCTCACCAGAGCATTTCTATAAAAGTGTATTTATATAAACAGAGTATTTATATATTCCTATAAACAGTGCTCATCAGTACACTCTGGAAATTGCTCCTTAATTTTTTCTTTAAGAGAAATCCATATAACATAAAATTAACCATTTAAAGTGAACAACTTGGATATTCCAGTGACTAAGACTGTACTCCCAATGTTGGAGGCCTTAGCTTTATCCCTGATTAGGGAATAAATCCCACATACAGCAACTAAGAGTCCACATGTTTCGCCTAAAAAGCTCACATGCTGCAGAGAAAATTGAAGATCCTGCATGCCACAACTAAGGCCTGCTGCAGCCAAATAAATAAATCTTTTTTAAAAAATGAAGTGAACAACTGAGTGGTGTTTAGAGCTCACAGTATTATACAACCATCATTTCTATCAAGTTTCAAAAGGTTCTCATCACTCCTAAATAAAATCCCATACTTACTGAGCAGTTCCTTACCATTTTCCTGACTGCTGATCTGTTCTGTCTCTATGAACTCATCTGTTCAAGATATGCCATACAAATGGAATAAAGTCATGTGTCTTTCACTTAGCATAACATTTTTGAGGTTCAATATAGCATATATTATTACTCCATCCCTTTTGGGCTGCATGTTTCTTTATTATTTAAACTCATCTTTTTGCTCATATGAAAGTGAAAGTCACCCAGTCGTGCCTGACTCTTTGTGACCCGATGGACTATACAGTCCACAAAATTCTCCAGGCCAGAATACTGGAGTGAGTAGCATTTCCCTTTTCCAGGGGATCTTCCCAACCCAGGGATCAAACCCAGGTCTCCCGCATTACAGGCGAATTCTTTACCAGTGAGCCACAAGGGAAGCCCTTTGTTCATGTGGGATAATATATTAGTTTTCCTTTAAATGATTTTATGCTCCCCATTTCACTAGATCCACTAGGTTCCCTGATGACCTGGAAATAACTTGTCTTCAACTTTGATGACTTTACCAGTGCACTTCCAACTACCAAATTTCTTTTCCTTCCCTACACCACAGATAGAAATTCTTATGTTGCTTAGCCAGCTCCTATCTCACTTGATCCACTGAAATTCACTTACCATTTCTCAGAAGAAAAGTTCTTTAGAAATGAGTCTTATAATAACTTATTCTGTCAATTAAATATTGAGACTCTATCATATCTCCATGTGTACTGAAAACTTTTTAAGGGCAGAAATCATATAACTTATTTCTACGTCATACTTTACAGTTTCCAATGCATTGCAAATGACTGTAAGAAAAAGTACAATTTATAGACTTAAAAAAAAAAATTGAAGGTGGAGGCCTTGCAGAGTGCAAATGTGCTGCTGTGGCTCTCCGTGAAGCCACTGTCAATGCTCACGCTTGGCAAATCAAGCTCCAGAAATTCCCACAACATGGGAGCTTGGTTGCCGGCCAGTTACTGCTTCTTAAGGCCCCAACAAGTATGACTTCTGGAGGCTCTTGATCCTCAATTTGGAGCTCTTTGCTGCCAGAATTTGGCTGGCCAGGACCAGGAATGTCAACTCTGCCTGGCATGGAAACCCTGCATTGTACTTAAACTTTCCATAGCAGAGCCTCCAATCTGAAACCATCACAAGACTTGCCCTGAAGGCAGCTGAAATTGGATTCAGATGGGCATCTTTCCTTTCCTATCTGATTTCCTTTTTCTTTTCTGAGTCCATTCAGGTCACTCTTTTCTGTCCAGCCAGCAGGCTTTAGCTAAAGTGTTGTCCTTTCTTATGTAAAATTCTGTACTAAGTTCCTAGGTTTCTACAGGGGATGATATTTGCTCTTTTCCTAAGCTATGATCTAGTGACATTTTAACAAATAAAGACTGTACACAAAGACAAAGACACACACAGAAAATACATTAAAGTTGCACTGTCATTTTACTTTTCTATTTACAAAATATTTGCTTATAATATACATTACCTCAATTTACTTGTGGAAGACCAGAGTTCTTGGATATCCGAGTAGAGGTTACTAGTCCTAAATTTTGAACTAAAATTTTTTTTTGACACAGACTCATTTACTATTATTAATTGGCAGGACAGAACCTGAAAAATGGGCTTTTACCTGTAGAGTGTGCACATAGCTCAGTCTAAAAAAAATATGGTAGAACATGCATAATTTGCTTTATTGTTTGTTATAACTCAATTTACTTTGAAGCCTATTTGGCCTGAAAGCTACAAGCTTAATTAAATTGAGATCAGTGGGATTTGTCTAGTGACAAGAAGTTTATGGTGGTAGTGGTGAATTGCTTCTTGTCCTCAATTTCATATGACCATGAGGAGAGCTGCAGCAACTTTCATAATTTTACTGTTGGGCTCCAAAAACTGTTTCTTAGTTATTATCATTCTTATTGACAAAATTTCTTTCAACACCAATGATTCTGTCTGTGACCATTTATTTTTTTCATTGTTAGAGAACTGCAACCTTTGTGGTGCCCACAACATGAAGGCACACAGAAGAGACTCTGCAAGTTCCTCAACTTCCTGTGTGTCTGCTGTGGTTAATTTTCCTTCAGTGTCTTGCAGCCTTGATTGAATTTGCCTAGTAATGTGGGGAAAGGATTTATCTTCTGAGAGTTCATAAACTTAAAAAAAAAAAAAAATGCAGGTGCTCTAGTTAGGTTAAGACTCCAATATAGGATAAGTCTCCCAATACAGGAGACTGGGATTGACCTCTGATCAGGGAACTAGATTCTACACATTGCAATAAAGAACTTACATACTGCAATGAAGATCCCACAGGCTGCAACTAAGACCTGGAGCAGCCAAATAAGTAAATACATGAAAAAATAAATACCAAGACCTTATAATATATCAGCTTTTATTGAGGTATAAAGACATATACAATTAGATATCTAAAGTATAGGCTGTGGTGACTTAATACACATATACTCTGTAAAGAGATTCACACTCACCTGACTGACCTTCCCACTTATTTGCTGTAGCCCCAGCTAATGATTATTCTAATCTTTCAGTTCAGTTCAGTTCAGTTGCTCAGTCGTGTCCGCCTCTTTGCGACCCCATGAACCGCTGCATGCCAGGCCTCCCTGTCCATCATCAACTCCCGAAATTTACCCAAACTCATGTTCATTGAGTCATTGATGCCATCCAGCCATCTCATCCTCTGTCGTCCCCTTCTCCTCCTGCCTCCAATTCCTCCCAGCATCAGGGTCTTTTCCAATGAGTCAACTCTTCACATGAGGTGGCCAAAGTATTGGAGTTTCAGCTTCAGCATCTGTCCTTCCAATGAACACCCAGGACTGATCTCCTTTAGAATGGACTGGTTGGATCTCCTTGCAGTCCAAGGGACTCTCAAGAGTCTTCTCCAACAACACAGTTCAAAAGCATCAATTCTTCAGTGCTCAGCTTTCTTCATAGTCCAACTCTCACATCCATAGATGACCACTGGAAAAACCATAGCCTTAACTAGACAGAACTTTGTTGGCAAAGTAATGTTTCTGCTTTTGAATATGCTCTCTAGGTTGGTCATAACTTTCCTTCCAAGGAGTAAGCGTCTTTTAATTTCATGGCTGCAGTCACCATCTGCAGTGATTTTGGAGCCCCCCAAAATAAACTCTGACACTGTTTCCACTGTTTCCCATCTATTTCCCATGAAGTGATGGGACCAGATGCCATGATCTTAGTTTTCTGAATCAGAATACTTCCACCTGGAGAACTTATCAAAGGGGGCAGTTGAGGTGTCCTCCTTCCTCTTCCAGTTGCCCTGCTAAATAATGTGCTGTCAGGGGAGTTTGTAATTTCCTTAGTTCTGTTTTGCCACAGCAAAAATTTGAAGTGACAAACTGACCAGTATTACAGCTGCATGTTACAGCTCAGTTTCATTTGACAAGCAAAGAAAAATACATCCTTGTGGCATGAGGGTGTGCCAACCTGAAAGAAGCAAAAAGAAGAGAAGCCCCCAGGTCAATTTTGGCTCCTCTTTTTATATGTTTTTTTTTTTTTCTCCTCCCCCAAGCCTGCCCTATGTAAACTGGGCCAGCCAGGAGGCTGTTTGCTTCACCCGAGGTCCCCACTCCGGTCCTCAGAACTTCCTTTGTTCTATTTTTGTGGGCATTTCCCTTCTTTGTCTTTTAGTCACCACCATACTGGAATCCTTTTTCCTATTCTGCCTACCTAACATTGCCCCCTCAAGAGATGGAAGCCCCAATTCTTTGGGGATGGGGCACCAAGGTCTCTCTGGCTACTTCCTGCTGAAGTAGGATGGCGAAAGGCACTGAGCCTCCCCCTCTTGCTAGTTTCAAGCCACCAAGTCCTTATAATGGTGTTCATTTAAGGGTGAGTGATATTTTCTGTGGTTGGGTGTAGATTTATATATCCTTGTTGAACTGGCACTGCGTGTTGTAGCTTGTTGACCTGAGCAGAGACAAAATGGGTTAGAGAGGTGGGCTGGCTGGAGCAGGCCGCTTCACTCATGTTGAACTATCATGAGGGAAGGCTGGTGCTTGACCTTGAGGCTCTCAGGTCCCGAGGGCAGAGTGCCACCCAGTCCCAATTGATGGCATTTGTAGCAAGCTACTTTAGGAGACTTGTCACAGTATGGATTCTCTTTGGACCAGTGTCCCACCTGTTTACAGATTAGGCATTTGCCTTGTGTCTTGTCCTTCAAGGACTTGGGGTTTGCCATAGGGCTTCCCTGGAGAGCGACCAGCATCTGGGCATGGCTTGTCTCTTTCCTTTTCTCTCTTTCCTGGGCCTTGGCTTCCCTTTCCTGTTCTCTATTGTAAAAGGTATCGTGATATCTGGGCCATTTCAGCTTAAGAGGCAGCAGGTCCTGCTGCTGTAGTTGTTGTGACTTTAGCCTGATATATGAAGCACACTGGGACAGGAATTTGTCCTCTAAAATCACCTGCCCCCTAGTAAGAGTCTAAGTCCAGATTGGTAAACTATTGGAGGGTCTCTTTTAGCCTTTCTTAAAAGGCAATGGGATTCTCATTGGGCTCCTGAGTTACTGCTGAGACTGGGCACAGTCTCATAACTAAAAGGCTTCCTTCTATTTCCATGAGTGGACTTCCTTAGGGGGGAATCTTCTGAAGTTTATCCTACCCAGTACTGTTGCACCCTGAGAACCTGGTGTCCCTGGCTCAGGGTGCAGATCCCCAGGAAGGATGAGGCGTGACAACTTCCTGGAGATCGAATCCCCGGACAGGTCGAGGCATGTTGGCCTCCTGAGAATTGGGTCCCCAGATAAGTTGATGCCAGGGTCCAGTCCCAGTGGATCCAGGGTAATTCGAAGTGGGGATGGAGTCAGCGTCTAGGAAAGGACTATTTAATTAGAAATATAAAAAGAGATTAGGAAAGAATAGTGTAGTAGGAAAATTAGTGGAGAAAAGATGCTGAATTACTTGGTTTATGTGGAAAACCAATAAAACTCCAAGACAAGGAGTTTGCACCACCTACGTAGGCCACAGGCATCTTCCTGTTCTCCCAAAGGAGAGGAGACACAAAGGCCTCCCCGGTCAGATCTTAGAAGCCCCAGCAAAATTAGTAGGATTGGAGAGCCTCCACGCTCCGGATGGGAATTCAGCCAGAAAAGAAGAGAATGAGAAGAGACTACACGGGGGAAACCAGTCTTTCCAGGAACTGGTCCGTCTCTTTATTTTTCAGGTCCACTTTTACACTTTTAGTTATACATAGAGATAAATGTAAGAAACAGAGTCACGCAGGGTCAGCTGCTCCGACCCTTATCAGCATATCTTTGTTCTTACAAGGGTCTTACATTTGTTCACAATATCTTCTGGTCTGGAGACTGATTAACATTTTATAGCCCCACCTTTCTTTCTATTGATAAAGGTTAATCGATCAGAAAACTTGTTTCCCCTTAAGGTCTACTTAGTCTTAAGATAGTGATAAAGTTACATTCTTACATAGCAAGGACACAATAATTTATCACAAAGAAAGAGGAGTACAGTGATCTATAACAAAGAGAAAATTGTATTGCTAACATCAAAACTACTATATTTCTTTTTCTACATTCCAATTACATCGATTAACATACTCCCAGGTGCCTAAGGATATGGAGGCCTGGCGGCAATTATTAACTCAGCAATGAAACTCTTCACCAACATAATTTCTAACTAACTTACTATACTAATAATTTTCTAACTTCTCAAAAGAATCTGTTTTGTAGAAAGTTTAAAGCATCTCGTGCCTCTCATGGTTGAGAGGCTGTCAACAATCACATGTGGCCTGGATAAACCTGTCAGGCAGGCTAGAGAGCCATCAGAGGGGTCTTTGGACTGAAACACTCATGTCACGCCCAGATTTGTTAACTGGAGTCCTAAATTAACTCCTTTTCAGAGAGAGGTGGTAGGGGATAGCCCCCCCGCATAATGTCAGAAGAGTAGGAGAAAAGCATAATGCAGTAAGGCAGGCAGACTCTGGTTTTGGGGCAGATGCACGAGCAGATCCAGCGAGGCTCCCTTAAGGTCTGACTCGCCTTTGCCTGTCGGGCCCCTTAACCTCATGACCTTTGCCATGGGCGGGACTCCTCGTGCTGGCTCCCGGCAAGTTGAGGCATGTTGACTGCCTGGAACCTCTGGACTGGAGGATCCCTGAGCAGGTTGAGGCATGAAAAGCTGCTGAGAACCAGATCCCTAGGCATGTAGAACTCCTGGGACCACAGGCTGGTGGATCCCCAAGCAGACGGAGTTGTGACAACTCTTGGGGACAAGATCCCTAGGCAGGTCGAGGCAAGTTAACCTCCTGGGGCCCCCAGACTGGAGTTGGGTGTCCCCAAGGTCCCTAGCATGACCAGTGCTCAGTAGGATTAAGGGGTTGTAAGCTTAATTCATTGCTGGCTTGCCTACTGCAGATGGGAATAGACCATGATATAAGGCAATCCAAGCCTGTGTTCTGAGACTGGGAACCTGGTGAAATAGCCACAAGCATTATCTTCTTATTGCTCTGAGGGAAGGTGAGTCACTGATTTCTGCCCCTAGTCCTCTATAAGAACAGCTTAGTGTGTTTCCAATGGTAAACTGTTCATTGTCATAGATGCACTTTAGGTAGTAACAGGAATGGACAATGGAGTGCATTATCTGGTCCTGGTAGGGGCACTAAGAGTATTTTAATATTAAGCAGGGTGAAGTGATGTTGCCTAAAAGGTGGCAGGGTCCTGGTTGCAGGAGTTAGTAAGTGGCTTAAGAACAAATTGAGAAGAGGCAACAAACCAGATGTGCCATAAAAGTGGAGTGGAGATTTGATCCAGGGGTATATTTGTAACTTTAGGAGAAGGGTGGCAAGGGTTTGGGCTCAAACGGCCTGCAGGGCTAACTCTCAAAGAAGCAAACATTACCCCTGAAGCCAAACTGCCCTTGAAGGGATGCCACCCACAGATGGACTTCTAGCAGGCATCGTATGCCTGTCACCTGCCCTAGCGGGTTCATGAGAGATGCTGTTGTTGCACATGTTGTAGGAAACATGGAAGATGAAGGCCTGAATATCTACGGGGATTGGATATTATACAGAATTTCCCTTCAAACGGCCAGCTATTTTCTAGTTTTCCTTCCACAAGCCTGTAGAAGAAACACTGTGGGCTGGTACTGGCCTAAGGAAAGGAGCATGAAACAGGAGCGAAGGGGAAGGGCACAACTTTTGAAAGAATGACATAGCCCACGGACATAACGCGAACTGATTAAAATCAAATGGGTCCAAGATGACAAGTCAAATTCAACTAAACCTTGATCCTCAAACTGCAAGCTAAATGACACACCCAGAAGTGCTAGGAGAGTTCCAGTTAAGTTCAGTTCAATTCAGTCACTCAGTCATGTCCGACTGTTTGTGATCTCATCAACTGCAGCAAACCAGGCCTCCCTGTCCATCAACAACCCCTGGAGTTTACTCAGACTCATGTCAATTGAGTTGGTGATGCCATCCAAACATCTCATGCTCTGTCATCCCCTTCTCCTGCCTTCAATCTTTTCCAGCATCAGGATCTTATAAATGAGTCAGCTACAAAAATATTGGAGTTTCTGCATCAGCATCAGTTCTTCCAATGAATATTCAGGACCTATTTCATTTAGGATGGACTGGTTGGCTCTCCTTGCAGTCCAAGGGACTCTCAAGAATCTTCTCCAACACCACAGTTCAAAAGCATCAATTCTTCAGCACTCAGCTTCCTTTATACTCCAGCTCTCACATCTATACATGACTTCTGGAAAAACCAGTAGCTTTGACTAGACAGACCTTTTGCTGGCCAAGTAATGTCTCTGCTTTTTAATATGCTGTCTAGGTTGGTCATAACTTTCTTTCCAAGGAGTAGGCATCTTTTACTTTCATGGCTGCAATCACCATCTGCAGTGATTTTTGAGCCCCAAAAGATAAAGTCTGTCACTGTTTTCACTGTTTCCCCATCTATTTGCCATGAAGTGATGGGACCTGATTCCATGATCTTCGTTTTCTGAATGTTGAGCTTTAAGCCAACTTTTTCACTCTTTTTCACTTGCATCAAGAGGCTCTTTAGTTCTTCTTCCCTTTCTGTGGTATCATCTGTATATCTGAGGTTATTGATATTTCTCCCAGAAATCTTGATTCCAGCATGTGCTTAATCGAGTCCAACTTTTCTCATGATGTATTCTGCATATAAGTTAAATAAGCAGGGTGACAATATACAGCCTTGTTGTACTCCTTTCCTAATTTGGAACCAGTCTGTTGTTCCATGTCCAGTTCTAACTGTTGCTTCCTGACCTGCAAACAGATTTCTCAAGAGGCAGCTAAGGTGGTCTGGTCTTCCCATCTCTTGAAGAGTTTCTCAGTTTGTTGTGAGTCACACAGCCAAAGGCTTTGGCCTAGTCAGTGGAACAGAAGCATACATTTTTTTGAAATTTTTGCTTTTTCGATGATCCGACAGATGTTGGCAATTTGAGTCCTGGATCCTCTGCTTTTTCTAAATCTGGCTTGAACATCTGGACTTTCCTGGATCATGTACTGTTGAAGCCTGGCTTGGAGAATTTTGAGCATCACTTTGCTAGCATGTGAGATGAGTGCAATTGTGCAGTAGTTTGAACATTCAATGCTATTGCATTTCTTTGGGATTGGAATGAAAACTGACCTTTTGCAGTCCTGTGGCCACTGCTGAGATTTCCAAATTTGCTTATGTATTGTGTGCAGCACTTTCACAGAATCATCTTTTAGGATTTGAAATAGCTCAACTGGAATTCCATCACCTTCACTAGCTTTGTTTGTAATGATGCTTCCTAAGGCCCACTTGACTTTGCATTCCAGGATGTCTGGCTCATGATTATCTGGGTCATTAATATCATTTTTGTAGAGTTTTTTCTGTGTTTTCTTACAACCTCTTTTTAATATCATCTGCTTCTCTTAGGTCCATACCATTTCTGTTCTTTATTCTGCCCATCTTTGCATGAAATATTCCCTTAGTATCTCTAATTTTCTTGAAGAGATCTCTAATCTTTCCCATTCTATTGTTTTCCTCTTATTTCTTTGCATTGAATACTGAGGAAGGCTTTCTTATCTCTCCTTGCTATTCTTTGGAACTCTGCCTTCAAAAGGGTATATCTTTCCTTTTTTCCTTTGCATTTTGCTTCTCTTCTTTTCACAGCTACTTGTAAGGCCCCATTAGAAAACCATTTTGCATTTCTGCATTTCTTTTTCTTGGGGATGGTCTTGATCACTGCCTCCTGTACAATGTCACAAACATCTGTCCATAGTTCTTCAGGCAATCTGTCTATCAGACCTAATACCTTCAATCTATTTCTTACTTTCAGTGTATAACTTAAGGGATTTGATTTAGGTAATACCTTAATGGTCTAGTGGTTTTCCCTACTTTATTCAATTTAAGCCTGAATTTGCAATAAGGAGTTCATTATCTGAACCACAGGCAGACAGCTCCCTGTCTTGTTTCTGCTGACTATATAGTGCTTTTCCATCTTTGGCTGCAAAGAATATAAGCGATCTGATTTCAGTATTGACCATCTGGTGATGTCTATGTGTAGAGTTGTCTCTTGTGTTTTTGGAAGAGAGTGTTTTCCATGACCTGTGTGTTCTCTTGGCTAAAGTCTGTTAGCCTTTGTCCTACTTCATTTTGTACTCCAAGGCCAAATTTTCCTGTTACTCCACATATCTCTTGACTTTCTACTTTTGCATTCCAGTCCGTTTTAATAAAAAGGACATCTTTTCTGGATGTTAGATGTAGGTGTTATTTATTTATTTTTAATGTTTATTTTTACTTTATTTTACTTTACAATACTGTATTGGTTTTGCCATACATTGGCATGAATCCACCATAGGTGTACATGCGATCCCAAACATGAACCCCCCTCCCAACTCCCTCCCCACAACATCCCTCTGGGTCATCCCCGTGAACCAGCCCCAAGCATGCTGTATCCTGCATCGGACATAGACTGGTGATTCGATTCTTACATGATAGTATACATGTTTCAATGCCATTCTCCCAAATCATCCCACCCTCTCCCTCTCCCTCTGAGTCCAAAATTCTGCTGTACACATCTGTGTCTTTTTTGCTGTCTTGCATACAGGGTCATCATTGCCATCTTTCTAAATTCCATATATATGTGTTAGTATACTGTATTGGTGTTTTTCTTCCTGGCTTACTTCACTCTGTATAATCGGCTCCAGTTTCATCCATCTCATCAGAACTGATTCAAATGAATTCTTTTTAAATGGCTGAGTAATACTCCATTGTGTATATGTACCTCAACTTTCTTATCCATTCATCTGCTGATGGACATCTAGGTTGTTTCCATGTCCTAGCTATTATAAACAGTGCTGCGGTACATGTCGGGTACATGTGTCTCTTTCTATTCTGGTTTCCTCAGTGTGCATGCCCAGCAGTGGGATTGCTGGGTCATATGGCAGTTCTATTTGCAATTTTTTAAGGAATCTCCACACTGTTCTCCATAGTGGTTGTACTAGTTTGCATTCCCACCAACAGTGTAAGAGTGTTCCCTTTTCTCCACACCCTCTCCAGCATTTACTGCTTGCAGATTTTTGGATCACAGCCATTCTGACTGGTGTGAAGTGGTACCTCATTGTGGTTTTGATTTGCATTTCTCTAATGATGAGTGATGTTGAGCATCTTTTCATGTGTTTGTTAGCCATCCGTATGCCTTCTTTGGAGAAATGTCTATTTAGTTCTTTGGCCCATTTTTTGACTGGGTGGTTTATTTTTCTGTAATTGAGTTGCATAAGTTGCTTGTATATTTTTGAGATTAGTTGTTTGTCAGTTGTTTCATTTGCTATTATTTTCTCCCATTCAGAAGGCTGTCTTTTCACCTTGCTTATAGTTTCCTTTGTCGTGCAGAAGCTTTTAATTTTAATTAGATCCCATTTGTTTATTTTTGCTTTTATTTCTAGAATTCTGGGAGGTGGATCACAGAGGATCCTGCTGTGATTTATGTCAGAGAGTGTCATTCTGTCGCTTTTGAGATGGCATCCAAGTACCTCCTTTCAGACTCTTCTGTTGATTATGAGGGCTTCTCCACTTCTTCTAAAGGATTTTTGCCCACAATAGTAGATATAGTGGTCATCTGAGTTAAATTCCCCCATTCCAGTCCATTTTAGTTTGCTGATTCCTAACCTGTTGATGGGCTTCCATTGTGGCTCAGCTGGTAAAGAATCTACTTGCAATGTGGGAAACCTGGGTTCGATCCCTGGGTTGGGAAGATCCCCTGGAGAAGGGAAAGGCTACCCATTCCAGTATTCTTGCTTGGAGAATTCCATGGACTGTACAGTCCATGGGGTGACAAAGAGTTGAACACAACTGAGCTACTTTCACTTCATTTCATTTGTCTCTAAGAATCCTAGTTCTCTGAGGACCTAGCCAGGGGCTGACTGTGGTTCAGACCATGAACTCCTTATTACCAAATTCAGACTTAAATTGAAGAAAGTAGGGAAAACCGCTAAACCATTCAGGTATGACCTAAATCAAATTCCTTATGATTATACAGTGGAAGTGAGAAATAGATTTAAGGGCCTAGATCTGATAGATAGAGTGCCTGATGAACTATGGACGAGGTTTGTGACATTGTACAGGAGACAGGGATCAAGACCATCCCCATGGAAAAGAAATGCAAAAAAGCAAAATGGCTGTCTGGGGAGGCCTTACAAATAGCTGTGAAAAGAAGAGAAACGAAAAGCAAAGGAGTAAAGGAAAGATATTAGCATCTGAATGCAGAGTTCCAAAGAATAGCAAGAAGAGATAAGGAAGACTTGTCAGCGATCAGTGCAAAGAAATCGAGGAAAAGAACAGAATAGGAAAGACTAGAGACCTCTTCAAGAAACTTAGAGATACCAAGGGAACATTTCCTGCAAAGATGGGCTCAATAAAGGACAAAATGGTCTGGACCTAACAGAAGCAGAAGATATAAAGAAGTGGTGGCAAGAATACACAGGAGAACTGTACAAAAAAGATGTTCATGACCAAGATAATCACAATGGTGTGATCATTCACCTAGAGCCATACATCCTGGAATGTGAACTCAAGTGAGCCTTAGAAAGCATCACTATGAACAAAGCTAGTGGAGGAGATGGAATTCCAGTTGAGCTATTTCAAATTCTGAAAGATGATGCTGTGAAAGTGCTGCACTCAGTATGCCAGCAAATTTGGAAAACTCAGCAGTTGCCACAGGACTGGAAAAGGTCAGTTTTCATTCCAATCCTAAAGATAGGCAATGCCAAAGAATGCTCAAACTACCGCACAATTGCACTCATCTCACTGGTAGGCTGCAGTTCATGGGGTCACTAAGAATCAAACATGACTGAGCAACTTCCTTTTCACTTTTCACTTTCACACATTGGAGAAGGGAATGGCAACCCACTCCAGTGTTCTTGCCTGGAGAATCGCAGTGACGGGGGACCCTGGTGGGCTGCCATCTGTGGGGTTGCATAGAGTCGGACATGACTGAGTGACTAAACTGAACTGAACCTGTTGATGTTCCCTCTTCCTGTCTTCTTTTTGACCACTTCCTATTTGCCTTGATTCACGGACCTAACATTCCAGGTTCCTGGATGCATTATTGCTCTTTATAGCACTGGACCTTATTTCCATCACCAGTCAATTCCACAACTGTGTGTTGTTTTTGCTTTGGCTCCATCTCTTCATTCTTTTTGGAGTTATTTCTCCACAGATCTCCAGTAGCATATTGGGCACCTATTGACCTGAGGCAGAGAAGGCAATGGCACCCCACTCCAGTACTCTTGCCTGAAAAATCCCATGGACGGAGGAGCCTGGAAGGCTGCAGTCCATGGGGTCGCTGAGGGTCGGACACGACTGAGTGACTTCACTTTCACTTTTCACTTTCTTGCATTGGAGAAGGAAATGGCAACCCACTCCAGTGTTCTTGCCTGGAGAATCCCAGGGACGGGGAGCCTGGTGGGCGGCTGTCTATGGGGTCGCACAGAGTCGGACACGACTGAAGTGACTTAGCAGCAGCAGCATTGACCTGAGGAGTTCATCTTTCAATGTCTTATCTTTTTGCCTTTTCATACTGTTCATGGGGTTCTCAAGGCAAGAATAATGAAATGGTTTGCCATTCCTTCTCGAGTTTGTTTTGTCAGAACTCTCCTCCATGGCCCATCTCTGTCTTTGGTGGCCCTACACAACATGGCTCACAGTTTCATTGAGGTAGACAAGGCTGTGGTCCATGTGGTCAGATTGGTTATTTTTCTGTGAAAGTGGTTTTCAGTCTGTTTGCCTTCTGATGGAGAAGCGTAAGAGGCTTATGAAGCTTCTTGATGGGAGAGACTGACTGAGGGGGAAATTGGATCTTGTTCCGATGGGCGGGGTCATGCTCAGTAAATCTTTAATCCAATTTTCTGTCGAAGGGCGGGGCTCTGTTCCCTCCGTTATTCACCTGGGGCCAAACTATGGTGGAGGTAATGCAGATAATGGTGACCTCCTTCAAAGGGTGTTATGCACACACGGCTACACTCAGTGCCCCCAACCCTAGAGCAGGCCATCCCAGACCCATGCTTCCAACAGAGACTCCTACACACTCATGGGCGAGTCTGGGTCAGTCTCTTGTGGGGTCACTGCTCCTTTTTTCTGGGTCCTGGTGTACACACAGTTTTGTTTGTGCCCTCCAAGAGTCTGTGTCCCCAACCCTGTGTAAGTTATGATGGTTCTATGGTGGGGTTAATGGTGACCTCCTCCAAGAGGGCTTATGCCATACCCAGGTCTCCTGCACCCAGAGCCCCTGCCCCTGCAGCAGTCCACTGCTGACTCATACCTCCTCAGTTCAGTTCAGTTCAGTCACTCAGTCGTGTCCGACTCTTTGCGACCCCATGAATCGCAGCACGCCAGGCCTCCCTGTCCATCACCAACTCCCGGAGTTCACTCAGACTCACATCCATCGAGTCAGTGATGCCATCCAGCCATCTCATCCTCGGTCGTCCCCTTCTCCTCCTGCCCGCAAACCCTCCCAGCAACAAGGTCTTATCCAATGAGTCAACTCTTTGCATGAGGTGGCCAAAGTACTGGAGTTTCAGCTTTAGCATCATTCCTTCCAAAGAAATCCCAGGGTTGATCTCCTTCACAATGGACTGGTTGGATCTCCTTGCAGTCCAAGGGACTCTCAAGAGTCTTCTCCAACACCACAGTTCAAAACCATCAATCCTTTGGCGCTCAGCCTTCTTCACAGTCCAACTCTCACATCCATAATGACTACTGGAAAAACTACAGCCTTGACTAGACGGACCTTAGTCGGGAAAGTAATGTCTCTGCTTTTGAATATGTTATCTAGGTTGGTCATAATTTTTCTTCCAAGGAGTAAGCGTCTTTTAATTTCCTGGCTGCAATCACCATCTGCAGTGATTTTGGAGCCCCCCAAAATAAAGTCTGACAGTGTTTCCACTGTTTCTCCATCTATTTCCCATGGAGTGATGGGACTGGATGCCATGATCTTCGTTCTCTGAATGTTGAGCTTTAAGCCAACTTTTTCACTCTCCTTTTTCACTTTCATCAAGAGGCTTTTTAGTTCTTCTTCACTTTCTGCCATAAGGGTGGTGTCATCTGAATATCTGAAGTTATTGATATTTCTCCTGGCAATATTGATTCCAGCTGTGTTTCTTCCAGTCCAGCATTTCTCATGATGTACTCTGCATATAAGTTAAATAAGCAGGGTGACAATATACAGCCTTGACGTACTCCTTTCCCTATTTAGGAGACACTCAAACACAGTTCTGTCTCAGTTTCTATGCAGTCTCTGTGTCCTGGTGTGCACAAGCTATGTTTCAGCCCTCTGAACATCTTTGGTGGGTATGGGATTTGATTCTTAAGGAGATTTTGCCCCTCCTCATCCAAGGTAGGAGCAGTGGATGTGCTTTGCTGGAGCAAGCGTGTAGAGATACTCCACGCCCAAGGTAAGAGAAACCCAAGTAAGATGGTAGGACTTGCAAGATGGTGTCAGAGGGCAAACACACTGAAACCATACTCACAGCAAACTAGTCATTCTAATCACACTAGGGTCACAGCCTTGTCTAACTCAATGAAACTAAGCCATACCCACAGAGCAACCCAAGATGGGCGGGTCATGGTGGAGAGGTCTGAAAGAATGTGGTCCACTGGAGAAGGGAATGGCAAATCACTTCACTATTCTTGCCTTGAGAACCCCATGAACAGTATGAAAAGGCAAAATGATAGGGTACTGAAAGAGGTACTCCCCAGGTCAGTAGGTGCCCAATATGCTACTGGAGATCAGTGGAGAAATAACTCCAGAAAGAATGAAGGAATGGAGCCAAAGCAAAAACAATACCCAGTTGTGGATGTGACTGGTGATAGAAGCAAGGTCCAATGCTGTAAATAGCAATATTGCATAGGAACCTGGAATGTCAGTTCCATGAATCAAGGCAAATTGGAAGTGGTCAAACAGGAGACGGCAAGAGTGAAAGGCGACATTCTAGGAATCAGTGAACTAAAATGGAGTGGAATGGCTGAATTTAACTCAGATGACCATTATATCTACTACTGCGGGCAGGAATCCCTCAGAAGAAATGGAATAGCCATCATGGTCAACAAAAGAGTCCAAAATGCAGTACTTGCATGCAATCTCAAATATGACAGAATGATCTTTCTTCGTTTTCAAGGCAAACCATTCAATATCACAGTAATCCAAGTATATGCCCCAACCAGTAACACTGAAGAAGCTGAAGTTGAACGGTTCTATGAAGACCTATAAGACCTTTTAGAATTAACACTCAAAAAAGATGTCCTTTTCATTATAGGGGACTGGAATGCAAAAGTAGGAAGTCAAGAAACACCTGGAGTAACAGACAAATTTGGCCTTGGAATGTGGAATGAAGCAAAGCAAAGACTAATAGAGTTTTGTCAAGAAAATGCACTGGTCATTGCAAACACCGTCTTCTGACAACACAAGAGAAGACTCTACACATAAACATGGTGGTCAACGCCAAAATCATATTGATTATATTCTCTGAAGCCAAAGATGGAGAAGCTCTATATAGTCAACAAAAACAAGACCAGGAGCTGACTGTGGCTCAGATCATGAACTCCTTATTACCAAATTCAGACTTAAATTGAAGAAAGGAGGGAAAACCGCTAGACCATTCAGGTATGACCTAATCAAATCCCTTATGATTATACAGGGAAAGTGAGAAATAGGTTTAAGGGCCTAGATCTGATAGATAGATGCCTGATGAACTATGGACGAGGTTTGTGACATTGTACAGGAGACAGGGATCAAGACCTTCCCTATGGAAAAGAAATGCAAAAAAGCAAGATGGCTGTCTGGGGAGGTCTTACAAATAGCTGTGAAAAGAAGAGAAGTGAAAAGCAAAGGAGAAAAGGAAAGATATAAGTATCTGAATGCAGAGTTCTAAAGAAGAGCAAGAAGAGATAAGAAAGCCTTCTTCAGCAATCAATGCAAAGAAATAGAGGAAAAGAACAGAATGGGAAAGTCTTGAAATCTCTTCAAAAAAATTAGAGATACCAAGGGAACATTTCCTGCAAAGATGGGCTCCATAAAGGACAGAATGGTCTGGACCTAACAGAAGTAGAAGATATTAAGAAGAGGTGGGAAGAAAACACGGAAGAAATGTACAAAAAAGATCTTCACGACCCGGATAATCAGGATGGTGTAATCACTCACCTAGAGCCAGACATCCTGGACTGTGAAGTCAAATGGGCCTTAGAAAGCATCACTACGAACAAAGTTAGTGGAGGTGATGGAATTCCAGTTGAGCTATTTCAAATCTTGAAAGATTATTCTGTCAAAGTGCTGCACTCAATATGCCAGCAAATTTGGAAAACTCAGCATTGGCCACAGGACTGGAAAAGTTCAGTTTTCATTATAATCCCAAAGAAAGGCAATGCCAAAGAATGCTCCAACTACCACACAATTGCAATCATCTCACACGCTAGTAAAGAAATGCTCAAAATTCTCCAAGCCAGGCTTCAGCAATACGTGCACAGTGAACTCCCAGATGTTCAAGCTGGTTTTAGAAAAGGCAGAGGAACCAGAGATCAAATTGACAACATCCACTGGATCATGGAAAAAGCAAAAGAGTTCCAGAAAAAAACATCTATTTCTGCTTTATTGACTATGCCAAAGCCTTTGACTGTGTGGATCACAGTAAAATGTGGAAAATTCTGAAAAAGATGGAAATACCAGACCACCTGACTTGCCTCTTGAGAAATCTCTATGCAGGCCAGGAAGCAACAGTTAGAACTGGACATGGAACAACAGACTGGCTTCAAATAGGAAAAGGAGTACGTCAAGGCTGTATATTGTCATCCTGCTTATTTAACTTCTATGCAGAGTACATCATGAGGAACACTGGACTGGAAGAAACACAAGCTGGAATCATGACTGCTGGGAGAAATATCAATAACCTCAGATATGCAGATGACACAACCCTTATGGCAGAAAGTGAAGAGGAACAAAAAAGCCTCTTGATGCAAGTGAAAGAGGAGAGTGAAAAAGTTGGCTTAAAGCTCAACATTCAGAAAACAAAGATCATGGCATCTGGTCCCATCACTCCATGGGAAATAGATGGGGAAACAGTGGAAACAGTGTCAGAGTTTATTTTTTGGGGGCTCCAAAATTACTGCAGATGGTGATTGTACCATGAAATTAAAAGACGCTTACTCCTTGGCAGAAAAGTTATCAGCAACCTAGTTAAGATATTCAAAAGCAGAGACATTACTTTGCCGACTATAGTCCATCTCTTCAAGGCTATGGTTTTTCCAGTAGTCATGTATGGATGTGAGAGTTGGACTGTGAAGAAGGCTGAACACTGAAGAATTGATGCTTTTGAACTGTGGTGTTGGAGAAGACTCTTGAGAGTCCCTTGGTCTGCAAGGAGATCCAACCAGTCCATTCTGAAGGAGATCAACCCTGGGATTTCTTTGGAAGGAATGATGCTAAAGCTGAAACTCCAGTACTCTGGCCACCTCATGCGAAGTGTTGACTCACTGGAAAAGACTTTGATGCTGGGAGGAATTGGGGGCAGGAGGAGAAGGGGACGACCAAGGATGAGATGGCTGGATGGCATCACTGACTCGATGTATGTGAGTCTGAGTGAACTCTGGGAGTTGGTGATGGACAGGGAGGCCTGGCGTGCTGCGATTCATGAGGTCACAAAGAGTCAGACACGACTGCGTGACTGAACTGAACTGATCATCATGCTAGGGCTTTTCCTTTGCCCTTGAAAGTGTGGGTATCTCCTCACAGTTTCAAGGCACTATCCAAAGACTGAGGAGTAGGTGGTTCCCCAATTGTTGGAATGATCCTCCCACTCGTTAGCATATGAAATCACGCAGTTCATAAAAAACTAAACACACCGCATTCCGCTTGCCCTCTGTGAGGCTCCACACCCTGTGGAGTGTGCTTCTCTCTAAATCTGAATAAATCTACCTCTTACCTGTCACTGTGTCTCTCACTGAACTTTTTCAGTCAGACATCAAAAACCTGAGCTTCAATAGGTCCTGAAGCCAGGCACTGTGTGTTTTGGCAGACTCAAGTGCCAGTTGCATATGACTGAGTGAGAAAACATAGCACTGAGTCCCTGCCACGTGAGTTTGAATCCCAATCTTAAGTAAACAGTTTCAAGCACAACTTTTAGAATTGGAAAGATGATGATTTGTCCAATATTTTGTAAGCAGTGGCATAGATGGTGAGAGGAGCTTAAGGATGGGAGGAAAAAGCAGTTGGAAAAAATGTATCAAGGAATCCACTTCATAACTTGCCAGAAAATCTGCTAAAACCCTGATGGGTGCTACAGTTTTCATTGGCCTGATACTTGGCACAAAGAAGATTAAGGACAGAAGAACTCCCACATGCTTGGGCAACACCTACTAAGGCAGAGCAGACAGTAGAGCTTTTGGGACATCCTGGAACACCCATAGCCCCTTACCTGTTCATGGGAGGTTTGAGAAAATAAGAGATGAAAAACTGTAAAAGAATTAAGATTTTGTTAGCCATATGTCCTTCAAGCCACAGGATTGAGGACCTCCTGCCTTAACTGGAGATCTTCTGGAATCTGAGACTGAGCCATGTGAGCTTTCTGCTGAGTTTGTTTTCATTTTCCCAGTTTCTAGTATGCTGGGCTTCTTGTCATTGCCCCTGTGCTGGTTTTTTTTCATGTTGAGTTTCCACTACTGAAGCTTTTGCTGATTTTGGCTTTTTATATGCTTGTCTTCCACCTCACAGGGGCTGAGTGGAGGTTTTTTCAGCCAGGTTAAATCTGAGTCATGGCACCATAGATGTCGGGGGTGAGTGTAATTTCCTTGATTCTGTCTCACTGCAGCAAAAATTTGAAGCGACAGACGAACCAGTTTTACAGCTCTGTGTTACGGCTCAGTTTTTTTTTGCCAAGCAAAGGAAAATACATCCTCCAGGCATGACGGTGGGCGAACCGAAATAACCGAAATGAAGAGAAGCCCCAGCTCAGTTTTTGCACCTCTTTTTATATGTTTTTTTCTCCTACCCCTGAGCCTGCCCTATGTAAATTGGGCTATCCAGGAGGCTGTTTACTCCACCTGAAGTCCTCACTCTGGTCCTTGGACCTTCCTTTGTTCTATTTTCGTGGGCTTTCCCCTTCTTCGTCTTTTAGCCACCTCTATTTTGGACTCCTTTTTCCTATTCTATCTGCCTAACAATGCCAATGTGACTTCAATTCCCCAATAACTGCTAATCTCCCACTCTTCCCTGGGAGTGAAGGCTGATGTCATGTCCTGCTCACTGTCTGCCACACAGAGTGCAGTGTTGCTCCAGAACCTCGCTTCAGACAGGTAGGCTTCCCTGTAAATATTAAACTGTTGATGTCTGTTGCTAACTCCAGATACTTTCTTTTGTAAGGAAGCTAGGCCAATACAGGGTTTGTGGGCCTTAACTGTGCAACCAAACCATTATGGGAGCAGCAAGGAGACTGAGGACACTCCCATGAGTGCCAAGATGCCTGGAAATAAGGATGGGAATAAAAAGTTGTGGGGAGTCATCCACTACCATTTAGGGCCTGAAAGTTACAACATGGGTGTAATCCTGGGGTGGCCATACATTAATGTGGAACCCGAAAGTTGTGGGGGTATTTTCAAAAGCTGTGGGGGAAAATCTCAAAAGTTGTGGCAAAATCTCCACTCATATCTCAGACCTCTGGTAGCTGTGCTTGATGAATGGAGGTCTTCAAGAGGGTACAGAGAACTCTGAGACACCCTCAAGGCTGTTGCAGAGATATTGGCAACCGTTACAATGGGGGAGATAGAAGTTAGACAGATAAGTCAGTGGCCACAGCTCTGGACTGGTTGTTGCTTTTTGTATTGAAGAGAGGCCACAGAGTCTTGAGTCAACAGCTGAGGCAAAGGTTAACTTGAATGCTGATCCTTGCTCCTCTGTAACTGAGGCATGCAAATGTGAGTGAATGGTATGTATTATTGTCTATTATTGTTATTTATTTAAGCTGAATTTGCTATTTGGAAAATTAATTTAAAAAAAGAAAAAGCATTGAAAATGGCCAAAATGGGAATGTCTTGACATTCTAAAACTGCTTTTGCAAATATCCTTAGAAGAATTTAGCTTTCTAAAAGGAATTGGTATTACTTTTCTTGTGTCTTTGAGATGTAAATAATCTACCTGGGCCCCTAACCCTGACAGTGAAGGAGAAAACTTCATAAACTTTAAGTAGGAAAACTGTGAGATTATGAGATCTTTGTGTCTATATAGGTATATGTATGTCTATGTGTTAATTTATATATATGAGAGGTATCTGCTTCCAAATGGCATTGCGAAAATTGGTTTGTGTATAAACTATGTTTAGTCAGCTTGAAATAAAATATACACTTATATTGATTTTCATAATTATAAAAGAATGAATTTCAGCTTCATGTGATTTGGGAAATATTTAGTACTGAATTGATATCTGGTATTGTAGCTACTTAAGCTCCTTGGTTTGATTGATATTAATATGTTTTTAGACTCACCAATATTATAAGACTTCTGTTGTACCTAGATTTACTAGATGTCAAATAAGATGTTCTTATATCTGTTGCAAATTTGTCAGCAGGGAAAATAACTTGATATGATGAAATTAAGTAAATGTAAATGAGAAAACATTTTATGTAAATTCTACGGGAATTTATGGGGAATGTCTAAATGGTCTCTCCAGATTTCGGTAATTTAAAGCTAAGTGAAATAAAGAGAATTCATAATTATCTGGGTAATTTTAAATAAGATAAAATATTGAAACATTGGTTGTTAGATGGGTCTAAATTTACCTACCATTGTCTCCTTAGGAGAGGAAGACTACAGAATGATAGTTCCAATCCAAAAATGCTAATATGATAAGCAGTTCATAATTATTTGTTTATTGGTTTTTGCCAGAGATTAAGGTTTTTGAGTGTTATTATAATCAATCAAATTCTGGTTACTCTAATCAAGTTTCTTTGTCAATTACATTCTCATTAAGTGTTTAGACATACTTAAGTTTTGTGTGATGGACAGGGAGCCTGGCATGCTGCAGTTCATGGGGTCGCAAAGAGTCGGACACGACTGAGCAACTGAACTGAACTGAACTGAACTAAAGTTTTGTGTTATCTATAGACAGTTATAGAGGTCTTACTCCTTGGAAGAAAAGTTATGACCAACCTAGATAGCATATTCAAAAGCAGAGACATTACTTTGCTGACTAAGGTCCGTCTAGTCAAGGCTATGGTGGTCATGTATGGATGTGAGAGTTGGACTGTGAAGAAGGCTGAGTGCCGAAGAATTGATGCTTTTGAACTGTGGTGTTGGAGAAGACTCTTGAGAGTCCCTTGGACTGCAAGGAGATCCAACCAATCCATTCTGAAGGAGATCAGCCCTGGGATTTCTTTGGAAGGAATGATGCTAAAGCTGAAACTCCAGTACTTTGGCCACCCTCATGCAAAGACTTGACTCATTGGAAAAGACTCTGATGCTGGGAGGAATTGGGGGCAGGAGGAAAAGGGGACGACAGAAGATGAGAAGGCTGGATGACTTCACTGACTCAATGGGCTTGAGTCTGAATGAACTCTGGGAGTTGGTGATAGACAGGGAGGCCTGGTGTGCTGTGATTCATGGGGTTGCAAAGAGTCGGACACGACTGAGCTACTGAACTGAACTGAGCTGACAGAGGTCAGGGGAAGTGTCTGAGAGGAGCTACCCCATGTCCGAAGTCAGGGGCAGCAGTCGAGATGAACTACCCCGCATCTGAGGTCAGGGGTGGTGGCCGAGAGTGCCAGGCTGTGACAGGACAGCAGCAGCCGAAAAGAGCTAACCCACGCCTGAGGCCAGGGCTGGTGGTTGAGAGAAGCAACCCCACATCCAAGGAGCAGTGGCTGAGCAGGCATAGGAGGGCCTAGAGGAGCTATTCCACGTTCAAGGTCAGGAGGGGCGGTGATGAGGAGATAACACTCGTCCAAGGTAAGGAGCAGCAGCTGTGCTTTGCTGGAGCAGCCGTGAAGGTAAGAGACACCCAAGTAAGATGGCAGGTGTTGCAAGAGGGCATCAGAAGGCAGACACACTGAAACCATAATCACAGAAAACTAGTCATTCTAATCACACTAGGACCACAGCCTTTTCTAACTCAATGAAACTATGCCATGTCCATGGAGCCACCCAAGACGAGTGGGTCATGGTGGAGAGGACTGAAAGAATGTGGTCCACTGGAGAAGGGAATGGCAAATCACTTCACTATTCTTGCCTTGAGAACCCCATGAACAGTATGAAAAGGCAAAATGATAGGGTACTGAAAGAGGAACTCCCCAGGTCAGTAGGTGCCCAATATGCTACTGGAGATCAGTGGAGAAATAACTCCAGAAAGAATGAAGGGATGGAGCCAAAGTAAAAACAAAACCCAGTTGTGGATGTGGCTGGTCCGATGCTGTAAAGAGCAATATTGCATAGGAACCTGGAATGTCAGGTCCATGAATCAAGGCAAATTGGAAGTGGTCAAACAGGAGATGGCAAGAGTGAAAGGCGACATTCTAGGAATCAGTGAACTAAAATGGAGTGGAATGGCTGAATTTAACTCAGATGACCATTATATCTACTACTGCAGACAGGAATCCCTTGGAAGAAATGAAGTAGACATCCTGGTCAACAAAAGAGTCTGAAATGCAGTATTTGGATGCAATCTCAAAAATGACAGAATGATCTTTGTTCGTTTCCAAGGCAAACCATTCAATATCACGGTAATCCAACTCTATGCCCCAACCCATAATGCTGAAGAAGCTGAAGTTGAACGGTTCTATGAAGACCTACAAGACCTTTTAGAACTAACACCTAAAAAAGATGTGCTTTTCATCATAGGGGACTGGAATGCAAAAGTAGGAAGTCAAGAAACAGCTGGTATTTGGCCTTGGCATACGGAATGAAGCAGGGCAAAGACTAATAGAAATTTGCCAAGAAAATGCACTGGTCACAGAAAACACCCTCTTCCAACAACACAAGAGAAGACTCTACACATGGACATCACCAGATGGTCAACACCGAAATCAGACTGATTATATTCTTTGCAGCCAAAGATGGAGAAGCTCTATACAGTCAACAAAAACAAGACCAGGAGCTGACTGTGGCTCAGATCATGAACTCCTTATTACCAAATTCAGACTTAAACTGAAGAAAGGAGGGAAAACCGCTAGACCATTCAGGTATGACCTAAATCAAATCCCTTATGACTGTACTGTGGAAGTGAGAAATAGACTGAAGGGACTAGATCTGATAGATAGAGTGCCTGATGAGCTGTGGACTGAGGTTTGTGGCAGTGTACAGGAGACAGGGATCAAGACCATTCCCATGGAAAAGAAATGCAAAAAAGCAAAATGGCTGTCTGGGGAGGTCTTACAAATAACTGTGAAAAGAAGAGAAGTGAAAAGCAAAGGAGAAAAGGAAAGATATAAGCATCTGAATGCAGAGTTCTAAAGAAGAGCAAGAAGAGATAAGAAAGCCTTCCTCAGTGATCAATGAAAAGAAATAGAGTAAAACAACAGAATGGGAAAGTCTTGAAATCTCTTCAAGAAAATGAGAGATAGCAAGGAAACATTTCATGCAAGGATGTGCTCGATAATGGACAGAAACGGTATGAACGTAACAGAAGCAGAAGATATTAAGAAGAAGTGGCAAGAATACACAGAAGAACTATACAAAAAAGATCTTCATGACCTGGATAATCACGATGGTGTGATCACTCACCTAGAGCCACACATCCTGGAATGTGAACTCAAGTGGGCCTTAGAAAGCATCACTACGAACAAAGCTAGTGGAGGTGATGGAATTCCAGTTGAGCTATTTCAAATCCTGAAAGATGATGCTGTGAAAGTGCTGCACTCAGTATGCCAGCAAATTTGGAAAACTCAGCAGTTGCCACAGGACTGGAAAAGGTCAGTTATTCCAATTCCAAAGAAAGGCAATGCCAAAGAATGGTCAAACTACCGTACAATTGCACTCATCTCACACGCTTGTAAAGTAATGCTCAAAGTTCTCCAAGCCAGGCTTCAACAATGCGTGAACCATGAACTTCCAGATGTTCAAGCTGGTCTTAGAAAAGGCAGAGGAACCAGAGATCAAATTGACAACATCTGCTGGATCATGGAAAAAGCAAAAGAGTTCCAGAAAAACATCTATTTCTGTTTTATTGAGTATGCCAAAGCCTTTGACTGTGTGGATCACAAGAAACTGTGGAAAATTCTGAAGGAGATGGGAATACCAGACCACCTCACCTGCCTCTTGAGAAACCTATATGCAGGTCAGGAAGCAAAAGTTAGAACTGGACATGGAACAACAGACTGGTTTCAAGTAGGAAAAGGAGTACATCAAGGCTGTATATTGTCATCCTGCTTATTTAACTGATATGCAGAGTACATCATGAGAAACGCTGGACTGGAAGAAACACAAGTTGGAATCAAGATTGCTGGGAGAAATATCAATAACCTCAGATATGCAGATGACACCACCCTTATGGCAGAAAGTGAAGAGGAACTAAAAAGCCTCATGATAAAGTAAAAGTGGAGAGTCAAAAAGTTGGCTTAACTCAATATTCAGAAAATGAAGATCATGGCACCTTGTCCCATCACTTCATGGGAAATAGATGGGGAAACAGTAGAAACAGTGTCAGACTTTATTTTCGGGGGCTCCAAAATCACTGCAGACTGTGACTGCAGCCATGAAATTAAAAGATGCTTACTCCTTGGAGGAAAGGTTATGATCAACCTAGATAGTATATTCAAAAGCAGAGACATTACTTTGCCAACAAAGGTTCGTCTAGTCAAGGCAATGGTTTTTCCAGTGGTTATGTGTGGATGTGAGAGTTGGACTGTGAAGAAAGCTGAGCGCTGAAGAATTGATTCTTTTGAACTGTGGTGTTCGAAAAGACTTTTGAGAGTCCCTTGGACTGTAAGGGGATCCAACCAGTCCATTCTGAAAGAGATCAGCCCTGGTATTTCTTTGGAAGGAATGATGCTAAAGCTGAAACTCCAGTACTTTGGCCACCTCATGCGAAGAGTTGACTCTTTGGAAAAGACTCATGTGCTGGGAGGAATTGGGGGCAGGGGAAGAAGGGGACGACAGAGGATGAGATGGCTGGATGGCATCACGGACTCGATGGACGTGAGTCTGTGTGAACTCTGGGAGTTGGTGATGGACAGTGAGGCCTGGCGTGCTGCGATTCATGGGGTTGCAAAGAGTCGGACACGACTGAGCGACTGAAGTGAACTGAACCGAGCTGATAGACAATTATTGTTTTATTCTGAATTTGTAAAAGGGCTTTGTCTTCAAGAAGATTCAGAAGAGGGACCTTTGGACAAATACAGGTCTCTAATAAACTTTAGATCATACAGTAACCGTTCAAGATGAAGACAGTTTTATGATTGTGTAAATGTTTTCTATAAAGTTAAAGAAACTTCCCTGTATTCCTACTTTGTTGAAAGCTTTTACCATAGTGATGCTGGATTTTTAAAAATGATTTTCTGCATCATTTGAGATAATATATAGTTTTAAATTTATCATGTTGATGTGGCATTCATTGACTTTCAAATGTTGAACCCCAACCCTAATTAATTGACCTTGGTTTTCATGTATAGTCGTTTTGTATATTATTGAATTCATTTTTATATTATTATGAGGGCTATATATCATTGATGATAATAAGATATATATAGGTTTGTAGTTATCCTCTTCTGTAATTTTGGATTCAATTTGCAATGATTTTGGGGAGTATTTCATTGATGGTAATATATGTGTTTGTGTGTGTGTGTTTGTCTGTAGCTTTCCTCTCTTATAATGTGTTAAGGTATTTCTGATGTTATTCAATGATTTAGAAAAATGTTCTCTCTGCTTCTGTTTTCTAGAAGAGATTAAATACAATTGTCCTCCTTCTTTCTTAAATATTTGGAAATATGGCCATTAAACCATTAGACTATGCATTATGTTTTTGGAATTTTGTTAATTATTGATTGAATGTTACAACAGATATAGCCATTGAGATTATCTACTACTCCTCTGTGAGTCTTGGTAGTTTGTGTCTTTCAAGTTATTAATCCATTTCACCTAAGTGATTAAATTCGTGGGCATATAGCTTTCATAGCATTTCTTTATTATCCTTCTCTTCTAATGTTCATGTGATCACGAGAAGTGATGTCCCTCTTTCATTTCAGAAAGAGGAAATGCTTGTAATATGTGTTTTCTCTCTTCATTTCTTGGTTAGCCTTGCAGAGATCAAACATTTTAATATTATTTTATTAAATATTAATATTTCTTAAGTAAAATTTACTGAATCAACCAATTTTGGGCTTCATTAACAGTCACCATTGTTTTCTCAATCCTTATTGATTTCTGCCAAAATTATTTCTTTTCTTCAGCTTTCTTTTGGCATAAATTGTTCTTCTTTCTCTAGTTTCCTAGGATGAAGTGGAGGGTACTTAGTTAATATTCTCTTCTATGTTCTATGGTATACTTTATAAACCTCCCTCTAAGCGTTACTTTCACTGCATCTACTTTTTATAAAGTATTTCTAAATATATTTAGCTCAAAATATTTTTGAATTTCTCTGGAGACTTTTGCTTTGATTCATATGCTATTTACAAGTGTTCTTTCTGCAAAAATTGAGATTTTCTACATCTCATCCTGGCTTTGATTTCAGTTTAATACCCATATAGTCTGAGAACATAGGTAGTTTTACTTCTACTACTTTAAATTTATTAAAATGTGTTTCAGCCCAAAAATGTGGTTTATATATTGCTAAATATTCCATATAAGCTTGAGAACATTGTGCATTCTCTTGTTGGATGAAGTATTTCATAAATGCCAATTAGATCAAGTAGAATGCTATTCATGTTGACTATATCTTTATTGATTTTCTGCTTTCTAGATAATTTCTGACAGAGGGTTCCTGAGAGTCTTCACTTATAATAGCGGATTTATTTCTCCATTAAGTTTTATTAGTTTTGCTTCATGTATTTTGACTCTCCATTGTTAAGTGCATATACATACATTTGTAAGGTGAATATATATGTATGTTTTCTTAGATAATTGACCCCTTTGTTACTATGTAATGCTCCTTTTAACTTAAACAACAAAGACTACTGTGTTAGCTGTATTGAATATTTTCAGACTAAAGGTTGATCATCCTTTTTCAGTATTATTAGCATTTTATATTGTATTAATGTAAGCAAACTAACCTAATTACATTAATCATTATTTCCACATCATTTTTTTCTCCAAAGAATTTTATGACTCAATATTAGAGTTATTTCACCCCCATCTTTACTTAAATTGCAGATGTAAGCATCTTCAAAAAATGATGAGTACATCTGACTTTCCATGCCTTGCTAAAATGTTTTTATAGAAATAAGACCTCTAAATAAGTAGCTTTCTAACAATGCATATCTTAAAGAACATACCCTTGGAAGTGGTCTAATGTTCCAGTATATGTTAATTTATTCCCCTAATTAGGGATTTTTTAAAAATTCTTTTATTATTGGTCTTGAGTAGATTAATGGAAATAAGAGAAATGTACCTTAATATCTCAACAGTTAGCATGGAAAAGGAAGACAATGGATAGATAACAAGACACATTACTTGTATGTGAATACTGATGTGTGATGTCTCCCGTTTTCTTTTTCTTTCACAAGATTACTTTGGCGACTCAGGTTTTTTTGTTTTTGTTTTTCCTAATTATTGTTATTCCATATGAATTTTAGGAGTTTTTTCTATTCCTATGAAATGTGACTGGAATTTTGATAGATGACTTTGGGTCATTAACAATATTACAACAACAAAAATTAACAATATTAATTCTTCCACCGTATCAATACAGAATATCCTTCCATTGATTTATGTCTTCTCTTTTTCATCAATGTTGTGTAGTTTTCAATGTATAGACTTTTCACCTCTTTGGTTAAATTTACTCCTAAGTATTTTATTCTTTTTAATGCTATTGCAAGAGAGATTGTTCTTTTAAATTTGGAAATATGAATAATATGAAAATGCAGCAGATTTTTCTATGTCGATTTAGATTCTGCAACTTTAATGCATTTATTAGCTTTAACAGTGTTTCAGAGTCTTTAGGGTTTTCCATGAGTATTAAATATTGTCATCTGCAAACAGACAACTTTTACTTTTATATTTGGATGACTTTTATTTCTATTTTTTGTATAATTGCTCTGGCTTGGACTTCCAGTACTATACTTGGTTTTTATTTCAAATCATAGTTATTCATATAGTTTAATTATATTCCCTGTATGCCCTTTCATATCCACTCTGCATTTAGCTCAACTTTGCTCTAATGAGCAAACTCTATGGTCTGAATTATTCAACTTTCTATTCCCTTCGGCTTTCAATTTTGTTGGCTTTTTCAGAAATTTTTTAAAAGTATCTTCTTCTTTTGACATTCTATATGTTTGAAAATGATGCTAGGTAAATATTTGTTTTAGCACTGAAGGTGTTCCTCAATTATGCTTTAGATAAAATTAATTTATGCAGTTGGCAATTTGGCAGGTTACCTTGTATCATATTGCAGATGTGAGTTTGACAAATCACTATTTATTCATTAAAATATTATTGACCATATACTGTATGCCAGGTGAGGTTCTAGTCAAGAATATAAAAGTCACACTCAATAATAAATACAATTGCCTGAGGTCCTTTTATTATGAAACACCAAAAAACATTAATATTTCAGAAGCAAAGCATCAAATCAATGGCTATAGCATAACTGCCATTCAGTGACCTATTTAAACAAACACTAAGCAATAGTGGGAAACTTTCCCAGAGACAAGCTGAATATTCATTCTACTCGTGATAACTAATAGAGAAGGCAATGGCAACCCATTCCAGTACTCTTGCCTGGAAAATCCCATTGATGGAGGAGCCTGGTAGGCTGCAAATCCATGGAGTTGCCAAGAGTTGGACAGGACAGAGCGACTTCACTTTCACTTTTCCTTTCATGCATTGGAGAAGGAAATGGCAACCCACTCTAGTGTTCTTGCCTCGAGAATCCCAGAGATGGGGGAGCCTGGTGGGCTGCCATCTATGGGGTCACACAGAGCCAGACACGACTGAAGCGACTAAGCAGCAGCAGTGATATCTAAAATTTGCTGATAAATCAATTTCATTCATTCATTCAGTCGCTCAGTCGTGTCCAACTGTTTGCAACCCCATGAATCACAACATGCCAGGCCTCCCTGTCCATCACCATCTCCCAGAGTTCACTCAGACTCACATTCATTGAGTCAGTGAGGCCAACCAGCCATCTCATCCTCGTTCGTCCCCTTCTCTTCCTGCCCCCAATCCCTCCCAGCAGCAGAGTCTTTTCCAATGAGTCAACTCTTCACATAAGTTGGCCAAAGTACTGGAGCTTCAGCTTTAGCATCATTTCTTCCAAAGAAATCCCAGGGCTGATCTCCTTCAGAATGGACTGGTTGGATCTCCTTGCAGTCCAAGGGACTCTCAAGAGTCTTCTCCAACACCACAGTTCAAAAGCATCAATTCTTTGGTGCTCAGCCTTCTTCACATCCATACATGACTAGTAGAAAAACCATAGCGTTGACTAGACGGACCTTAGTCAGCAAAGTAATGTCTCTGCTTTTGAATATGCCATCTAGGTTGGTCATAACTTTCCTTCCAAGGAGTAAGCGTCTTTTGATTTCATGGCTGCAATCCCCATCTGCAGTGATTTTGGAGCCCCAAAAAATAAAGTCTGACACTGCTTACACTGTTTCCCCATCTATTTCCTATGAAGTGGTGGGACCAGATGCCATGATCTTCGTTTTCTGAATGTTGAGTTAAGCCAAAGTTTTCATTCTCCTCTTTCACTTTCATCAAGTTGCTTTTTAGTTCCTCTTCACTTTCTGCCATAAGGGTGGTGTCATCTGCATATCTGAGGTTATTGATATTTCTCCCAGCAATCTTGATTCCAGCTTGTGCTTCTTCCAGTTCAGCGTTTCTCATGGTATACTCTGCATAGAAGTTAAATAGGCAGAGTGACAATATACAGCCTTGATGTACTCCTTTTCCTATTTGAAACCAGTCTGTTTTTCCATGTCCAGTTAACTGCTGCTTCCTGACCTACATACAGATTTCTCAAGAGGCAGGTCAGGTGGTCTGGTATTCCCATCTCTTTCAGAATTTTCCACAGTTTATTGTGATCCACACAGTCAAAGGCTTTGGCACAGTCAATAAAGCAGAAATAGATGTTTTTCTGGAACTCTTTTGCTTTTTCCATGATCCAGTGGATGTTGTCAATTTGATCTCTGGTTCCTCTGCCTTTTCTAACGTCAATTTGAACATCAGGAAGTTCATGGTTCACACATTGCTGAAGCCTGGCTTGGAGAATTTTGAGAATTACTTTACTAGCATGTGAGACGATTGCAATTGTACGGTGGTTTGAGCATTCTTTGGCATTGCCTTTCTTTGGGATTGGGATGAAAACTGACCTTTTCCAGTCCTGTGGCCACTGCTGAGATTTCCAAATTTGCTGGCATATTGAGTGCAGCACTTTCACAGCATCATCTTTCAGGATTTGAAACAGCTCGACTGGAATTCCATCACCTCCACTTGCTTTGTTCGTAGTGATGCTTTCTAAGGCCCACTTGACTTCACATTCCAGGATGTCTGGCTCCAGGTGAGTGATCACACCATCCTGATTATCTGGGTCATGAATATCTTTTTTGTACAGTTTTTTTTGTGTATTCTTGCCAGCTCTTCTGCTTTTGTTTGGATCATACCATTTCTGTCCTTTATCGGCGCATCTTTGCATGAAATATTCCTTTGGTATCTCTAATTTTCTTGAAGAGATCTCTAGTCTTTCCCATTCTGTTCTTTCCTCTATTTCTTTGCATTGATCGCTGAAGAAGGCTTTCTTATCTCTTCGTGCTATTCTTTGGAACTCTGCATTCAGATGCTAATATCTTTCCTTTTCTCCTTTGTTTTTCACCTCTCTTCTTTCCACAGTTTAGGTCAATATAATTCTTTACTTCCAATTACCTGAAGAAATGACTTTCTGAATTTTAACAATATTATTACTTCTGCTTTAGTTTTGGAGTGGAGATGCATTGAAAACATTGTTTTGGAGGACAGTAGTATCTTGTATAAACTTAATTGAAGACTTCTTTTTACTTTTCTAAAATGTCTCATATTAACGAAACAGTAATTATGTGTATAATTTTGTTTCAAAAATTTGCTTTCTTTATCTGTGAACTTTACCCTTTAAAAAAAATTAAACTCTCTAAATTACATCACTTCCCCCACCCCAAGGGGATATCAAGAGCTTCAAGTTGAATTTAAAGTTAAACCTAATAGGACTCATTAGCTACTCTTATTTACTTATATTTTTACTCTTTAAATACAATTAAATTTTTTAATTGCTTTTGTGGGGCTTTTATTTATTTATTTATTTTGCAAGTGTTAAGGAAAACTTGCCAGTTTTTGTTTTGTAAAAATATATTTTTAAAATTTATTGTCATGTTCCAAATTGCAGGAAAAAAAAAAAAAAAGAACAACAACATGGATTGGTATTAGAGTAAATGATATTTATAGAACTGCCAATTTTGTGCATCTAGGATATCAATATTAATATTCGAAAAATTGGGACAAAATCAACATAAACAAGAAAATATAGTTGAAGCTTAGTGATCTGCTAATCATTAAAAAAATTAAAATGCTAGAATCTCTGAATTTAATTTTTGCTCTTAATGGTAGTATCTTCTGCTATACTCACTTACTCTACATTAGGGTATGGAGTAAGTTTTTACAGAAATGTCACATACAGAAAGATTAAAAGGATAGCAAAGTTTAAGCATTCTAGCTTAAGAACAAGAGTAAAGTTAGGTAAAGTACTAATTGCTATGTGTTTAAAGTTTCCAATTTTTACTCCAAAGAGGCAAAAATGTTTGAAACATTTATATACATTTTGATATTAAGCTAACAATATAAATAGGAATGATTGATATCTGCCTTTCCTACCAAAGAGCTGTGAACCTAAAATATGACATTGCATCTGTTATTGGAAATTTCCAAGGAATTTTGAGATTCAACAAAATCTAAAGATCAAATATTTCATAATTGTACTGTAGTAGGTTCTGTACTGCCACTAAACCAATGAGAACATTCAAGAACACAAGACTTTATACTCATATAATTTTAAAACTGAAATATACCTTATAAATCACAGTTGAATTATAATGTACATGCCATTTTTCACATCCACTGTCCATTCTTCCCTCTATAAACAACAATCTAACCTCACACAACCCTTTTATTAAACCATTCTGACCTTTTTTGGATGTAAACTGAAGAATATGGCCACCACAGCTTATCCCTTCTTCAGGGAAAGGATTTTTATAAGACCTGATTAATCAATACTGTGACTACCCCTTGGCCAATTGGAATATATATATTCCACAATATTATATAACTATTAAATATAATATATAGACACATTTCTCTTTATTTTATAAAATAAATATATATACTTTCTAATATGTTTTATAAAATTGGAATGTGTATATATGTATATATGTGTATGTTTGTATATATATGTTTTACATGTTATATAATCAAGGGATAGAGAAGTCCTTTGGTATATACAGGTTAGTGATAAGTTCCTGGTATTGTAAAAACTTGCAAATATTTATAGCCATGTTTTTCTTTCCTGTAATATAGAGAAAGTATATCTGCAGTATGAGATAATAAGGTTGACATAAAATGAATCAAATTATTAGATAAACAGACCAACCTGATGATAATATCTAAATCTTCGGATCCATTTGTTTCACATTGTGTCTTTTTAGTTATAAGAACAATGTATTTGATTAGCCCAAGCCAATTTGACTTAAAGTTCACTAACTTTTGGTTAAATAAATTTTTTTTTCTGATTATTCTATACAATAGAGCTCCTACCCTTTTTATTTTTTAATAATATGTTACCCAGAACATACTAATTTATTTCACCTTTCATTTACTTTTTCTTATAGAACCAGAATCATTCAGGTAACTTGGCAAAGTTTCATCAAAGTTTGGATATTGGGCATTTAAACATTTGTTCATTTGAAAATAAAATGATATCTAAGCTAATTTTAATTTCACACTGGGAAATGGGGAAGAATTTTTTGATTAGAGGGGAAAATGAGGGTTTAATATTCTGAAGTAGAATGTTTCACTAACAGTTGTGTGGCCAATGAAGCTTTAGTGGAGAAAGGAAAGAGAGGATGGTAAAATTTAAGTCAGTTTTGAGAGCCCTGAATCTCATTCCATATGTGAGTTGGGACTCCAACACAGGCTTTTAATCAGAGTCCTGATGTATTCTGGCTTATATGTTGAAAGGACCCCCCCCAATAGTTTCAGCAAATATAAAGTGTGGAAAATAATACTATTAATAACTAAAACATGTGCTTATGTGCCAGGTGCTGTCTAAGTGCTTTCTATATGATAGTTCACATAATTCTCATAATATAACTACCAAGTAGATGGGCTTCCATTTTCCCATTTTACAGATGAAGAAACCAAGACACAGAGAGGTTAATAACTTCCCTAGAGTTGCACAGCTTATAGTTGTTAGGCAATATAGCTGCTATATCATGTCTTATCAACCATAATACATTGTTGAACATATAATATTTACAGAAAAATCTGTAGGGTTTTTCAGAGACTACCTGAGATAACCCATATGCAAGGCTAGAAGAAAGTTTTGGCACACAGAGTTCAAGAGAAGTTAACTATTAAAAGTTTTAGTCACAAAGCTTAAGAGAAGTTAACAATTATCACCTCCTTTGTTCCATCTCTCATCATTCCCGCTTTTTCTTCTATATGTATACCATATATTTATGCTTTCCCTTATTCTTGGGTTTTTGCAAACACTATTCCATCTTTAACTTCCTTTTTGCCTAGATAAATTTTAATAGTCCCTAGTAAATATTCTGTGAATGTGGTTTCCATTCTGTCTACCCTCTGATGGATAAGGATAAGAAACTTGTGGAAGCTTCCTGAAGAGAGACACTGGCTGCAGGGGAATCTGGGTCTTTCTCTGATGGGTGTGGCCAAGCTCAGCAAATCTTTAATCCAATTTTCTGCTGATGGGTGGGGCTATGTTTTCTCCCTGTAGTTTGGCCTGGGGCCTAACTAGGGTAGGGATATGGTAGGGGCAATGGTGGTAATGGTGATCTCCTTCAAAAGGACTTATATCAGATCACCCCGTGGCTCCCAGGACTGTTGTATTCAGTGTCTCTGACTCTATGGCAGGGCACTGTCGACCCATAACTCCACCAGAGACTCCTGGACACTCACAAGCAAGTCTGGTTCAGTATCTTGTGGGGTCACTGCTCCTTTCTCCTGGGTTCTGGTGCACACAATGTTTTGTTTGTACCCTCCAAAAGTCTGTTTCCCCAGTCTGTGGAAGTTCTGTAATCAAATCCCACTGACTTTCAAAGTCAAATTCCCTGGGGGTTCTCAGTCTCATTGCCAGATTGCCTGGACAGGGAATCTCTTGTGGGACCTAGAACTTCGCAACAGTGTAAGAACATCCCAAAGAAAGGCAATGCCAAAGAATGCTCAAATTAATCAACAATTACACTCATCTCACATGCTAGTAAAATAGTGCTTAAAATTCTCCAAGCCAGGCTTCAACAATACATGAATCATGAACTCCAGATGTTCAAGCTGATTTCAGATAAGGCAGAGGAACCAGAGATCAAATTGACAACATCCGCTGGATCATTGAAAAAGCAAGAGAGAACCAGAAAAAAAATTCATTTCTGCTTTATTGACTATGCCAAAGCCTTTGACTGCATGGATCACAACAAACTGTGGAAAATTCTGAAAGAGATGGGAATACCAGACCACCTGACCTGCCTATTGAGAAACCTGCATGCACGTCAGGAAGCAACAGTTAGAACTGGACATGGAACAACAGACTGGTTCCAAATTGGGAAAGGAGTACGCCAAGGCTGTATATTTTCACCCTGCTTACTTAACTTATATGCAGAGTACATCATGAGAAACACTGGGCTGGAGGAACCACAAGCTGGAATCAAAATTTCTGGGAGAAATATCAATAACCTCAGATATACAGGCGACACCACCCTTATGGCAGAAAGTGTAGAAGAACTAAAAAGCCTCCTGATGAAAGTGAAAGAGGAGAGTGAAAAAGCTGGCTTAAAACTTCACATTCAAAAAACAAAGATTATGGCATCTGGTCCCATCACTTCATGGCAAATAGATGGGAGAAGCAATGGAAACAGTGAGAGACTTTATTTTCTTGGGCTCCAAAATCACTGTATATGGTGACTGCAGCCATATGATTAAAAGATGCTTGCTCCTTGGAAGAAAAGCAATGACAAAACTGGACAGTATATTAAGAAACAGAGACATTACTTTGCCAACAAAGGTCCGCCTTGTCAAGTCTATGGTTTTTCCAGTAGCCATGTATGGATGTGAGAGCTGCACCATAAAGAAAGCTGAGCACTGAAGAATTGATGCTTTACACTGTGGTGCTGGAGAAGAAGTGCAAGGAGATTTAGGCAGTCAACCCTAAGGAAAAGCAGTCCTGAATATTCATTGGAAGGACTGATGCTGAAGCTGGAGCATGAATACTTTGGTCACATGATGTGAAGAATTGACTCCTTAGAGAATACCCATCACTGGGAAAGATTGAAGACAGAAAGAGAAGGGGATGGCAGAGAATGAGATGGTTGGATGGCATCACTGACTCAGTGGACATAAGTTTGAGCAAGTTCTGGGAGTTGATGATGGATAGGGAAGCCTGACTTGCTGCAATTCATGGATTCTCAAAGAGCTGGACACAACGAGGGGCTGAACTGAATGGAGTTAATGTTCTAAGATATGAAACTCCTAAACCTTCTCAAAGCACATGAGATAATTCTGTATATATGCCCATACACTTTATCATAATATTTATCACAGTTCATTGAAATATCTTTTAAAACTGTGTGAATTCTGCACTAGTGGTATGATTCCCTCTGAAACAAAAGCAGTGCCTATTAAGTCATTTTGAGTATTTTACACATCTAATGAGAATGCTCCAGGAGATGGCGATCGACAGGGAGGCCTGGCTTACTGCAGTTCATGGGGTCACAAAGAGTCAGACACGACTGAGCGACTGAACTGAACTGAATTGAATGAGAATGGACTTTGATCAGTTCTTCTTGAAATAACAAATCAGTTTGTGATGAAGCTATATACCTTTTAAGAAATTAGTATTAGGAACTTCTCTGACAGTCCAGGGGTTAGGATTCTGCACCTCCATTGCAAGGGACCTGGGTTCAATCTCTGATGGGGGAACTAAGATCCCATAAGTGGCATAGTGCAGCTGAAAAACCACAAAAGTATTAGTGTTAAGTAAATCTGAACTTACCTATACATTTATTTTTTACATATGTGATTTCCATAAAAAATTAATCAAAATTAGAAATTGTGCAAAAATATTACAGAAAGTATGAAACAATGTATTTTTAAACAACAAAATAAATTTTCCTGTCAGTTTCCAAAAAAGAACAAATTAGCCAGCAATCCCACTGCTGGGCATACACACCAAGGAAACCAGAATTGAAAGAGATACGTGTACCCCAATGTTCATCACAGCACTATTTATAATAGCCAGGACATGGAAGCAACCTAGATGTCCATCAGAAGATGAATGGATAAGAAAGCTGTGGTTGATGTACACAATAGAGTATTACATTCTTTAACTGCCATTAAAAGGAATACATTTGAATCAGTTCTAATGAGGTGGATGAAACTGGATCCTATTATACAGAGTGAAGTAAGGCAGAAAGAAACACACCAATATAGTATACAAACACATATATATGGAATTTAGAAAGATGGTAACGATAACCCTGTATGTGAGACAGCAAAAGAGACACAGATGTATAGAACAGTCTTTTGGACTCTGTGGGAGAGGGAAATCCCATTTAAGATATTTTAACATATATAAATACAAGTTACAATTGTATCTCATATTATCTCATATCTTTTGTGGTATCCAAGTACATAGACAAAAGTGGACTATGGGTTTAAAAAATAATCAAATACTTATTTAGCATATTGAGTTAAAAATTTAAATTTGTAACCAAACAGCTAAGAAAGTTCTTATGTTCTTTTTCTGTTAAAATAATTTACTTCATTAAAATTAAGACTAGAAAAGAAAAAAGAAAATCAATGTGATGCAACCAATAAAACTGAATTTTTAAAAAACAATCATTTGAAATTTAAATTATCATGCTACCACTTATCTTCAGAAGTCACTTAACTATCCTATGCTGAGATTTTATTTAACTGAACTTACTTCTTTTGAACATGACCTATGTCAGCTACCTCCTAATATTTGCACAGATCAAATAGTGTAATGTGGTTTAAAGTGCCTTGAGCATTTAAAGCAAATGTAAATTCTCATATAAACTAAAGAGCTTATGCATATTTACATAGTTCATCATTGAATTAGTGTGGTTATTATAACCAAAGACACAAACACAAAAAATACACAAATAGAAAAAAACATGAATATGTCATATTTATGTGCAAAAAGTATTTCTATTTTCTCTAGAATGATAATTTATGAAAGCAGATATTATCACTAGCATTAACTTACTTTGAGTTAGAGCTCCTTATTTACATTTTCAGTTTATAACTTTTGCCCCCTTTAACACTCATCACAGTTAATAAATGTCTTCCTGGTTACATTATCAGTTCAGTTCAGTCACTCAGTTGTGTCTGACTCTTTGCAAACCCGTAGAATGCAGCACGCCAGACCTCCCTATCCATCACCAACTCCCGCAGCTTGCTCAAACGCATGTCTGTGAGTCGATGATGCTATCCAACCATCTCCTCATTCTCTGTTGTCCCCTCTCCACCTGCGTTTAATCTTTCCCAGCATCAGGGTCTTTTCTTTTCTTTTAATTTACATTTATATATTTTAATTGGAAGCTAATTACTTTACAATATTGTATTGGTTCTGCCACATATCAACATAAACCGCCACAGGCGTACACGTGTTCCCCTTCCTGAACCCCCCTCCCACCTCCCTCCGGGTCATCCCAGTGCACCAGCCCCAAGGATCCTCTATCAAACCTGGACTGGCAATTGTTTCTTATATGATATTATACATGTTTTCATGACATTCCCCCAAATCATCCCACCCTCTCCCTCTCCCACAGAGTCCAAAAGACTGTTCTGTAATCTGTGTCTCTTTTGCTGTCTCGCATACAGGGTTATCTTTACCATCTTTCTAAATTCCATATATATGCGTTAGTATACTGTATTGGTGTTTTTCTTTCTGGCTTACTTTACTCTGTATAATAGGCTCCAGTTTCATCCACCTCATTAGAACTGATTCAAATGCATCCTTTTAAGTGGCTGATCCTGTATGACCCACCTCCCAGAATATTGGAAATAAAAGCAAAAATAAACAAATGGGACCTAATTAAAATTAAAATCTTTTGCACAACAAAGGAAACTATAAGCAAGGTGAAAAGACAGCCTGCAAAACTGGAGAAAATAATAGCAAATGAAGCAACCGACAAAGAACTAATCTCAAAAAAATACACAAGCGACTCCTGCAGCTCAATTTCAGAAAAATAAATGACCCAATCAAAAAATGGGCCAAAGAATTAAATAGACATTTCTCCACAGAAGACATACAGATGGCTAACAAACACATGAAAAGATGCTCAACGTCACTCATTATCAGAGAAATACAAATAAAAAATCACAATGAGGTACCATTTCACACCAGTCAGAATGGCTGCTATCCAAAAGTCTACAAGCAATAAATGTTGGAGAGGGTGTGGAGGAAAGGGAACCTTCTTACATTTTTGGTGGGAATGCAAACTAGTACAGCCACTATGGAGAACAGTGTGGCGATTCCTTAAAAAACTGGAAATAGAACTGCCTTATGACCCAGCAATTGCACTGCTGGGCATACACATGGAGGAAACCAGAATTGAAAGAGACATGTGTACCCCAATGTTCATCACAGCACTGTTTATAATAGCCAGGACATGGAAGCAACCTAGATGTCCATCAGCAGATGAATGGATAAGAAAGCAGTGGTACATATACACAATGGAGTATTATTCAGGGTCTTTTCTAATGAGTCAGTTATTTGCATCAGGTGGCCAAAGGATTGGAGTTTCAGCTTCAGCATCAATGAATATTCAGGACTGTTTTCCTTTAGGATGGACTGGTTGGATCTCCTTGCAGTCCAAAGGACTCTCAAGAGGCTTCTCCAACACCACAGTCCAAAAGCATCAATTCTTCAGTGCTCTGCTTTCTTTATAGTCCAACTCTCACATTGATACATGACTACTGGAAAAATCATAGCTTTAAAGAGATGGACCTTTGTCGGCAAAGTAATGTCTCTACTTTTTAATATCTGTTTAGGTTGGTTATAGCTTTTCTTCCAAGGAGCAAGAGTGTTTTCATTTTTTTAAAAAATTTTTATTTTTACTTTATTTTACTTTACAATGCTGTATTGGTTTTGCCATACATGAGTGTTTTCATTTTATGGCTGCAGTCATCATCTGCAGTGATTTTTGGAGCTGAAAAAAAAAAAAAATAAAGTCTCTCACTGTTTCCATTGCTTCTCCCATCTTGCCACGAAGTGATGGGACTGGATGCCATGATCTTAGATTTTTGAATGTTGAGTTTTAAACTAGTTTTTGCACTCTCCTCTTTCACTTTCATCAAGAAGCTCTTTAGTTCTTTGCTTTCTGCCCTAAGGATGGTGTCATCTGTGTATCTGAGATTATTGATATTTCTCCCAGCAATCTTGTTTCTAGCTTGTGTTTCATCCAGCCATTATAATGTAATGGCTATATTATAAGTTACACTGAATCAGTGCCTGGCTCATAGCAGATCCTTAATAAATGTGATGATTAAGGGAGTGTACAAATGAAAACAACATCACTGTTGTGAAGTGAACTGTGTGCCCCTCTCAAAGTCAGGTTTTGCAGCCCTAGCCCTTATTATGACTGTATTTTGGAGATAAGAACTTTATGTACAATAAGACCTTTTAATCTTATATAATTAAGATTTAAAAAAGATCATAGTTCAGTTCAGTTCAGTCACTCATTAGTGTCCCACTCTTTGTGACCCCATGAATCACAGCATGCCAGGCTGTCCATCACCATCCCTCCCTGTCCATCACCAACTCCCGGAGTTCACTCAGATTCATGTCCATCGAGTCAGTGATGCCATCCAGCCATCTCATCCTCTGTCATCCCCTTCTCCTCCTGCCCCCAATCTCTCCCAGCATCAGAGTCTTTTATAAGGATGGGGCAAATCTAGTGAGGCAGATATAGTATACCTGCCTCTGTCTCTCTTCTTCCTCTTCTTCTCAGGGAAGGCACAGAGAACAGTTTGTATGCCAACATAGAAGGTGGCAGTCTACAAGTCAGTAGAGAGGTCTCAACAGAAAACAACTCTGCTCTTGATCTTGAGCTTCTAGCCTCCAGAACTGTGAGAAAATAGATATATAAATGTCTATTGTTCAAGTCACCCAGTCTGTGATATTTTGATATGTAGAAGAATAATACAGCAATCATCAACAAATTATACATATCTTTTCCCTTAGGAATCATATTATTCTTAGTATATAAGGTTAAGGCCATCATAATTTTTAAATTATATATATATGTATATATATATGTATACATATATATATACACACATATATTTGTTAAGTATGCTCACATTTCCCTAGAATTTATAAACAAATTGTTATAAAGACAATATAAATGATGGTAAGACTTCCCCAAATACTTTGAATACTCATTAAACTGTTCTCAGACTTACTCAAAATTCCTAGGTATTACCATTTAATAAGAACTTTAGCTACTTGAATATAGTGTAATAGACAATGACCCAGAAAAAAAAGCAAAAACAAAGTTAATCTTTTTATTTTGTGTTGCTTTTAACCTCTAGTTTTACTTTTTCTCTGAATTGCAATGGGCCATAAACTAAAAGGGAGTAATATTTTCTAAAGATGGACTCCAGTGTTTAAAATCCCAAGAAACCTACAGATAAAAGTAATGATTTTTACATAATAAAATGGAGTTTATATGTAACAATCAGAAATTATGAGCTGATCACAAAGCTCTTGTATTTTTAAAGTGTACTTCATATCTAAATAATAAAGCCTCAATAATCATCACAGTTAAAAAGCAAAATGTTGCTATTGAACAATGAAGCAATTTTCAGAATGAGTTTAGGCCAAGAGGATGTGAATAAAGTTTACTGCTCTAGGGATACAATAAGATTATTATTTTATTCAACTTTAATAGAAAGGTAATTTTCTATTGAAATTTTTGCCATGGCTGCAAGAGCTAGAAAATGATAGTTACTTATATTTGTTCCTAAAAAAAAAAAAAAAAAAACGAAACAAACAAACAAAAAAACACAGGAAAAAAAAAAGTCAGCAAAATCAATGGCCCATTTTATGTTTCCTAAGTAAACCACCAAAAATCAACCTTAAACTTTTATAGCCTGTGAATGTAAGGGTGTATTTCATCTGAACGAATTTTCACTCTAGTGCCTCTAAGCCTGATGCCGTTTAAAATGAAATTATGTTTAGAATGTGTGTGTGCCTCTGTGTTTGTGTTCAAGAGCCTTTCTATTCAACAAAGAAACCTCTTCATTGTTGTTCAGTCACTCAGTCATGTCCAACCCATTCTGCATGACTGCAGAATGTCAAGTTTCCATGTACTACACCATCTCCTGGAGCTTGCTCAAACTCATGCCAATTGAGTTGGTGATGCTTTCCAACCATCTTGTCCTCTGTCCCTTTTCCTCTTACCTTCACTTTTTTTTACAGCATTAGGGTCTTTTCTAATGAATCAGCTCTTTGCATCAAGTGGCCAAAGTATTGGAGCTTCAGCTTCAGCATCAGTCCTTCCAGTGAATATTCAGGACTGATTTCCTTTAGGATTGACTGGTTAGAACTCCTTGCAGTCCAAGGGACTCTCAAGAGTCTTCTCCAACACCACAGTTCAAAAGCATCAATTCTTTGGTGCTCAACCTTCTTTATGGTCCAACTGTCTATGTCTACCGGAAAACCAATAGCTTTGACTCTCCAGAACTTTGTCGGCAAAGTAATGTCTCTGCTGTCTAAGTTTGTCATTGCTTTTCTTCCAAGGAGCAAGCACCTTAATTTCAAGACTGCAGTCACCATCTGCATTGATTTTGGAGCCCGAGAAACTAAATCTGTCACTGTTTCCATTTTTTCCCCATCTATTTGCCATGAAGAGATGGGACTGGATTCCATGATCCTCATTTTTTGAATGTTGAGTTCAAGGTAGCCTTTTCACTGTCCTCTTTCACTTTCAACAAGAGGCTCTTTAGTTCCTCCTTGCTTTCCGCCATAAGGGTGGTGTCATATGCATGTCTGAGAGTGGTGATATTTCTCCTGGTAATCTTGATTCCAGCTTGTGCTTCATCCAGCCCAGCATTTCACATGATGTACTCTGCATATAAACTAAATAAGTGGGATGGCAATATTCAGCCTTGATATGCTCCTTTTCCCAATTTTGATCCAGACCATTGTTCCACCTCTGGTTCTAACTGTTGCTCTTGACATGCATACAGATTTTTCAGGAGGCAGGTAAGGTGGTCTGATATTCCCATCTCTTTAAAAATTTTCCACAGTTTGTTTTCTACCACACAGTCAAAAGCTTTGGTGTAGTCAATGAAGCAGAAGTATGTTTTTCTGAAATTGTCCTGCTTTTTCTATGATACAGTGGAATTTGACAATTTGATCTCTGGTTCCTTTGTTTTTTTAAAATCCAGATTGAATACCTGGAATTTCTTGGTTCATGTACTGTTGAAGCCTAACTTGGATAATTTTGAGCATTACTTTGAAAGCATGTGAAATGAGTGCAACTGTGCAGAAGTTTGAACAGTCTTTGGCATTGCCCATCTTTAAGATTGGAATGAAACCTGATCTTTTCTAGTCCTGTGGCCACTGCTGTGTTTTCCAAATTTCCTGGTATATTGAGTGCAACACTTTCAGAGCACTATCTTTTAGGATTTGAAATAGCTCATCTGCAATTCCTCATCTCCTCTAGCTTTGTTCATCGTGATGATCCTTCCAAAGGACCACTTGACTTTGCACTGCAAGATGTCCAGATCAAGGTCAGTGATCACATCATTGCGGTTATCTGATTTATTAAGATCCTTTTTTAAATAGCTCTTCTGTGTATTCTTGCCACCTCTTCTTAATATCTTCTGCTTCTTCATACCATTTCAGTCATTAATCTGTCCATCTTTGCATGAAATATTCCCTTGGTATTTGTAATTTTCTTGAAGAGATCTCTAGTCTTTCCATTCTATTGTTTTCCTCTATTTCTTTTCATTTTTCACTTAGGGAGGCTTTCTTATCTCTCCTTGCTATTCTTTGGAACTCAATATGATGCATCTTTCTTTTTCTCATTTGAATTTCACTTCTCTTCTTTTCTCAGCTATTTGAAAGACCTAATAATTCCCTGCTGGCTCAGACAGTAAAGAGTCTGCCTGCAATGTGGGAGAACCAGGTTTGGTCCCTGGGTTGGGAAGATCCCCTGGAGAAAGATATATAGCAATCCACTTCAGTATTCTTGCCTGGAAAATCCCATGGATGGAAAACTCTGGCAAGATACAGTCCAAGGGGTCACAAAGAGTCAGACATGACTGAGCAAATTCACTTTCTTTCCTCAGACAATCATTTTGCCTTTTTGCATTTCTCTTTTTGGGGAAGGTTTTGATCACCCTCCTGTAGAATATTACAAACCTCCATCTATAGTTTTTCAGACACTCTTTCTATCAGTTCTAATCCGTTGAATCTATGTCTTACTTTCACCGTGTAATTGTAAGGGATTTGATTAAGGACCTACCTGAATGGCCTAGTGGTTTTCTCTACTTTCTTCAATTTAAGTCTGAATTTGGCAATAAGGAATTCATGATCTGAGCCACAGTAGGCTCCAAGTCTTGTTTTTATAGATTCTCCATCTTCAGCTGCAAGAAATATAATCAATCTGTTTTGAAGTTGACCATCTGGAGATGTCCATATGTAGAGTTGTCTCTTGTGTTGTTGGAAGAGGGTGTTTGCCAGAGTCCAGCTCCAGCAGCCAGGGAATCAGCCTGAAGGGGTGAGCGGTGTCAGCAGAGAATGATGTCGTCTCTGACTCATAGTACGGAACTACATGTTTATTTCAAGTTTGAGGTTCTCTTTTATACTTTGACAAAAGCGTTAGGTCAGAGGTTTGACATTTTTAGTTTCCTCGACCCAGATTTACTGTACTTAACTTGTGATTACATTGTAACTCATGCTACATTCCTGTTTATTTCTTATCCTTCTAAATCCTGTCGGCCCCTAGCATCTTTAGATCATCATCTCCTAAAAAGTCTTCTAGCTGTTCTTAATTATTCCTAAACCCTAAACTCAGTAATCTTCTTTTGCCATAAATATTTCCCTCACAAACAGGTCTCAGATAATAATCCTTCGCATGGCCTCAAGCTGCAGCCTATGTGCTCATACTAGAACATTCTTTGTAAAGATCCTTGAACAAATGCCAGTGGTTATTTTATAGATTATTTCCTGGGCACAACTGTAGAAGGCTTTATGCTTTCTCATGCTTCTCTCTAGCACCTTAACATTCTTTCCAGCCAACTCAACCAAAGAAAAGAAAGAACAAGTCAGGATCACAAGGCCTAACTCCTTCATCCTGGGGCTGTGCCTATGAGACTAGGAGAGGGGGTTGGGGCCATGCTTCCATTTTGTCAGCAATGGCTAGCGTGGCTCCCGACAGGTGTTTTCTATGAACAGTGCATTCTTTTAGCAAGGTCTCTGAGACTTTTCCCTGTTTTTCACTCTGAGACTAACCTTGCCTGTTACTGCAGTTATCTCTTGACTTCCTACTTTGCATTCTGGTCCCTTATGGTGAAAAGTACATCTTTTTTGGGGTGTTAGTTCTAGGTCTTTTTCATAGAACCATTCATTTTCAGTTTCTTCGGCATTAGTGGTTGAGGCATAGATTTGGATTACTGTAATATTGAATAGTTTGCCTTGGGAATGAAGCTCATTCTGACGCTTTTGAGATTGTACCCAATTATTGCATTTTAGACTCTTTGGTGATTATGAGGGCTACTGCATATCTTCTAAGGGATTCCTGCCCACCATAGTAAATATAATGGTCATCTGAATTAAGTTAAATGATATTCAATTTTGAGTGAGCCACATTTAACCAATAATGTATTGTTCATTTTTACATATTATAATTCTTCTCTGTACCATATACCATATGGGCCAGTTTACAAATATTTCAAATCTCTACCAGAAATGTACCAAATAGCAATTATCCTCATTTCACACGTATGGCCACTCTGAAACCTGGAAACCTGTTTAGCTATTGAACTGAGATTATTAGACCTATGTATAACTATATCATAAGTGATTATCACAGGATGGTAAACATTAACATGATACATCTCATATCAGTGATTTATCATCATGATCAGAATAGTAAAATCTTCTGCAGCTCGTTCATAATTAAATCACTTATTTTATATATTTTAAAATTAAGCAAAACATCTCATTAACTTCTATTCAACATGAACACTTTAATTCTTTTTTTTCCCTGTTTTGAATTTCCTTCTTTTTATGATCTGGCAAATAAAAGTGTATTTGCTCTACTTCTGTTTAATTTTTATGTGTATTCTTTATTATTTTACTGCATATATCTATGCATATTTGTGTGCATTTGTCATTTATAATTGAGTACAAATTCAGTAAAGTAATTTTTTCAAATTTAATTATAGGACAATAGTTAAAAAAAAAAAAAAAAGAGTTGTGTAAAATTCAATGGGCCAGATATATTACCAAGCAGAACTAAGATTCTTTTTTCACTTGAACTATTTGCCCTGACTGCTTTGACATTGTTAAACACTACTTAGATCCTGGAAAGATGTGAGATATTTAAATATTATAGCAGATGAGAACACATTTTGGGAACTTAATTTGCATTAAAAAAAATTATTCCATTTAAAAATATCTAGGTTATTTTCTTCCTCTGGTGTCTGCCTCTCAATATATTGCCTTTAATTTGCACAAGACCTTGCTTTGGCAATGTTGCTTCAAAATGAAAAACTTCATTGTTAACAGTGCAATCATATCATGTGGGCATGTCTTTTTGCCACTGTCATTTCCTGTCTATAGGGTAACCTCTTTGAATATGGGCATTTTGAAGGATTTATTTTATGTCACTAGGTTAAAAACAAAGCATACTTTAAAAATCTAGTTGGAAATGTAATTGCATTGATCCATAGTTTTCTATGTCTGACATAAATTATAGCATCCTTGAAAAGGCATTATAAACCTAACATTCCCAGATATTTTTATCAATATAAGATATTTTAGTATAGAGGTATTATAGCAGTAAAAATCATAGTTATCTGAAGTAGCTATTTCCTTCTTCTTCTTCTTCTTCTTTTTTAAATAACAGAATGTACCAAAATTCTGAACTGGTTTCTAATGTCATAGAGTCTCAGGGATCTTAGATATCTTTTCCTTTGATGACCACCTGTGACATCCAGTGAATAATTCTGAAGTTTTTAATTTGGAACTTAATAAGGATTTTTTTTCCTTGTCTTTATGGCCATGTGTTTGCTGGACATCATCCAGGAGATGCTACAGAATATTAATCTCTAAGTTTCTTTGTCACTTGGCATAGAACAAATTTCACCCAGTTTTTTAATAGGTGTTTTTCTATCTATAACTTTCAGAAAATGGAAGACCTTAATAATGAAACCTCATTCTATAGAAAAAAAAAAACTTTTATAAAATAAGTATTCATTGATACATACTCTATCACAAAGCCCAGGCTCTAGAGATTAAATAATGAAAATAATTATTTATGAACCTTGATTCCATGAGTTTATGGTATACCAAGAAAAATAAACACTACTCAATCAACAAAAAATGCATCAATAAATTAACTGTTCTGAAAAGATTTAATTATTTCTGCAAACCTTTACATAATTGGAGAAATTAAGAAGAAATAAGTAATAACAAACTACAGATTAATTAAATGATGAAAATAATTCTTCTAAAAATATATATTTTCTTGTTTTAAAGAAAACTCATCTGATTTTATTAAGTTCACATTTTCTGGAAATTCTGTATTTATATAATATAGAGCCAAATATTTTCTTTCCTAAAACCATCTTAGCTTTGCCATGGACAGGTGCTTTTGTGTATGTGTGCACACTTGTGCATTCTTCAGTTCAGTCGCTTAGTTGTGTCCAACTTTGTGATGCCAAGGACTGCAGCATGCCAGGCCTCTCTGTCCATCATCAACCCCTGGAGCTTCCTCAAAATCATGCTCATCAAGTCAGTGATGCCATCCAATCATCTCATCCTCTGTCGTCCCCTTCTCCTCTTGCCTTCAATCTTTCTCAGGATCAGGGTCTTTTCCAATGAGTCAGTTCTTTGCATCAGGTGACCAAAATATTGGAGTTTCAGCTACAGCATCAGTCCTTCCAATGAATATTTAGGACTGATTTCCTTTAGGATGAACTGGTTGGATCTCCTTGCAGTCCAAGGGAATCTCAAGATCTTCTCCAACACCATAGTTCAAAAAGCATCAATTCTTTACTGTTCAGCTTTTTTTATAGTCCGACTTTCACATCCATACATGACCACTGGAAAAACCACAGCTTTGACTAGATGAACTTTTGTCAGCAATATAATGTCTTGGCTTTTTAATATGCTATCTAGGTTGGTCATAGCTTTTCTTCCAAGGAACAAGTATCTTTTAATTTCACGGTTGCAGTCACCATCTGCAGTGATTCTTAGATGCATTCTGATGTGCATTCTTAAATGCCTATAATTTTGTAAAGACAGTATTTTGCGTTACCTTAATCCTGTGATTTCATCCAACTTGTTAAAAAGTCCCTAGTTTGTTAGAAACAATATTCATAAGAACTATGTTTTTAAAAATTGCCTAATGAAATTACAGAGAAGTTGGTTTCTTTGTTCAATATTTGAATGGTTAGCAATGTGCATAAACAATAAAGTGCTTCATATTGATTAGAAAGAGAATTGTCAAGAAAGAAATCATCTTAAGTAAATGTCTTAGAAAAGGCATACAACAATTGTTTCGCCTGTCCTCTCATTTGGTTATTTTATCAAAGTAAATGCACTTATAATAGTAAAAGACATCTGTTTGCACTGTTCTACAACTGTGGTTACTCAATTCATATCATTGTCAACAACAGTTTTATACAGAAATGTGTTCATTTTGTTATGGCGCTAGTAATACAAACTAATAGAGGTGGTACCAGTTTTCTATGACTGCTGAAACTAAAGACCACAAACGTAGTGACTTAGAACAACACAAATTCATTACAATTCAGGGGTTCAGAAATCTGAAACATGTCTCATTGGGCTAAAATCAAGATGCTGTCAAGGCTGCATTCCTTCTGTGGGTTTTAACAGACTCCAATCCCCGGCCTCTTTCAGCTTGTAGAGTCCACTCACTTTCCCTGACTAATGGAAGTCTTCCTCAATCCAATCAGCTTCCACCAACCAATTGCATTTAGAATTAATCATTCTGACTATAACTCTTCCACCTATCTCCCTCTTCCACTTTAAAGGACCCTTGTGATTACACTGGTTTCACCTCAGTAATTCAGGATACTCTCACTATTTTAAGCCCTGCTGATAAACAACCTTAATTCCATCTGCTGTAATTCCCCTTTGCCATGCAACCTAACATAGTTATCAGGTTCTGGTGATTAAGAGGTGGACATCTTTGAGGATATTTATTGTACCTATCAAGTAGAGTAACTGTTAAATCCTAAATGAATTGGTGTCTCAGATGGTAAGGAATCGGCCTGCAATGCAGGAGACAAGGTTTGATCTCCGGGTCAGGAAGATTCCCTGGAGAAGGGATGGACTAACCACTCTAGTATTCTTTCCTGGAGAATATGGACAGAGAAACCTGGCAGGCTACAGTCCAGCTCAGTTCAGTCACTCAGACTCACGTCCATCGAGTCCGTGATGCCATCCAGCCATCTCATCCTCTGTCGTCCCCTTCTCCTCCTGCCCTCAATCCCTCCCAGCATCAGAGTCTTTTCCAATGAGTCAACACTTCGCATGAGGTGGCCAAAGTACTGGAGTTTCAGCTTTAGCATCATTCCTTCCAAAGAAATCCCAGGGTTGATCTCCTTTAGAATGGACTGGTTGGATCTCCTTGCAGTCCAAGGGACTCTCAAGAGTCTTCTCCAACACCATAGTTCAAACGTATCAATTCTTTGGTGCTCAGCTTTCTTCACAGTCCAACTCTCACATCCATACATGACTACTGGAAAAACCATAGCCTTGAAGAGATGGAACTTAGTTGGCAAAGTAATGTCTCTGCTATCTAAGTTTGTCATAACTTTTCTTCCCAGGAGTAAGTGTCTTTTAATTTCATGGCTGTAGTCACCATCTGCAGTGATTTTGGAGCCCCCCAAAATAAAGTCTGACACTGTTTCCACTGTTTCCCCATCTATTTCCCATGGAGTGATGGGACCAGATGCCATGATCTTTGTTTTCTGAGTGTTGAGCTTTAAGCCAAATTTTTCACTCTCCACTTTTACTTTATCATGAGGCTTTTTAGTTCCTCTTCACTTTCTGCCATAAGGGTGATGTCATTTGCATATCTGAGGTTATTGATATTTCTCCCAGCAATCTTGATTCCAGCTTGTATTTCTTCCAGTCCAGCATTTCTCATGATATACTCTGCATAGAAGTTAAATAAGCAGGGTGACAATAGGGTTGCAAAGAGTTGGACACGACCGAGTGACTAACACTTTCACTTTTCATTGTTCCTTCCAAGTAGTTGTGCTAAATTGAGTAACTGTTAAATCCTGAATGAATTATTCATATAAATTATGTTGATGAATAACTATTTATTATTGGTCTAATTATGTGTCTAGTTATATGGTAGATACTAAAGTAAATTGTGTTTAATAACCTACTTATTTACTTTTGTTCTGCATGGTAGAAAAAAAATTGAGAGTTCTAATCTTGCAGGATTTGTAGCTCAAATAAACAAAACCGTTTTCAAAATGCACACATAAAATAAAATCCATAACACATTTGTAGAGGACTTTTCAAGAATTTTCAAGTTATTTCAGCATTCTTGATTTAGTTCTTAAAAAGAAAATGTAAAATAGACTAGCAAGATAAAGTATCACAATCTCATATAATACATAAGGAAAAGAAACTTAGTTTAAAGAACTGACAGCATTATAAAGAAGTAAGATTTAATCTTCCAGACCTTCCACAAAACTCATTCTGTTAAAAGCTGGGTTTGGTAAATACTTGGCTGGCCTTACTGTCAATTTAATCTCTTAGAAGCCAGAGAGAATGATGAGAGGAATTGCTATTCTGTACTTAATTCCAGCCAATAAGAAGTAACTGACTGGCACAGAAGTTGAAATGACAGAAAATCTGGAAGAGATTCAATTTAAACACTTAGAATTTATTATTGTCACAGTTGGTTACTTGAGTCTAGGCAAATACACACCCTTCAAAAGGAAAAATATATATATATTTTAATTCTCAGAGATTAATAACAACAAAAATAATTGAAGCTTCAACATTTGTAAGGTAATATAGGGTTCATTAGCTTTCCTGATAGCTCAGTTGGTAAAAGAATCCACCTGCAATGCAAGAGACCCAAGTTCAGTTCCTGGGTGGGAAAGATCCACTGGCAAAGGGATAGACTACCCACTCTAGTATTCTTGGGCTATCCTTGTGCTTAGATGGTAAAGAATCTGCCTGCAATGTGGGAGATCTGGGTTGGGAAGATCCCCTGGAGAAAGGAAAGGGTACCCACCCCAGCATTCTGGCCTGGAGAATTCCATGGACTGTATAGTCCATGGGGTCACAAAGAATTGGACATGACTGGGCGACTTTCACTTTCCATAGGATTCATTAACCGGAAACAGAATAACAATGGATTGCTTTCAGAAATAAATTCTGAAGATATAGTCACAAATCCTGAGAGGAGAAATTAATAAGGGTATCTGAAGAGTTCAGTTATTGAAATTAAATATAAAAAACAATAACAAAATATTCTAAGTAATTATAGCAAATTTACATGAACTTATAAAGATTTTTTAAGCAAAATTTGTAGGAAATAAATGAAAAGATATTAAGTGATCATAAAATTATTTCTTAAATTATATTTATAATGAAACAATACTGAAAACAAAACCCAGGTTAGTTTAAGATAATGGTTTATTACTAATGTATTAAATATGAGTAAAAGCTTACACCAGTTTTCAGCTTTTTCTGGCCAGATGGATGGCCACCCAGACAGTAAAAGGCAGACTCTACATTGGTAAAAGGTGATATGAAGCCTAAGATAGATGGTTTTTAAAAAGGATATTTTTGCAGAGCACTTATTTGCTCTCTAAAAATGCAAATCTCTTGGATGGATGACATCCATTCAAAGATGCTGAGAAAGAAATTGAAGTGAAATCTCTGAGAGCTGTCAGTTTCTTTAGAAATATTAAGAAGATAAAGAGAAGGGCTGGGAGAGAAAATAAAATGATGTCACAACTTTCAAACAGAAAAAATCTGAATTTTTCTAAATTACATAATGTGATGCAGTTAGTGTAACATACTAAAATATTAACTATTTAAATTTGATTTTTTTAATCATTTAGAAAACAACATAAGAAAATAAAGATTAACTACATGCTCTTTATAAGTGATCCACTCAAAATAAAATAATGCTAAAGGGTGGGGAAAGAAATATAATAAATATACCATGAAAAAATTACACAACAAATATGCATTGGTATAACAACAAGGCTATTGGGTAAAGCAATATATATCAGAATGGATTCTATGGGGAAAAGTGGTATTAAAAGACTATTCAAAGACATCAGTATTTAATTTTCCATTCTATGTACCTCCAGTTGAATTTTGACATATACCATTTACTCATAGTTATTTAAAAGAAAAGGGCAGATAGTGTCTCACATTAAGATATTTAATAAAAATAAAGTGATTAATTCTGTATGATACTGGGACTGGAAAAGGCAAACAAAGAATTACAATGGCAAACAATAAAATGTCCCATAGAATGTCATTTAAACTCAGTGGTGATACTGTGATTATTCAAAAATAGTAGTTGAAATAATGGTTATATATTTAGAAATAAAGTACTTGGCTACTTCTCAAATACTATAGAAAAATCACATTCGATATTTAAGATGCCAGTGTCTTTAAATAAACACTAACTGCAAAATAAAATACACATGAATATTTTTATAAAATTGAATCTGGGAAATTTTCTAAAATGACAGTAAAGGTAGAAGCAGCATATGTATCTATAGAAATTTTCTTCAAAAAATATTTATTGGGGACTTAAAATGTCCAATATGCTACTGCAAATCAGTGGAGAAATAACTCCAAAAAGAATGAAGGGATGGAGCCAAAGCAAAAACAGTACCCAGTTGTGGATGTGACTGGTGGTAGAAGCAAGGTAAGATGCTGTAAAGAGCAATATTGCATAGGAACCTGGAATGTCAGGAACATGAATCAAGGTAAATTCAGTTTAGTTCAATTCAATCACTCAGTACTGTCCGACTCTTTGAGACCCCATGAGTCGCAGCACGCCAGGCCTTCCTGTCCATCACCAACTCCCGGAGTTCACTCAGACTCACGTCCATCGAGTCAGTGATGCCATCCAGCTATCTCATCCTCTGTCGTCCCCTTCTCCTCCTGTCCCCAATCCTTCCAAGCAGCAAAGTCTTTTCCAATGAGTCAACTCTTCGCATGAGGTGGCCAAAGTACTGGAGTTTCAGCTTTAGCATCATTCCTTCCAAAGAAATCCCAGGGTTGATCTCCTTCAGAATGGACTGGTTGGATCTCCTTGCAGACCAAGGGACTCTCAAGAGTCTTCTCCAACACCACAGTTCAAACGCATCAATTCTTTGGCGCTCAGCCTTCTTCATGGTCCAACTCTCACATGCATACATGACTACTGGAAAAACCATAGCCTTGACTAGATGGACTTTAGACGGCAATGTAATGTCTCTGCTTTTGAATATGCTATCTAGGTTGATCATAATATTTCTTCCAAGGAGTAAGCATATTTTAATTTCATGGTTGCAGTCACCATCTGCAGTGATTTTGGAGCCCCCCAAAATAAAGTCTGACACTGTTTCCACTGTTTCCCTATCTATTTCCCATAAAGTGATGGGACCAGATGCCATGATCTTTGTTTTCTGAATGTTGAGCCTTAAGCCAACTTTTTCATTATCCTCTTTTACTTTCATCAAGAGGGTTTTTAGTTCCTCTTCACTTTCTGCAATAAGAGTGGTGTCATCTGCACATCTGAGGTTACTGATATTTCTCCCGGCAATCTTGATTCCAGCTTGTGTTTCTTCCAGTCCAGCATTTCTCATGATGTACTCTGCACAGAAGTTAAATAAGCAGGATGACAATATACAGCCTTGACGTTCTCCTTTTCCTATTTGGAACAAGTCTGTTGTTTCCAGTTCTAACTGTTGCTTCCTGACCTGCATATAGGTTTCTCAAGAGGCAGGTCAGGTAGTCTGGTATTCCCATCTCTCAAAATTTTCCACAATTTATTGTGATCCACACAGTCAAAGGCTTTGGCATAGTCAATAAAGCAGAAATAGATGTTTTTCTGGAACTCTCTTGCTTTTTCCATGATCCAGCGGATGTTGTCAATTTGATCTCTGGTTCCTCTGCCTTTTCTATAACCAGCTTGAACATCTGGAAGTTCACGGTTCACATATTGCTGAAGCCTGGCTTGGAGAATTTTGAGTATTACTTTACTAGCATGTGAGATGAGTGCAATTGTGTGGTAGTTTGAGCATTCTTTGGCATTGCCTTTCTTTGGGATTGGAAGGAAAAGTGACCTTTTCCAGTCTTGTGGCCACTGCTGAGATTACCAAATTTGCTGGCATATTGAGTGCAGCACTTTCACAGCATCATCTTTCAGGATTTCAAACAGCTCAACTGGAATGCCATCACCTCCACTAGCTTTATTCGTAGTGATGCTTTCTAAGGCCCACTTGAGTTCACATTCCAGGATGTCTGGCTCTAGGTGAGTGATCACACCATCATGATTATCTGGGTCATGAAAATCTTTTTTCTACAGTTCTTCTGTGTATTCTTGCCACCTCTTCTTAATATCTTCTGCTTCTGTTAGGTCCATATCATTTCAGTGCTTTATCGAGCCCATCTTTGCATGAAATGTTCCCTTGGTATCTCTAATTTTCTTGAAGAGGTCTCTAGTCTTTCTCATTCTGTTCTTTTTCTCTATTTCTTTGCATTGATCTCTGAGGAAGGCTTTCTTATCTCTTCTTGGTATTCTTTGGAATTTTGTATTCAGATGCTTATATATTTCCTTTTCTCTTTTGCTTTTCACTTCTCTTCTTTTCACATCTATTTGTAAGGCCTCCCCAGACAGCCATTTTGCTTTCTTGCATTACTTTTCCATGGTGATGGTCTTGATCCCTGTCTCCTGTACAATATTACCAACCCTATTCCATAGTTCATCAGGCACTGTATCTATCAGATCTAGTCCCTTAAATCTATTTCTCACTTCCACTGTATAATCATAAGGGATTTGATTTAGCTCATACCTGAATGATCTAGAGGTTTTCCCTACTGTCTTCAATTTAAGTCTGTATTCGGTAATAAGGAGTTCATGATCTGAGCCACAGTCAGCTCCTGGTCTTGTTTTTGCTGACTTTATAGAGCTTCTCTATCTTTGGCTGCAAAGAATATAATCAATCTGATTTTGATGTTAAACATCTGGTGATGTCCATGTGTAGAGTCTTCTCTTGTGTTGTTGGAAAAGGGTGTTTGCTATGACCAGTGCATTATTTTGGCAAAACTCTATTAGTCTTTGACTTGCTTCATTCCGCATTCCAAGGCCAAATTTGCCTGTTACTCCAAGTGTTTCTTGACTTCCTACTTTTGCATTCCATTTCCCTATAATGAAAAGGACATCTTTTCTGGGTGTTAGTTCTAAAAGGTATTGTAGGTCTTCATAGAACCATTTAACTTCAGCTTCTTCAACATTACTGGTTGGGGAATAGACTTGGATTAGAGTGATATTGAATGGTTTGCCTTGGTGATGAACAAAGATCATTCTGTAATTTTTGAGATTGCATCCAAGTACTGCATTTTGGATCCTTTTGTTGACCCTGACGGCTACTCCATTGCTTCTGAGGGATTCCTGCCCACAGTAGTAGATATAATGGTCATCTGATTTAAATTCCCCCTTTTCAGTCCATTTTAGTGCGCTGATTCCTAGAATGTTGACATTCACTCTTGCCATCTCTTGTTGACCACTCCAATTTGCCTTGATTCATGGACCTGACATTTCAGGTTCCTATGCAATATTGCTCTTTACAGCATCAGACCTTGCTTCTATCACCAGTCACATCCACAACTGGGTATTGTTTTTGTTTGGCTCCATCCCTTCATTCTTTCTGGAGTAATTTCTCCACTGATCTCCAGTAGCATATTGGGCACCTACTGACCTGGGGAGTTCCTCTTTTAGTATCCTATCATTTTGCCTTTCATACTGTTCATGGGGTTCTCAAGGCAAGAATACTGAAGTGGTTTTCTATTCCCTTCTCCAATGGGCCACATTCTGTCAGACCTCTACACCATGACCCACCCGTCTTGGGTTGCCCAGCGGGCATAGCTTAGTTTCATTGAGTTAGACAAGGCTGTTGTCCTAGTGTGATTAGATTGACTAGTTTTCTGTGAGCATGGTTTCAGTGTGTCTGCCCTCTGATGCCTTCTTGCAACACCTACCACCTTACTTGGGTTTCTCTTACCTTGGGCGTGGGGTATGTCTTCACAGGTACTCCAGCAAAACGTAGCCACTGCTCCTTACCTTGGATGAGGGGTATCTCCTCACCACTGCCCTTTCTGACTTTCAACGTGGGATGGGTCCTCTAGGGCCTCCTGCATCCAGGCAGGCATGGCTCCTTGGACATGGGGTTTCTCCTCCCGGCCGCCATCCCCGGTCTTGGTCGCCGCGCCTGTCCTTGGTCACCACCCTGTCCTTGGTCGCTGCCCCGTCCTTGGCCACTGCCCCTGTCCTTGGCTGCCGCCCCTGACCTCGGAGGCTGGGTAGCTCCTCTCAGCCGCCTCCCCTGACCTCGGACACGGGGTAGCTTCTGCACTGGCCACAGCCACCTGCAGAAGATGGCAAGAGTGAACATCAATATTCTAGGAATCAGAGAACTAAAATGGACTGGAATGGGTGGATTTAACTCAGATGACCATTATATCTACTACTGCGGGCAGGAATCCCTCAGAAGAAATGGGGTAGCCATCATGGTCAACAAAAGAGTCCGAAATACAGTACTTGGATGCAATCTCAAAAACGACAGACCGATCTCTGTTCGATTCCAAAGCAAATCATTCAATATTACAGTAATTCAAGCCTATGCCCCAACCAGTAATGCTGAAAAAGCTGAAGTTAAATGGTTCTATGAAGAACTACAAGACCTTTTAGAACTAACATCTCAAAAAGATGTCCATTTTATTATAGGGGACTGGAATGCAAAAGTAAGAAGTTAAGAAACACCTGGAGTAACAAGCAAATTTGACCTTGGAATATGGAATGAAGCAGGGTAAAGACCAATAGAGTTTTGCCAAGAAAATGCACTGGTCATAGCAAACACCCTCTTCCAACAACACAAGAGAAGACTCTACACATGGACATCACCAGATGGTCAAAACCAAAATCAGATTGATTATATTCTTTGCAGCCAAAGATGGAGAAGCTCTATACAGTCAACAAAAACAAGACCAGGAGCTGACTGTGGCTCAGATCATGAACTCCTTGTTGCCAAATTCAGACTGAAATTGAAAAAATTAGGGAAAACCTCTAGACCATTCAGGTATGAGCTAAATCAAATCCCTTATGATTATACAGTGGAAGTGAGAAATAGATTTAAGGGACTATATCTGATAGATACAGTGCCTGATGAACTATGGAATAGGGTTGGTAATATTGTACAGGAGACAGGGATCAAGACCATCACCATGGAAAAGTATTGCAAGAAAGCAAAATGGCTGTCTGGGGAGGTCTTACAAATAGCTGTGAAAAGAAAAGTGAAAAGCGAAAGAGAAAAGGAAATATATAAGCATCTGAATACAAAATTCGAAAGAATAGCAAGAGATAAGAAAGCCTTCCTCAGAGATCAATGCAAAGAAATAGAGAAAAAGAACAGAATGGGAAAGACTAGAGATCTCTTCAAGAAAATTAGAGATACCAAGGGAACATTTCATGCAAAGATGGGCTCGATAAAGCACTGAAACGATATAGACCTAACAGAAGCAGAAGATATTGAGAACAGGTGGCAAGAATACACAGAAGAACTGTAGAAAAAAGATCTTCATGACCCAGATAATCATGATGGTGTGATCACTCACCTAGAGCCAGACATCCGGGAATGTGAACTCAAGTGGGCCTTAGAAAGCATCACTACGAAGAAAGTTATTGGAGGTGATGGCATTCCACTTGAGCTATTTGAAATCCTGAAAGATGATGCTGTGAAAGTGCTGCACTCAATATGCCAGCAAATTTGGTAATCTCAGCAGTGGCCACAGGGCTGGAAATGGTCAGTTTTCATTTCAATCCCAAAGAAAGGCAATGCCAAAGAATGGTCGAACTACCGCAGGATTGCACTCATCTCATATGCTAGTAGGGAGAAGGCAATGGCACCCCGCTCCAGTACTCCTGCCTGGAAAATCCCATGGACGGAGGATCCTGGTGGGCTGCAGTCCATGGGGTTGCTGAGGGTTGGACACGACTGAGCAACTTCACTTTCACTTTTCACTTTCATGCATGGAGAAGGAAATGGCAACCCACTCCAGTGTTCTTGCCTGGAGAATCCCTGGGACGGGGGAGCCTGGTGGGCTGCCATCTATGGGATCACACAGATTCGGACATGACTGAAGTGACTTAGCAGCAGTAGCATATGCTAGTAAAGTAATGCTCAAAATTCTCCAAGCCAGGCTTCAGCAATACGTGAACCGTGAACTTCCAGATATTCAAGCTGGTTTTAGAAAAGGCAGAGGAACCAGTGATTAAATTGCTAACATCTGCTGGATCATTGAAAAAGCAAGAGAGTTCCAGAAAAACATCTATTTCTGCTTTATTGATTATGCCAAAGCCTTTGACTGTGTGGATCACAATAAACTGTGGAAAATTCTGAAAGAGATGGGAATACCAGACCGCCTGACCTGCCTCTTGAGAAACCTATATGCAGGCCAGGAAGCAACAGTTCGAACTGGACATAGAACAACAGACTGGTTGCAAATAGGAAAAGGAGTAAGTCAAGGCTGTATATTGTCACCCTGCTTATTTAACTTATATGCACAGTACATCATGAGAAACGCTGGGCTGGAAGAAACACAAGCTGGAATCAAGTTTGCCTGGAGAAATATCAGCAACCTCAGATATACAGATGACACCAGCCTTATCACAGAAAATGAAGAGGAACTAAAATCCTCTTGATGAAAGTGAAAGAGGCCTGTGAAAAAGTTGGCTTAAAGTTCAACATTCAGAAATGATCATGGCATCTGGTCCCATCACTTCATGGGAAATAGATGGGGAAACAGTGTCCGACTTTATTTTAGGGGGCTCCAAAATCACTGCAGATTGTGACTGCAGCCATGAAGTTAAAAGATACTTACTCCTTGGAAGAAAAGGTATGACCAACCTAGATAGCATGTTGAAAAACAAAAACATTACTTTTCCAACAAAGGTTAGTCTAGTCAAGGCTATGGTTTTTCCAGTGGTCATGTATGGCTGTGAGATTTGTACTGTGAAGAAAGCTTTGCGTCGAAGTGTTGATGCTTTTGAACTGTGGTGTTGGAGAGACTCTTGAGAGTCCTTTGGACTGCAAGGAGTTCCAACCAGTCCATTCTGAAAGAAATCAGCCATGGGATTTCTTTGGGAGGAATGATGCTAAAGCTGAAACTCCAGTACTTTGGCTACCTCATGCGAATAGTTGACTCACTGGAAAAGAGTCTGATGCTGGGAGGGATTGGGGGCAAGAGGAGAAGGGGACGACAGAGGATGAGATGTCTGAATGCATCACTGACTCGATGGACGTGAGTCTGAGTGAACTCCGGGAGTTGGTGATGGACAGGGAGGCCTGGCGTGCTGCAATTCACGGGGTTGCAAAGAGTCGGACAAGACTGAGCGACTGAACTAAACTGAACTAATATGTTTCATCCGCAGGTAATAGTTCCTGCAGATCTAATAGTAAACAAAATAGACGTGATCCCTGACTCATTACCTACAATGGATTTCCTGCAGCTGAGGAATATGTGGTATTCAGAAATCAGAAATAGTAACAGAATAACATTTTCATACTTGCTGTGACTAACATGCCCAAACCCGTATTACTGATATCTTTTATTTGTATTTAAGTTAATTTTATTTTTAAACCTTTCAGAAAACATTATAACTGTGTGGGTCTACATTTACTTATAATACAGGTATTTTTAATGTAAAAAGAAAATAAAGATTATATGAAAAGTTTAAAAGTTGAGTGTCTAGGAATCAGCATATATACAAAAATTCAAAGACAAGAAGAAAACTAACCATTTTTAATATTCTAAACATTGTTGATTTATATTGAAAAATACACTGATCATTGATTACATAAAATGCAGCCTTTCAGAGATAAGAATGGCTAATATTATAAGTCCAGTCTTACATATCTGTATGTATGTCCTAGCTAGCTACTTACTTTATTTTTTTTAATTTTTAAAAATTAAAGTACAGTTGATTTATAATTATTGTGTTAGTTTCAATGGAACAGCAGTTTATGCATATACACATATTTTTGAGACTCTTTTCTCTTATAAGTTATTATGAAATGTTGAGTAAAGTTCCCTGTATTGTACAGTATATACTGTTGATTATCTGTTTTCCATAGAGATAGGTATATCTTAAACCCAAACTTCTCATTTATCCCTCCCCCTGAACTTTTCCCTATGGTAACCATAATCTTGTTTTCTATGTCTGTGGGTAAATTTCTGTTTTGTATACAAATTTATTTGCAATTTTTGAGATTGCATATGTAAGAGATATATATTTTTCTTTCTGTCTCACTTACTTTATGTAGAATGATCTCTAGGTCCTTCCATGTTGCTGCAAAGGGCATTATTTTATTATTTTTCACGTTTTGTAATATACCACTATATATGTACCACATCCTCTTTATCCACTCCTCTGTCAGTGAATGCTTAGTTTGTTTCCACATCTTGACTATTGTAAATAATACTAAAATGTTCATTTTTCATTGATTGCTGGTTGCTAAATTGTTTCAGTCATGTCTGAATCTTTGCCAAATTGGGAAAGAATATGTCAAGGCTGTATATTGTAATCCTGCTTATTTAACTTACATGCCGAGTACACCATGAAAAATGCTGGGCTGTATAAAGCACAAGCTGGAATTAAGATTGCCGGAAAATACATCAATAACCTGATATGCAAATTACACCACCCTTATGGCAGAAAGTGAAGAAGAATTCAAGAGCTTCTTGAAGAAAGTAAAAGAGGAGAGTGAAAAAGTCGGCTTAAAGTTCAACATCCAAAAATCTAAGATCATGGCATCCGGTCCCATCACTTTGTGGCAAATAGATGGGGAAACAATGAAAACAGTGACAGAGTTTATTTTGGGGGACTACAAAATCACTGCAGATGGTGACGATAGCCATGAAATTAAAAGACGCTTACTGCTTGGAAGACAAGTTATGACCAACCTAGACAGCATATAAAAAAGCAGAGACTTTTCCAACAAAGGTTCATCTAGTCAAATCTATGGTTTTTCCAGTAGTCATGTATGGATGTAAGAGTTGGACCATAAAGAAAGTTGTGCACCAAAGAATTGATGCTTTTCAACTGTGATGTTGGAGAATGCTCTTGAGAATCCCTTGGCCTGCAAGGAGATCAAACCAGTCAGTCCTAAAGGAAATAATTCCTGAATATCCATTGGAAGGACTGATGCTGAAGCTGAAATTCCAATACTTTGGCCATCTGATATGAAGAACTGACTCCTTGGAAAAGACTCTGATGCTGGGAAAGATTGAAGGCAGGAGGAGAAGGGGACAATTGAGGATGAGATGGTTAGATGGCATCACCAATTTGATGGATGTGAGTTTGAGCAAGCTCCAGGAGTTGGTGATGGACAGGGAAGCCTGGCATGCTGCAGTCCATTGGGTCACAAAAAGTCAAACACAACTGAGCAACTGAACTACACTGACTGGACTGTTGCCCACCAGGATCTTCTGTCCATGGGATTCTCCAGGCAAGAATACTCGAGTGGATTGCCATGTCCTCCTCCCAGGGATCTTCTTGACCCAGGAATTAATTAATTAAACCGAAGTCTCTTATGTCTCTTATGTCTCTTGAATTGGCAGGAATGTTCTTTACCACTAGTGCCAACTGGGAAGCCTGAAAATGAACATGATTCATCTAACATTTTGAATTATGGTTTTTCCAGGTATAATAAATCCCTTACCATACAAATGAGTTCCATTCTGAAAGCAAATTTTAAGTCCAAAAAAATTAGCCTAGGTACCCAACTAACATGATTGACTAGGTAGTATGTATTCTAATAGATTTGATGCTTTTCACACAAGTAATACATTTTAAAAAATACAGAAATTAAACAATTTTTAATCTTGCAGTATAGTGCCTTGAAAAGTACAGTAGTACTGTACAACAGCTGGTACACAGGTGTTGGCATTGAGTGGCCAGGCAAGAACAGTTACTGATTGGAGGAGGGAGACGGGTTGGGAGATGGTACAGCTGAAGAATCATCAGCAATAGGACACAGAGGACAAGCTGCAATTTCACTCATGCCTGACATTGATGACACAGGTTTTGCTTCTTTGCTAGATTCAATTCTATCTACCCTCTTGAGAAAATGGTCCAGCCATGTTTGAGCAGTACTCTTTTTCTCTCATCATAGATGATATGCTCACACTGCACTTCATTCTGAACAGCTGCTGCAGCCTCCGTGTACTGTTTTATGCTTGGGACCTGTGCCTCAAAAGCCGGTAGTACCTCCTCAAATAAAGAAAATCCCCTCGCTCTTTACTTCATCATGAATCTCTCCAGTTCTTTGGTTATTTCTTCTTGTCTCTTTTCATCCTTTCTCTGGACCCCCAATTCCATCAGGTCTTCATTATTAAATTCTTCATGTTGCACAGTAAGGAGTTCAATGAAATCATCTTCTTGCAGTTCTAGCTCCAGCTTCTTACTGAGTAAGGGTCACTAAGTTGCTGAAGACCTCTTTGGAGTCCTCATCCACCTCTCAAATCCATGAAAATCTTGAGCAGACTGTGACCAAGGTTATTCCAAACCCCATTCATAGTGATGGCCATAATATCACGCAAATCAATGGTTTTTTATGGCCTTGTAGATGTTATAGTCCTTCCAAAATTGTCACAAGTTTGTTTCTGATTCATCACTCACTTCTACTGCCTGAAGAAAAGTGTGATATAAATAATATTTCTTGCAAGTCTCTAACTTCTTGGTTCATATGTTTGATGAACAATGTAGTATTTGGTGGCAGATGTGCTACTTTGATGTTGGGATGAAAGTCATCCATCAATGGGGGGTGGCCTGGAGCATTGTTGAGCAGCAAAAGAATGTTCTTTAAGCAATATTTCTCTACTTACAGAATAAATTGATGGAAAAATCAGTCCTGGAAAATGGTCTGTGTAACCCAGGTTTTGGGGTTACTTTTCCAAACTGCAGAAAGAGAGCCCTTGGCTATATTTTTAAGGGCTTTTGGGTTCTCTGAATGATAAATTAAAAGAGGTTTCAGCTTTATATTGCTGGAAGCATTGCCACCAAACAACAGAGTTAACCTATCCTTTGTTGCTTTATAGTCTGGCATCAGCTTTTCCTCCTTATGGATTTAGCTTCTGTCTGGCATCCTCTTTGAGTACAATACAGTCCTGCTGCTTGGGTAAATAAGCAAATTCATCAATACTTTCTCAAAGTGTTTCAGGAAATTCTGGGCAGCTACCATATCTGCACTCTCTGTCTTGCCACTTACTTTTATGTTGTGAAGAATGGCTCTGGCCTAGAACCAGTGAAACTATCCATGTCTGACATTAAAAGATGCCCTCTGATTCTTCATGTTTCTTTTTCAAGTTTTCATAAAGGCTTTTAGCTTTCTCTTGAACCAGCATGAAACTGATGCTCATCCTGCATCCTCATTCTGAGAGGTTTCTCCATCCATTTCTTTTCCACATTTCTTCAATACTGTTGCTGACATCATCAGTATAGCAAACTTCACGTTTCATAATTAGATCCTTGTTCTTTAGAATCATACTGATGGTTAAACAATTCATGTTATAAGAATGACCAATGCCTACCATCTTTTTTACTTGCTCCGCTATCTCAATTATTTTCATTTTTGTTTCCATTGTTACCTCTTGGTACTTCTTAGGAGAATCAGCTACAGCATTGTTGCTTTTATGTTTGCTTTGGACATCCTGAGCTTGAGATAAAGATACCGTACTCTATATAATACTGTAAAGTACACAGAAGAATAACTTGTAAGGGATGCATGTACATGACAATGTACATCAGATACATGAACTAACTTATATGATTGAGCAAGTGAATGCACATTCACATCTTTAAAAGTTTGCAATTTGAATATTTGTATGTAACAGACTTACTGTGTATGCCCAAGAGTAGGAATTCAGGGTCAAGTGGTAGGTCTACTTTAAATTTTTTTAGAAATGTCTATACTGTTCTTCATAGTGGCTACATCAGATTACAAACCCACAAATAATGTAGAAAATTTTCATTTTCTCCACACCTCCTCCAGCATCTAGTATTTGTTGACATTTTGAAGGGATGATGTGATATCTCATTGGAGTTTTGAATTACATTTCTCTAAAAATTAATGTATTGCTATAAACTTCTCTCTTTTTTGCTACATGATTTTGCTACATTCCATAGGCTTTGGATTGTCATATTTTCACTTGTCTCTAGGTAATTTTTGAATTCCTTTTTGACTTCTTTTGAATTTCTCTTTGAATTTCTTTTTGATTCATTCATTTAGAGTATAGGGTTTAGCTCTATGTGCTATGTTTGTATATTTTACAGGGTTTTGTTCTTATGGTTGACTTCTAATCTCATAGCGTTGTGGTCTGAAAAGATGTTTCATAGCACTCAGAACTCTCAGTCCTATGGGAGAATATCTGTATGTGGTTATTCTCCTGTTTGTGGGTCACACATCCTCGGCTACTGGATTTGATTATATCAGGAGTGTGCCCCTGCTACAGTCTGGTTGTGTCTTTGAATGTAGATTTTTTTTGGTAGGTTCCAGTCTTTTATTTAAGTGAAGTGAAGTCGTGAAGTCGCTCAGTTGTGTCTGACTCTTTGCGACCCCATGGACTGTAGGTTACCAGGTTCCACCATCCATGGGATTTTCCAGACAAGAATACTAGAGTGGGTTGCGATTTCCTTTTCCAGGAGATCTTCCCAACCCAGGGATTAAACCTGGGTCTCCCACATGGTAGGCATTATAGGCAGACGCTTTACTGTCTGAGCCACCAGGGAAGATACTTTTTTTTTAATCAATGGTTATGCAGCAGTTTGTTTGATTTTGCTGTTCTTCTATAATGAGGTGAGCTATACTCTACCACCTGGTCTCCCATCCAGATATATACTTTAAATATTACTTTAAAACACTACATTTTAAATCTAATTTTTCATTTAATGTTTTCATCATATTTTATTTTTAATATGTTTACTTTTAATATTAACAAGATACAATTATACATACATATATATATATATATATATATAAAATGTGATCCACTGCAGAAGGTAATGGCAAACCACTTCAGTATTCTTGCTTTGAGAACCCCATAAATAATATGAAAAGGCAAAATGATAGGATACCGAAAGAGGAACTCCCCAGGTCGGTAGGTGCCCAATATGCTACTGGAGATCAGTGGAGAAATGACTCCAGAAAGAATAAAGGGATGGTGCCAAAGCAAAAACAATACCCAGTTGTGGATGTGACTGGTAATAAAGCAAGGTCCGATGCTGTAAAGAGCAATATTGCATAGGAACCTGGAATGTCAGGTCCGTCAATCAAAGCAAATTGGAAGTGGTCAAGCAGGAGATGGCAAGAGTGAACATCAACATTCTGGGAAGCAGCAAACTAAATTGGATTGGAATGGGTGAATTTAACTCAGATGACCATTATATCTACTACTACGGGCTGGAATACCTCAGAAGAAATGGAGTAGCCATCATGATCAACAAAAGAGTTTGAAATGCAGTACTTGGATGCAATCTCAAAAATGATAGAATGATCTCTGTTCGTTTCCAAGGCAAACCATTCAATATCACAGAAATCCAAGCCTATGCCCCAACTAGTAACGTTGAAGAAACTGAAGTTGAATGGTTCTATGAAGACCTACAAGACCTTTTAGAACTAACACCTAAAAAAGATGTGCTTTTCATTATAGGGGACTAGAATGCCTGAGTAGGAAGTCAAGAAACACCTGGAGTAACAGGCAAATTTGGCCTTGGAATACAGAATGAACCAGGGCAAAGACTAATAGAGTTTTGCCAAAATAATGCACTGGTCATAGCAAACACCCTCTTCCAACAACACAAGAGAAGACTCTACACATGGACATCACCAGATGGTCAACATCGAAATCAGATTCATTATATTCTTTGCAGCCAAAGATGGAGAAGCTCTACACAGTCAACAAAAACAAGATCAGGAGCTGACTGGCTCAGATCATGAACTCCTTATTACCAAATACAGACTTAAATTGAAGACAGTAGGGAAAACCTCTAGACCATTCAGGTATGAGCTAAATCAAATCCCTTATGATTATACAGTGGAAGTGAGAAATAGGCTTAAGGGACTAGATCTGATAGACAGAGTGCCTGATGAACTATGGATGGAAATTTGTGACATTGTACAGGAGACAGGGATCAAGACCATCACCATGGAAAAGAAATGCAAGAAAGCAAAATGGCTGTCTGGGGAGGCCTTACAAATAGATGTGAAAAGAAGAGAATTGAAAAGCCAAGGAGGAAAGGAAAGATATAAGCATCTGAATGTGGAGTTTCAGAAATAGCAAGAAGAGACAAGAAAGCCTTCCTCAGCAATCACGCAAAGAAATAGAGGAAAAAAAACAAAATGGGAAAGACTAGAGATGTCTTCAAGAAAATTAGAAATACCAAGGGAACATTTCATGCAAAGATGGGACAGAAGTGGTATGGACCTAACAGAAGCGGAAGATATTAAGAAGAGGTGGCAAGAATACACAGAAGAACTGTACAAAAAATATCTTCACGACCAAGACAATCATGATGGTGTGATCACTCATCTGGAGCCAGACATCCTGGAATATGAAGTCAAGTGGGCCTTAGAAAGCATCACTAGGAACAAAGCTAGTAGAGGTGATAGAATTCCAGTTGAGCTATTTCAAATCCTGAAAGATGATGCTGTGAAAGTGCTGCACTCAATATGCCAGCAAATTTGGAAATCTCAGCAGTGTCCACAGGACCAGAAAAGGTCAGTTTTCATTCTAATCCCAAAGAAAGGCAATGTCAAGGAATGCTCAAACTACTGCACAATTGCACTCATCTCACACACTAGTAAAGTAATGCTCAAAATTCTCCAAGCCAGGCTTCGGCAATGCGTGAACTGTGAACTTCCAGATGTTCAAGCTGGTCTTAGAAAAGGCAGAGGAAGAAGAGATCAAATTGCCAACATCCACTGGATCATTGAAAAACCAGAGAGTTCCAGAAAAACATCTATTTCTGCTTTATTGACTATGCCAAAGCCTTTGACTGTGTGGATCACAATAAACTGTGGGCAATTCTGAAACAGATGGGAATACAAGACCACCTGACCTGCCTCTTGAGGAACCTATATGCAGGTCAGGCAGCAACAGTTAGAACTGGGCATGGAACAACAGACTGGTTTCAAATAGGAAAAGGCGTACGTCAAGGCTGTATATTGTCACCCAGCTCATTTAACTTCTATGCAGAGTACCTCATGAGAAACCCTGGTTGAAGAAGAAGCACAAGCTTAAATCAAGATTGCCAGGAGAAATATCAATAACCTCAGATATGTAGATGACACCACCCTTATGGCAGAAAGTAAAGAGGAGCTAAAAAGCCTCTTGAGGAAACTGAAAGTGGAGAGTGAAAAAGTTGGCTTAAAGCTCAACATTCAGAAAACAAAGATCATGGCATCTGGTCCCATCACTTCATGGGAAACACTGGGGAAACAGTGGAAACCGTGTCAGACTTTATTGTTTTCAGCTCCAAAATCACTGCAGATGGTGGCTGCAGCCATGAAATTAAAAGACGCTTACTCCTTGGAAGAAAAGTTATGACCAACCTAGATAGCATGTTGAAAAGCAGAGACATTACTTTGCCAACAAAGGTCTGTCTAGTCAAGACTATGGTTTTTCCAGTGATCACGTATGGATGTGAGAGTTGGACTGTGAAGAAAGCTGAGAGCCGAAGAATTGATTCTTTTGAATTGTGGTGTTGGAGAAGACTCTTGAGAGTCCCTTGGACTGCAAGGAGGTCCAACCAGTCCATTCTGAAGTAGATTAGGCCTGGGATTTCTTTGGAAGGAATGATGCTAAAGCTGAAACTCCAGTACTTTGGCCACCTCATGCGAAGAGTTGACTCATTTGAAAAGAATCTGATGCTGGGAGGGATTGGGGGCAGGAGGAGAAGGAGATGACAGAGGATGAGATGGCTGGATGGCATCACTGACTCGATGGATGTGAATCTGAGTGAACTCGGAGTTGGTGATGGACAGGGAGGCCTGACGTGGTGTGATTCATGGGGTTGCCAAGAATTGGACCTGACCGAGAGACTGAACTGAACTCACTGATTTTCTGTCTTTTAACACTGACCCCAAATCCCTCTTCCCAGGTTCAAGCAGTCTTATATCCTCAACTATTATTGGTAGTAGTTAATTATATTTATCTAGTAGCATCATTATATATTTCTTAATTATATTTGTTTTATATAGTGTTCAACTTCCCATATTTTACATAAGGGTGTGTTACTTATATACCTCCCCTATACCTGCATTCTCTTTCTCTCTCTGTTTACACTACTTCACCTTATTCCCAGTTTTGACAATATAAACAGTTTATGCAGATGCACCAGAAAGTAAACTCTGCCTTCAATTAAAAAAAAAAAGTTAAAACTTTCATTGAGACAATTTAGGTCACATGCAGCTATCAGAAACAGTACAAAAAAACCTCATATAAACTTTGCCCAGTTTTTCCCAATGTTAATCTTTTGTAAGATACTATACTATCTTATACAAACTATAAATTCACCTAGGTATAATCCACCCATCTTAATCAGATTTCCCCAATATATAATGCTTAGTGTATAGTTCTTGATCCAGTGAGCTCATTTCTTGCTCACTCTGGATCCTATGATCAGATAAGTCAGTTAGTACTTGCTCATATGCTTTTTAACTTGATATTTTATAAAAGACCTTGTTTGTGTGTTTGGTCGGAAGAATTAATACCATTCTTAATCCTTACAGCAATTAATGTAGGGTGTTACAAGGAGTAGAGAGAAATATGTACACCCAATTCTATGTAGTCAGAGGTTATCTCCTACTTCTGTAGAATCCACATTCCACATTGAGAATTATAAATCATCTTTTGTTATAAAATATAGACTTTTGAAAGGTTGTTGCTGACACATGAAAAGATGCCAGGATTCTTGGCCTCCGGAAGAGAAGAATTCAATCTGGGGCCAGAAACGAGGCTTGATCACTCAGAGCTTTTGTGCAATAGAATTTTATTAAAGCATAAAAAGGATACAGAAAGCTGCTGACAGAGATATCAGAAGGGGGCAGAAAGAATACCCTCTTGCTAATGTTAGCAATGGAGTTATGTATCTTTTAATTAGTTATTACAATAAATAAAAAAAAAGTCTCAAGTTTGTGAAAATTTTACCAGACCTATTCCAACAATTTACATTTTAGGACAACAAGATTAGAATTTAACAATAGAAAGATCCTCCAGACCCACTCCCATAATACACATTCAAAATATCAGGATTAGTCAGAAGGTTTTCAGGAAGGAGAAACTGTCCTCCAGCCAGATACATTGTTGTTGTATAACCCCTAGTACAGAGTTTAAACTGAGTTGTGTAATTGACTGAGACTAAGGAATACAGAGGTACTACTTTGCCAACAAAGATCCATCTAGTCAAGGCTATGGTTTTTCCAGTGTTCATGTATGGATGGAAGAGTTGAACCGTGAAGAAGGCTGAGCTCCGAAGAATTGATGCTTTTGAACTGTGGTGTTGGAGAAGTCTCTTGAGAGTCCCTTGGACTGCAAGGAGATCCAACCAGTCCATCCTAAAGGAGATCAGTCCTGGGTGTTCATTGGAAGGACTGATGCTGAGGCTGAAACTCCAATACTTTGGCCACCTCATGTGAAGAGTTGACTCATTGGAAAAGAGCCTAATGCTGGGAGGGATTGGGGTCAGGAGGAGAAGGGGACGACAGAAGATGAGATAGCTTGATTGCATCACTGACTCGATGCACATGAATTTGGGCGAACTCCAGGAGTTGGTGATGGACAGGGAGGCCTGGCATGCTGCGGTTCATGGGGTCACAAAGAGTCAGACATGACTGAGCGACTGAACTGAACTGAACTGAAGGAATGCAGAGGAAAAAAAAAAAAGTTTGTCCTTTTCTCCTCCTTGAGAATTCCACACCCCTAATTACCACTTTGAGAGCCCTAGACCCCTTTCTCCTCCTTAGGGACCCTGAACTTCTTATCAGTCTGCCTAGGAATTGACTCTCACTTTCATACCCTATTTCACATATTTCGATCTCAGTTACTACATGGTGCTGCTACCTGCTAGCTAACATTTAGGTTTCAATATTAATATCAAAATTCCAGAGATATTTCCAGTAATTGAAGTTAGGTATATCTGGTTTGTTTCTTGTTTAATTTACTTATTTTTTTAAGTCTTCTGAGAAAATGAGGAGCAACCAGTATGGTTTTCCACAATTGCTAGCAAGTCACAGTTTAGATAGACAGATTTAAGGAAAAGAATCTATTTGAAAAGTGTGTGGACAAGGAAAAACTATAGAGACAGTAAAAGGAGCAATGGTTTCCAGGGGCTGGGATGAGATGGGAGAAATAAAAAGGCGGAACACAGAGGATTTTTAGGTCAAAATTCTCTGTATAAAATTATAATGATGGATACATTTGTCCAAATCCATAGAATGTATAACACCAAGAGTGAACCCTAAGTAAATTATGGATTTTGGGTGATTATGATGTATCAATGTAACGTAATCAGTTGTAACAAACTTATGTCCCTGGGGATCTTGATAGTGGGAGAGACTGGGCATGTGGCAGGGGGTAAGTTGTATAAGGAAAGTTTCTCTAGCTTCCTCTTAATTTTACTGTGAACATAAAACTACTCTAAAATGCACCTTTTAAAATTAAATGTATGGACAATGAACCAAAAACATATTAATATATGTTTTTAATTTTCTTCTGGCTTAAACCTCTAAAAATAAAAGAAATGATATGGAATTAAAGATTATATCTGTAAGTATTAGAAATCAAGAAGAGATGATAGCAGAAGGCCAGACATTTGGAAATTTCCTGAAATATGAAAAAATGTTAAATTGAGGAGTAGAGGAAGCCAGAGACCAATCCAAGCCCAGAAGAGAACTTCCATTGAGTTAGAGCACAGGGAGCCAATTACAGGAGTGCTGCAAGCCTGAAGTTAATGATCCAAAGGAGATTGACAGGTCAGTCTCTCCCTTTGCTGTGCTGAGCAGCCAAATCATACGAAACTCTCACTGGCTTGGAGAACACCAAGAGTGATAAAATTCTGCCTCCTCTGAACTTTAGGAGACAAATTGCCAATAACACCCGCTTTAAAATACAGCCCATTTCTCTGCTGTGGGAGAGACATTCCATGATATGAATTGCATTCCCAAAACAAGCCAACCAAATACAATTCAGAACAACCAACACACCAATGCAAACATTTGGCATCTTGAATGTTTAAGTAACTTTTATGAACCTTTTAGAAAACTAAAAGGAAGAAGAAAAGTTAAAAATAAGCAAAAGTCTAGAAAAAGTTTTCCAAAGAAAAAGCCAGAATGACCATAAATATATGATGTTTAGCATTATTAGTTATCAGAGAAATATTTTATAAAGTGAAAAAAGCAAAACAAAACCAAACCTATCATTTTTAAGGTGAAGAAAATTTTAAAAGTGAACAGTCCTAAGAATGAGTTTGCAGAAAAAATAAATTTTGTATACAAATGGTGAGAAAGTAAATTGTTAGCTTGCAAAATAGTAAACCAGATGCAGGTACTGTGCCATACAGCAATTCCATTAAAATATGCCTTACAGGAACTCTTATACCTGTGAACATGAATAAAAGCACCAGGATATCCTCAGTAGGGTTGTTTTTTAATACCAACCTATGGAGAAAAATGTTTAGTTATTATTTACATGTAGTAATGCTCAACATACAAATACTGAAACATAGTGATGAATTGAAAAAGCAAGTTACACTTGTCTCTATCAGTCAGTTCAGTCACTCAGTCGTGTCTGACTCTTTGCGACCCCATGAATCGCAGCACGCCAGGCCTCCTTGTCCATCACCATCTCCCAGAGTTCACTCAGACTCACGTCCATTGAGTCGGTGATGCCATCCAGCCATCTCATCCTTGGGCATCCTCTTTTTCTGCCCCTGATCCCTCCCAGCATCAGACTCTTTTCCAATGAGTCAGTTCTTCACATGAGGTGGCCAAAATGCTGGAGTTTCAGTTTTAGCATCATTCCATCCAAAGAACACCCAGGGCTGATCTCTTTTAGGATGGACTGGTTGGATCATTTTAAGGGACTCTCAAGAGTCTTCTCCAATACCACAGTTCAAAAGCATCAATTCTTCGGTGCTCAGCTTTCTTCACAGTACAACTATAGCATCCAGACATGACCACTGGAAAAACCATAGCCTTGACGAAATGGACCTTTGCTGGTAAAGTAATGTCTCTGCCTTTCAATATGCTATCTAGGTTGGTCATAACTTTCCTTCCAAGGAGTAAGCATCTTTTAATTTCATAGCTGCAGTCACCATCTGCAGTGATTTTGGAGCCCAAAAAGATAAAGTCAGCCACTGTTTCCCCATCTATTTCCCACGAAGTAATGAGACCAGATGCCATGATCTTTGTTTTCTGAATGTTGAGCTTTAAGCCAACTTTTTCACTCTCCTCTTTCACTTTCATCAACAGTTTTTTTAGTTTTTCTTCACTTTCTGCCATAAGGGTGGTGTCATCTGTATTTCTGAGGTTATTGATATTTTCCTGGCAATCTTGATTCCAGGTTGTGCTTCTTCCAGCCCAGGGTTTCTCATGATGCACTCTGCATATAAGTTAAATAAGCAGTGTGACAATATACAGCCTTGATGTACTTCTTTTCCTATTTGGAACCAGTCTGTTGTTCCACGTCTAGTTCGAACTGTTGCTTCCTGACCTGCATACAGGTTTCTCAAGAGGCAGGTCAGGTGGTCTGGTATTCCCATCTGTTTCAGAATTTTCCACAGTTTATTGTGATCCACACAGTCAGTCTTTGGCATAGTGAATAAAGCAGAAATAGATGTTTTCTGGAACTCTCTTTCTTTTTCAATGATTCAATGGATGTTGGCAATTTATCTCTGGTTCCTCTGCCTTTTCTAAAACCAGCTGAAAGAGCAATATTGCATAGGAACCTGGAATGTTAGGTCCATGAATCAAGGCAAATTGAACGTGTTCAAACAGAAGATGGCAAGAGTGAACGTTGAAATTCTAGGAATCAGCAAACTAAAATGGATTGGAATGGGTGAATTTAACTCAGATGACAATTATATCTACTACTATGGGCAGGAATCCCTTAGAAGAAATGAAGTAGCCATCCTGGTCAACAAAAGAGTCCAAAATGTAGCACTTGGATGCAATCTCAGAAACGACAGAATGATCTCTGTTCGTTTCCAAGGCAAACCATTCAATATCACAGTGATCCAAGTCTATGCCCTAGCCAGTAACGCTGAAGAAGCTGAAGTTGAACGATTCGATGAAGACCTACAAAACCTTTTAGAACTAACACCCAAAAAAGATGTCCTTTTCATTATATGGGACCAGAATGCAAAAGTAGAAAGTCATGAAACACCTGGAGTAACAGGCAAATTTGGCCTTGGTCTCATCACTTCATGGGAAATAGATGCGGAAGCAGTGGAAACAGTGTCAGATTTTATTTTGGGGGGCTCCAAAATCACTGCAGATGGTGACTGCAGCCATGAAATTAAAAGATGCTTACTCCTTGGAAGAAAAGTTATGACCAACCTAGATAGTATATTCAAAAGCAGAGACATTACTTTGCTGACTAAGGTCCATCTAGTCAAGGCTATGGTTTTCCCAGTGGTCATGTATGGATGTAAGAGTTGAACCGTGAAGAAGGCTGAGCTCTGAAGAATTGATGCTTTTGAACTGTGGTGTTGGAGAAAACTCTTGAGAGTCCCTTGGACTGCAAGGAGATCCAACCAGTCCATTCTGAAGGAGATCAGCCCTGGGATTTCTTTGGAAGGAATGATGCTAAAGCTGAAACTCCGATACTTTGGCCACCTCAGGCAAAGAGTTGACTCATTGGAAAAGAGTCTGATGCTGGGAAGCATTGGGGGCAGGAGGAGAAGGGGACGACAGAGGATGAGATGGCTGGATTGCATCACTGACACAATGGATGTGAATCTGAGTAAACCCTGGGAGTTGGTGTTGGACAGGGAGGCCTGGTGTGCTGAGATTCATGGGGTCACAAAGAGTCGGACACAACTGAGCAACTGAACTGAACTGAACTGATAAGGAATGAAGCAGCACACAGGCTAATAGAATTTGGCCAAGAAATCGCACTGGTCATAGCAAACACGCTCTTCCAACGACAGAAGAGAAGACTCTACACATGGACATTACCAGATGGTTAACATCAAAATCAGATTGATTATATTCTTTGCAGCCAAAGATGGAGAAGCTCTATAGAGTCAGCAAAAACAAGACCAGTTGCTGACTGTGGCTCAGATCATAAACTCCTTATTGCCAAATTCAGACTTAAATTGAAGAAAGCAGGGAATACCACTAGACCATTCAGGTATGACCTAAATCAAATCCCTTATAATTATACAGTGAAAGTGAGAAATAGATTTAAGGGACTAGATCTGATAGACAGATTGCCTGATGAACTATGGACTGAGGTTTGTGACATTGTACAGGAGACAGGGATCAAAACCATCACCATGGAAAAGAAATGCAAAAAAGCAAAATGGCTGTCTAGGGAGGCCTTACAAATAGCTGTGAAAAGAAGAGAAGCAAAAAGCAAAGGAGAAAAGGAAAGATATAAGCACCTCAATGCAGAGTTCCAAAGAATAGAAAAAAGAGATAAGAAAGCCTTCCTCAGCACTCAATGCAAAGAAATAGAGGAAAAACACAGAATGGGAAAGACTAGAGATGTCTTCAAGAAAATTAGAGATACCAAGGGAACATTTCATGCAAAGATGGGCTTGATAAAGGAGAGAAGTGGTATGGACCTAACAGAAGCAGAAGATATTAAGAAGAGGTGGGTGGCAAGAACACATAGAAAAACTGTACAAAAAAGATCTTCACGACCCAGATAATCATGATCGTATGATCACTCACCTAGAGCCAGACATCCTGGAATGTGAAGTCAAGTGGACCTTAGAAAGCATCACTACAAACAAAGCTAGTGGAGGTGATGGAATTCCTGTTGAGCTCTTTCAAATCCTGAAAGATGATATTGTCAATGTGCTGCACTCAATATGCCTGCAAATTTGGAAATCTCAGCAGTGACCACAGGACTGAAAAAGGTCAGTTTTCATTCCAATCCCAAAGAAAGGCAATGCCAAAGAATGCTCAAACTTGGCTCTATGGAATAACTTAGAAAAACACATACACAGTATTATCAATGCTCAAGTATATGAAAAAGTGTAAAGCCTTCAGCAAGAGTAATGGTAATCTCTAGGAAAAGAAGGAATGGTATCAGAATAGGATAAATTATCATTTCAATCATTTTTATAACTTTTATTTAAAACTCTTTTTCTGAAGAAAGATGTGACAAATACATTTATTAAATATGCATGGTGGCTATATAGGTGTTTAAAATTGTTTTCTGCTCTCTATGTTCAATATATTGCCAGTAAAATTACATTAGAAATTTAAAATATATCCACTCAGAATCCTTCACAAGGACATTTATAAGCAGCTTTATGCATATTTCCCAGAACTTGGAAGTGACCAAGATGTCCTTCAATAGGTGAATATCCAGACAATGGAAATTTTTTGATATTAAAAAGAAATGTGCTATTATAGCATGGAAAGATAGAAGGAAAGTTAAATGCTTATTACAGTGTGAGAGATGCCAATCTAGAAAATCTACATACTGTATGTCATTCTAGAAAAGACAGAAGCATAAAGACAGTAGGAAGATCAGTGGTTATAAGAGGTTGGCTTGGGGACAGAAGGAAGAATAAGCTGAATACCGAAGATTTTTAGGACAGTGAAAATACTGTATACTATAATTATGGATATAAATCACTATATATTGTCCAAACTCTTAGGATGTACAACATCGAGAGTGAAACTTTGCTGATACTGTTCAGTCACTAAGTCGTGTCTGACTCTTTGTGACACAATGAGCATGCCAGGATTCCCTCTCCTTCACTATCTCCCAGAGTTTGCTCAAACTCATGTCCATTGAGTCAGTGATGCCACCAAACCATGTCATCCTCTGTCACTCTCTTCTCCTCTCGCCATCAAACTTTCCCAGTGTCAGGGTCTTTTCTAATCATTAGGCTCTTTCCATCAGGTGTCCACAGTGTTAGAGTTTAGCATCAGTCCTTCTAATGAATATTCAGGGTTGATTTCCTTTAGGATTTATTGCTTTAATCTCCTTGCTGTCCTAGAGACTTGCAAGAGTCTTCTCCAGCACCATAGTTTTGAAAACATTAATTCTTTGATGGTCAGCCTTCTTTATGGCCCAACTCTCACATCCATACGTGACTACTGGAAAAACCATAGCTTTGACTAGATGGACCTTTGTTGGCAAACGATACATACCACTATATACTTGTCTGAACTCATAGAGTGTACAACATCGAGAGTGAACATTAAGGAAAACAATAGATTTCCAAAGTGATTATGTATATCAGTGTTACTTCATCAGTTGTAGTAAATGCACAACTCTGGTGGGAAATCTTAATAATGAGAGAGGCTATGTATGCATAGGGAGTCACATATACATAGCTTCCCCCACCAACATTATTATTTTTTTTTTGCTGTGAATCTAAAACTAATCTAAAAAAATTAAACCTTTTTTAAAAACATCCCCATCACATTAAAAATACTACATCATTAAATACAAAACTTTCAAAACTGCTCCTAAAAAAGAGCAAAGAAATGAAAGTAATAAATGAGGACACTGGGAGCAACCTGCCAAATCATGTTGGATATAGCCAAAGAGATGTTCAGAAGAAAATATATTGCCTTAAAAGTACTCTGTAAAATGAGAAATTGTATTTGTAAGTGAAATAAACATTGAGCTCTAAAAGTTAGAGTTAGGCATGAAAATGGAAATCTAAACTTAATACAAAGGAAACAGCCTAGCATTATGGTTAAGATTGGCTTCCAGAGTCAGGTTACCTTGATTTTGAGTTCAGGCTTTGCTGCCCACCAGCTGTAAAACACTGGGAAATTTATTTAAGTAGCTTTTGCTCAGTTTCTCCATCTTTCTAAATAGAATTATAATAGTATCTTCTTCATAAAACTAATAAGAATTTAATGTGTTTATATTGTGAAAGCACTTAAAACACTGGCTCACAGAGTCAAAGAACTTAATAGAGAAGATAATAGAAGTTAACTAAGTGACATAAAAATGCACGCTGAGTTGGATGAACAAATAAAACCAAATGCTGAAATTTGATAAGATCATAAATGTTTGGCAAGATCAATTGAAAATAAAAAATAAAAAAGATATCAAACAAAGATGAACAAAATTAGAAACAAGGAGGCTGATACAACATTTCAATATTGAAGGAATAAGACAAGGAATTGATGTAGATACATGTGTAGCTCACTGAACATTTGGTGGATTCTCTTATCATATTTTGAAACAAAACAAAGGCAGAACTAATTAGAGTACTATCGAGCAGTACACTGTTTGCCTTTTAAAGCTTTAGTGATGATTGTGTTAAATACATTTAAATTATTTCTACGAAACTCAAGGAAAATTAATATCAGCAGAAAAATATAACAGAAAAATATTTTATTTAATATAATTTTAAGGGTCTTATTTCCTCATCACTGAACAAGACACCTGACTTGTTCAGGGCTGTGATCCCAGATGAATATGTAATGTAGCAAGTTTCTTTTTACCAAAGTTATGGCCTTGAACACAAATGGAACAAAGGTAGGATCTCTCCTAAAATGAATAATTGTTTCTATTCACATGATGAAGCATAGAAGTGGTATAGTTTTGATGCATATGAGAGTCAGTTTCAGTGTATGCACTGAGCAGGCAAATTGGGTTTTAGAGATAATACTATCTGAAAAAATAATAAAATCAATTCCTGTGGTACATTCCATATGGCCTAGCAAAGAAAGAACCATTTGCTAATGGTCACATGCAATGAGCATAAGTAGTATTTGGGATATCGACTTTCAGAATTCATTTATTATAAATACACACTAATTTGAAATGTTATTAGACTACTAAAATGAAAACCGTTGGTTTATGGCTAATAATAGAAAATGATGAGAGTAGGCATGAAATTTTGCAAGGGAAAACAAAGGACTAAAACAAGAGGATCAAGGACAGAAACTTGGAATCAACCAGGTTTAAACAGAAGATATAGGAGACCAAGTTAAATTATAAGTCCTGGCAAAGAGGGAGGAAAGATTGGCATTTGGAAAGATAGGTGGGGTGAACAGTTGCATATAATTGGATAAATGTTATGTTGCAGACACTGAGATAAGAAACAAAAAATCAAGATGGGAATTACTAGTAATGTTAGAGGTCACAGAGAAGTCTAATAGAAGGAGAAATGAAAGGGCCCCTTTTGTTTTAGAATTTAAGAAGTGGTGGTTATTTGTAATGAGAACAATATCATCCACCAACACTTATGCTACAAGTTGTTTTATACACTGCCATCTTGCCCTGCAGAGACTCATTTTTACTGGGAGATTGTGTCTATAAATAGAAATGAGTTTGGTGATAAGTAAATTTAATAATAGGCTTCCCAGGTGGTGCAGTAGTAAAGAATCCGCCTGCCAATGCAAGAGACCCAGGATACAGAAGTTCAATCCCTGGGTCAGGAAGATTCTCCAGAGTAGGAAATGGTAACTGACTTCAGTATTCTTGCCTGGGAATTCCATGGACAGAGCCTGGTGGGCCACAGGCTATCACACAGTCAGACATGACTGAGCAACTGAGCAAAACACGTTTAATAATACAGACTAGGAACTGTGGAACCTTGGACACAGAAAATCGGAAGCCTATTTCTCACAGTTCAGAAAGATTTTTAAATGTGTTTGATTCATCTTACTATGTTCCTCATTCATAATGATAACCATTTATGCCCATTTTGGTCACATAAGTATATTTGATATTTGTTCTTTCATTTCCACCGTGAATCTGTCATCACTTCTTACCACATTACTGTAGTGGCTTCTAAACCGGTATGTCTGCTTCAGTTTTACCTCATTGTCATCTAATGTCCAAAACTTCCAGAATGATCTTTCCATAAACTTGAGTGTAAAATACCCTTAATTAAAACTATAGAGTTCAGATTAATTCAGTTCAGTTCAGTTCAGTTGCTCATTCGTGTCCGATTCATTGTGACGCCCGCAGCACGCCAGGCCTCCCTGTCCATCACCATCTCCCAGAGTTCACTCAAACTCACGTCCATTGAGTCAGTGATGCCATCCAGCCATCTCATCCTGTGTCGTCCCCTTTTCCTCGTGCCCTCAATCCCTCCCAGCATCAGAGTCTTTTGCAATGTGTCAACTCTTCACATACGGTGGCCAAAATACGGGAGTTTCAGCTTTAGCATCATTGCTTCCGAAGAAAACCGAGAGCTGATCTCCTTTAGAATGGACTGGTTGGATCTCCTTGCAGTCCAAGGAACTCTCAAGAGTCTTCTTCAACACCACAGATTAATTACCATCATACAAAAAAGCCTTCAATTACCTGGTCTTGGCCTATGAAATCATGGAAATCTGAGCGATTCTCTGTCATCATAACCCTTGTTGCACTCTTTTGTCTTTCCTGTCTCCATTAGTTAGTTAGATGTTATTCTTTTTTAGCTCCTCATTTTAAAGCAATGCCTGGAATATATTACCATGATTTTTTTTATTCCTCACTCTGTAAATCTCTCTCATTTATTTTGTAACTGGAAGTTTGTACTTAACAGTTTTTGATGGGTTGGATATATAAGTACATAAAAACTTGTGGGAATGTTTACTTTTGTCTACCTGTCCATATGCTATTTAAATAAAATTATAAAATGAGTGAACACTGAATAGGTTAAATGACTAGTAAACTTCCTATTGTACATCATTTTTCATAGCCTTTATCCCTTGGACTGAAAGGAGATCCAATTAGTCCATCCTAAAGGATATCAGTCCTGAGTGTTCATTGAAAGGACTGATCTTGAAGCTGAAACTCCAATACTTTGGCCACCTGATGTGAAGAGCTGACTCATTTGAAAAGACCCTGATGCTGGGAAAGATTGAAGGCAGGAGGAGAAGGGGATGACAGAGGATGAGATGGTTGGATGGCATCATTGACTGAATGGATTTGAATTTGGGTAAACTCTCGGATTTGATGATGGACAGGGAAGCCTTCTGTGCTGCAGTCCATGGTATAGCAAAGAGTCAGACATGACTGAGTGACTGAACTGAACTGATCACTCCATATGATTTTCAATAGCTATACATATTACTTATTCTTAATACTTATAGCAGAAAAATAAATGGAAAACAATATCCTTTTTAATCCATATTCCTTCTGGAACGTAGGCTTTAGACACACACATTCTTATCCAGATTTTGGTCAGCAGATTAATTTAGCTGAAGCTTCCCAGAGGACTCTGGCATGCAAGTTTGTCCCTGAAGAGAATTTTAGAAACATAATAGCAACTCCAAGTAAAAAGAACATGCTTTCTCAGATTTTTCTATTGACAATACCATAACTTCCAAATAATTAAGGAACAGAGAAACTTTGAATCATTTATCCTAGAATGTGCAGGCTCTGCTCTCTCTCCATTAGTGACTGAGCCATGAGTTATAAAGATATAAGACCAAAATACATATATAAGTACAATAAATTAAATATAATTTTGAAGCAGATAATGTATATATAATGTACATACTATGCAAAAAAAGTTTGATAGTTCATTAAAAAAAAATAGAATTTCCCCATACCTAACAATCTTAACCTCCCTGGTAGCTCAAATGGTAAAGAGTCCATCTGCAATGCAGGAGACACAGGTTGAATCACTGGATTGGGAAATTCCCCTGGAAAAGGAATTGGTTACCCACTCCAGTATTCTTGCCTGGAGAATTCCATGGAAAGAGGAGCCTGGCAGGCTGTAGTCTCTGGGATTGCAGAGTCAGACATGACTGAGTGACTAACAATCACTTCTAGGTTTATATCCAAAATAATTGAAAGTAGGATCTAGAAGAGATATTTGTATATCCATATTCATAGTAGATTTATTTACAATAGCCAGAGGGTAGAAACAAGCCAATGTCCATGATCAGGTAAATAGGAAAAAAAAAATGTTGTATAAACATAAATGGAATATTATTCACCCTTCATAAAGGAAGGCAATTGTATCACATTCTGCAACATGGGTGAACATTGAGGATATTATGCTGTTATATAAACCAATCACAAATAGAAAAATGCTGCATGATTTGACTTATATAAGGTATCTTCAATAGTGAAATTCATGGAAACAGAAAGTAAAATATTGGTTCCCAGGGGCTTAAGGTAAGGAGAAGTTGGGGAGATGTTATTTAATTGGTATAGAGTTCAGTTTTGCAAGATGTGAAAATTCTGGAGATCGGTTACACAAAAATGTGAATATACTTACTACTGAATTGAACATTAAAAAAATGATTAAGAAGGTAAATTTTATGTTACCTACTCTTTACTATGGGCTTCTCAGGTGGTGCAGTAGTATAAATACCAGCCTGCTAATATGGGACATGTGGATTTGATCCCTGGGTTTGAAAGATCCTCCTTGGTAGGAAATGGAACCCTCTTCAGTATTCTTGCCTAGAAAATTCCGTGAACAGAGGAGCCTGCTGGCTACAGTCCATGAGGTCATAGAGAGCTGGATGTGACTGAGCACACATGGACTTTTTACAATTAACAATTTTAAAATATTATATATATGTGAACGACCAGTGCATTCTTTTGGCAAAAATCTATTAGCCTTTGCCATGCTTCATTCTGTACTCCAAGGCCAAATTTGCCTGTTACTCCAGGTATTTATTGACTTCCTACTTTTGCATTCCAGTCGCCTATAATGAAAAGACATCTGTTTTGCGTGTTAGTTCTAAAAGGTCTTGTAGGTCTTCATAGAACCGTTCAACTTCAGCTTCTTCAGCATTACTGGTTGGGGCATAGACTTGGATTACCGTGATATTGAATGATTTACCTTGGAATCGAACAGAGATGATTCTGTTGTTTTTGAGACTGCATCCAAGAACTTCATTTCAGACTCTTTTGCTGACTATGATGGCTACTCCATTTTTTTTAAGGAATTCTTGCCCACAGTAGATATAATGGCCATTTGAGTTAAGTTTGCCCGTTTTAGTCCATTTTAGTTCACTGATTCCTAACATGTCAGTGTTCAATCTTGCCATCTCCTGTTTGACCACTTCCAATTTGCCTTGATTCTAACATTCCAGTTTTCTATGTAATATTGCTCTTTGAAGCATCAGACTTTGCTTCTATTACCAGTTATATCCAAAACTGGGTGTGTTTTTTTGTTGTTGTTGTTTGGCTCCATCTCTTCATTCTTTCTGGAGTTATTTCTGCACTGATTTCCAGTAGCATATGGGGCACCCACAAACCCATGTAGTTCATCTTCCAGTTTTCTATCTTTTTTGCCTTTTCATACTGTTCACGGGGTTCTCAAGGAAAGAATACTGAAGTGGTTTGCCATTCCCTTCTCCAGTAGACCACATTTTGTCAGAATTCTCCACCATGTCCCGTCTGTCTTGGGTGGCCCTACATGACATGGTTCATAGTTTCATTGAATTAGACAAGGCTGTGGTCCATGTGATCAGATTGGTTAGTTTTCTGTGATTGTAGTTTTCAGTCTGTCCGCTCTCTGATGGAGAAGGATAAGAGGCTTATGGAATCTTCCTGAAAGGAGAAACTGACTGAAGGGGAAACTGATTCTTGTTCTGATGGGCGGGCCATGCTCAGTTCAGTTCAGTTCAGTTCAGTTGCTCAGTCATGTGCAACTCTTTGCGACCCCATGAATCGCAGCACTCCAGGCCTCTCTGTCCATCACCAACTCCCAAAGTTCACTCAGACTGACGTCCATCGAGTAAGTGACGCATCCAGCCATCTCATCTTTTGTCGTCCCCTTCTCCTCCTGCCCCCAATCCCTCCCAGCATCAGACTCTTTTCAAATGAGTCAACTCTTCGCATGAAGTGGTCAAAGTACTGGAGTTTCAGCTTTAGCATCATTCCTTCCAAAGAAATCCCAGGGCTGATCTCCTTCAGAATGGACTGGTTGGATCTCCTTGCAGTCCAAGGGACTCTCAAGAGTCTTCTCCAACACCACAGTTCAAAAGAATCAATTCTTCAGCGCTCAGCCTTCTTCACAGTCCAACTCTCACATCCATACATGACCACTGGAAAAACCATAGCCTTGACTAGATGGACCTTAGTTGGCAAAGTAATGTCTCTGCTTTTGAATATGCTATCTAGGTTGGTCATGAATTTTCTTCCAAGGAGTAAGCATCTTTTAATTTCATAGCTGTAATCACCATCTGCAGTGATTTTGGAGCCCAAAAAGATAAAAGCTGACACTTTTTTACTGTTTCCCCATTTATTTCCCATGAAGTGATGGGACCAGATGCCATGATCTTCGTTTTCTCAATGTTGAGCTTTAAGCCAACGTTTTCACTCTTCTCTTTCACTTTCATCAAGAGGCTTTTTAGTTCCTCTTCACTTTCTGCCATAAAGGTGGTGTCATCTGCATATCTGAGGTTATTGATATTTCTCCCAGAAATCTTGATTCTAGCTTGTTCTTCTTCCAGTCCAGCGTTTCTCATGAGGTACTCTGCATATAAGTTAAATAAGCAGGGTGACAATATATAGCCTTGATGTACTCCTTTTCCTATTTGAAACCAGTCTGTTGTTCCATGTCCAGTTCTAACTGTTGCTTCCTGACCTGCATATAGGTTTCTCAAGAGGCAGGTCAGGTGGTCTGGTATTCCCATCTCTTTCAGAATTTTCCACAATTTATTGTGATCCACACAGTCAAAGGCTTTGGCCTAGTCAATGAAGCAGAAAGAGATGTTTTTCTGGAACTCTCTTGCTTTCCCCATGACCCATGCTCAGTAAACCATTAATCTAATTTTTTGTTGATATGTGGAGCTGTGTTCCTTGCCTGCTGTTTACCTGGGGCTTAACTATGGTGGAAGTAATGAAGATAATGGCGATCTCCTTCAAAATATCCCATGCATGTACTGAGACACTCAGTGCCCCCAACCCTGCAGCAGGCCACCACTGACCCACGCTTCTGCTGGAGTCTCCTAGACATTCCAGGGCAAGTCTGGATCAGTCTCTTTTTGGGTTACTGATCCTTTCTCCTGGATTCTGATGCCCTCAGGCTCTGTTTGTGCCCTCCAAGAGTCTGTTTTCCAGTCTTGTGTAAGTTCTGGCAGCTCTATTGTGGGCTTAATGGCGACCTCCTCAAAGAGGGCTTATGCCATACCAAGTCTGCTGCACCCAGAGCCCCTGTTCCTGTGGCAGTCCAGTGCTGACCTGTACCTCCACAGGAGACACTCAAATACAGTTCTGTCTCAGTCTCTGTGAAGTTCCTGGATCCTGGTGTGTACAAGGTTTCTTTGAGCCCTCTGAGCATCTCTGGGGGAAATGGGGTTTGATTATAAATGTGAATTCACCTCTCCTTCCACCATGATGGGCTCTTCCTTTGTCCTTGGATGTAGGTTACCTCCTCACAACTGCTCCATGGCCTACCATCTTGCTGGGGATTCTTGGACCTTGGATGTGGGGTATATCCTCAGGGCTGCTCCAGAGAAGCACAACCACCACTCTTGACCTTTGATGAGGGGTATATCATAGGGGGTCATAGCAAACACCTTCTTCCAACAACACAAGGCAACACTCTACACATGGACATCACCAGATGGTCAATACCAAAAGATTGATTATAACTTTTACATCCAAAGATGGAGAAGCTCTACACTGCTGTATACAGCTTCTAAACATAAGCTCTATACAGAAGCTCTATACAGTCAGCAAAAACAAGACCAGGAGCAGACTGGCTCAAATCATGAACTTCTTATTGTCAAATTCAGACTTAAATTGAAAAAAGTAGGGAAAACCACTAGAACATTCAGGTATGATCTAAATCAAATCTCCTAAAATCGTACAGTGGAAGGGAGAAATAGATTCAAGGGATTAGATCTGATAGACAGAGTTGAACTGTGGATGAAGGTTCATGATATTGTATAGGAGACAGGGATCAAGAGCATCCCCAAGAAAAAGAAAAGCAAAAGCAAAATGGCTGTATGAGGAGGCCTTACAAATAGCTGTGAAAAGAACGGAAGCAAAAAGCAAAGGAGAAAAGGAAAGATATACCCATTTGAATGCAAATTTCCAAAGAATAGCAAGGGGAGATAAGAAAGCCTACCTCAGTGATCAATGCAAAGAAATAGAGGAAAAAAATAGAATGGGAAAGACTAGCCATCTCCTCAAGAAAATTAGAGATACAAAGGGAACATTTCAAGCAAAGGTGAGTTCAATAAGGGACAGGAATTGTATGGACCTAACAGAAGCAGAAGATATTAAGAACAGGTGGCTAGAATACACAGAAGAACTGTACAAAAAGATTTTCATGACCCAGATAATTACAATGGTGTGATCATTCACCTAGAGCCAGACATCCTGGAATCTGAAGTCAAGTGGGCCTTAAGAAGCATCACTACGAACAAAGCTGGTGGAGGTGATGCAATTCCAGGTAAGCCATTACAAATCTTAAAAGATAAAGCTGTGAAAGTGCTGCACTCAATATGCCAGCAAATTTGGAAAACTCAGAAGTGGCCGCAGGACTGGAAAATAAGTTTTCATTCCAATCACTAAGAAAGGCAATGCCAAAGAATGCACAAACTACCACACAATTCCACTCATCTCACACACTAGTAAAATAATGCACAAAATTCTCCAAGCCAAGCTTCAACAGTATGTGAACCATGAACTTGCAGATGTTGAAGCTGGTTTTGGGAAAAGTAGAGGAATTAGAGATCAAATTGCCAACATCCATTGGATCATCAAAAAAGCAAGAGAGTTCCAGAAAAACATCTATTTCTGCTTAATTGACTATGCTAAAGCCTTTGACTGTGTGGATCACAATAAACTGTGGAAAATTCTGAAAGAGATGGGAATAACAGACCATTTGACCTGCCTCCTGAGAAACTTGTATGCAGGTCAGGAAGCAATAGACTGGTTGCTGGACATGGAACAACAGACTGGTTCGAAATAGGAAAAGGAGTATGTCAAGGCTGTATATTGTCATCCTGCTTATTTAACTTATATGCAGTGTATATCATGAGAAACGCTGGCCTGGAGGAAGCACAAGCTGGAATCAAGATTTCCAGGAGAAATATCAATAACTTCATATATGCAGATGACACCACCCTTATGGTAGAAGTTGAAGAAGAGCTAAAGAGCCTCTTGATGAAAGTGAAAGGGGAGAGTGAAAAAGTTGGCTTAAAACTCAACATTCAGAAAACAAAGATCATGGCATCTGGTCCCATCACTTCATGGCAAATAGATGGGTTAGCAGTAGAAACAACAACAGACTTTATTTTGGGGGGCTCCAAAATCACTGCAGATGGTGATTGCAACCATGAAATTAAAAGACACTTGCTCCTTGGAAGGAAAGTCATGACCAACCTAGACAGCATATTAAAAGCAGAGACATTATTTGCCAACAATGGTCCATCTACTCAAGGCTATGTTTTTTCCAGCAGTCATGTATAGATGTGAGAGTTGGACTATAAAGAAAGTTGAGCACTGAATAATTGATGCCTCTGAACTGTATTATTGGAGAAGACTCTTGAGAGCCCCTTGAACTGTAAGAAAATCCAACCAGTCCATTCTAAAAGAAATCAGTGCTGATATTCATTGGGAAGACTGATGTTGAACCTGAAGCTCTAATACTTTGTGCATCTGATGCAAAAAGCTGACTCATTGGAAAGGACCCTGATGCTAGGAACTATGAAGGCAGGAGGAGGAGAAGGGAACGACTGAGCATGACATGGTTGGATGGCATCACTGACTCAATGGGTATGAATTTGTTTAAACTCCAGGAGTTGGTCATGGACGGGGCGCCTGGTGTGTTGTGGTCCATTGGGTCACAAAGAGTTGGACATGACTGAATGACTGATCTGTACTGATATAAATGTAAATATATCAAATATACAAATATTTCCATAAATTATAAACTTTTAGACTTGAATAGGACTTAAAGTATCATTTAATTCAATATGTGTCATTCTCTCACATGACAAAATTAACACAGAGAAAATAATGTGCTTTGGAGAATAACACCTAGCTCTTTAGTGGAAAAAAAAAATCCTTTGTGTGTCATTAAAATTGAAGTTCCTTCTTTTAGGTATTTTTTTAAAAATATTTATACCAAACAAGCATATGTAGCTTTCTATTTTAAATAGTGTTTTCCTCTCATATTAAGTATATTTTATTTAATTCTTTGTTTCTCAAGTAAAAATATTTGTAAAATGTCTCTACTCATTTTTCTATTCTTTCTATGTAATGTGAAGAGTGGTTATTTTGCCATAGCAATTTTGCAGAAGTCATTGCTTTTTTGGGCATATGTTTATTCTAAGTTAATTATTTCTATTCCTTTGGCATAATTCATAAGAAAACGAGCTTCATCATGTCAGGTGTTTACTCAGTGAAGCTCATTTCCCTCACTCCTCCCTTTCTGCAGCAGAGATAATTTAACACTAAGAATTTTAAATTTGCCCTGCAGGGAAAAGAAAAAGGAAAAAATCTCGTTCTTATGAAAGAAGCCAGGACTATAAATTGCAAAATAAGCATCCTATAGAACTTGCTTGGGTTTGGATTTACAACATCTGCTACCGTTAATATTAACAAGTCCTTGCAGGCACTCTCAGTTGCTCAGCTGTGTTCGACTCTTTGAGACCCCATGGACTATAGCCCACCAGGCTCTCCATCCATGGAATTCTCCAAGCAAGAATACTGGAATGGGTTGCCAATTTCTTCTCCTTGGGATCTTCCTGATCCAGGGGTCAAACCTGCAGCTCCTGCATTGGCAGGTGGATTCTTTAACCCTGAGCCACCTGGGAAGGCCCAGCAAGTCCTTTACCCAAGGCAAACAGATTAAGTAAAATAAACCCCTAGGATTTTATAATGTATTTCTAAGATTTGGTAGATTTAACTTTAGGATTACAAACAAGTATTATTCATATTACACAATCTCTCTTTTAGACTACTCACTTGATATCCTCTTCTACTTAATTAGTTGGTCACATCATAAACAGGAAGCACTGTAGACTCCAGGAAGTAGGGAACGTATGGATGAGTTAATGGAAAAGTTTAAAAGATTGTATTTCATTTTCTTCTTCCCAAATTTCAAAGGCGTTTTGAAATACATTTCTCTCAATTTATGGGATTAAGGCATTTTCCCTCAATGATAATTTTCCCTTCCTGCCTTTTTCCTTCATTTTCTCATAACAGAATAAGAAAAGAATGTGTAGAAATATGAAGCCAGATATGTAGAAGATGCTTTTATATCTGAGAAAATTGCCATATTACTAAATATCCAGAAATATAATTTATGCCAGACTCAGGTGGAGACAGTACTTTTGCATTTGGACTACTTTGAAGGAACCAAAGGGAGTAGGAATCTTTGTTAGTATTTAAACATCATCTTTAACAAGTTAGTACTTATTAAAAGCAGCATAGCCCTATGCCTGGTGGGCTGCCATCTATGGGGTCGCACAGAGTCAGACACGACTGAAGCGACTTAGCAGCAGCAGCAGCAGCCCTATGGAAACACTTCCCACATTGCAAACAGATTCTTTAACGTCTGAGCCACCAGGGAAGCACCTAAAATTTTGTAATTGAGTATAATTGAAATTTAGTTTTGATTTTATGTAAAAATATCTATAGAATTATGGTTGAACATTTAATAAGAAACTTGATATCTATTTTAATGAAAAGGAGAAATTCCATAAAAGTTATCATTTTTAAAAATAGATTCAGGCAGGAGTTGGAAAGGTAGAGATAATAGAGTGTGAATCTACATAATAATTATTTTAGAATTTCATGCTGCCCTCAATGGTGACATGATTAAACCTATTAATTAACAAATATTTAAGCATGTATAGTAGGGTTAGTCCCCAAGTTCAGGATTTGTCAAAGGTTAGCAAGTAGACCATCACTTTATATTTACAAAATTAAATGGTTTATAGATGTGGCCTCTGTTGTCAAAGGAAATTTAAGCTTCCACTACAGAATATTTATTGTTCTTGTTTAGTGGCTAAATTGTGTCTGACTCTTTTGCAACCCCATTGACTATAGCTCACCAGGCTCCTCTGTCCATGGGATTTCCTGGGCAAGAATGATGGGGTGGGTTGTCATTCCCTTTTCCAAGGGTCTTTCCAACCCAGGGATTGAACTTACATCCCTGAGTCTCCTGTATTGGCAAATGGATTCTTTACCACTGAGCAATCTGGGAAGCCAAGTATAGAATATACAAAATATATAAATATACATAGGCATAATTATTCTCAACATTAACCCTGATAAGTAGGATAAATCATTCATACACAGAACATTTCAAAGAAATGAACATGTTAAATATTTAGGAAGGCAATAGGTTCAAAAGAGCATAATATATTACAGTTCTTCAAAAAGCATGATCTCTAAACCAACAGGTTTGGTGATGACTCCATCGAAAATTCATTGAAATCATCTGAAAATTATGAAATTATTAAAAACAAAAATTGAAAGTCTAGACTTTGAGGAAAAACAAGGTGTATTCTAAATTTCTGTAGCTATGTCTTATTAAGGTCTGTCTAGTCAAGGCTATGGTTCTTCCAGTGGTCATGTATGGATGTGAGAGTTGGACTGTGAAGAAAGCTGAGTGCCAAAGAATTGATGCTTTTGAACTGTGGTGCTGGAGAAGACTCTTGAGAGTCCCTTGGACTGCAAGGAAATCCAACCAGTCCATTCTAAAGGAGATCAGTCCTGGGTGTTCACTGGAAGGATTGATGCTGATGCTGAAACTCCAATACTTTGGCCACCTCAGGCAAAGAGTTGACTCATTGGAAAAGACTCTGATGCTGGGAGGGATTGGGGGCAGGAGGAGAAGGGGACGACAGAGGATGAGATGGCTGGATGGCCTCACTGACTCGATGGACATGAGTTTGTGTGTACTCTGGGAGATGGTGATGAACAGGGGGGCCTGGCGTGCTGCAATTCACAGGGTCACAAAGAGTCGGACACGACTGAGTGAACTGAACTGAACTGATGTCTTTAAAAATGGATAATGATTGCTCTTATTTCAGCATCACTTGAAGTGAATCAGTTTGCTTCTGTTTATCACAAAAACTTTTTCAGTTACTTTTTTTAAATGTGAGAAAGGGACTTAATTTCTGGTGTATGGCTTTGAACTTTTTCTTTTAGGGACCTACTCAATCCCCTTCAAGGAAATCTCGGTTTGACCATAGCCACTATTCCCAAGGTCAGGAGGAGCAGCAGTAGGAACAAGAGCAATAACAGGTAAGCACTGGACTTAGACCTTCCTGGATACATTTGGAATTAGTATTTGATGGAGAGACTCATCTGTTCGGTTCCACTGGCTTTTGTTCCCTGAATCCTTTGAATTACACTACACTCAGCTCTACTTGACTCACCTTTCTGGAATGTTCATTCTAAAGTTTATCCTCTTCCTATTCAATTCCTTCTTTTTCCCCATCCTGGGAAAGCTACATATTGGGTATTTTTGTGTGTGTGTGTGTGTAAATATTTAAAAAAAAAAAAAAAACCTAAAGGAAAGAACTGCCATCTTAATGAGATATGAAGAGTTTTACATCAATTCAGGAAATCTCATTTTGTTGAAAGGGTAAAGGAAACCATTCTGGTGGTTAAAGGATTGAGAATGAAATACTAAGGACTAAAGTTTTAAAAGATAGTTGGAGAAACAGAAACCCTGGACAAAATTGAGATAGAATAATACAAACACCTTCTATCTCTAGATTGAGAGTCCATCTCAAGATTACAAGAGAATGGTGTATGAACTCACTGTAATTAAATATTTTGTAACACATAAGTGATTTTTTTTAAGGCATTTGAAAGATGGTTACAAAATCCAAGGTCATGGTTAATTATCCAAAGGGTTAGTGAATTTGAAGTAAGCGGAACACTAACTGCCATTTTAAGAATATATCTTCAAGCTGAGTGGAAAATAAGAACAAATACAAAATGATGATTCTTTGAAGGAAATCAATTATAAACAAACAAAATAAAATTAGATATAAGCTTATTAAACTCTAACAGCCTTAATGTGCTTGCAATTTGATAAATAATTGACTTCTCATCTTATTTCTTCAGGTGATAACTACACTTTGGTATTTTTTTCCTTTTTATTTTATAAGTACTTTGACTCATAATGACATCTATGAATATCAGAGCTAATGAAAGGAAGGGGTGTATTAACTCCACTACTTACATCTAGTCTAACTGAAAACAAACAGCAGTCAAAAGAAGAAAATTAAATAAAAATGACTGTAAGATGAGAGCATGAAGATGGTTGAAAGGGAAAAAGGGGAAGAAGCATCAATAGTTGCAGAAATATTCAGGTTGTGTTCATATTAATCTATAAAGCTGCACTTCTGAGAGTACTATACATATTGTATAATACAATAGTGTTATGTGTAAACAATACCAATTCTTTAACCTGAGCTCTTGTTGAACTCAGTTTTGGACATAACTTTTACAAAATAAAACAATTTTTTAAAAGTTTCATGTCTGTTTTTACAAATACTCTCTAAAATGCATACTCTGTTAAGAAATGTGGACAGTTTGGGATTGTATGCTCTCCATTCCCCTCTTTACCTAAATGCATTTTCCCAAGGCAGTATTCACATCAGCTACTATTAAAATGCATTTTATAAAATAAGACTCACTTGATGTACTTTTCCTCATTTGCTCATAAAGCATTGAATGTTTACCATGTGCTGGTACTAAGATTGCAGATATAAAAGAGCAAGATCTAAAGGCATGTGAGACCATGACTATGAATTACAATAAAGTGGTTGGTTGCAAACTCATAAAATCATACAGTCATTATGGATCTCTGATTTACCTTCCTCTAAAAAATATTATGAGTATTATTATTTCAAATTAAAATTTCAATCCTTGTAAGGGATCCAATGACTGTGGCTCAGATGATGAACTCCTTATGCAAAATTAGACTTAAATTGAAGAAAGTAGGGAAAACCACTAGACCATTCAGGTATGACCTAAATCAAATACCCTGCAATTATACACTGGAAGTGACAGATAGATTCAAGGCGTTAGATCTCATAGACTCTGTGAAGAATTTTGGACAGAGGTTCATGACATGGTATAGGAGGCAGTGATCGAGAGCAGCTCCAAGAAAAAGAAATGCAAAAAGGCAAAATGGTTCTCTGAAGAGGCCTTGCAAATAGCTGAAAAAAGAAGTGAAGCTAAAGGCAAAGGAGAAAAACAAAGATATATGTATCTGAATGCAGATTTTCAAAGAATAGCAAGGAGAGATCAGAACGTCTTCCTCAGTGATCAATGCAAAGAAATAGAGGGGGAAAAAAAAAGAAGGGGAAAGACTAGAGATCTCTTCAAGAAAATTAAAGATACCAAGGGAATATTTCATGCAAAGATGGGCTCAATAAAGGACAGAAATGGTGTGGACCTAACAGAAACAGAAGATATTAAGAAGAGGTGGCAAGAATACACAGAAGAACTGTACAAAAAAGATCTTCATGACCCAGATAATCACGATGGTGTGATCAATCACCTAGAGCCAGACATCCTGGAATCTGAAGTCAAGTGGGCCTTAGGAAGAATCACTATGAACAAAGATGGAATTCCAGTTGAACTATTTCAAATCCCAAAATATGAAGCTGTGAAAGTGCTGCACTCGAAATACCAGCAAATTTGGAAAACTCAGCAGTGGCCACAGGACTGGAAAGGGTCTGTTTTCATTACAATCACTAAGAAAGACTATGGCAAAGAATGCTCAAACTACTGCACAATTGCACTCACATGCTAGCAAAGTAATGCTCAAAATTCTCCAAGACAGACTTCAACAGTATGCAAACTGTGAACTTCCATATATTGAAGGTGGTTTTGGAAAAAGCAGAGGAACCAGAGATCAAATTGCCAACATCCATTGGATCTTCTAAAAAGCTACAGAGTTCCAGTAAAACATCTATTTCTGCTTTATTGACTGTGCCAAAGCGTATGACTATGTGAATCACCATAAACTGTGGAAAATTCTTCAAGACATGGGAATACCAGACCACCTGACCTGCCTCTTGAGAAACTTGTATGCAGGTCAGGAAACAACAGTTAGAACTGGACATGGGACAACAGACTGGTTCCAAATCGGGAAAGGAGTATGTCAAGGCTGTATATCGTCATCCTGCTTATTTAACTTATATGCAGAGTACATCATGAGAAGTGCTGGGCTGGATGAAGCATAAGTTGGAATCAAGATTGCCAGGAGAAGCATCAATAACCTCAGACACGCAGATGACAACACCCTTATGGCAGAAAGTGAAGAGGAACTAAAAAGCCTCTTGATGAAAGTGAAAGAAGAGAGTGAAAATGTTGGCTTAACGCTCAACATTCAGAAAACAAAGATCATGGCATCCGGTCCCATCACCTCATGACAAATAGATGGGGAAACAATGGAAACAGTGAGAGATTTTATTTTGGGGGGCTCCAAAATCACTACAGATGGTGACTGTAACCATGAAATTAAAAGATGTCTACTCCCTGGAAGAAAAGCTGTGACCTACCAAGACACTGTATTAAAAAGCAGAGACATTACTCTTTCACCAAAGGCCCATCTAGTCTAAGCTATGATTTTTCCAGTAGTTGTTTATGGATGTTAAAGTTGTACTGAAAAGAAAGCTGAGTGCCGAATAATTGATGCTCTTGAACTGTGGTGTTGGAGAAGACTCTTGCAAGTTCTTTGGACTGTGAGGAGATCCAACCCATCAATCCTAAAAGAAATCAGTCCTGAATATTCATTGAAAGGACTGATGCTGAGATCCAACCCATCAATCCTAAAAGAAATCAGTCCTGAATATTCATTGAAAGGACTGATGCTGTAGCTGAAACTCCAATCCTTTGGCCACCTGATGTGAAAAACTGACTCATTGGAAGAGACGCTGATGCTAGCAAAGATTGAAGTTGGGAGGAGAAGGGGATGACAGAGGATGAGATGATTGGAAGACATCATCAATTCAATGGGCGTGAGTTTTATAAGCTCTAGGTGTTGGTTATGTACAGGGTAGCCTGACATGTGGCTGTCCGTGATGTCACAAAGAGTCGGACACCACTGAGCAACTGAACTTAACTGAACTGAATTTTAATTGGGTAATGTACTGAAAAAGAAATGTGAAACAATATGGTCTATTGATTTTTCAGTATCCTAGTAGAAAAGCCATGGAGCCGTGCTGGAACTACTGATAACTGATTCTAAAAGCATTGTATAGATTGTGGCTAGGATTCTTAGGAATCTCTTTAGAGACACAGAGAGAGAAACAGAGATAGAGAGAGAAAAATAGAAAGCACCCAACACTAAGCTAGCAAAATAATAAATTCTAAAACATAACTTATTTGTGAACATGCACAGCAGCATAGTTGTAATCGGAAAAGAAGTTGATACTACCACTTCAGAAAATCCCTGAGAATTACTAAGTAAAATAAGGGCTTCTCTGATGACTCAGATGGTAAGGAATCTGCTTGCAGTGAAAGAGACCAATGTTCAATTCTTGGTTTGGTAAGAACCCCTGGAAAAGGTAATGGCAACCCACTTCATTATTTTGAGTTTCATGAATAGAGGAGCTTGGAGGACTATAGTCATGAGAGTTGCAAAGAGTTGGATACTACTGAGCACCTAGAACTAAGTGAAATAGAAATTGAACATGCCCACATTTCATCAATTCTATTAATATCAATATTTATTCTATAGAAATCCTTGTGCAACATAAAACCCCCCAAATACCCAAATTGCACTGATAGAGTAAATATACTATATCTTTTTTATGCTTACACTACATGGGATATCCTACAACAGTGAAAATCAAGGTGAGGTTCATGTATCAATTTGGAGGAGCGTGAATTTAATTATCAATCTAAAAGCAAAGTGTGAAAAATACCAAATGATTCTCTCCATCCATGTTAAAAAATTAAAAAGTGAATAATGTGTATGTGAAAGTATAACAACATTTCAGATAAAGGAAAGGAATGAATAATAAAAAAAAATTATATTGGTTACTTCTGGAGAGGAGGGAGGAAGGGGGTGAAAATGGAGACTAGCACATGGTAAACATGGTAAATTGATAAAATGGTATTTACAATGTTCACTTTCTCATGTGGAATGTTGAATAGAAAGATGTTAACTTTCTTCTTAAATCATCCATATATGTATATGCTCTTTTATATGTTCAATATATTTCATAATAAATATTCTACAAAGAATAAATATATAGATGCTGAATAACTAAAAGAGAGTCTGATCAGTTACAGACTGGATGGAAGGATGTGTTTCAAATTCTGTCCTCAAGAAAGTTGACATTATTTCTCCAGTATGGGCTCTGCAAAGAAAATTACAACTTAAAATCCTTTCATAGTGGGCATATCTTGCCTTTGATAGTATTGATAAGCTTCTGCAATACAAATTTTCATTCTTAATACAGTGTCAAAATCCATTTTACTCTAGTAGAATGTTGGTGATACCACTTTTTACAGCCAGACTATGTCTCCATATTGATTATCATGTATCCAGTTTTGAAAAATCCCAGTGAAATCCGACAGATTAAAACATTAACAAAAACAAAGTAATAGCTAAATTGAACATAGCTGTAACTTTTGAATATTTGTGACAGAAATAGGCATGCAAAAATTTGGTGTTTTATAAAAACTCCTTAGAAAAGTACATTGCTTTTGGCAATTGATCAAGCAATTATCTTGCAAAATAAAATTTTATAGTGACATTTGAAAGGGATTCTCCAAATAGAACTTCTCCTTTTACAAGTGGCTAATTGTAGTTTGGATGGACAGTTTGGCATTTAAAATTGAAGTATAAGTTAGTTTATAAAACCAATTACACCAACAGTTATTATTATTTTTTTAATGTACAGTTTTACTCTAGAAAGTGACTTAGAGGATATAGAGACCTTAGAAACAACACACATAAACACTCTAATAAAGCAAGATTCCTATGGGCGCAGGAATCCTGTGGGCCTCCCGTGTCTGTCATACAAAGCTACTGCTAAAAATGCAAGGACACAATGAGATGTTTTTCTCTTTATTTCCATTTTGATAATATATATAAATATATAGTGATTTCTTAATTTCTGTCACAATTTTTGAACTTAACTATATTGATGAAAAATAAGTTACTGCATTGACAAATTATGTATAACTTTTTACTGACCTGGTAGTCAAACTTCAATATTTAAATTGAAGATAGTGGACAATTTTGAGAATTTTTGCTTATTGGAGTGTAATTGCTTTACAATGTTGTTTTAGTTTCTGCTCTACAACAATGTGAATTAGTTATATGCATATATATTAATATATACCCTCCCTCTTGAGGCTTTCTTCCACCGCCACCATCCCTAATATTGATCCCTCCATTCTGATAGGTATTTAATAAAGATCTGTTAGATTATTTTACTATCTGAGCCACTGAGGAAGCCCTGATAAGATTACTTTAAATGGAAAAAATAAGATCATTTACACACTTACCCATGGTATGGCTTTTTTACATAAATTTACTCTAAGCAGAACATCAATATAAACATAAAATTAAAAAAATCATAATTTACTTAGTTCATGTAAGTGAAGAGTTGGAGGAGAGAGGTTCAGAAAATGGAAACCCATATTATTTTTGCATGAACTTAAACACCTAATTCCCTTAATATTTACTTGTTAAGAACTTACTGTGTTGGTACAAGAAAATTACAGAGACTGATAGTACAAAGTGTTTGGCCTTATGTGTTTTCTATTTAGAGAGAGAGAGCAAAAAATGAGAATAAGGAAATATATGTTCATGTACATAAAACATGTACCATGAACCATATCTACATCCCCATACTTTAGATCATGGCAGAACTAAATTCTTTCCCTTGGGCTTCCATTCACTCAGGTATTGCAGAGATGGTTCCATCTGTTTTCGAGTACCTAATCCTCTTGCTCAACCACCTGGTAAATAGCTCCCCATCCAAAGTCCTCCCGAGGAGACTCCATTGACTTCCTAGACAGTCTTACATGCTCTGCATGTCCCCACTGCACGTGCATATTTTTCCTTTACTACAGTTTTTCCCTACTCCTATATGATGATTGCAAACACGGATTGAGTATATGCATATTTAATTTTTTTTTATTTTTAGTTTTTTATTTTTAAAATTTTAAAATCTTTAATTCTTTCATGCGTTCCCAAACATGAACCCCCCTCCCACCTCCCTCCCCACAGCATCTCTCTGGGTCATCCCCATGCAACAGCCCCAAGCATGCTGTATCCTGCGTCAGACATAGACTGGCGATTCAATTCTTACATGATAGTATACATGTTAGAATGCCATTCTCCCAAATCATCCCACCCTCTCCCTCTCCCTCTGAGTCCAAAAGTCCGTTATACACATCTGTGTCTTTTTTCCTGTCTTGCATACAGGGTCGTCATTGCCATCTTCCTAAATTCCATATATATGTGTTAGTATACTGTATTGGTGTTTTTCTTTCTGGCTTACTTCACTCTGTATAATCGGCTCCAGTTTCATCCATCTCATCAGAACTGATTCAAATGAATTCTTTTTAACGGCTCAGTAATACTCCATTGTGTATATGTACCACAGCTTTCTTATCCATTCATCTGCTAATGGACATCTAGGTTGTTTCCATGTCCTGGCTATTATAAACAGTGCTGCGATGAACATTGGGGTACATGTGTCTCTTTCAATTTTGGTTTCCTTGGTGTGTATGCCCAGCAGTGGGATTGCTGGGTCATAAGGTAGTTCTATTTGCAATTTTTTAAGGAATCTCCACACTGTTCTCCATAGTGGCTGTACTAGTTTGCATTCCCACCAACAGTGTAGGAGGGTTCCCTTTTCTCCACACCCTCTCCAGCATTTAGTGCTTGCAGATTTTTGGATCGCAGCCATTCTGACTGGTGTGAAGTGGTACCTCATTGTGGTTTTGATTTGCATTTCTCTAATAATGAGTGATGTTGAGCATCTTTTCATGTGTTTGTTAGCCATCCGTATGTCTTCTTTGGAGAAATGTCTATTTAGTTATTCATATTTTATATTTTCTAGCAATTACTGGGCATTTAGAAACAATGTGGGTAACTTAGTCAATTGTATAAGGCCTAAATTTCTAATGAAATAACATTTGCTGGATATTAAATTAATCACAGAAATAAAATTGAATACTTATTTGAATAGTATTTTCTGCAAGTTTAAATTTTGGGACAGATTTGAGCTTACATTCTTTAATAAAAAGCTGCTTATTGTGGCTCAGATGTAAAGCATCTGCCTGCAATTCAAGAGACCAGGGTTCAATCCCTAGGTCAGGAAGATCCCCTGAAGAAGCAAATGGCAACCCACTGCAGTATTCTTGCTTCGGAAAGCCCATGGACAGAGGAGGCTGGTAAGCTACAGTCCATGGGGTCACAAAGAGTTGGAAATGACCGAGTGACTTCACTTTTTTATGATAACACACAAAATCCTTGGATTCAAAGAACACTGGTCTGATCTTGGACAATGTTTTAATCTTGGACAATATTTTAATCTAAGTGTTCTTTTCTTAAAGGGTAAGAAGGAAAAGATTTTGCCCTACTTATGATAGAATTATTGTGATAAAAGATAAATATGGTGCAGTCACTGGGCAAATGAAAAGAATAGTGCAAATAAGTATTTGTACTATTATTAAATAAGAGTATTAATAAATTATGAAAATAGAAATTTAAAATAGTATGGATATATCAAACAAAGAAATGGCCTGGTATCTCAGATTTCTTAAATTTGGAAAATATAAATTGTATGCATGAAGATAGGGAAGAATGGATGCATTTTTAACTACCTAAGAGTAAAATGGAATTTTCCTAAGCACAAAATTTGGAATTTTTATAAATTATAAATTATATTATGAAACTTTTGCTTTGCAAAAATGTTAGTAAAACATTTCTAATTGTCTAAAATATCATTAAAACTGGAAAAACCCCTCCCAATAGATAGCACCCATCAGTACTAGAAAATGTAGATCTCTTACGTAACTATAATGCTCATTTGTTAAAAGGGAGTTCAGTTCAGTTCAGTCGCTCTGTCGTGTCTGACTTTGCGACTCCATGGACTGCAGCACAGCAGTCCTCCCTGTCCATCGCCAGCTCCTGGAGTTTACTCAAACTCATGTCCATTGAGTCCGTGATGACAAAATAACACATTGCTTCAACAGATACTAGTATTACCAAGGAACAACCAGGCCTCCATAAGTATTTATTTAAAAAAACACCAGTGGCAGATTCATGTTGATGTATGGCAAAACCAATACAGTATTGTAAAGTAAAATAAAGTAAAAATAAAATAAAATAAAAATGCATAAAAAAATAAAAAAAAACCCAACTTAGTATTTATGCATTATACACAAACTTTTAATAAACATCTTTGTGGCAACCAATTTGAAATAATTTTAAGACCACATATTAAGTGAATAAAGATATAAATGAATCAGGAACTGCCAGAGGCCAGCTTGAGGAATTCCGCCCGTGGCAAAGGTCATGAGGAAGGAGGCTTGGCATACGCAAAGGCGTGATCAAGCCTCAGGAAACCCCCTGTTCCCGAGCATCTAACCCCAAAACCAGAGTCTGTTTTATGCTCTCACCTACACTTCTGACTTTACGGGGGGCTCTCCCCCATAACCGTTTCTCTCGGAGAAGGAGTAAACGTGCAGCTCCAAGGCAATAAAAATTCTTGGGCGTGACAAGAGTGTTTCAGCTTGCGGACTCCTCTGAAGGTTATCTAGCCCACCTGTAGGTTTGTCCGGCCACATGTGATTGTTTACAGCCTCCCAACCTGAGAGGCACGAGATGTTTTAGACTTACTAAAGGCAAATTATTTTGGGGAGTTAGAAATTATTAGTATAGTGTGTTGGTTAGGAATTATATTGGTGAAGGGTTCTTCATTTGTTGTGTCAATAATTGCTGCTAATTCCCTGCTCTGAGTGGGACAAGGATGTTTCAGGTCAAACCTCTCTGCTGACAGACCAGCTTGTGTGACAGGATTATCCATACTGCTGCCGCTAGGCACATGATTGTTTACTACCTCTCAACCGTAAACAGCACAGAGAGTTTTGGAGTATTTTGAGAGTCTTAATTAGCATAGGACTTTTTCTTCTTGTTGAGTCAATGATTGCCGCCAGGCCTCCATATCCTTAGGCACTTGGGAATATATTAATCAATCTATTTGGAATATAGCAAAGGAAATATAGTAGTTTTTAAGGTTAGCAATACTAGACTTTTTGAGTTAATGGATTTTCTCTTTTGTAATAGATCACTGTACTTTGTTATAAATCACTGTGTCCTTGCTATGTAAGAATGTAACTTTATCATATCTTAAGACTAAATAGATCTTAAGGGGAGCATTGGTGAAAGGATTTTCATTTGTTGGGCTGATGTTTGCTGCTAAATCTCCATGTTCCCTACCCTTATAATGAATATAACTAGCATATAGGAGAAATAAGTATTAACCTTTAAGCATATAGGAAGAAATAAGTATTAACCTTTAAGATTAATCATGTTAACCTTGGGTTAAATAAATTCCTTTCTTGATTGTAACTCACTACACCCTCACCCTATAGGAATGTAACTTTATTTGGAGGGTGGTGCCTGGTTTAAGAGAAAACACCCTTGGAAGAAATAAGTTTTTTGGTTATCAGAAAGAAAGGATCAGAAAATGTCAGCAGGTCTCACTCATGGCCAGAAGATGATGCAATATCCCTAAGACCTTTTTTTTTATACATTTATGTGAAGCACCTGATTTTGATAAAGGTCAGGACTGCCGACTCCCACGTGACTCTGTATTCATCCCTATGTGTAACAAGAGGTATATAAGCAAACCCAAAAATAAAGAAATGGGATCAGTTTCCGGAAAGACTGATTCCCCCATGTTGCTTCTTTCTTGCTCCTGTTTTTCTGGCTGAATTCCCATCTGGAGCATGGATGCTATTCCACATAATCCAAGTTATTCAGCCTCCTTTTCTCCACTAACCTTCCTACTACACTATCCGGTTCTAATCTCTCTCTATCTGTGATTAAACATGTATTTTTCCAAAGACGCCGACTCCGTCCCCACCTTCGAATCACCCTGGATCCACCGGGGCTGGACCCCGGCAAGGAACATAATGGAATAGCCACATATTGTAAATAATTATGTCATTACAATTTAGCTAGCCATCATAAAAATCTATTTACTTTTAGTCTTGAGAATGTGGTACTTTACAAATATTTTTATTTTAAAGTCAGAAAACATAAATTGACTATTTAAAAATAAAGTGTGATTTTGATGATAATATATAAATCAAACATGAATGGTAATATTTGTCATGGGAACATCTTTTAACATGCTGTCTAGCTGACAAGAGTAAATATAATTTGTTATCAAAAAATTATTTTAGCATTTTTGCATTTCTTTTGTGACCAACTGAAAAGATTAGTTATGCTTACTTTCAGCAGTGTTATGAAGGTGAAATAAAGTGCCATTTAAGCATCAAATTATCATTAAAAATTCTATGTGCCAATGTATCATTCTCAAATTATACCAACTAAATTGTTGATGCACTATGATATCCATCTGGCACCTAAGACACATATTCAGAAGACCTGGGCTTGAGTTTCTGCTGAACCTATATTAATTGTGATTTTGGGTAAAAATTTGTTTCTGAAACAGAAATTTCTCATCTAAAATGGAGGTAAAATGCACCTCTTAAAATGTTCTATTAAAACAGATAATGTAGTATGCACATGCACACACATTAGTAAGACAAAATTAACTCAGAATGTGTCTTAGTGACTTATTGATGATTTTGTTAAGAACTTTCCAAAGGTTTGTGCTTGTTTTTCATTGATGCTTTTAAGACAGTGATACCGTACTTCTTAAAAGTTACCCTGAACTTTTCCAGGAGTCATCTGGAAAAATGGATGGAATTGCTTTAGAAGTTAGTTTTGATTGCTTTCCCTGGTTATGCATTATCAACTTTTATTTATATATATTCATATTCAACATCTCCCCACTATGCTTTGTTCAATTAATCATTAATTAGGATATGCTGTGTACCAGGAAATATCCTAGGTCTTAGAGAATATTGAGAGAGTGAAAGGCAAAAAAAAAACACAGTGCCTAACCTCCTAGAAATCATAGAACAATGAGGGAGACAACTGTTAATTAAGGAACAAATTAAATGTTGAATTGCAACTGTAATCAATATAAGGCTGTAACTATTAAATAAAATCTTACTTCTAATATGTCTGACCTGGTTAGGAAGATCAGAGAATTCCAGGGGATGGAATATTTGAGATGATATTTAAATGATGTGTAGCAATCCCATAGGTGAAAAGGACTGGATGTTAAAGAGAAGAGTGTTCCAAAAAGTAAGAGCAGCACCTGTAGGCTTCTTGAGCCAGGGAAAGCTGTGTGTTTGATGAAACTGAAAGATCATTGTGGCAGGTGTGTGATGAAACTACTACAAAGGGAGAATTTTTGCTCTATTTCAGTCCTTTATACTATCCCAACTCAGTACCTCTAGGTTCTAGGCCACTAAATTCCGCCAGTCATTCACTTTGCATGAATCATTGCTTGGCTTCATTTCCTCGGAACAATGGTTTAGTAATGTTTGATTTATGCCATATTCCAGTTACAGCACAATATTAGACCTTCTATCTTGGGTGCCTTCTCTACCTTTTTTTTTTGACCCTGGGTTCTTGATTTTTTTAAAAAAATATTTTACTTCATTTTACTTTACAATACTGTATTGGTTTCGCCATACATCAACATGAATCCACCACGGATGTACATGAGTTCCCAATCCTGAACCCCCTTTGCACCTCCCTCCCTATACCATCTCTCTGGGTCATCCCAGTGCACCAGCCCCAAGGATCAAGAAGGGAAACAACTCTCTTCTCTTTCCATCACCTCAACAGAAGTCAGTGCACATACTCCATGTAGGATTTCCTTAGCCTTACATCATGCTAGTACCAGACAACACTCATTTCTTAAAATGCAATAAATTATATCTGCCCATCTCTTTAAAGAACATATAGCAAACTTGGCTGACTTGTCTTTTGTAAGAAAGGAACGTGCACTTTTCTTACACTCACATCAAATGATCAAAGAGCATCCCTTGTCTTTACATAGGTATGGTCTACACACCTATGTGAAAAGCTCCTATGTCCTACATAGCTCTACTTTTAGTATATTTGATTAGATCCTTGGAACCCCCTAGTGTCTCAGTGGGGGTCAGTAGCTATCTGTCATACATGGAAGTGATGTTTTCTTTCTCACTATAGGAATAGAGTGAGAGAGGATAGTTTTACACTTGTATACTTGCATATTAGCTTTACTTGCTGGAAGAGTATGACAATCTTTCTAAGAGTTCTAGTAGGTTTGACAGATTTGCTAATTGGAAAACAGCCAACTGCATCACCCTTGATAATTTTCCACTGAAGTCCATTCTCTGTTTCTCTAGTTATGACTTGGCATGGTTTTAAGTTTATACCTTGTTTAACTTTAAACCAGACCAGGAATGGCATTCCAAATTAGATCTATACCTGGAACAGAGTTTTATTTAGACAAAATTATAAAGTACAGAGGAGAAGGCAATGGCAACCCCCTCCAGTACTCTTGCCTGGAAAATCCCATGGACGGAGGAGCCTGGTAGGCTGTAGTCCATGGGGTCATGAAGAGTCGGACACTTACTGAGCAACTTCACTTTCACTTTTCACTTTCATGCATTGGAGAAGGAAATGGCTACCCACTCCAGTGTTCTTGCCTGAAGAATCCCAGGGATGGTGCAGCCTGGTGGTCTGCCATCTGTGGGGTCACACAGAGTCGGACACGACTGAAACGACTTAGCAACAACAGCATAAAGTACAGAAAGTGCTTCTTCAGTGACCATATAATTCAATATCTGCAGAATTAAGATTTTTGATGGTATTCTTTCTTTCTCTAAAGCCTTAGCACAGATTTTGTTCCTTATTTAATCTCTTCATACGGTGATTTTTTAAAATATAAATTTATTTATTTTAATTGGAGGTTAATTACTTTACAATATTGTATTGGTTTTGCCATACATCAACATGAATCCACCACAGGTATACACATGTTCTCCATCCTGAACCTCCCTCACTCCTCCCTCGCCACACCATCCTTCTGGGTCGTCTAAGTGCATACAGTAATTTTTCGAATTCCATCATTTTTTCTATATTTATTTTTTTTCATTTCATATATGATATTATACATGTTTCAATGCCATTCTCCCAAATCATCCCACTCTCCTCCTCTCCCTCTCCCACAGAGTCTAAAAGACTGTTCTATACATCTGTGTCTCTTTTGCTGTCTCGCACACAGGGTTATCGTTAACATCTTTCTAAATTCCATATATATGCGTTAGTATACTGTATTGGTGTGACTGAATATCTTCTGTAAGGAAAAGCTTTCTCTTGATTAATTTGTTTCAGAATGATCTCATTGATTCTTATTTTAGTCAATTAGTTATAATTCTTCACTAGTATTACTTATTTTGATGCTCAAATTTTCCCAAGCTTGGGCAGTGGAGTCCCTTTATATGACTTCTGTGTTCATTGACATGCCCTTATAAATCTCTAAAGGCTACCTTGTTTTCTTTCACTACAAAAATATTCTAGGTATATCTTCTACTTTTCCTGCCCTTTGTCTAAAATCAGTTGATTCTCATAATAATTGACTTGGGCAATAATAACTAATGTATATTAAAACTAGTGATGAAAATTTGAAGAATAATAAGGTAATTACCTAGTCCAACTCTTTGTGACCCCATGAACTGTATCCCACTAGGCTCCTCTGTCCATGGAATTTTCCAGGCAAGAAGGTAGCCATTCCATTCTCCAGGAGATCTTCCCCACAAAGGTATTGGACCCAGGTCTTGGACCCAGGTCTCTTGCATTATAGGTAGATGTTTTACCATCTGAGCTACCAGGGAATCCCTCAGTTAAATATTTACTTAGTCTCAAAGTTCCTCCCACAACATCCAATAGCAAGATGATTTTAATTACAATGAGAAAAACAGTCATTTAACAATGAAGAAAACTAGCAAACACCATCTTAATCAAGTGATCAAAGACGGACCATCACCAGTAAGTGATAAAACAAAATCATATTCCTTATGGTATGCTGAACAAAAAAGGATCCAGCACTGGGAATGTGGTACTTTTCAAAATATATGTAAAAATAATCTAAACATCAAGTAAATCATACCTAAAATATACTCTACAAAATAACTGACCTACTTTTGACAAGTCAATCTCATGATACACAGAGAGAAACTTGTAGATTAAAGAGACTGAAAACGCCTAACAAATGAATTTAATCATACTCTGGGATTTTCTTTTCTGTAAAATTATTTTTGAAACAATTATTAAACTGTCAAATCTCATTAAATACAGAAGATTATATATTTCTTTAATGTTAATTTTTATTATAATAACTGGTCTGAATTAATGTGAAGGTGTCGGTTTTAGAAAGTAAACAATGAAATATTTAGGAATAAATAGGTGGCTTGTCTGCAACTTCCTTTCAATTGATTAAGAAAAAAAATTTATTATGAGAGTAAATATGATAAAACTATGTCAAATATGATAAAATATTTGGTAAATCTCAATAAAGAGATACCAAAATTATTTGTACTATGCTTGTAACATCTTGTATGTCTGAAACCGAATATTGTGTTACAATAATCAAAGAAAAATACAAAGGCAACTAATAGTATTTTGGAACAATATTGGAATATCAGGGAGATCTTAGAGAAGTTTCACTAATTTATAAAATAAAATAATTGAACTAGGTAACAAATTTTAAAAATGAAAGAAACAGAGAGGAAGTCACTGCTGAAACTGATTCCAGCATCTTACTGACATTAGCAGAAAGAAGGAACTCAGAAGGACTTTTTCTATTAATTATTCACAGCCCAAGGTTGCAAAGCTTTAAAAAGGAACTTAAGATCAACTTAAATCAGGTCATATTTCTCACTAAGCTATCTCTCTCCACTAATGATGGAGTGTATTATTTTTTTCTACTTACCTTCTGTCTTCTACATTTGTTGGGAACTAATGGGCCCTGAAGATACATCTGGCAAAAAAAAAAAAAAAAAAGTTGAACTTTAACAAATGATTTAGCACATTTTTAATATAAAATGATTAATTTATATTTTCTATTGTTTATAGTTTTGAATATTTTTATAAGCATTACCTGTCATGAAAATTGTGGGTCACCCACTCTAGTATTTTACTCGTATAAAGAAACATCAATTTCTGCTTTATTGACTATGCCAAAGCCTTTGTCTGTGTGTATCACAATAAACTGTGGAAAATTCTGAAAGAGATGGGAATACCAGACCACCTGACCTGCCTCTTGAGAAATCTATATGCAGGTAGGAAGCAACAGTTAGAACTGGGAACAACAGACTGCTCCCAAATAGGAAACGGAGTACGTAAAGGCTGTATATTGTCACCTTGCTTATTTAATTTCTATGCAGATTACAACATGAGAAACTTTGGGCTGGAAGAAGCAAAAGCTGGAATCAAGATTGCTGGCAGAAATATCAATAACCTCATATATGCAGATGACACCACCTTTATGGCAGAAAGTGAAGAGGAACTAAAAAGCCTCTTGATGAAAGTGAAAGAGGAGAGTGAAAAAGTTGGCTTAAAGCTCAACATTCAGAAAACGAAGATCATGGCATCCAGTCCCATCACTTCATGGGAAATAGATGGGGAAACTGTGGAAACTGTGTCAGGCTTTATTTTGGGGGGCTCCAAAATCACTGCAGATGGTGACTGCAGCCATGAAATTAAAAGACGCTTACTCCTGGGAAGGAAAGTTATGACCAACCTAGATAGCATATTGAAAAGCAGAGACATTATTTTGCCAACAAAAGTCCGTCTAGTCAAGGCTATGGTTTTTCCAGTGGTCATGTATGGATGTGAGAGTTGAACTGTGAAGGAAGCTGAGTGTCGAAGAATTGATGCTTTTGAACTGTGGTGTTGGAGAAGACTCTTGAGAGTCCCTTGGACTGCAAGGAGATCCAACCAGTCCATTCTAAAGGAGACCAGTCCTCGGTGTTCTTTGGAAGGACTGATGTTAAAGCTGAGACTCCAATACTTTGGCCACCTCATGCGAATAGTTGACTCATTGGAAAAGACCCTGATGCTGGGAGGGTTTGTGGGAAGGAGGAGAAGGGGACAACAGAGGATGAGATGCTTGGATGGCATCACTGATTCAATGGACATGAGTTTGAGTGAAGTCCAGGAGTTGGTGATGGACACGGAGGCCTGGTGTGCTGCAATTCATAGGGTCACACAGTCAGACACAACTGAGTGACTGAACTGAACTGAACTGATGTCTCCTCAGTCTCTGTCATGTCTGACTCTTTGTAAAAATTTAGATTGTAGTCCACCAGGCTCTTTGTCTATTGGATTTTTCAGGGAAGATTACAGGAGTGAGTTGCCATTTCCTTCTCCAGGGCATCTTCCCAATCCAGGTTTCAAACTGGTATCGCCTGAGTCTCCTGCATTGCAGGCAGGTTCTTTACCATCTGGGAAACCTCCTAGTATTTTATACTTTGATATAAATTGGAAGATTTTTCCACCTGAAATTTAGTATATCAAAATATATGGGGGATTTTTTTTTAAATTCTTAGAAAACTTATGGAATTAAGAAAAAAGAAAACCAGCCAGGATGGTTACAAGACAAATTATACAATAGCATATCTAGTACTGAAATTAAACTAGAAAACATTGTATGATGTCTACAATGACTCAAAATAGGTTTATTATTATTCCTTAGCTACTTTTCTATTTAATCTTTCATTAACTAATTTTAATGTCTTTAGAATATAACTGATAAGTATGTTCTGAAGTTATACTAGGATGACTTTGTCTAGTGACAGTCACTCAATCATGTCCAACTCTTTGTGTCCCCATGGACTATACAGTCCATGGAATTCTCCAGGACAGAATACTGGAGTGGGTAGCCTTTCCTTTTTCCAGGGGATCTTCCCAACCCAGGGATCAAACCCAGGTCTCCCACATTGCAAGCAGGTTCTTTATCAGCTGAGCCACTTTATATCAGCTTGGCTCCATTTGTTTAACGTTACATATTTTTAAAATATTTAAGAAATTACAAAAAAATTAAACAGATGTCAGTTTGAGGTATAACTAAAAACACACTACCTCCTTATGTAAATTAGTGTCCAAATATGTTATTATGCATTTTGCATTCTACCTTACAAATTCAATGGAGTGAAATTTTAGTCAGGTACCTTTCTTAAGTCATTTCCTAATTTCTAATTTGGCCAGATTGGGTCAAACTGTTTCATAGTATACCCCCCATAGGGAAATGCTCTGTCTCCCCGATATTTGTCTTCACCATACTGTTTAGCATGATTTTGTCTCCCTTCCATCTTCATAATTATCTCTCTCTTTTTTTTAAGTCTTTAGTTGCCTGGGAATCCTATAATTATCCAGCCAACCTATACAAATTGGTTTGTAGTGTCAATCAAGCCAACATTAGCTTGTGACTCAGAATATACTGCTGGCTCCTACTCAGGTTAGATTAGGGATTATTGATAGAACCACTCTGCATATAATGGCACAAGATGTATCTTGGAACTTTAGGTGGGCATGAAGGACATATGTCTTCTTTGCCATGGGCAGAGGAAAAAAAAATGAATCAGTGGAATCAATATTGACTGTTTCCAAAAGGTCTCAGTCTTGTTAAAGATATTGCAGGGAGTAAGTTACAGAGGAAGAGACTGGAAAATGAAGTTGCAAAACTGAGATTTTTAGCAGTGGTAGACCAAGTTGTAATAACAGTCATTTTCAGTGTTCATCAAGGGGAAAAGCAATTAACTGGTGGTGGTACACAAGCTGTTGGGATATGGGGTATCATACACAGCAAATTTAAGATGTTCTATAGGTCATGGGAATCTGATGTTTTCAGAGGATAACTGTGAGTCAGGAAAAAGATGACTGGTTTATTGGGTTTTTATAACTGGAAGTCCCTTGTCTATGGCACCCCCACAGTCCAGGCAAACTGGAACAGTTGATCACCTTAGGTGAATGAGTGTGAGAACAGGAGTGAAAAAGGTAGCATTTCATAAGGAGCAAGAATTCTGGAGTAGGGAATGGCAACCCACTCCAGTATTCTCGCCTGGAGAATTCCACGGACAAAGGAGCCTGGCAGGATATAGTCCATGGGATCACAAAGAGCTGGACATGACTAAGTGACTAACACACACAAGAATTCTATAGGAAAAAGAAAGTATGACTGTCAGGAAGTGGCAATGAAAGTGAGGAAGAATCTTCTCTTCTCGATATATATCACTTAGGATGAAAAATGCAAACCAATGTTGAGGAGGCAGTGAAGATGTTTTTAAAGAGCATATGAGATTTAATTAAGACAGGCTATCTGGGTAGCTCAGCTGATAAAGAATCGATCTGCAATGCAGGAGACTCCAGTTTGAGTCCTGGGTCAGTAAGATCCCCTGGAGAAGGAATAAGCTACCCACTCTTGTATTCCTGGGCTTCTCTGGTGACTCAGAGGGTAAAGAATCTGCCTGCAATGTGGGAGACCTGAGTTCAATCCCTGGGTTGGGAAGGCTCCCTGGAGGAAGGCATGGCAACCCACTCCAGCATTCTTGCCTGGAGAATCCCCAGGGACAGAGGAGCCTACTGGGCTACAGTCCATGGGGTAGCAAAGAGTTGGACATGACTGAGTGACTAAGCACAGCATACCACAGGCTATCTAGGGATACATTGTGATATTGTTGAAGCCAAAGTGGTTGTGCTAAGAGAGCAGAAATTGATGAGCCTTTAGTGCAAAGGTAGTGGAGAGAGAGGAAAGAATGGAGGACAGGAGACACCATAGATGAATTTATGGAAAACTGTAGGGTTTAGTTCAGCTGACATATAATGAGCAAAATGATAAATGATGAATTTTATGGTGACTGAGATATACAGGGAAAAGCAGTAGAATCATTTATTATAGACTCTTTAGAAAAATGGGGCGCTGTAAAATTATGGCCAGGAATGTTTTATTTGGTGGTACATTGACTTCTGAGCCTCTACCTCTTGCACTGCACAAGGTGCTATTTCAGCTTATTAAGATTTTTTTCCAGCTTCCCTGGATGGTGTGATTAAGGTGAGAGGAGCTTCTCCCTGAGTCTATGGTTCCAAGGAGCAGAGAGGAGGCTGCTTCTCTCTTGCTCTGACATACATCTACCAGTCGGGCTGAAGTGGGTACCCGTGATGTAACTGTCCGCCTGGAATTAAACGCAGGGATAATAGTGAACTCCCAGTCCTGTACTCTGTCGACTCCCTTTGTTTGGATCTGTAGAAGCTGATCCACAGGAAGTTACTATATATTGATATTTTTCTATTTTCTTCATTCAGCTGATGTGGGAAACAACAAAAATAAGCAACCCATGTCACAGTTTGCTCTTTAAAATACAACTTTAAACAGTAGAAATCTCACACAATTTTAATTTATAAGAATAACTGAGAAAGGTTTGGGCTTCAGACTCTTAAGATGACTTTTATATGTGTCTTTCCACCATTCATCTAAATAAGGGAAAACATTGCTGTTATATGACTAGTTCAGCTTTTAAAGCTTTGGATTTTGTTTTGAAAAAGGATGCTAGAGAAATCACTTCTTTTAACTATGGAATATTTAACAATATTGCTCTTCATGTTGCTGACAATAATCAGTAAAAACTGTGCTTGTTGGTTTAGCTGCTTCCAGAGCACTATTATAAATTCTTTCTCACATTATCTGAATTAATACTTGGTATTCACACTTGATATTTCCTGGAAATGTAAATGATATCTATTATCTTCTTATTAGATGTATTTGATGTGATCAGATACCACAAAATAATTTACTAATGAAATTAAGTAGATAGATTTTTCCACTAGCAGAGGGTAAGATTGAGGAGCAATTGTTCAATAACAGGAAATAGAAATTACTTGAGTCATCACCTTTTTATTTTTATTTTCACAAACAGAATAAGTCCCTGGTAGACACTAGATTGAGAGAGAGCTTAATATAATTATGTACCTGTGAAATTATTACCAGCTTTGACAGAAATGCCTCTGAGAAATTTAATAACTCAATTAATGTCAAGGGATCTTATATGCATTTTACAAGTAGAGAAAAAATCCAGGAAAGAAAATCTGTACACAGTAATATCTTTGCATTTGATATAAAAATGGGTAGCAAACATATAAAAGATGCTTGTTGTTACCATTATCAGGGAAATGCAAATCAAAACCATAATGAGATACCACTTCATACCCACTAGGTTCAGTTCAGTTCAGTTCAGTCACTCAGTCGTGTCTGACTCTTTGTGACCCCATGAATCGCAGCACGCCAGGCCTCCCTGTCCATCACCAACTCCCGGAGTTCACTCAGATTCACATCCATCGAGTCAGTGATGCCATCCAGCCATCTCATCCTCTGGCATCCCCTTCTCCTCCTGCCCCCAATCTCTCCCAGCATCAGAGTCTTTTCCAATGAGTCAACTCTTCCCATGAGGTGGCTAAAGTATTGGAGTTTCAGGTTTAGCATCATTCCTTCCAAAGAAACCCCAGGGCTGGTCTCCTTTATAATGGACTGGTAGGATCTCCTTGCAGTCCAAGGGACTCTCAAGAGTTTTCTCCAACACCACAGTTCAAAAGCATCAATTCTTTGGCACTCAGTTTTCTTCACAGGCCAACTCTCACATCCATACATAACCACTGGAAAAACCATAGCCTTGACTAGACGGACCTTTGTTGGCAAAGTAATGTTTCTGCTTTTGAATATGCTACTAGGTTGGTCATAATTTTTCTTCCAAGGAGTAAGCGTCTTTTAATCTCATGGCTGCAGTCACCATCTGCAGTGATTGGAGTCACCCCCACCCAAATATAAAGTCTGACAGTGTTTCCACTCTTTCCCCATCTATTTCCCATGAAGTGATGGGGCCAGATGCCATGATCTTTGTTTTCTGAATGTTGAGTTTTAAGCCAACTTTTTCACTCTCCTCTTTCACTTTCATCAAGAGGCTTTTTAGCTCCTCTTCACTTTCTGCCATAAAGGTGGTGGCATCTGCATATCTGAGGTTATTGTTATTTCTGCCAGCAATCTTGATTCCAGCTTGTGCTTCCTCCAGTCCAGCATTTCTCATGATGTACTCTGCATATAAGTTAAATAAGCAGGGTGACAATATACAGCCCTGACGTACTCCTTTTCCTATTTGGAACCAGTCTGTTCTGTGTCCAGTTCTAAGTGTTGCTTCCTGACCTGCATACAGATTTCTCAAGAGGCAGGTCAGGTGGTCTGGTATTCCCATCTCTCTCAGAATTTTTCACAGTCTATTGTGATCCACACAGTCAAAGTCTTTGGCATAGTCAATAAAGCAGAAATAGATGTTTTTCTGGAACTCTCTTGCTTTTTTGATGATTCAGCAGATGTTGACAATTTGATCTCTGGTTCCTCTGCCTTTTCTAAAATCAGCTTGAGCACCTGGCTGCTCATGGTTAACATATTGCTGAAGCCTGGCTTGGAGAATTTTGAGCATTACTTTACTAGCATATGAGATGAATGCAATTGCGGGTAGTTTGAGCATTCTTTGGCATTGCCTTTCTTTGGTTTCTTTCTAAATTTTTTGGTTTCTTTCTAAGCCCACTAGGTTAGCTATTAGCAAAATAAAAACAAGTGTTAGTGAGGAAGTGGAGAAATTGGAACTTTTTTGCAGCTCTTGGTGGGAATGTCAAATTGTGAAGCCCCTATGGAAAATAGTATGGGGTTTCTCAAATAACTAAAAAAAAAAAAACAAAAAAAAAACAACCCAGTTACCATATGATATAGCAATTGCACTTTTGGGTTTATCCAAACAACAACAACAAACCTGACAGCTGGGACTCTAACAGATATTTGTACAACCATGGTCATAACAGTACTTTTCACAATAGCCAGATAATTGACTTAATCCAAGTATCAATCACCAGATAAAGGAATAAACAAATGCAGTCTATCTATACAGTGGAGTGTTCTTCAGACTTAAGGGAAGGAAATTTTTTCACATGCTCCAACATAAATGAACCTTGAAGATACTATGATAAGCGAAAAAAGTCAGTTCCCAAAAGACAAATACTGTTTGATTCCTTTCAGAGAAGATACATTTTTGCTGTTCAGTTGCTTAGTTGTGTCCACCTTAGCAACCCCATGGACTGCAGCATGACAGGCTTCCTTGTCCTTCACTATTCCCCAGAGTTTGCTCCGTTTCATGTCTATTGAATTAGTGATGCTATCTAACCATCTCACCCTCTGCTATGCCCTTTTCCTTTTGCCTTCATCTCCTGCAGCATCAGGGTCTTTTCCAATGAGTTGGAACTTTGCATCAAGTGGCCAAAGTATTGGAGCTTCAGCATCAGTCCTTCCAGTGAATATTCAGGGTTGATTTTCTATAGGATTGACTGCTTTGACCTCCATACTGTCCAAGGGACCCTCAAGAGTCTTCTCTTGCACCGCAGCTTGTAAGCATCAATTCTTCAGCACTCAGCCTTCTTTATGGTTCAACTCTCACATCTATACATGACTACTGGAAAAACCATAGCTTTGAGTATATGGACTATTGTCAGCAAAGTAATGTCTCAGGGGCAAGGCTATTGAGAAAGGCCTTACCCTGGACCTTGCTGGTCATTGACAATATTGATTTGAAGATCTCTCACTTCCATAAGTCTGAGACTCACCACTTTTTCTCCTGAGAGATAAAGTCTCTCTTAGATAAACATTCAATATGGTTAGATTTTAATCTTTAAGAATATTGGAGTTATTCTAACCCCTTATTGACTTTCTGTATATTAAGCCTAGGTTTTTCAAAACTCAGTACTATTGACATAGAGTACTGGATTACTCATTGTGTGACAGATTCTGTGCACTGTAGGATGGTTAGCAGCCTCCTGGACCCTACTACATTCCTGTAGCACCCCCTTCCCAGTTGTGACAATCAAAACTGTCTTTAGTCATTATTAGATGCCCCATGGTGGACCAATGCATCTCTGGTTTGAGGCCTGCTTATTTAGTCTGATGTGCTTGTTTCCTAGTTTAAAAATCAAAGAGAAATGCCATTTCAAATTCTTTTTTTTTTTTTTTTTACTTACAATTATCTTGTAGTTGCTGTGTACTAATAGCACATGTATGATGGATTTTTCTAAACTGTGTGGTTTTGTTTTAGCATGAAAGTTGCTCTGTACTTGTATTAAAGAGAAATTGTGGCATCTAGTTGTTAAGATAGCTTCTATAAAAAACCATTTCCTATGTTCATTACCAGAAAGACACTTTAAAATAAGCAATTAATTTCGCCTTAATTTTGTTTTTCTTGTCCTCACTTCTCCCAGCTACTGGCCCATTTCTCTCCCAGCTTTTAACGTAAAATTGCTTCAGGGAGTTTTCCTTGTTTGCTGTCTTCAATTTCTTTCCTCCCAGTTTCTGGTCTGGCTTTTGCTTCTATTGTTTCACTGAAAATGCTCTAAATCATCAGTTGCCTCCAGTGTCAGTTCTCTAGGCTCAACTCACTTGACTGTCAGCAGTGTAGAACACATATAACTTCCATCATTAATAAAACAATGTCTTTGTTTTCCTGTTCTGTTGCCTGGTTCTTCTCCACAGCCCATTTCTTACTTTCCTTTGCTTCTTCCTCCAGATTCCCCAGAATGCTTTTCCTGCACACAAAGTCTTAGTCCTCAGACATCTCCATCTTTTCAATCCACACTCCTTTGTTAATGATCCTTTTTATTATCACCACATCAAAATAAAAATGATTCTCAAGCATAAATATTTAGTCAGGCCTCACTTCTAAACTTTAGATGTAGAATTTAAATGCTTACTTGACATCTTCACTTGGATATCTAAAACATATCTCACACATCTTCCAGCCAATGTTAAATTCCTGCAGAGCCTTCCCCTACCTTTGGTCCTCTGTCTCTCTCTGATTCAATCACTTTTAATTCCAAAATATATTAAGGATATATCCACTTATCATAATCCACTCTGCTCCCAATTGCTGCAATCTATCCTAATCTCTTCTAGAATATTGGAATAGCTTTCTAACAGGTTTCCTTGCTGATTCTATGCAGTCTAGTTTCAACACAGACATCAGAATGATCCTGTTGAATACAGGTCACATTTTTTTTTTTTCTTTTTAAGTTTTCCTAGGACCTGCAAGGCCTAAAAGATTTAATATCCAGTTAACCTTCTGACCTAAGCCCCTAAACACTCATTCTTTCCCAGTTCTCTCAGAGACACTTGCTTACTGTTTCTCGATCAAACTGATCATGCCTCTGCTTCGTTTATGGCATTTTGCTGTTCCCTCTATCTTGAAGGAGTTTTCCTTGATAAATTCATATATTTACAGAGCCCATTCTCTCATTTCCTTTAGGTCAGTCCTTAAATATCATCTTTTCAGGTCACTTTATCTGAAATTTCAACAGCCTCCTACCTACTCACAAGCACATCCTGCCCCTTCTCTGCTTTATTTTACTCCTTTGCGCTATTTACCATACAAAATATGGTCAGGAATGTTTGTCTATGTTGATTACTGCTAGCAAACCTGTGCCTAAGATAATATCTAGTACATATTTGATCCTTGGAGAATACAAGTTTTAAACTGAATATGTCAACTTACACACGGATTTTTTTCATTAGTAAATACTGCAGTACTGCACAGTCTGTATGTGGTTGGTTGAATTCAAGGATGTGGAACCAGGTATACAAAGAGTCAACTATAAGTCATGCTCAGATTTCTGATCATCCAAAGGGTTGATGCCCCTAACCTTTGAGTTGTTCAGGAGTTAACTGTATATGGTTTAAATGAAATAAAAATTGAGAATGCTTTAATGATTGAGTCAATGACTTCTCAAATTTGTTAGAAAATTGTTCCAGTCTTATTTTTAATTCTCTCAGTGCCTCTTAGTTTCATGCTGCATGTCTTTTCCTATTTTTTTCTAGACTAGAATTGCCAGATATGTTTTATTGTATAGGTCTTTTGAAGCATTTTATTTGTTTGGATATCTCCTTATATGACCAGAAGCTTGTTGATATTTGTGTTTATTTGACTCCTCAGAGAAACAGACGACACCAGGTTGGCAGTGTAAGAGATTTATTAGGAAAAGTGCCTATGAAGGGAAACGGGAGGAAATGGGGAGTCTGGGTGAACCATCAGACTTATCTCGGGTGGCCTTGGCCTGCAGCAGCTTGAAGCAGGGTTTTGGTTCCTTGGCCAGAGATTGAGCTTGGGCCAGGGCAGTGAGAACATCAAATCCTAGCCATTAAACCATGGATCAGTGATAGGTCCCTAGCTCTTCAGCTTTGCAAAAATAATTCCCACAAAAACAGAAAGTAGTGAAACAAGTAAAGAGATTATTAGGAGAAAAAAGCATACAGTGTGTGTGAATAGACACATAGGTAGACTCAGAGACACATCACACCCTCATGGTAATTTAAATCACTTATGTGGGTCATTTCTTTTGGGTTTTCTTTGGCCAGTCATTTTGAGTTGCCTAGTTCTGAGTTTTGTATTTGGTATATCTCAGGATCCTCCGACATGTGCGTGGGGCTCTCTCAAGCAAGCTGGATTCCAGCCAAGAGACCTATGGTAGCTTAGCATCATTCCCATTTTGACCCAAGGAACTTTCTAATCGAGACGGTCTCTTGACTTTGAGAAATGTGTAGTCTCATCTTTTATCTGTCTACCTCCTGCCTCAAGACCATGATGCAGTTTTAATCCTAAGTGAAGGAGAAAATGAAATGAGGAAAGTTGGGTGGAAGTATCTTAGACTACAAAGCAATTCTAAGAATAGTACTGAGGTTATCGGAGAACTCTTGAGCCAAAGTCACCCCTCAGAGGTATGCTGCCTCCCTCAGGAACAGTTCTTGGGAACCCTCATCCTTCTGGAACATTGGCTAGGAGCGGCTCGTGTAAAATGTGGCTTCAGATGGAATGCTGGGATTTTAAAGAGCAGCAACTGAACCATTGCAATTACACTTTTGGCAGGGAGTCAGAGATCACTAAGGCACATTTTCATGACCGCAGTATATTGGCTTTATATCACAGTATTTTTGCTTTTTAAAAATCAATAATTTCCTTCAAATTTCCTTAAATTTATTTTGTTGCTATTTTCCTATGGATTTGAGTTAACATCTTAGAATTGAAAGTAAAAATTGTCACATCACATTACTGTAGGTCTCTGAATGGCTCCTTTTTACAATAATAATAATAATAATAATAAAGTTTGCTCCACTGCTATCCCCAAACAGCTCTACACTGCTTTCCTGGCTCTCTGCCCCTTCTCCATGTCCCGCCAAGTTTCCAGGTCCCAGTTAGAACTCTGTCTAGCCCTGGCAGTAAAGCTCTACCTTCTGACCGCAAAACACAATGACATCTGCATGACTCAGCTCCTATACTGTCCCATTTCCTAGCTCGCAAAACACAGCCATAACTGCTGAAGATATCAAGTTATTCCCCAGTTCATCATTGCTTTTTATCCAGGGACAGCAACTTAACGTTAACTCTTTCATGAGAGCCTTTCCTCAGCCCCTACAATGAGAGGCAGTGTGATGTCCTGGAACCAGCATTGACCTTGAAGCCAGATGAGCTTCTGTACTGCTGTGTTTTAGCAAATGCTTTAACTTCTCCTCAACTTTCTCACATGGAAATCCAGGCTAAATCTTCAATACTTACCTCTCAGGGTTGCTGAGAGGATCACATGAGATAAGGGGAAAGGACTTTATAAATAAAGCTAAATAAATATGTTCATAACAGTATGATAATAGATCCCACCCATGGAAAATTATATGGTTTCCTAATACATTTATTATGTAATCTCACTGGAACAGAGAAACACTCAGAAATAACAAAAGGTACATGAGGAAAACCCGTTCATTGTCTATCCAAAGCCAGTTCCTTGCTTTCCTACTAGCAGTGGCGCTATATTTCATCTCTTGATCTCAGGGCAATGTTAACCCAAGGAGAACATGTTTGAGATTTGTATGTTTTTTGTTGAAGATCTGACTCCAGCTTTAATTGCTGCATTTCTAACTCAACAAACTACTAGGGTTTATCAGGGATTAAAAACAGGGGAAAAAAAGCCTCCATAAGATATGACAGTTATATATATTGCTAATCTCACTGTGTTTAGGTATTAGACAGATTCAATAAGGTGTTCCCCAGAGAATAGAACCAATAGTTTGTTTTTATGGAGATTGATTACAATCATTGCCTCATGGGATTATGGAGGTCCATAATCTGCTGTTTGCAAGCTGCAGAATCATGAAAGCCAGTGGTGTAATTTAGTCCAAGTCCAAAGACCCGGGAGTGTGTGTATGTGTTGAGGTGGGGCATTGGTTAAGTCCTGGTTCAAACAGAAAGGCACAAGAACCAGGGGTTCTTATTTCTGAGGGAAGAAGAAGATGAATGCCTCAACTTAAATAGACAGCAAATTTGACCTTCTACTTTTCATTTTATTTAGGCCCTCAATGGTTCAGATGATGCCCTCTCATATCGATGAGGGTGATCTTTACTCAGTCTGCAAATTCGGATTCTAATCTCTTCTGTAAACACCTCCACAAACAGACTCAGAAACAATGTTTTATTCTTTGGTTAAAGGATGGATAAGCATTCCTTAGCCCAGTCAAGTTGACATATAAAATTAACCATCTCAATTAACAATACCACTTTGATTAATTTTTCATAAAGAGGCATCAGAGTCAGTATACAGTAAAAATTGATGATTTGGTAGGTTTTCTGAGTCAGAATCATACCCATCCCTAGATACTAGAGTTCACATGTTGTTGTTTACCTGTTAATAAATTCACTGAAGGCTGTATTTTTTTTTGTTTAATATTTCCTCAGTTCACAAATATTTGGATATATACTACTCTCAGTTTTTATCTTTTTCACATAACGTTCTTTTATTCCTTTACAGTTAAATAACTATTTAAACAAATATATTACAATTTCCAAATTAGATATTTTTATTAGAGGTAGGATGGTTAAAATATTTTGGTAAATTTAATTTTATTGCATTATTCTCTGATAATATGTGCCGGGGTCCAGCCCCGGTGGATCCAGGGAATTCGAAGGGTGGACGGCGTTGGCGTGGAAAGACTTGTTTGTTTATTAATGTAAGATTAGATTAAGAAACTATAGTGTAATAAGAAGATTAAGTGGAGGAAGAGGGCTGAATAGCTTGGTTTACACGGAAGGCCAATAAAATTCCAGACAAGGAATTTGCACCATCTACGTTGGGCCACCGGCGCCCGCTTGAATATCTAAGGGTGCCTCGCCTTAAGCTCCCTTTCACGCGGGTCTTAACAGCTGGGGCAAGTAAGTAGACCTGGCGAGCCTCCGCGCCCCAGATGGAGATTCAGCCTGAAGTTAAAGTAAAGAGCAGAGAGAGGGAAGGGGAGAGAAGAAGAGAGAGAGAGAGACATGGGGGGAGCCAGAGTCCCAAGAAACCAGGCCGAGAGACTAGTTCGAGAAACTGGTCCGAGAAACTGGTCCGAGAAACTGGCCCCCGGCCCCTGGCCCCCATCCTTTATTGTTCAGAAGGCCTTTTATACTTTTGATAAAACACGGAGATCAATGGGTAATACAAAATTATGTAGCGTTCGCAGCCCAGACTCTTTCTATACATCATTTTGTATACAAAAGGTCTCAGGTGATTTACATTATCTTCTGGCCAAGAAGCTTGTTAACACTTTTTATCTCTCTTCCTTAATGAATGTTGATTTTGTTTCCCCTGAAGTGTTTTTCTTTAATTTGCATCTCCTTAAAGCATTAAAGTTACATCTCTATAGAACAAAGGTGCAGTGGGATATAACAAAGAAGGTACTTAACTCGAAGATCTAATGTTGCTAATACCAGGTCTACTACTTGTTTTTCTATATACAAACTATATCTAAAAATAAAGGATATGAAAATTTGGCAGCAAGCATTGACTCAACAAATGAAACTTTTAATCAGTCCTATTCTAAAGATTTTGACTCTTCGGAAGCCCCTACATTCCTAGGATGTTTTAAGCTTCCTGTGCCTCCTGCGGTCAGGAGGCCTCAAACAATCACACTCGCAGAGTCCTGCAGGCAGGCTAGAAAGCCATCGGAGGGGTTTTTGGATTGAAACACTCTTTCAAATGCAGAAGACTAAAGCCCTGAATTGACTTTTTCCAGAAAATGTCAGAAGAGTGGAAAAGCAGAGCACAAAAGCCGGCAGATTTTTGTTGGGGTACATGCTTAGGAATTTCCAGAGGGGTCCCTGAAGTCTGAGCACGCCTTGCGTATGTCAGCTTTCTTCCTCATGACCTTGTCACGGGCGGGATTCCTCACACTGGCTCCCGGCAAATATGGATACTATGATTGCTGCTTTTTAAAAAACAATATATTGTTATGGCATATTATACTGGCAATTTATGTGAACATCCCATACATTTTGGAGACAATATTGTCTCCAAGTTGTTTATTGGACACACAATTTAAAATACTTACATGCACTGGATATGAATCTCAGGCTATAAAAGTCAAGTGTGCAAGAAATGTCATTTTGTTAATTGTGACAACTGGATTTTGGATTTAAGTTTCTGTTCTGTTAAGCTAGAGTAGAAACATCAATCTTTGTTTTAGGGGCTTTCTTCCCCACCTCTAGATCTAGGGCATGTAGCTTCTATCAAGATATTGGTGGTATAAAGTGGGGACTAGGGTCCTTTGTTCATTGATTTTTAATATAAACAGAGGAGACTTCAGGACTGAGCTTCCCACCCCTGTTCATGTCACACATAGAAAATAAAAATATTGTGAGGATGACTATGCTCCAGTGTAGCTCTGAGAATATATTGATTCAATCTCCTCTACTTCAGGACCCAAAGATGTGTCCTATTTCTCCTCCCCTCATGCATCCCTTCATCCTGTATAATACTCTGAATTGTCTAGGTGAAGAAATTTATTACCTACAAGAGCAGGGGACGGAGGGACAGGTATGCCACATTCCTACAAGAAAAGAAAAAATGCTACATGTTTTCTAGATTAAGCTAACCACCAAAATATCTTTTGCAATGTATCAAGTTTCTTATGCTTTCCATTAAAGATAAGATACAAAACTGGCCTGGTAGAAATTTCACTAAAACTTTAAACCTCAAAAGAATTTTGGGGAAGGAAAAATTACCTGGTGTAAGACATCTGTGCTCAGTCCCTTCAGTCGTGTCTGACTCTTTGTGAGCCCGTGGACTGTAGCCCGCCAGGCTCCTCTGTCCATGAGGTTCTCTAGGCAAGAATACTGGAGTGGGTTGCCATTTCCTCCTCCAGGGAATCTTCCTGACCCACAGATTGAGCTGATGGAGTCAATTATTTAGGAAATGTAGTCTGATTATGTTTTCATTATTCTAATTCCTGTATACACAGTCCTTAGTCCTCTCAGTTCATGTGTTTGCCCCTGAACAAAAGTAGCCTTGCTAGATGATAGATAGCAGAATGGCCACTAGCCTGTATTAGTGACCAGCTGTCATACTCAATCCTATGTTTGTAGCTGGCATGTGAGAAGAAATGGAAGCTGTCATGTGAGAAGGAATAAAGTATTGTGGATCCATAAGAACTTCACTCCTCATTTCTCTCTGATTCAAAAAGATTATTTACATGTGGCCCAATCTGAACATATACAATCTGTAGGTTATTTCCCCATGGTTTTAGTTCATTATGACATTTTCCTTTTTCACAGAAGCATGGCAAAAAGAGAATATGTGATTTTCAAAATTGCATGGTGAGGAAGAAACATTTCATTCTGATGTAGGCAATCTACTTTCCAGTGTTGCTCTAAAGTTGGATTGCTTTTTCTAAGAGTCAGTTTCTCTTTATGAACCTAAGAAAGGCCCTATTGGGGACAAATGTGAGTGGTGACTGGTTGGCATTTTGGAGTTTCTTCAACTTAGAATCTGATTCTTGAAGCCATTTGACTTCCCTGATGTCTACAAAGTTTTGGTCAGGATTTCTAATTTCTGAAATATCTCTGTCTCAGACACGGCTACTGCTGTGCCTCCATCTGTGACTAGCTTCCCTTGTTCATGGGGCTAAGAAATCGATGCAATATTATTCCTTTCTTTATTTGGTCCCTGAGAAAAATCTGTGTGGGTTTTACTTGTTTACATTAAGCTCAAAGCAGAGTTTGGCAAGACCTGGCTCTCAATGGTTCAGATCCAGGTATCATTAACAGAACTCAGATCAGTGTCCTTCTCACTCCATAAAAGAATTTAGTTCTTTTGGAAATCATTGAGGAAGGGTCCTTAAAATTCACGTTCTACCTCAGTGTCTTTCCAGATATTCTGTCAGGTATGAGAAAAATTGTCTTTTACTTCATCAAGGCTGTAATATCCCCCTGCTTCTTTTCATTTTCACCAAATCCTGCTTCACCTGCTCAGGAGGTATAAAATATTTGCCAGTATTTGTTCACAGTCATTCTCTTAACAATCCCCTAGATTCATCAAAAGTAGCATTAACTTAAATATTTGACCTAAGAGCTAGGTTTTATTTTTTTTCCCCCTCTAGTAATCAAAATCATTATTATTTTTAATAAGAGAATTCAGCCTGTTCACATTTGATACAACCATTAATGAAGTTGATTTTATTTTTTAGATTGATTTATTTGATTTTTATTGATTTTATTCTTTTTATTATCATTTTATGTTGATTTATTTTATATAATTTTGTTTTACTTCTGTTAGCTTATGTGAATGTTAGTCATCCCCCTTTGCTTTCTTTTGCTTCTTCTCTCTTTTTTCTTTTTTAAATTTGGGAGTTCTACTGAACTTCCCCACTTCTCCACCGATCATCTTAAAAGATGAAACCTTTGAAGTATGTTTACTTTCCCATTCTCACTGCACATCAACAAACACAAGTGAAGCGTTTTAATTTCCCTTTGAGTCATTTTTATCTCAATTGCATTTTCTTTCTTGCTAACATAATCTACTTGAGCTGTAAACTAGAAATAGTTATAAACTTTTTTCCTTCTGTTTGTGTCACTTTAGTCAGATTCCTTTTCAAGTCTCTTTCTCAGAAAGAATATGAGAGAAATATATTTTTAAAATCTTCATATTTACCAACAGAACTTTCTTTCATCTGAATGGAAGACTAATAGCTAGGTATGAGATCCTTGCATTGCTATATTATTCTCTTTATTGATATCTACCCACTGATCATTTAATTTTCAATTCGGAAATAAAGTATCTAATGCTAGTTTGATACTTTTATTTAAGTAACGTTATGAAATCTTACATGGTTGTAAAAAAAAATACTCTTCTTGTTCTTGGAATTTATGAATTAGACCTTTAGTAACCCACTCCAGTACTCTTTCCTGGAAAATCCCATGGACGGAGGAGCCTGGTAGGCTGCAGTCCGTGGGGTCGCTAAGAGTCGGGCACGACTAAAGTGACTTAGCAGCAGCAGCAGCAAACATATATTTAGGTATGAGCATATATAACTTGTCTTTGCAGCCAAAGATGGAGAAGCTCTATACAGTCAGCAAAAACAAAGCCAGGAGCTGACTGTGGTTCAGATCATGAACTCCTTAATGCCAGAATCAGACTTAAATTGAAGAAAGTAGGGAAAACCATTAGAACATTCAGGTGTGACCTAAATGAAATCCCTTAAGATTATACAGTGGAAGTGAAGTGAAATGAAGTGAAGTTGCTCATTCGTGTCTGACTCTTTGCAACCCCATGGACTGCAGCCCACTAGGCTCCTCAGTCCATGGAATTTTCCAGGCAAGATTACTGGAGTGGGTTGCCATTTCCTCCTCCAGTGAATCTTCCCAACCCAGGGATCGAACCCAGGTCTTCCGCACAGCAGGCAGATGCTTTACTGAAGTGAGAAATAGATTTAGGGGATTAGATCTGATAGACAGAGTGTCTGGTGAACTATGGATGGAAGTTCCTGACATTGTACGGGAGACAGGGATCAAGATCATCCACAGGAAAAAGAAATGCAAAAAAGCAAAATGGCTGTCTGAGGAAGCCTTACAAATAGCTGTGAAAAGAAGAGAAGTGAAAAGCAAAAGAGAAAAGGAAAGATATAAGCATCTGAATGCAGAGCTGCAAAGAATTGCAAGAAGAGATAAGAAAGCTTTCCTCAGGGATCAATGCAAAGAAATAGAGGAAAACAAGAGAATGGAAAAGACTGGAGATCTCTTCAAGAAAATGAGAGATACCAAGGGAACATTTCATGAAAAGATGGGCTCAATAAAGGACAGAAATGGTATGGACCTGACAGAAGCAGAAGATATGGAAAAGAGGTGGCAAGAATAAAGAAGAACTGTACAAAAAAGATCTTCATGACCCAGATAATCATAATGGTGTGATCACTCACCTAGAGCCAGACATCATGGAATTTGAATTCAAGTGGGGCTTAGGAAGCATCACTATGGACAAAGCTAGTGGAGGGGGTGGAATTCCAATTGAGCTATTTCAAATCCTAAAAGATGATGCTGTGAAAATGCTGCACTCAATATGCCAGCAAATTTGGAAAATTCAGCAGTGGCCAGTTTTCATTCCAATCCCAAAGAAAGGCAATGCCAAAGAATGCTCAGACTACTGAATAATTGCACTCATCTCACACACTAATAAAATAATGCTCAAAATTCTCTAAGCCAGGCTTCAACAGTATGTGAACCATGAACTTCCAGATGTTCAAGCTGGATTTAGAAAAGGCAGAGGAGCCAGAGATCAAACTGCCAACATCTACTGGATCATTGAAAAAGCAAGGGAGCTCCAGAAAAACATATATATATATTTTTTTTAATTTTTATTTTATTTATTTATTTTTACTTTACAATACTGTATTGGTTTTGCCATACATTGACAATGAATCCACCACGAGTGTACATGAGTTCCCAATCCTGAAGCCCCCTCCCACCACCCTCCCCATCTCCTCATCTCTCTGGGTCATCCCAGTGCACCAGCCCCAAGCATCCTGTATCTTGTATCTAGCCTAGACTGGTGATTCGTTTCTTACGTGACAGTACACAGATTTCAATGCCATTCTCCCAAGTCATCCCACCCTCACCCTCTCCCTCAGACTCCAAAAGTCTGTTCTATCCATCTGTGTCTCTTTCGCTGTCTCACATACAGGGTTATCATTACCATCTTTCTAAATTCCATATATATGTGTTAGTGATGGACAGGGAGGCCTGGCGTGCTGTGATTCATGGGGTCGCAAAGAGTCGGACATGACTGAGTGACTGAACTGAACAGAACTGAACTGAACTGATACTGTATTGGTGTTTTTCTTTCTGGCTTACTTCACTCTGTATAATCGGCTCCAGTTTCAGCCATCTCAACAGAACTGATTCAAATGTATTCTTTTTAACGGCTGAGTAATACTCCATTGTGTATATGTACCACAGCTTTCTTATCCATTCATCTGCTGATGGACATCTAGGTTGCTTCCATGTCCTCGCTATTATAAACAGTGTTGTAATGAACATTGGGGTACACGTGTCTCTTTCAATTCTGGTTTCCTTGGTGTGTATGCCCAGCAGTGGGATTGCTGGGTCATAAGGCAGTTCTATTTGCATTTTTTTAAGGAATCTCCACACTGTTCTCCATAGTGGTTGTACTAGTTTTCATTCCCACCAACAATGTAAGAGGGTTCCCTTTTCTCCACACCCTCTCCAGCACTTATTGCTTGTAGACTTTTGGATCGCAGCCATTCTGACTGGCATGAAATGGTACCTCATTGTGGTCTTGATTTGCATTTCTCTGATACTGAGTGATGTTGAGTATCTTTTCATGTGTTTGTTAGCCATCCGTATGTCTTCCTTGGAGAAATGTCTATTTAGTTCTTTGGCCTATTTATTGATTGGGTCATTTATTTTTCTGGAATTGAGCTGCAGGAGTTGCTTGTATATTTTTGAGATTAGTTGTTTGTCAGTTGCTTCATTTGCTATTATTTTCTCCCATTCCAAAGGCTGTCTATTTCTACTTTATTGACTATGCCAAGCCTTTGACTGTGTGGATCGCAATAAACTATCGTAAATTCTGAAATCGATATGAATACCAGACCACCTGACCAGCCTCCTGAGAAACCTGTATGCAGGTCAGGAAGCAACAGTCAGAACTGGACATGGAACAACAGTCTGGTTTCAAATCCGGAAAGTAGGCTGTATATGTCAAGGCTGTATATTGTCACTTTGCTTATTTAACTTATACGCAGAGTACATCACAAGAAACCGTGGGCTGGATGAAGCACAAGATGAAATCAAGATTGCCAGGAGAGATATCATTAACCTCAGACACACAGATGACACCACCCTTAGGGCAGAAAATGAAAAAGAATTAAGAGCCTCTGGATGAACATGAAAGAGGAGAGTGAAAATGTGGACTTAAAGCTCAAAATTCAGAAAACTAAAATCATGGCATCCAGTCCCATCACTCCATGGCAAATAGATGGGGAAACAGTGGACACAGTGAGAGATTATTTTGGGGGCTCCAAAATCACTGCAGATGGTGACTATAGCCATGAAATTAGAAAACTTTTACTCCTTGGAAAAAAAGTTATGACCAACCTAGACAGAATATTAAAAAGCAGAGACATTACTTTCCAACAAAGGTCCATCTAGTCAAGGCTGTGATTTTTCCAGTAGTCATGTATGGATGTGAGAGTTGGACCATGATGAAAGCTGCACACCAAAGAACTGATGCTTTGGAACTGTTTGTTGGAGAAGACTCTTGACAGTCCCTTGGACTGCAAGGAGGTCCAACCAGTCCACCCTAATGGAAATCAGTCCTGAATGTTCATTTGAAGGACTGATGTTGAAGTGAAACTCTAATACTTTGGCCACCTGATACGAACAGCTGACTCATTTGAAAAGACCCTGATGCCAGGAAAGATTGAAGGCAGGAGGAAAAGGGGATGACAGAGGATCAGATTGTTGGATGGCATCACCAACTCAATGGTCTTGTGTCTGGATAAACTCTGGGGGTCGGTGATGGACAGGGAGGCCTGGCATGCTGCATCTATGGGGTCGCAAAGAGTTGTACACAGCTAAGTGACTGAACTGAACTGAACTGCACTGAACTTGTCTTTAGTTGGTGAACATTTGCTTTTTATTAATCAATTATTTTCTGAATGCAGGAAAATTTTTTGTATGCTATATTTTATTCTTTAATTAGCAACTTGATTAGCATTACTTGCTTATCTCAATGTGTGATTTCTTTAAAAAAACATTATTGCTCTCCTAGATCTGTTTTTAAATGCACATGTGTTTTTCCTTGCACTATATTTTGAGTAATTTTACTTTGTCTTTGAGTAATTTTGTCTTCTACTATGCTAATTAAAGTTAACTATAACCTTCTTCCTTGTCAGCCAGCATGCTAATTACTAAATTTTTACAGATTATAAATAGCTCGAGATCCAGAAAATCTTTGCTTATGTGTTTACATTACTCGTGCTCATGCTCATTTGCTAAGTTGTGTCCAACTCTTTGTAACCCCATGGACTATAGTCTGCCAGTCTTCTTTTTCCATGGGATTTCCCAGGCAAGAATACTGCAGTGGGTTGCCATTTCCTTCTCCAAGGGATGTTGCAGACTCAGGGACTGAACCAGAGTCTCCTGGATTGGCAGACCACCAGGGAAGCCTGTATACATTACTACAGTCTCCTAAATTCTCATATCTGATCAGTGTATCACTGTCTAATGTTAGCACTTTATTTCTTATTAACCAGCTCTTCTGTGTGGTCAATTTGATCTTTCCATCTGTGGCTGATGAATCCCAAAGATGAATTTTGTTTTCCTTAGTTCCTCCTCATTGGAAGTAGGTTTTGCTGGAAAGATTACTCTGTCTAAGAACTTCCAGATGTTTAAGTTGGTTTTAGAAAAAGCAGAGGAACCATAGATCATATTGTCAACATCTGCTGAATCATCAAAAAAGCAAGAGAGTTCCAGAAAAACATCTATTTCTGCTTTATTGACTGTGCCAAACCCTTCGACTGTGTGGATCACACTGTGGAAAATTCTGAAACAAACTGAAATACCAGACCACCTGACCTGCCTCTTGAGAAACTTATATGCAGGTCAGGAAGCAACAGTTAGAACTGAACATGGAACAATAGACTGGTTCCAAATAGGAAAAGGAGTACGTCAAGGCTGTGTATTGTCACCCTGCTTATTTAACTTATATACAGAGTACAACATGAGAAACTTTGGGTTGGAAGAAGCAGAAGCTGGAATCAAGATTGCCGGGAGAAATATCAATAACCTCAGATATGCAGAAGACACCACCCTTATGGCAGAAAGTGAAGAACTGAAAAGCCCCTTGATGAAAGTGAAAGAAGAGAGTGAAAAAGTTGGCTTAAAGCTCAACTTTCAGAAAACTAAGACCATGGCATCTGGACCATCACTTCATGGCAAATAGATGGGGAAACAGTGGAAACAGTGGCTGACTTTATTTTGGGGGTTCCAAAATCACTGCAGATGGTGACTGCAGCCATTAAATTAAAAGATGCTTACTCCTTGGAAGGAAAGTTATGACCAACCTAGATAGCATATTCAAAAGCAGAGACATTACTTTACCAGCAAAGGTCCGTCTAGTCAAGGCTATGGTTTTTCCAGTGGTCATGTATGGCTGTGAGAGTTGGACTGTGAAGAAAGCTGAGCACTGAAGAATTGATGCTTTTGAACTGTGGTGTTGGAGAAAACTCTTGAGAGTCTCTTGGACTGCAAAGAGATCCAACCAGTCCATTCTGAAGGAGATCAGCCCTGGGATTTCTTTGGAAGGAATGATGCTAATGCTGAAACTCTGATACTTTGGCCCCACCCTCCTCACTCCCCATACCATCCCTCCAGGTCATCCCAGTGCACCAGCCCCCAGCATCCTGTATATAAATAAATTCATATTAAAGAAATAGAATATTCTTTTAAGCTGTATCCTAAGCATCAAATGAAATGATTCTGTATATTTGTTGAACTAAATTTTAAGAGTAATAGTTTTGACTAATAATCACTAGCTTATTAATGTGCTTGATTGATTTGCTTATATATTACTTGGATAATACCTGTATTACTTGGTGACTTAGTGAAATTAATTGTGTTTGTTCTTATACATCCCATTCTTTACCTCAGGTAACCAAGGAAGTAAAAAGGTTATTTGTGTTTCCTTGCTTCTGCCTCTGCTAAGTCACTTCAGTCATGTCCGACTTTGTGCAACCCCATAGATGGCAGCCCACCAGGCTCCCCCGTCCCTGGGAATCTCCAGTCAAGAACACTGGAGTGGGTGGCCATTTCCTTCTCCAATGCATGAAAGGAAAAGTGAAGACACTCAGTCATGTCCGACTCTTAGCGACCCCATAGACTGCAGCCTACCAGGCTCCTCCATCCATGGGATTTTCCAGGCAAGGTTGGGTTTCCATTGCCTTCTCTGTTTGTTGCCTTACTCTTAGGCAAATAGGAAGAATGGTGACAAGTCCTTTGTTAACATGCATATATGGAACCTCTTTTACTTTCTAAGAATGATTTGTACTGGAATTTAAGAAAAATCTCAAGATAACTGACAACTACCATTTGTTTTTGCTGTTTGCTGATCACTTACATGTCATGTTTATAGTTTGTATAGTTCAGCAATAGTTCTAATACTACATTTAAGAATTATTCTATATAATGGATTATTAGTGTAAACCAATATCCAGTGCTTCCAGGGGAAATAAATTAATGGAGAATAAACAGATGAACAGGTTAAAAAATATACAAGAGAGTAAAGTAAATGCATTTTTCAGGTAGTTAGAATTCTGTTCTTCGGATTTTTAAAGACTAAAAGGCCATCACAGTCTAAAAAGACTTCCTTAATCTGAATATTTAAACTTAACCTCTTTTAAACTTAGTATAATTCAAACTAAAATAATAGTTTAAAATTTGATCAGAAGCTGCTGATTAAAAAGAACCACTTTAGTCATTTATATTACACAAACCACTTTAATCATTGTATTAATCAAGCAATACATATTCATTGAAGTTACCTATTTTGTGACTACAAAGGCAACACCTACTTTTACATAAAATTAACTATTATAATGTGCTAAGTAAATATTTTGAAAATTCCCTTCTTCACAACCCTGAGTTAAACATTGCTTTCAATTTGGCAAACAGGTCTATACATTTCTGTATGCAAAATTGCATGTATATTTCAATATTTATATTATGGGTCTATTATATATGAACTCTTGATATACATGCTGTATCAAATATTCATTTATTCTGTTTATATGCCATGACTTTCTTTACATACCCATTAAGGGATATAGATGATTTTCTAATGTCTATACAGTGCTCTATTGCATTTATCATGATTTTAGTAAGTGTTCTCTTATTCAGATGATCACTTTGCAGTTTTCTAGCACTACTATATGCCTTGCTATGATGAACAAACTTGAATACAGTTTTTAAGTTCTTGTTCAATTATATGCTTAAAATAGTTTCTAGGAGTAAGATTAGAAAATCAAGTATATATACAACTGTTGATAGCATGACACTAAACTATTTTAAAAAGGGTTTTACAAGTTTAATCATTAGAAAACAATTTATGAATTACTCATTTTACTCAACCCTCAACTATATTTACTATGGCTAATTCGGAGCACTAGGGTTCCTCAATCTGGGCACTATTGTTATTTTGGGCTGGATAATTCTTTATTATAATTTGGAAAAAAGTGTGCAAATATTTTTAACTTGTCTGTGATAACTTTTACAAGTTTTTCTTTTATATGATTATCTTTTCATATACATATATAAATGTACACTTACATGACTCAAAATTATAAAAATATCATGTGTTTTTAAATATTTAATGGTTTTACTTGTTTCTTTAGCATTGACATATTTGTTTTTTGTTTGTTTGCTCTTTTTGGTAAAGACGATATTTAAGTATCCCCATATACTTAATTGACACACCAAAAACCTAGTCAGCTGAACAATATTTATCGGTTTTATTTCAATAATGATTGAAATGGAAGTATAATCATACTCCATATACTTAGGACTGTATTTTAATTACACACTCTTATTCATTAAATTGTTTGCCTATTCTGGCATAACTACTAAATATTTTTAATTATTAAAAATTTAAAATTTTACTGATTAATATGATCTGTTTTCTATTTTGAGATTTTTTTCTTACTGGAAGATAATTGATTCAACTTTAATGTGTTGGTTCAATCCCCATTTTTATTCAGGAAAGAGGATTATTTCTAGTTTCAATATATGTAGATTTAAATATATGTTGGTTTTGGAAAGAACTTACTTATTATTAGGGAAAAATAACTGCAAAAGTTCAGGAGTGTAAATAATATTTTATTTTGCTGTGTATTCAGGAAAGAATATTTCTTTTAATTTAAGAGTTTGAAAAAAGAAAACAAAAATAATATATTTTCTTTGCATTAGTCAAATAATTTTAAATATATAATGGTACTTGAAGTACTTTCTAGAAGTCAGATTTCTGAGGTTCACAATCAGCCTATATATTAGGTGAAAACTTAATGGATTACATAAACATAAGCTTCTGAAATTAGATATAAGTACTCTATTCTTGGTGAAAGGTCAGAAACAATAAGGTTGTCTACTCAAGAGAAAAAGTATCTAGATAAGCCAATAGAATAAAAGAAGTCTGGCTTTAAATGTAATTTTGGAAGTAGAATTTTGGAAACAGATTTTAGAATTTATGAAATGAGTAGCTTAGAAACTGAGGTGGGAAGTACTGAAATTTAATTATCACAAATTAAGAAATTATAAAATAATGATTATATGGATGCATGATAATAAATTCACAATTTGATATACTTGGTACCCTATCATTAGGCATTTGTAAATTTGAAACTATTTATTTTGCCAGAAATCACTCATTTATTTAATTAGAATGGATGCCCTCCTCATGAGGGAAAATGTTAATAAGTTACATAACTTTTAAAAATTTAAAAGTCAAATTGATGGATAATAAACCCATAGTGCATTCATGTTGATGTATGGCAAAACCAATATGATAATGTAAAGTAATTAGCCTCCAATTAAAATAAATAGTAGAAACAGTGTCAGACTTTATTTTTTTGGGCTCCAAAATCACTGCAGATGGTGACTGCAGCCATGAAATTAAAAGACGCTTACTCCTTGGAAGAAAATATATGACCAACCTAGATAGCATATTCAAAAGCAGAGATGTTACTTTGCCAACAAAGGTCCGTCTAGTCAAGGCTATGGCTTTTACGGTGTTCATGTATGGATGTGAGAGTTAAACTGTGAAGAAAGCTGAGCACCAAAAAATTGATGCTTTTGAACTGTGGTGTTGGAGAAGACTCTTGAGAGTCCCTTGGACTGCAAGGAGGTCCAACCAGTCCATCCTAAAGGAGATCAGTCCTGGGATTTCTTTGGAAGGAATGATGCTAAAGCTTAAGCTCCAGTACTTTGGCCACCTCATGCAAAGAGTTGACTCATTGGAAAAGACTCTGATGCTGGGAGGGATTTGGGGGCAGGGGGAGAAGGGGATAACAGAGGATGAGATGGCTGGATGGCATCACGGACTCGATGGAGGTGAGTCTGAGTGAACTCCGGGAGATGGTGATGGACAGGGAGGCCTGGTGTGCTGCGATTCATGGGGTCGCAAAGAGTCGGACACGACTGAACGACTGAACTGAACTGAACTGAACTGAAAATAAATAAATTTATATCAAAAAATAAAGTTTAAAGCTTTTAAAAGGTGGTGGCTCAGATAGTAAAGAATCTGCCTGCAATACGGGAGATGTGGGTTCGATTTCTGGGTCAAGGAGATTCCCTGGAGAAGGAGATGGCAACCCCACTTCAGTATTCCTTCCTGGAGAATCCCATGGACAGAGGAGCCTGGCGGGCTACAGTCTATGGGGCTGCAAAGGATTGGACACAACTGAGTGATTAACACTTTCATCTATACTCTAATTGCACTGAAACATATACATGTCCATATATATCAAAGTGATGTTAGTTGTGTCTGACTCTTTGCAACCCCATGGACTGTAGCCTGCCAGGAATATGTGTTGCTGTGCTTAGTCACTCAAGTGACTGTGCTTAGTCACTCACTCACACTTAGTCACTTGTGTCTGACTCTGCAACCCCTTTGAATATAGCCTGCCAGACTCCTCTGTCCATGGGCATTCTCCAGGCAAGAACACTGGAGTGGGTTGCATGCCTTCCTCCAGGGGATCTTCCCAACACAACTCAGGTCTCCCACATTGCAGGCAGATTCTTTGCCATCTGAATCACCAGGGAAGCCCAAGAATACTGGAGTGGGTAGCCTATTCCTTCTCCAGGGGACCTTCCTGACCCAGGAATTGCACTGGGGTCTCCTGCATTATAGGCGAATTCTTTACCAGCTGAGCTACCAGGGAAACTCATATATATTGGTGATGGACAGGGAGGCTTGGCCTGCTACAGTCCATGGGGTCACAGTGTCGGACACAACTGAGCAGCTGAACTTGACTGACTGATATAAATTTAATTATGATACATTGTTCATGAAGAAAAACTGAATTTGATGAGTATGACTAGCATATTTATTATTCTCACTCATTTACATATCTCTCAAGCACTTATTTGCCAGGATTGTTCCTTCTTCAGGAGCAATTTTATACACTAAAAATACAAACAATAATTTCAAAATATAACTGTTTTAGATTTAACTTATTAAGGGTATATATGTACCAGCATATTTACAGTCACCAAAATATATCTTATATCTATGATGCTTATATATCGATTAACAAAACATATTTTGATAATGTGAAAAAAAAATGTTCCTCACTATTACATTTAGGACTGTGGGTCTTTTGAAGATTTTTCTCTTTATCTTTGGTTTTGGGCAGTTTATATATGCCTAAGGATGTGTATGTGTGTGCATGTGTGTGTGTATGTCTTGATCTTAATTCTGCTAGGTATGTCCTGAGCTTCATAAATCTGAGATTTAGCATCTGTCATTAACTATATAAAGGCCCCAGCCATTTGTTATTTCAACTATCTCTTCTGCTCCAATAAGTCTTTCTTTTCCTGCTAGTCTTCCGTTTACACATGTGAGACCTTTTATGTTGTCCCCCATTTCTCAAAATGTGGTTTCATTATTTTTTAATTCTTTTTAGACTTTGCGTTTTATCTTGGGAAGCTTTTATTGACCTACCTTCAAGTTCACTCTTATGTTTCCGAATTGTGTTGCATCTACATGAGCTCACCAGATTTTCATTCAGTCTTTCTGTTGCTTTGCTTTCCATTTCTATCATTTCTTTTTATTTCTGTCTCATGGCTTACATTACCCATCTGTTTTGTGTTGTGCACTGTTTCCTATAGAGCCCTTAATGTATTACTCATAATTATTTTAATGATCTGTCTGATAATTCTTGCATTTGTGTCATATCTAATTGTGGTTCCAATGATTGTTTTGTCTCTTCAGAGTGTGTTTTCCCTTGCTTTTTGACATGCTTATTTGTTGTTGTTGCTGACATCCAGATACATATTGAGTAATATATATTAAGTTAAATAGAATTCAGTATGAAGACTGATATTCATCTGGCTAGGAACTGGGCTCTGTGTAATGTTTGTTGTAGCTATAGGTTTCAGAGACTTCTACTTCCTTTGGTGTTCTTGCTTGTCCATAATTTATTTTAAACTCTCCTTAGCAAGATTCTTTGTCTTGAAGCTAGGTCATATAGGATGCACTACTGTTGTATTAGGTCTCTGTTGGTATGATGGTAAAGTGTAGGAAAGAGTGAACATTTTATAATTTTCTGGATAAATGTCAGTCTTTTAATGGGTCTGAATCTCAGAGTTGTGACCTTCTCAAGTGTTTCTCCAACGGCATAGCTTATTTTCCCCTAAGCTCTTCTCCTTGGGAACTTCCCTGGTGGCTCAGAGTGTTAAAAATTTGCCTGCAATGCTGCTGCTGCTGCTGCTAAGTTGCTTCGGTCGTGTCCAACTCTGTGCGATCCCATAGATGGCAGCCCACCAGGCTCCCCCATCCCTGGGATTATCCAGGCAAGAACACTGGAGTGGGTTGCCTGCAAAGCAGGAGACCCATATTTGATGCTGGATTGGGAAGATCCCCTGGAGAAGGGAATGGCAACCCACTCCAGTATTCTTGCCTGGAGAATTTCATGGAGAGACGAGCCTTGTCCTGGTTCTAAATTCCTACTATGTTTCCTTGAGATCTAACTTCTGTTGATTGCTTCACAACCCCCACATTAAATAAGACATAAAGAAGACTTGGGGAATGGACTGGGGAGGGATACCATTTCCCTAGCAGGCATAAAGGTTTAGAATTTAGCTCTGGCAATGTGATTTCCCCTGAAATGTAGGTCTTTTCTATGGAGAAGGCTCTGGCTTGTATCACTACAATTCTTCCTCTCCCTAGCCAGAGCCACAAGGACTTTTTCTTGAGCCTCATGATGAAAACCTGGTAGGGTTGATGGGAGAAAAACTCATGAAAGTGTTGGGGTTCCCACTAAGATTTCAGTCCCAGTAGTTTTTCTGTCACACACTAGTCTGCACTTAGCCTCCAGCAGTACATACAGGCTACCGTATAAATGTTCATGCGGTTTCAGGGTTCAGTGGCTTTTGTTCCACATAAGCAAGGCTTAGCTGAAACTCTGCTTTTCTAGTCTTTGGATTTCAGGTTGTATGCCATTCGCCGTACAACTTCATTTCTCTGAAAAGTCTGAGAAAAGTTATGGATTTTCTTAGCTTTTTCTTATGGTTAGCTATAGAAGTAATGACTCCCCAATCTCTTTTTGGGAAATGAAAATACGGACATCTGTTTGGAGGTCTTTGACACTTTTGATAATTTAGTAAATTAGTCTTTATACTTTTCTTTTTTTTTGGCATGCCATGCGGCATATGGGATCTTAGTTTCCCAACCAGGAATTGAACCCATATCCCCTGCATTGGAAGCATGGAGACCTAACCACTGAACCACCAGGGAAGTCCCAGTCTTTACTCTTTGATGATTAATAAATGAGTCTTTTCCACACACATATATATATGACAATTTTTCTATAAACCTGAGACTGCTCTAAAACTTAAATTTATTAAATTGGAAACAATAAAATCTCAAATATATGTTTCATGTTTTCAGGCTTCCCAGGTGGCACTACTGGTAAAGAACCTGCCTGCCAAGCAGGACACATAAGAGATGTGGGTTTGATCTCTGAGTTGGAAAGATACCCTGGAGGAGAAAATGGCAACCTACTCCAGTATTCTTGCCTGGAGTATCCCATGGACAGAGCAGCCTGGTGGGCTACAGTCCATAGGGTGACAAAGAGTTGGACACAACTTAAGTGACTTAGCATGCACATCACATTTTCCAATAAGAATTAAAATATTACTTTCATATAGATTACTGAATAGATGTTTAGTAACAAAATAAAATGTTTTGCATTTAATGCATCTGAGGCATGTAGGTAATGTAGGGCACTTTTAGATACCCATTTATGATGTGTACAGAGCTAGAATCATATTCAACAGTGAAAAGCTGAAAAGATTTCCTTAAATTTAGGAACAAAACAATGCCTACTCTAACCACTTCTTTTAACACAATATTGGAAATCTTAGCCACAGAAATCAAATAAGAAGAATAAAAAGTATCAAAATTGTAAGGGAAGAAGATTGTCACTATTTGCAGATGACATAATACTATATACAGAAAACCCTAAAGTTGACACCAAAACTATTAAAATTAATAAATGAATTCAATAAAGTTGCAGGGTACACTATTAATATACAGAAATCTGTTTTTTTTTTCCCCCATGGACTAATAATGAACTATCGGATAGAGAAAGCAAAAAGTAACATTTGAAGTCACATCAAAAGAATAAAATACCTAGGAATAAACTTAACCAAGGAGGTGAAAGATCTGAATTCTGAAAACTGCAAAACTTTGATAAAGGAAATTGAAGATGATGCAAAGAATTAGAAAAATACCCTATGCTCTCGGAAGAACTAATACTGTTAAAATGACCATACTACAGATTCAATGCAATATCTATCAAAGTACCCATGACCTTTTTTACAGAACTAGAACATATAATCTTAAAATTCATATGGAACAGAGAAGATGCTGAGTGGTCAAACCCTGGGGAAAAAAAAGAATGAAGTTGGAGATATTCCAAGTCCTGATTTCAGACTATACTACAAAGATACAGTGATCAAAATAGCATGGTACTGGCACAAGAATGTATGCATAGACCAATGAAAAAAGAGAGCCCAGAAATAAACCCACACACCTATGATCAATTAATCTATGAGAAAGGAGGTAAGAATATAGAATGGAGAAAATACTTTAATAAATGATTCTGGGGAAACTAGACAGCTGTATGTTAAAGAAAGGAATTAGAACATACCCTTACACCATATTTTCCTGGGCTCCAAAATCACTGCAGATGGTGTCTGCAGCTCTGAAATTAAAGATGCTTGCTCCTTGGAAGAAAAGCTGTGACAAACCTAGATAGCATATTAAAAAGCAGAGACATTACTTTGGTGACAAAGGTCCATATAGTCAAAGCTATGGGTTTTTTTTTTTTTTTTTCAATAATCATGTATGGATGTGAAAATTGGACAATAAAGAAAGCTGAGCACCAAAGAATTGATGCTTTTGAACTGTGGTATTGGAGAAGAGTCTTGAGAGTCTCTTGGACAGCAAGGAGATCAAACCAGTCAATCCTAAAGAAAATCAGTCCTGAATATTCATTGGAAGGACTGATGCTAAAGCTGAAGCTCCAATACTTTGGTCACCTGATGTGAAGAACTGACTCATTGGAAAAGATCCTGATGCTGGGAAAATTGAAGACAGGAGGAAAAAGAGATGACAGAAGATGAGACTCTTGGATGGTATTATTGACTCAATGAACATGAGTTTCAGCAAGCCCCAGGAGTTGGTGATAGACAGGGAAGACTGACATGTTGCAGCCCATGGGGTTGCAAAGAGTTGGACATGACTGAGCAACTGAACTTACTCCATATACAAAAATAAACTCTAAATGGATTGAGGACCTAAATGTAAGACCTGAAACTATCAAATTCCTAGATGAGATAATAGGCAAAACCCCTTGACACAGATTGTATTGTAGCAATATTTTCTGGATCTGTCTGCTTTGGTAAAAAAAAATAAAAAATAATAAAAATTGAGTCTAATTAAACTTTAGTTTTTTTGCACAGCAAAGAAAATCACTGACAAAATTAAATACAACCTACTGAATAAGAGAAAATACTTGCCAGTGATATGACTGCCAAGTGGATAATATCCAAAGTATATGAATAGCTCATATAATTCAATATCAAAAAGCACAATCAAAAAAATTAGAAGATATGAATAGACATTTTCCCAAAGAAGATATACAGATGGCTAATAGGCCCACAAAAATGAGTTCTATATTTCTTTAATTATTCAGTTCAGTTCAGTTCAGTTTAGTCTCTCAGTCGTGCCTGCCTCTGCAACCCCATGAATTGCAGCACGAAAGGCCTCCCTGTCCATCACCAACTCCCGGAGTTCACTCAAACTCACATCCATCGAGTTGGTGATGCCATCCAGCCATCTCATCCTCTGTCATCCCCTTCTCCTCCTGCCCCCAATCCCTCCCAGCATCAGAGTCTTTTCAAATGAGTCAACTCTTCACATGAGGTGGCCAAAGTACTGGAGTTTCAGCTTTAGCATCATTCCTTCCAAAGAACACCCAGGACTGATCTCCTTCAGAATGGACTGGTTGGATCTCCTTGCAGTCCAAGGGACTCTCAAGAGTGTGTCCAACACCACAGTTCAAAAGCATCAATTCTTTGCTGCTCAGCTTTGAGAATGCAAGGGGAGTGGGTGGGATGATTTGGGAGAATGGCGTTGAAACATGTATAATATCATATATGAAGTGAAAGGCCAGTCCAGGTTCGATGCATTATACTGGATGCTTGGGGCTGGTGCACTGGGACAACTCAGAGGAATGGTACAGGGAGGGAGGAGGAAGGGGGGTTCAGGATGGGGAACACATGTATACCTGTGGTGGATTCATGTTGAAGTATGGCGAAACCAATACAATATTGTAAAGTAATTAAAAAAAAAACTGTAATAAGGTATCATTATACACCAGTCAGAGTGGCTATCTTCAAAAAGCCTATAAATAATAGATGCTGAAGCAGCTTTGGAGGAAGGGGAAACTTCAGACACTCTAGGTGGGAATTAAATTGGTGTAACCACTATGGAACAGAGTATGGTGGTTCCTTTAAAGATTAGAACTACCATATGATCTAGTAATCTCACTCCTGGGCCTATACTTGGGTAAATGAAAACTCTAATTCAAAGAGACACATGCACCCTAATGTTAATAGTGGTACTATTTATAACAGCAAAGAAGTGGAAACAATCCAAATGCCCATCAATATGTGTATACACACACACACACACACACACACACAACACAGACTAAAACTCGGCCATAAAAAACAATGGAGTCAACTGACAAATGGATAAAAAGATGTGATTTTATTTACATTTATACACATATATATATTCACACACATATGTATATTTATAAAATACATAATGGAATATTTCTCAGACATACCAAAGAGTGAAATGTGTCATTTGCAGCAATGTGGATGAACCTAGAGAACATTATGCTTAGTGAAATAAGTCAGAGAAAGATAAATGTTATATGATATCACTTAACTTGTGGAACTTAAGAAAATAAAACAAAAGAGTGTATAGAGCAAAACTGGTCAAACACTTGGAAAAGAATGAAACTAGAACACTTTCTAACACCGTACACAAAAATAAACTCAAAATGGATTATAGATCTAAATGTAAGACCAGAAAAGATAAAACTCCTAGAGGAGAACATAGGCAAAACACTCTCCAACATACATCACAGCAGGATCCTCTATGACCCACCTCCCAGAATATTGGAAATAAAAGCAAAAATAAACAAATGGGACCTAAGTAAAATTAAAAGCTTCTGCACAACAAAGGAGACTATAAGCAAGGTGAAAAGACAGCCTTCTGAATGGGAGAAAATAATAGCAAATGAAGCAACTGACAAACAACTAATCTCAAAAATATACAATCAACTTATGCAGCTCAATTCCAGAAAAATAAACGACCCAATCAAAAAATAGGCCAAAGAACTAAACAGTCATTTCTCCAAAGAAGACATACAGATGGTTAACAAACACATGAATAGATGTTCAACATCACTCATTATTAGAGAAATGCAAATCAAAACCACAATGAGGTACCATTTCACACCAGTCAGAATGGCTACTATTCAAAAGTCTACAAGCAATAAATGCTGGAGAGGGTGTGGAGAAAAGGGAACCCTCTTACACTGTTGGTGGGAATGCAAACTAGTACAAACACTATAGAGAACAGTGTGGCGATTCCTTAAAAAACTGGAAATAGAACTGCCTTATGACCCAGTGTGTACTGGGTATACACAGCGAGGAAACCAGAATGAAAGAGACATGTGTACCCCAATGTTCATCACAGCACTGTTTATAATAGCCAGGACATGAAAGTAACCTAGGTGTCCATCAGCAGATGAATGGATAAGAAAGCTGTGGTACATATACACAATGGAGTATTACTCAGCCATTAAAAAGAATACATTTAATCCATTCTAATGAGGTGAATGAAACTGGAGCCTATTATACAGAGTGAAGTAAGCCAGAAAGAAAAACACCAATACAGTATACTAACGCATATATATGGAATTTAGAAAGATGGTAACAATAACCCTGTATGCAAGACAGCAAAAGAGACACAGATGTATAGAACAGTCTTTTGGACTCTGTGGTAGAGGGAGAGGGAGAGGGTGGGATGATTTGGGAGAATGGCATTGAAATATGTATAATATCATATATGAAATGAATTATTTGATAATAATTGATACATCACTAATGATATATGAAATATCATATATGAAATGAATTCATTTCGTATCATTTATGAAATGAATCACCAGTCCAGGTTCGATGCCGGATACAGAATGCTTGGGGCTGGTGCACTGGGATGACCCAGAGGGATGATACAGGGAAGGAGGAGGGAGGAGGGTTCAGGATGGGGAACTTGTGTACACCCATGGCGGATTCATGTTGATGTATGGCAAAACCAATGCAATACTGTAAAATAATTAGCCTCCAATTAAAATAAATAAATTTATATTGAAAAAAAGAAACTCAGGGGAAAAAAGAAGAATGTATATAGCAAAATAAACAGACTCACAGATATAGCAAACAAACCCAATGGTTACCAGTGGGGAAAGGGAAATTAGAAGCTGCAAGACAGGGCTATGTGATTAAAAGATACAAGCGTCTTTAGTGGTTTTGTATACTAGTCAATTGACATGCAGTTTAACTATGTTTATTATTGGAAATGTATGAGTTATTTTTGTCATAAATAACCGGAATTTTTGTATATGTAAATTTGTTTATATAGATGATGTATGCATAATATATAATTTTTATACATACATCATTACACAATCAAGGAAGTTAATTATACTTTTATATGTGTATATATATGATTATATATAGTTCTTATATGTATTTAATTTTTTCTATTCACTTTGACAATTGTCATACAATGTACAAAAAGTACCAAAGCTAATCCATTTTTCGATACTAGGTTAGAGTCACACTGCAAAAAGGAACTATAATAGTAAGTTACAAGAAGAATTCAGGTGTTCTGTATAAATTTGTTCACACTGCCTGTCACATGATGCAAATATTTAAAGCTGAAATACTGTCAGGAGAATCTCTTGTCTTTGTAGCAGTCTCACAGTTCCTGCCAATGAGGCCTCCTTAAATGATGTTTCTTTCTTTTGAAGACAAGAGCAATGAGACTTTGAACAGGTCTGGCATTGGATTGCTTCTACTCGATAAGGGCTAAAACTCTAGCATTTGCAACAGAATAGTTTGAAATAGATCTTGCTAGTTCCAGAAACGCACCACACACCATCACTCTCCCATCTGGTCTTTATGTATGTAAACCTCTCTATATAATGATTTAGCTGTCACAAAGTCCAGGTGGGAATATTAAAGGAAATGAAACATTTATTTTAATATATCCTCAAATTATTTCCTAAAGTTTCTTTCTGTTTATAATGCTACATGCAACACATGTCAACTTTAGATAAAAGATGTATAAATTAGAAATAAAAATTAGCATATTAAAATGTGTCAGATTTGATGTATAACAGATAACATGTCATGTGTATATCCACACATCCTCCCCTCAAGGGGGACGATTAAAAGTCTCATCCTCTAACTAAAATCCACTCAAAGCCGAGGTTTCCTATGTAAATTTGCCTGGGTAAGTTTGGATGTGGCTTCTCAAGGTTGAGAGACCTAAAAAGAAAGAGATGAATATTCTGTTCTGCTTTTCCTATGCTTGCTTTCTGACACATACAAGACCAATAGAAATAGAAATGCAGAGAATGTTCTTCCTGTTCAGAAGTAAAAACATTCACTCTTATTTTTCCCTATCTTCACAGTAAGCTTTTTAAATATAGTATTAAGAAAAAAATCATTTTTTTTTTTCATAAAATTTAATGGGCAGAGTTCATCTAACTAGACTGCAGGATCTTTTGATGCTTGGGACTGCTATTTGAAGCTCTCTCATTTCTCTGAATTGGGGAGACATTTTGTCCTGATTTTCATACTTCTCTGACAGACTACAGCTTAGTCATCATGGTGCATTCTTCTTTCAATATCAGCCAGTGGGTTTTTTAGGATTTTGTTCCCGTTTCGGTTTTTTTTTTTTTTCTTTTTTCATATTTAAAGATTTTTCTTGCTCAAACTACAATCTATATGCTAATGACGCTCAAATCTGTGACTTTAGGTCTCTTGTGTACAATGGATTATTGGACAGAGCTACTTGAAAATCACAATAGAGGCTTAAAATGGAACATGATTAAGATTTTAAAACTGCACCAAGTGTCTTTTAAACTGCTTCTTGTCCTGTCATCCTTTCCCTCTCCCCAGCCCCACCCCTAGTCACCATCTGTTCTGCCTACTTTTGTCTACATTCCCAGCATGTTAAATGACTTAACAATTCACTTTGTCTATCAAGTCAGAGACTTGGAAGTCAGTCTCAATGATTATTTCCCCCATATAGCTATATTCAAAGATATGTTTTTATCATTTTCATATCATAATTATCTCTTATTCTGCTCTGAGCAGCACCAATAGCTAAAATTTAGGGTATTTTTTCTCTTGGCTAATTTTCATCGTATCTTAAACTGTCTTTTTGTCTATATTTTTTATTCTCTTCCCTATCCATCCTAATTCTACATAGGCGGCTGCTGCTGCTGCTAAGTTGCTTCAGTCCTGTCTGACTCTGTGTGACCCCATAGACGGCAGCCCACCAGGCTCTGCCATCCCTGGGAGTCTCTAGGCAAGAACACTGGAGTGGGTTGCCATTTACTTCTCCAATGCAAGTCTTAAAAATTCCAACCTAATGAGGCTATATTTTGCCTACAAATCTTTTAATACATTCAGCACACAGGTCCTATATAACCTACTTTTCTCTGACCCTTTTATCTTTTTCTCTTAGCATATCTTTATTCCATATACATCCTGCAAAATGCCCAGCTCCTGGACTATTCAAAATCTTTTTCTGAATTTTTTCACGTGGTTTGTTCTATTTAAAATATCCAACCCGATCCCATCCATCTCATTAACTTCTATTCTTCAAGATGCAGCTAAAGCATTAGTATCCTGCTATCCTGTAAAAATTACTCTGAAACCCATACCCAGTTTTCAGCTTGCTCTGGCTTCTGTATTTGTTTGTGTGTATGTGTGCCTGGAGGGAGGAAAAACAGAAAGATTGACTTAGTTAAAGGAACTGCCTCATGTGATTTATGAAGGTACATGTCCAAAATTTTGAGGTTGGATCAGCAGGCTTGAGATCCAGGGAAGTGTCCAAAGCAGTTGGATGGCAGAATTCCTTCTTGCTCAGAAGAGGTTTATCTTTGGTCTGTTATGGCCTTCAGTTTATTGAATAAAACCCAACCATGTTATGAAAGGTAGTCAGCTTTACTCAAAGTCCATTGATTTAAATGTTAATGTTATCCAAAAATGAAAGCAATATCTAGAATGATGTTTGACCAAATATTGACACATAAAATTATCCATCACAAGTCCCCATTTCTGTGCTTTTATTTTGTAATTCTATAGAACTTTGGCTAGTTTTTTTAGAGACAGGTGATTTTAAGAAATCCACAAGTATAGCATAATAATCAAATCATAGAAAAATGAAGAGCAAGAGTGTTTCATCCTTTCTTTACCTTTCCTTCTTCCTGGTACAATACCCTAGAGAGAGTCATTTTATCTGCTTGTAGTATCTCTAGAAGTTACTTGCATATTCCTAATAATATTTTTATAGCTCTTTCTTATTTAGTCATATTTAGATATTATCTGGAGAAGGCAGTGGCACCCCACTCCAGTACTCTTGCCTGGAAAATCCCATGGATGGAGGAGCTTGGTAGGCTAAAGTCCATGCTAAGGGTCGGACACGACTGAACGACTTCCCTTTCACTTTTCATTTTCATGCATTGGAGAAGGAAATGGCAACCCACTCCAGTGTTCTTGCCTGGAGAATCCCAGGGACGGGGGAGCCTGGTGGGCTGCTGTCTATGGGGTCGCACAGAGTCGGACACGACTGAAGTGACTTAGCAGCAGCAGATATTATCTCTTTCGTTTTCATACTTAGAGCATCCCCAATACAAATTGGCCTGCCTCCAAAGATAATTTTAGATTCTCTTTACTTTAATTAAAACAATATGCTTACATTTTTATGTTTTGGTTGTGATTACCCACTTTATAAGATGAGGATATTTGCACCTTTTCCTTCTCTGTACTTTATTCTTTTTAGTATCTCCCTACATCTATCAAATATACTTTTTCATTGTGAAATTTTCATAAACTCTTTTTTTTTTCTCAAACATAAAGCCTTTCCGTATGAGTATATATAGATTGTAGTTCAAACAGGAAAAAGTTTGTACTTGCCATGTGAGTATATTATATACTCACATAGAGAGCAAGGCAGAAGTTATATACTATTTGTGATTTAACTGCAGGGGTTGTAAAGCATTAGTTCTGCATGTTCTATCCATGAATAGTAGATCATTATGCCTAACCTTCATTCAAAACAAGGGAAAATATTCATCTCCTTTTAAAGGTGGAATATCAAATAATTACAAGAATATTTTAAAATATTATTCCACCTCCTTATTATATTACAGTTTCTATTCTATCAGAATATTTAATTTATATCATAGTAATGAATCTTAATTTATCTAATTGCATTTTATTATTTCTTCTATGGAAGACTTAATACATGAGGGAGATTCATTGCTAGCGGCCATTCAGATACTGTTCTCCCAAATCTCCTTTCCTACATTTTTCAAGTTTTGTCCTTCCAATTTCCTGAACAACAGCAAAGACTGTTGGCACTGCCTTTGAGTTTGCAAACATATATCTTTTCTGAGTCATTCTCTCTCTACAGAGAGTAGATAACTAGGTGTAATACCTACAGCTGCAATGACTGGAGAAATATTTCTTCTCACCATTGTATTTTCAGGTCAATACCGAGTGTGTCTTTACTACAAGAGTAGTGCATTTTCAGTTTTTACTTGCATACCTAATTGACACATTTATAATATGTTTCATTTCCTATTAAGAGTTATAGGAAGCCACCCTTAAGGTCTTTTGTATTACTAGATTTAAAGACTTAAGTGTAATAGTAGTGACATGTGGTTTGTGTCAGTGGTTAGGATAGCTTCTCTATGCCTTCTAGATATCCTTGCTATCTTTGTCCAGTGTTGAAAGTGGCAGTATTTTAGGATGGATTGTTGCTGGACCACCTTCATCTGTGTTGGCAGTATCCAGTTCATCATGTTCTTGCTCAGAAGCTCAGAAATTACTGGGACTCTTTATTCGCTAAAAGCTGCTTTGTGGATGGTAGAAGATTGCTGCAGGGATCGTAGCTTTGCTTCTGAATGTTGGGAGCTGGCACTTCCACTTTCCTGTTGGAGTTTGCTAGAGAATCTGCATCTTTCTCTTCCCAAAATACCTCTGGTAATGGAGTTTTTTAAGTCATGTGGCTTAGAGATATTTTGTACCTCAACCTGGACCTGCTGGAATATACCTCCTAGAAGCTGTCAGTCTCCCAAATAAATGGATTACAGTATTACCCCTAAAAGTAGAATATTCATCCATTAAAACCCCAGAGGTGTTGTGCTTCTTTCTTTCATTCTCTAGGAAGTCACAGTGTAATAAACTGTCCTGTACTTTGTAGGGAGTTTTCTAGCATGTCTCAGACCACTAGAACCTCAAAAGTTCACCAGTGGAAGAGTCTCTGAATCTCTTTAGGCTGATTTCTCACGGACTGGAGCACATTTGTTTTACCAAGTCGTTGAGAGCTCTTGCCACTCGTCATTTTGGGCTCTATTAAAAAGTCATCAGTACAATGGAACAGTAAGATGTTCTGCATAATCCCCTTTGCTCTTCCAGGATTTTATCATCTGCATTACTACTGGGATGTCAGTTCCATAACTGAATAACCTACAGTCAACCCCAGCCTATAAATGGCAACCCTTACTGAGCTTTTCAATATACTACTCTACCAGTATCCTGATCCCACCGGACTATACCTTATTCTACAGCTAAACAAAGTGTCCTCCAGACTCCTTAAAAGAGGCAGTTGTGCTGTTTCCTTGCTTTATGCAGTTGATAGATTTTATAAAAATGAACTCAGTCTGTTTAGCAGTTTTGACTTTTCTACTTAATTTATTGTAAGATGCTGTTTTTCCAAGTTTAGTAGGGCCTTCCCAGGGGCATATCAGTACTGAATGAGGTCTCTTGCCTTATGTCAAAGGAGCATGCCCTCATATAAACAAGCTCTCCTATATCCAGTTTTGTAATAGCTTAAGATGAGCGCAGACAATGTTGGGAGATAAAAAACACACAATTAATAAAAGATAAAACTCTGTAAGGTCTTGAATATCAGAAAGTAGTATTAGTATATATTAGGAAAAGTAATAAATTATATGGTGATTTGAAGAAAGAGGACCTAAATTCAAAAAGTATACATTTTTAGTTCTTTTAATGATATTTTTAGCTCTGACACATAAGCCTTTTAGTCTAGTTTTTAGAATGCTTTTTATTATTTCCAGTATTTAGTATTTATAATGAAATAAAACTGATATTTTATTTTTTATCTCCTACTTAACTAATGATTATTCTGACTTTATTAGAAAAAGGAAATTCTCCTACCCCAAAGAAGGAGTGTTTATTGAAATGGTCAACGTCACCTGATTGTAAATATTGTACATAATCAGGATGCATATTTTGCTGATAATGTAATTTGTTATATATTCATAATGAAAGACTCCATGGTACAAATAGTTTTTATTCAATTTGATAAGGCTTTTAATATTGAGTCTCTTGTTTAATTTTCAAATTCCATTCACTAATGCATGACTGGGTAATGGTTTAGATAGTAAGTGTCTAGGATGTATATGTAACCAAGATTATGCTTATTCTCCTGATGTTTAATAATGGCAGGATACCAGTTTCTTCAATTATACTGTCACACTAACAACCAGATACTTAGGTAGCCATCATTAATTATTTAATAGTTTATCTCTGTTCTCTCAGGAAGTTAGGTAATTGAGTAAACACTGGGTGGTGGCTGGAGGCCAACTAAAGAAAAGGAAATAAATTAGAAGAAGGGTAAAACTGCCAGAGTCAAGCCTATATATGTAAGCACCTAGGTAATGGAGATTAATTACCTTAAGTCTTACTCTTTTCCTTTTTTGCCTTCATATAGCATCTATTCAATAAATTTATTGAAGAATAGTTAATTTACAACATTATATTAGCTTCAAGTGTATAACATAGTGGTTTGTTTTTTTATGGATTATACTTCATTCAAAGTTATTCCAAAATAATAGTTATAATTCCTTATGCTTTACAATATTTTCTTGCTGCCTATCTATTTTGTACATAGTAGTCTGTACTTCTTAATCACGTAGCCCTGTCTTGCTCCTCCCCACCTCCCTTTCCCCACTGGTAATCATTAGTTTGTTTTCTATATCTGTTTCTGTTTGGCTATATACATTTATTTGTTTTATTTTCCGAGATTCCACAAATAAGTGATATCATAGAGTATTTGTCTTTCTCTGTTTGACTTATTTCACTGAGTATAATATTCTCTTGTTCTATCCACATTGCAGCAAATAGCAGCATTTCACTCTTTGTTATGGTTGAATAATATTCCATTATATATTATTTATACTCACATATTCTTTATCTATTTGTCTGTAGATTTCATTCTTTTTTATGGCTGATTAGTATTCCACGTGTCTGTGTGTGTGTCTCTGTGTCACATACACCACATCTTCTTAAACCAGCTATTTGTTGATGGGCATTTGGGTTGTTTTCATGTCTTTGCTATTGTAAATAGTGATGCTATGAGCGATGAGGTTCGAGTATATATTTGAATTAGATTTTTTAGTTTTTTGGATGTATACCCAAGAGTGGAATTGCTGGACCATACAGTAATTTCAGTTTTTTTGAGACCTCCATACTGTTTTCCCCAATGGCTTCACTGATTTACATTCCCACCAACAGTATAAAAAGGGTCCCCTTTTCTCTACATCTTCACCAACATTTGTTATTTAAGTTCATTTTGATAATAGCCATTTTGACAGGTGTGAAGTGATAGTTCATTGTAGTTTTGACTTATATTTCCAATAAATACTAATTAAATGAATCAAATGAAGGATGATAAAAATTTTTGTCATCTTGGGAAAAGACCTCACATAAATTATAAAAAAAAAAACCAACAGTTTATGAGATAGAGTTCTCCTTTCATAGTTCTTAGATAAACCAAAAACATCATAACTACCACTACAATAGACTTTATTTAATTATGATTATATACTATAATTAACAGAGTTGATCTTTTCAGTTCAGTTCAGTTCAGTTCAGTTGCTCAGTTGTATCTAACTCTTTGCGACCCCATGAACCGTAGCACGCCAGGCCTCCCTGTCCATCAACAACTCCCGGAGTCCACCCAAACCCATCTCCATTGATGCCATCCAACCATCTCATTCTCTGTCCTCCCCTTCTCCTCCTGCCCTCAATCTTTCCCTGCATCACGGCCTTTTCCAATGAGTCAGCTCTTCAGATCAGGTGGCCAAAATATTGGAGTTTCAGCTTCAGCATCAGTCCTTCCAATGAACACCCAGGATTCTTTAGGATGGACTGGTTGGATCTCCTTGCAGTCAAGGGACTCTCAAGAGTCTTCTCCAACATCACAGTTCAAAAGCATCAATTCTTTGGCATTCAACTTTCTTTATAGTCCAACTCTCACATCCATACATGACCACTGGAAAACCATAGCCTTAACTAGACTCACCTTTGTTGGAAGAGTAATGTCTGGTTTTTACTATGCTATCTAGTTTGATCATAACTTTCCTTCCAAGGAGTAAGCGTCTTTTAATTTTATCGCTGCAATCACCATCTGCAGTGATTTTGGAGCCCAGGAAAATAAAGTCAGCCACTGTTTCCACTGTTTCCCCATCTATTTGCCATGAAGTGTTTGGACCAGATGCCATGATCTTAGTTTTCTGAATGTTGAGTTTTAAGCCAACTTTTTCACTCTCCTCTTTCACTTTCATCAAGAGGCTTTTTAGTTCTTCTTCACTTTCTGCCATAAAGGTGGTGTCATCTACATATCTGAGGTTATTGAAATTTCTCCCAGCAATCTTGTTTCCAGCTTATGCTTCCTTCAGCCCAGCGTTTCTCATGATGTACTCTGCATATAAGTTAAATAAATAGGGTGATAATATACAGCCTTGACATACTCCTTTTCCTATTTGGACCCAGTCTGTTGTTCCATGTCCAGTTGTAACTGTTGCTTCCTGACCTGCATACAGATTTCTCAAGAGGCAGCTCAGTGGTCTGGTATCCCCGTCTCTTTAATTGATTTTTAGTTATAAGGAAATCATACTCCATTAAAAAAATATGTTTTGATTATGCAAATACTCTGCAATTTGTAGCAATTTTGTTAGAAATGACCTAGAATTTAGTATTTGTCACTGGCTTTGTAAATATGTAAGTTAAATGTTCAATCTTATTTAAATTTTTCTTCTTACCAATAATACCATTCCCTATTTTAATGAAAGATAAAAAATGAAATGAATACATTTTGGCCTGCTGGATTTCTGCTTTTATAATTGCTTACTGCATATATATATTTTTTTTCTGCAACTTATATATACATATATTTTCACTTAATTACAGATAATCTAGTACAAATCCTTTAGATCTTTATAAACTTTACTACCAGAAAAACTGGAGTACTTAAATCTTCCTTAGCAATTAATTCATAGGAAATAGTAAACATATAACATAACAAGGTCATCCATTTCAAAAATTAAAAACTGTAGGGCATGTGATTATACCTAATAAAACTTTATTGCAAGTTTGAAATTTTCTCAGAGGGTAGATCTTAAAAGTCATCAATACAAAAAAAAAAAAAGAGAATTTAACCATGTATGATGATGAACATTAGCCAGACTTATCATAGTGATCATTTTGTAATATATACAAATATAAAATCATTGTATTCTACACCTGAAACAAATATAATGTTATATGTCAATTTATACCTCAATAAAAAATTTAGAAATGAAAAAAAGAATGTAATTTGGTACAATCATCTGGAAAAATTGACAATAACTATTAAATTTGAAAATGTTTATACTTAAGGGCACAGAGTTCACTATTAAGCATATTTAATATTATTGCAATAGAGCTACATCTAACAAAAGAAATAAAAATATTTCGGTGAAAGTTGAGCTGAAAAAGACATGTTTACTCTGTGTAATTTATGAAATTATAAAGGAATTATGCAATAATATTTATATATATCTCTACATATATACCACAAAGTTTATAAACATTTTAATGAATACTTAGCTTTTGCTTTAAGTGATAACTGAACTTTAGGGGAAAAGTTCTATACATTTTAGTTCATGAAAAAAGGTATTGAAACATATATGGAGAATGCTAAGCTATATTGGTCATTGAAACATTATGAATGTTTCTTTTTAAAATTAATTTTCCTTTTTGGTATATATTACAATTAAACTTTATAAAAAAAGTAAAATGACATTGCATGTATTTAAATATATACAGTAAGAAAATATATTAGTAAGAACAATAACTAGGGACATCCAATTTTCACACTTTGGCAAGTTATTATGTGATCTACTTCATGTGATGTATGATAATCAATTGAAACTTACTAACAGTATCTTTGATATTTCCCTGTTTTGGATATAAAGTTACACCAGAAATATTAACAAATGTAAGATATAAAGGCAATGACTCAGATATTTAAGGTATATCTCTTCTTTCCTATAAGGGCATGTGATCATATTTTGCTCATTTACTTGGTGCTTCAAAACTGATAAACTTCATACTAATTGGCCTGGATTCCCAATAGTTCCCACTGTACTTAAAAACAGTACCTGGCTACAATGAGGGTTTAAATATATAAATTACTATCTTGATGTCATCTCAGAGTTGTTCCAATTCATATATTTAGAGATCTCCAATGCCCCAAATCATCTGTTTCTATTCTTTTATACAGAAATGTTTGAGAGATCAACTGTCAAAATATTCAAGTTATTACAGAATCAAAGGGGGCAACTGCAGATTAAGGGTGAAAAGAAGAAACTTTGCAGCAATCTGATTATCCAGGTGATGACATGTGGTGATTTAATATAGGGAATAAACAAAGGAAAGAGAGATAATTGGATAAATAAAAAATAGAAGTAGTTACTCAGGAATGACAGGATATGTTTTATGCTTCTGCCATATTTAGTTTCATATGGTGTCCCAGTTCATGGGGAAAATTACAGTGGGTCAATTTCCCAAATGATAGCATCATATGCCTGATATATTTGCAGCACTTGATGTCTATATGAGTCACTGTATAAGTGATTTTAACCTTTACTTATTATAAGATATAGTTGTTTGGGGTTGCATATATTATCTTGTTTTATCATTTTGGGGACAGAGTAACATAGAAAAGGAGACAGTGATTTATTATATACTTTAAAAATAAGGACACAAAAGAATGGATAGGGAGAGAATCAGAACATACTGTGATTTTACCAGAGTGATTTGTAGCTGCATATTTTTAAACCGGAACATAACCTCAGGTTAAATATCATGACCATCATCTGGCACTCATTTCTCTTAAGGAAAGAGTATGTAATTAATGATTTTTATTTGTCTTTTAAAATTTTATTGCTACTGATAATTTATTGAAAATATAGCAAAGCACATTTGGCCTTTTAAGCTATTTTAGTACAAAATTGAAGAGTAGATCTTCTAATCTAATGCCCTTATTCTAGTTAGTAACTTTCACTAATATGCTAGTATTCTCCAGATGTATATTTGTGTGTAACTGGTGTGTGTGTGTGTGTGTGTGTGTGTGTGTGTGTGTTTGGGTACAACTAAGGAAGGGAGAAACCCACTTTTGACAAGAAAGTAACAGCAGCTATATTTGCTAAGTTCTGTTTCTATATACAGAATACCTGCCAGCCTGCTGACATGATGCAGACTAAACTGCAATGTTGAATGATTAAGGCCAGCTGGTGTTTTTCCAGTTGATTTGCATTTTTGGAGCTCAAGGTGATCCCCTTTTATTTTTAACCAATGTTCATGACTCAAAAAGTTGGCATCTCATAAGGACAGTAAAGTGACTTCTGTTAAAGATATAAGAAGTGAAGGCTGAAAAACACAAATAGAAATGATTAACATCAAAGTGGCTAATTGCAATAATTGCTCTGTGAATGTTTACCTTGTTGATTAAATTTAACAATTCATAAATAGCTTAAGTATAATCTATATTCTGAAGTTGCATGGGAAGGGTGCAGGAATGTAGAGGAAAAAAAATGTCCCTGTGATGGAAGGAAACTTTCCAATTAAATATAAATGAAATTTGCAATAAAAATTGGATTGAATTCAAGTAAAAACTAGTTCTGCAAATCTATTAGGCAAAATGTTACTTTATCTTAAAGTCATATCTTATTGCAGTAAAGACAATTATTTCCCACTCCCTTCCTATTTGTGCCCTGTACCACCACCACCACTTTTACGCCTTAACTTCTCAAGCCAAATCTTATTGAACTTCACAATACAGGCCTATGTATTGTGAGAGATAGATTTAATTACTTTATATTTCATTTATTTATAGAGGCTATTGGTAGTATGTTTGACCTATACTTGGGAAGCTCAGGTAGCTCAGTGGTAAAGAATCTGCTTGCCAATGAAGGAAATGTGAGTTCAATCCTTGGGTTGGGAAGATCCCCTGGAAAAGGAAATGGCAACCCACTCCAGCATTCTTGACTGGAGAATTTCATGGACAGAGGAGCCTGGGGGGCTACAGTCCATGGGGTCACAAAGCATCAGACACAACTTAGTGAATGAAGATGACATAACATAATCTATACTTGTCATATTTGCTTATTCTATGTCCTTACTATTTATTGACTTAATTTGAACATTTGTAAAGTTTTAATTGCATTTATTTTATTCAAGCATGAATCTTTTGTCTCCTTCATGTAAAATCTGTAAAGCATTGAAAACATTTCAATCTTAAAACTGTGGATTGGAAAACTCAAACTAGATCAATATTAACAATTTATACATGAAAATGGGATTTTTGAAGAAAAACTATTTCTGTGAAATTTTATCTCTTCATTCTATACATTTCATAATTTGGTCTTATCAAGTAATAGTCTTGTGCCTAATATTTTAAGTACTGAAAAACAAAGGGAGACACAGGAGAATTAGTGTTGAGCCACAACTTAGTGTTGGACTATCAAAGCATATGTGGTCAGTGCAGAGAATAATTTTTACTTGCAAATGGAGAATTGCATTTCCCATCTGTTTGTCAGTTGTCTTATCTATGCATGGAATGCTTTTGTCTCTTAGCTGCAAAAGTCTTATTAAGTCATTAAATTTCATGATTCTGACAAATGTACGGCATATTTTCTGTTCAAATTATGCCTTGGAAATAAAGCCAGTTCTTCGCAAATGCTATAAAAATATTTTGCCAGCACCTATGCCTATGAACACAGGTATCTTCAAGTTGTAAATTATTTTTAGGCTGAAAGTCTGAAGAAATATTGGCACAGGGCACATACATGAGATTCCTTATAAAGTTTGATGTGAAATATAATTATGGTAGATAAAATACTTTTAAAATAATCATAAACTGCATAATACTTTAAAAAACAAAATTGTTTAACAGAGAAGCACGGCTTTATCTTTGAAAACAGTATTTTAAGTACAACAGTTTATAAACTCAAGAAATGATAAGTATGTACTATGTGCTTAGCTCCATAGATACAATATAGGACAATACTGGCAGCTCTTGTTAAAATTCATGGTTCTATATGATTTAAGATAGACTGCTTTTAAGGAATAGACTGGCTAAAAAGACTTAACAGTAATGAAGTAAACTTAATGTCAGGATAATCACTCTATTTAGTTTGGAGATCATGTCTTACTAGGTTAAATCTCTACTCACTTATTTCAAGACTATTGAATTAAAAAGTGAAAGAAAAAAACCTTCTTCTTGATTCTAGTAATGTCTATGTAAAAATTTTCATTCCATACATATTAATGTCAATTAGATAGCTATCAGTATATACTGATAAACTAAATGTCATCTCAAAAATGTTAGAATGAATTAAAATGATTTATCATGAAAGTGAGATGGATCAGATGAATTTACCCCAAAATATTGTGTGATTCAGTTTTGAATGATCATATATTTCTGTCAATTCACAAAAATTATTATTGAAATATTAATAAGATGGTTGAAATCTTTTTGGAAATAACATTGTGATAATCTCAAAGTAGAATTATTTCAAGATCCAAAACTATTTACTCTGAAGGAAAGCAACTTTAAAATACAACATTGAGTCTATAATGTTCCTTAGTTATAACTTGAAATTCATTATGCAGATAATAAAACCAAGACTTTCTATAATATAAAATCTAGTCAAGTAATCATGTGAGTATTTTATGTACTAATGAACTATTTAAAATTGAATATATGTAAGTGTGGATTAAGGAATATATAAAAGTGAAAAGATTGCTGAGAAAAGAGACTTTAATGGTTATTAAGAAACCATTTTTATCTATTTGATAAATAGAGATATTAAAAGTACCACTAATGAATACTGGTAAAAAGATGAAAATGGTAATATTATCTAGCCCTCTATTGTAACAGAAACATGGGTAAGATAGTCTGAGTTAGTTTTGAATTTAAGTTCCTCAAATTACCAACTATAAGCATAGAGACATTTATACATTCCTGAGTCATAATTTTTTTGGCCTCAGTTCAGTTCAGTCACTCAGTTGTGTCTGACTCTTTGTGACCTCATGAACCACAGCACACCAGGCCTCCCTGTCCATCACTAACTGCCGGAGTCTACACAAACCCATGTCTACTGAGTTGATGATGCCATCCAGCCATCTCATCCTCTGTCGTCCCCTTCTCCTCCTGCCCTCAGTCTTTGCCACCATTAGGGTCTTTTCAAATGAGTCAGCTCTTCACATCAGGTGGTCAGAGTATTGGAGTTTCATTTTCAACATCAGTCCCTCCAATGAACACCCCGGACTGATCTCCTTTAGAATGGACTGGTTGGATCTCCTAGCAGTCCAAGGGACTCTCAAGAGTCTTCTTCAATACCACAGTTCAAAAGTATCAATTCTTCGGTGCTCAGATTTCTCTATAGTCCAACTCTCACATCCATACATGACTATTGGAAACACCATAGCCTTGACTAGATGGAACTTTGTTGGCAAAGTAATATCTCTGCTTTTCAATATGCTGTCTAGAATGGTCATAACTTTCCTTCCAAGGAGTAAGCGTCTTTTAATTTCATTGCTGCAATCACCATCTGCAGTGATTTTGGAGCCCCCCAAAATAATTTTTTAGTCTACAATATGGAATAATAGTAACTCCTCATAAAGTTGTTTGTATAAAATGAGATTAAATTTAAAAATGCTTATCTCATGTTATCAAAATAACAGATGTTTAATAAATATTGGTTCCTGAAATAGTTAACAGTATTATTACTTTTAATGTTAGGCATTATAGGTGAAAATTTATAATTAGGTGATAGGAGTATAGATGGTGCTGTGTAAATCTCCTTTGTCTTGCTACGTCATCATAGCAAAATTAATTACAAGGTAAAATCAGAAAAAAATATGCAACTTGAGGATAAAAATAATAATCAGAATACTCTTCTTTTAATCTAACATGATTATTAGATTCTGATAATCTGAGAATGACAAAGGGAATGCTGATAACAGTAACATAATAGAAAGTTTTGAGAACATCATAATATTTTTAAATATTTGAATTTATACTATAAAATTTTTAGAGAAGAGAATTTTCAAATTGAAAATGAAGAGTAGTTTTACCTTTATTTTCAAAACTGGGAGGTGTGATATTGATATTTTAGTATCAGGTTTATGCTAACACAAATTTAAGCTATTGATAAATAGAGCTTAAAAAATCCTCACTATTCCTTTTAAAATTAGGTGACTATCTTCGCCTTTGAAGTTCTGAAAAAACTCCTAAAATTGCCTTATTTAAAATTTCTTTAAATTCACGTAAACTTGGAAAACAGTGAAAGGCATAGATATACCCATTTGAATGCATAGTTCCAAAGAATAGGAAGGAGAGGTAAGAAAGCCTTCCTCAGTGATCAATCCAAAGAAATAGAAGAAAACAACAGAATGGGAAAGACTTGAAATCTCTTCAAGAAAATTAGAGATACCAAGGGAACATTTCATGCAAAGATGGACACAATAAAGGACAGAAAGAGTATAGATCTAACAGAAGCAGAGATATTAAGAAGAGGTGACAAGAATATACAGAAGAACTGTACAAAAAAGATCTTCACGACCAAGATAATCATGATGGTGTGATCACTGACCTAGAGCCAGATATCTTGGAATTTGAAGTCAAGTGGGCCTTAGGAAAGCATCACTATGAACAAAGCTAGTGGAGGTGATGGGATTTCGGTTAAGCTAGTTCAAATCCTAAAAGATCATGTTGTGAAAGTGCTGCTCTCAATATGTCAGCAAGTTTGGAAAAGTCAGCAGTGGCCACAGGACTGCAAAAGGTCAGTTTTCATTTAGTACCAAAGAAAGACAATGCCAAAGAATGCTAAAACTACCACACAATTGCATTCATCTCACACGCGAGCAAAGTAATGCTCAAAATTTTCAAAGCTAGGCTTCAACAGTACATGAACCATGAACTTCCGATGTCCAAGCTGGATTTAGAAAAGGCAGAGGAACCAGAGATCAAATTACCAACATCTGCTGGATCATTGAAAAAGCAAAAGGATTCCAGAAAAAAAAATCTATTTCTGCTTTTTGACTATGCCAAAGCCTTTGACTGTGTGGATCACAATAAACTGTGGAAAATTCTGAGAGAGTTGTGAATACCAGACCACCTGACCTGCCTCCTGACAAATTAGGTATGCAGGTCAGGAAGCAACAGTTAGAACTGGATATGGAACCACGGACTGGTTCCAAATCAGGAAAGGAGTATGTCAAGGCTGTATATTGTCACCCTGCTTATTTAACTTCTATGCAGAGTACATCATGAGAAACGCTGGGCTGGATGAAGCACAAGCTGGAATCAAGATTGCCAGGAGAAATATCAATAACCTCATACACACAGATGACACCACCCATATGGCAGAAAGTGAAGAGGAGCTAAAAAGCCTCTTGATGAAAGTGAAAGAGGAGAGTGAAAAAGTTGGCTTAAAACTCAACATTCAGAAAACTAAGATTATGGCATCCGGTCCTATCACTTCATGGAAAATAGATGGGAAGATTGGAGACAGTGAGAGATATTATTTTGGGTGGCTCCAAAATCACTTCAGATGGTGACTGTAGCCATGAAATTAAAAGACCCTTACTCCTTGGAAGGAAAGTTATGACCAACCTAGACAGCATGTTAAAAAGCAGAGACATTACTTTGCCAACAAATGTCTGTCTAGTCAAGGCAATGGTTTTCCCAGTGGTCATGCATGTATGTGAGAGTTGGACCATAAAGAAAGCTGAAAGCCAAAGAATTGATGCTTTTGAACTGTGGTGTTGGAGAAGACTCTTGAGTCTCCTTTTACTGCAAGGAGATCCCACAAGTCCATCCTAAAGAAGATCAGTCCTGAATATGCATTGGAAGGACTGATGCTGAAGCTGAAACTCCAATATTTTGGCCACCTGATGTGAAGAGCTGACTCACTTGAAAAGACCCTGATGTTGGGTAATGCTGAAGGTGGGAGGAGAAGGGGACGACAGAGGATGAGATGGTTGGATGGCATCACCGACTCGATGGATATGAGTTGAGTAAACGTTGGGAGTAGTTGATGGACAGGGAGGCCTGGCGTGCTGCAGCACATGGGGTCGCAAAGAATCAGACATGACTGAGCAACTGATCTGAACCAGATAGTGACTAAACAACCAAATAAACAAGTGGCCCTTTGAAGCCCATATATGTTGTCACTGCAAATACTTGTTTACTACTGTATAGTCTCTCTTCACATGTCATTTTAGTACCTAAGAAGTGAAAAATGAAAAGATCTGATAACATATACAGTGTCTTATCAAAATCTTCCCTTATCAGAGTCTGACTCTTTGCAACCCCAGGGACACCAGGCTCCTCCGTTCATGGGTTTTTCTAGGCAAAAGTACTGGAGTGGGTTGCCATTTCCTTCTCCAGGGAACTTCACTTCTTACTCTCCCTTTGTGATATATACTTTTTTCCTGAGGGTACTAGAATGAGAATGCAGGTTTCTATTATATGGTTAAATTCCACCCTTCTAAAAGATAACAATTCAGTCTATTATTGCCATCAATCTATCCTATAAGTTACATACAGATGTATTATTATTTTGCTCTCATTTTCTGAAATGAGATCTTTGTAGCAAAGATCCACTTTATAGTGAGAGGACAGATCACAGTCCCATGAAATTGTTCTCATCAGTGAAATCTGAACAGAACCACTTATTCAATTTGCAGGTCAAGACTTAGGGAGTTTGTCCATTCTGGAGTTTTAAACAGATGAGGCCCCCCAAAATGGTAAAACTGTCAGGTAAGTGTATGCTCCTCAGTTCTTTGTCTCATCACGATTTGGAGCGACAGACATTAAAGCCCTCGGTGCATCACAGTTCTCAGGTCTTGAACAAACCATGTCACAACTCTTAGAGAAATCAGTGTTACAGCTCTATTTTATTTAGAAGATACCAGGAGAATCCATCCTTGAAGAAGAGAAGAGTGAAGGAGTGTGGAGCTGGGTGGGGGGTAGGGGGATAGAGAGAGAGAGAGCAAATGCACGTGGGGGAGATAAAGTGAGAGAGAGAGAGAAAGGGTGCACGTACGTGGAGAGAGAGAGAGCAAATGCACATGGGGGAGATAAAGTGAGAGAGAGAGAAAGTGAGAGAGAGAGAGAAAGGGTGCACATATGTGGAGAGAGAGAGAGCAAGAGAGCACTTGGCTCCTCCTTTTATATATTTTCTTCCCCCTGGGCCTTCCCTATTCAAATTGGGCTTAGTCAAGAGTGCTGTTCTACCTGCAGTCCTCACTCTGGTCCTCGGACCTTCCTATGACCTTCTTCTGTTCTATTTTCACAGGCTTTTCCCTTCTTTGTCTTTTAGCCACTGCCATTTTGGACGCTTTTTCCCTATTCTACCTACCTGACAAAACCATGCTAGAAAGCACCTTTGTTCTTGTGACTTTTATATAAGTGAAAGACACACACACCAACCACAAAAACAGTGTTGGTATTCTTTTTGAATGAAAATGTGCCTCTACTCTCGGAAACCACTGAAATGGTGGTGCAGGATTACCTTGCCTATATAATCAGTTAGTCAATGTATAGATATATTGTATTAAAATAGACAAGATTTATTGGCTGATGTCAGCATTAGAAGGAAGTTTTACTAAAAGTGAAAAGGAAGTTCAAATCACTTTCACAGTTTAAGAAAGTGTGATTAAATAAAAATAAAACCATTTACTTCTGGTTGTGACCTGAATAGAGTTGTTAATTCATATGCAATCAAATTATGAAAAGAGCAAATGGGTTATAAACAACTTAATGCAGATGTTCAGCTAAGAATATAGCAAGGATTTAAGCTTCAATAATGTCTCAAAATATAACCTATATTTAGAATTTTGAAATAACAGCCTAATTTTATGATGATAATTCCAAATTTCCAAGTTATGTGATAAAATATGTATAGTGCTTGCCTCAATCCCTTCAGATTTTTATTGAAATACCCGAGAGAATACAGAAGAGGAAAATTCTGGTAAAGCTTTAAAAAATAGGAAATTATATTAGAAAGAGCCCTCAATAAAAGTATGAGATATGTGTTGCCACTGAACCTTACTGAAGGAGATAATGAAGGCCAGTTTATGACTTCTTTTCCTCCTTAAAACCACGCGACCTGCGGAGATGTTTATGGAATCCTGGAGCATTGAAGAGCAAAGACTGGACGTGAGAATGAGCAGTAGGCACACCACATTGAATCTGTTTGACATCACTGATAATTGGAATTATACAGCAGTGGCACTCACGTACATGAGAGGCTTTACTGTAACTAAACAAGCAGAGAGTCATTAAGTACGAAAGGCATGCCCTTGATAGAAAGCAAATGTAAAGGATCTTGCAGAACTTGACTTTGTGAAGAATCAAATTTGAAATGCTGACAGTCAGTGTGAGTGGAAGAACCAAACAGCCAAAATAAGGTTACAGCAACAAAGTAGACAAAAGTCTTAACAGACACAGAAAGTAGGATGATACTCTGAACCCACATTGCTTTAATTTTATCATAGCTAGTTATGAGCACATGAATGTACTAGCATTTATGATGCCCAGGATACTGGCCCTGGCTACAATATGAAAAGCTCAAAGAGATCAGTGGCATTAAGAAAGATGCTAGTCCCTGCTGTGACACTGGCGTGGACAGTGGATCAAATAGAAATTCATATCGGAAAGTTGGCAGAGGGCTCACACCAGTCATCAATAAAGAAATGACATCGTAAGGAAGTCTGTATTCTATGGTTGTCATAATTAGAGAATCCCAAGGTTAGTAATGGCTGAACTGGAGTGTATGTTTCACAAGCTGAGTTTTTGGCTTAAGTTCTTCGAAGATAAGCATAAAAACGAGGAGTTAAAAGTGAGTATAAGTATGGAGAATTTACCCAGCCTTGAGAAAATACTAGCTAGGACTTAATAAAATATGAATGAATAAAAACATACACACAAACAAGTACACCCATGAGTACAGATGTACATGCAATTGGTAGCCTTACAAAGTTATAGTGTTAAAAGTGAAGAAAATAATACTCAATGGAAGGGAAATGTGAAGAGTAGAAAATCTTATAAAGAATAAATTTATTTTCCAGTTTATTAAAATTCATTAAAACATGAAGATCTACACTTTGAAAAAAGAGATAAAAAACTTATATCAAAATTTCAAGCAGAAATAGAACGGGAAGTTGAATGGACTATAATCTGCAAAGCCAAAGGACTTTAGTTTTGAAATAACTGAAAATAAAGTGAACACTGCTGAACTCAAACTCATGTCCATGGAGTCGATGATGCTGAAATGGGAAGAAAAACAAAATAGTTCTATTTAGTTCATTGGAAGGACTGATGCTGAAGCTGAAACTCTAATACTTTGGCCACCTCATGTGGAGTTGACTCAGTGGAAAAGACCCTGATGCTGGGAGGGATAGGGGGCAGGAGGAGAAGGGGACGACAGAGGATGAGATGTCTGGATGGCATCACTGACTCGATGGACATGAGTCTGGGTAAACTCTGGGAGTTGGTGATGGACAGGGAGGCCTGGCGTGCTGCGATTCATGGGGTCACAAAGAGTCAGACACGACTGAGAGACTGAACTCAACTGAGGATGAGATAAGAAGAGTCAAGGATTATAAAATGACCAGTTACCTTCCTGAACAGATCAATAGATATTTTATATTTTCAGAGAAACAGTAGTAAATGATAGTGATCAATGATAGTTTTTGATAGGTCAATTGGTTTCTTTACTTTTAAATTTTATTTGATATAATTAAGTATATAGTGATAGGTATTTTCTTCCAAACTACATAAATGGTGCACATATTAATTTCACTGACAATATAGACCAAAATCCAAAAGTCTTCTTTTACCATGTCATCACCATTCCACCCATATAAAAATAATCATTACATATGAATGTGACACAGATAAACACAAAGATAGCGTTTATTATTTATAAGTTATGCATAGTTAATCATATTCATTAGTTAATATTTAACTTGCTTTGCCAACTAAGGTCCGTTTAGTCAAGGCTATGGTTTTTCCTGTGGTCATGTACGGATGCGAGAGTTGGACTGTGAAGAAAGCTGAGTGCCAAAGAATTGATGTTTTTGAACTGTGGTGTTGGAGAAGACTCTTGAGAGTCCCTTGGACTGAAAGGAGATCCAACCAATCCATTCTGAAGGAGATCAGCCCTGGGATTTCTTTGGAAGGAATGATGCTAAAGCTGAAATTCCAGTACTTTGGCCACCTCATGCAAAGAGTTGACTCATTGGAAAAGACTCTGATGCTGGGAGGGATTGGGGGCAGGAGGAGAAGGGGATGACAGAGGATGAGATGGCTGGATGGCATCACTGACTTGATGGACGTGAGTCTGAGTGAACTCCGGGAGTTGGTGATGGACGGGGAGGCCTGGTGTGCTGTGATTCATGGGGTCGCAAAGAGTCAGACACGACTGAGTGACTGAACTGAACTGAACTGAATTTGCTTTTGACTGAAGTATTATAGATGTTCTTTCAAGTCAAATTTTATTCAGATGTTTACAAACTTGACTTTGTGTTAAAAACATATGTGTATGTGTGTAAAAGTTCCTCAGTCATGTCCTATTCTTTGTGATCCCATGAACTACAGGGTGCCAGGCTCCTCTCTTCATGAAATTCTCCAGGCAAGAATACTGGAGGGGGTAGCAATTCTCTGCTCTAGAGGATACTCCTGACCCAGGGATTGAACCCACATCTGCATTACAGGAAGATTTTTTTATCATCTGAGCCACCATATGGGACTTTCAAAAATCCCTATGTCTTGTCTAGACCCAAATCCATTAAATCAGAATTTCTGATGGTGGCATCCAAGGTATCAGTGGTTTTAAGTGTTTTTTCTAGATGATTCCAATATGTAGACAAGGTTGAGTAAACTTGATACTAAGCAAATGAATGCATTTTAAAAGCAGTAAAGAAAAATAAGGCCATTCACCATGATTTATCTATTGATGAATGTTCTACCTTTGCACTAGGTAGCTGAGTTGGCAGAATTCTCTGATCTATCCCTTCATCATTTTGGTGGTTTGCTTTCAGACTTGGCAACAGCTTATTTATTTATTTATTTATTTTTACTGTTTCTCTATATTTACAACTATATTAATAATAATCCTTTCTTGAATTATTGTATTTTGTTGTATTTTGAGTGTCTCATTTGTTTTCAGTATGAACCTTGAAGCATGTATTCTGGATGAATTCTTTTACTTCTTTGTAACTAAAACTCAACATTCAGAAAACTAAGATCATGGCATCTGGTCCCATCACTTCATGGCAAATAGATGGGGAAACAATGGGAATAGTGACAGATTTTATATTTTTTTTTGTTCCAAAATCACTGCCAATGGTGACTGCAGCCATGAAATTAAAATTATCTTGCTCCTTGGAAGAAAAGTATATTAAAAACCATATTAAAAAGCAAAGACATTACTTTGCTAACAAAAGTCCATCTAGTCAAAGCTGTGGTTTTTCCAGTAATCATGCATGGATGTGAGAGTTGGACTATAAAGAAAGCTGAGCACCGAAGAATTGATGCTTTTGAACTGTGGTGTTGGAGAAGACTCTTGAGAGTACCTTTGACAGCAAGGAAATCCAACCAGTCAGTTCTAAAGGAAATCAGTCCTGAATATTCATTGGAAGGACTGATGCTGAAGCTGAAGCTCCAATAGGCTGGCCACCTGATGCGAAGAACTGATTCATTTGAAAAGACCCTGATGCTGGGAAAGATTGAGGAGAGGAGGAGAAGGGGATGACAGAGGATGAGATGGTTGGATGGCATCACTGATTCAATGGACATGAGTTTGGGTAGTTGATTTACAATGTTGTTTTAGTTTCAGGTGTACAGCAAGGTGATTCAGCTATACATATACATATATACATTCTTGTTTAGATTCTGTGCCCATATAGGTTATTACAGAATATTGAGTAGAGTTCCCTGTGCTATACAATAGATCCTCGTTGATTTTCTATTTCATATATAGTAGTATTTCTAGGTTAATCCCAAACTCCTGATTTATCCCTCCCAACTCCATCTTTCCCCTTTAGCAACCATAAGTTTGTTGACAAAGTCTGAGTCTGTTTTTGTTTTGTAAATAAGTTCATTTGTATCATTTTAAAAACTAGGTTCCATATATGAGTGATATGATATCTGTGTTACACTGTCTGACTTTCTTCACTCAATATTATAATCTGTAGGCCCATCTATATTGTTTCAAATGGCATTATTTCATTCTTTACTATGGCTGAGTCATATTCTGTTGATATATGTAACACATCTTCTTCATCTATTCCTCTGTCAATGGACATGTAGGTTACTTCCATGTTCTGGCTATTGTAAATGTGCTGCAAAGAACATTGGGGTGCATTTATCTTTTTGAATTATGGTTTTCTTTGGATATATTGGGATTGAAGAATCATATAGTAGTTCTATTTTTAGTTTTTTAAGGCACCTTCATACTGTTCTTCCATCAACAGTGTAGGTTTCTTTTTTATCCACACAGTTTCTAGTATTTATTATTTGTAGACTTTTCAATGATAGTCATTTTGATTAATGTGAAGTGATACCTCATTGTAGTTTTGATTTGCATTTCTCTAATAATTAGTGATGTTGAGCATCTTTTCATGTTAGACACTCTTTGACATAAATCTCAGCAATATCTTTTTGGATACACTTCCTAGAGCAATGAAAATAAAGATAAAAATAAACATATGGGACTTAATTAAATTTAAAAACTTTTGCGCAGCAAAGAAAACCACAAACAAAACAAAAAGGTATCCCACAGAATGGGAAAAAGTATGTTCAAATGATGCAACTGACCAGGGATTAATTTCCAAAATATACAAACAACTAGAAGCACTCATTAAAAAACAAACAAACAACCCAACCAGAAAACTGGGCAAAAGATCTAAATAGACATTTCTGGAAAGAAGACATACAGATGGCCTAAAAGCACAGGTAAAGCATTTAGTTGAGTTTTGATGATAAAGTTGCTCATGAATTTCTGGGGGTATTTTCCAAACATTTCATTTTGATCTCTGAATTTCAAATGCATGCATACATTATAACACATAAGAATAATTTTTAATGAGTTAACATTAGGCCTTTAAAATATAATGTAACCTTACAATTTTTACTTTCTCTTATTTAAATTTTGGTTAAGAGATAAATACTTTTGCAGGGTAGTTTGAAGGACAAGCAGTTCTATTCTATTCTAGATTTTATTCATGACTCCCCTAACAAAAGGGTACACACTGAAATTTAATTTGACATCATGTCCCAACTTATATAAGGATTGCTACTAAAGACCACCATTGAAAAGATATTTAAATGTAGTTTTCTATATTTAAACTATTTCTATTTTTTATATTTAAATATAGTTTTCTATATTTTAGAACCCTGGAATCAATCCTTGAAAATTTTTTTTTAAGTTAGATAAAGGCTTATTTTCTTCATGATTTGATGTTTCCTCCTATCAGGCAAAATAATCAAGTGTCTGATTGTTATTTTTTTATTACATCCTTTTGAAAGAGGGTCAGAGTCAAATTTACAGTGATAATGTTGGAATCCTGATAGTAATACTATTCATATATACTTAAGTTTAATGATTCTAATCACCTTCTTAAATGTACATTATTTTAAAATGTATTATATAATTTAATATGTTTAAAATTATAACACTTTTAAATATTTAAGTACTATAATTATGACTTTCAAATAATATAGAATTAATGATTACATTTTTATTTTAGTTTTATTTCTTTTCATATTTCATAATTATTTCATGAACTACTATAGGTTTTTATTTAAGTTTTTGTTAGAGAATCATACCACTAGCATTTCTGTAGAACTGCCATAGTACATCTATATCTGTATAATTTATGGGCCTTTCAAAGAACATTTCACATTTTTAAAACCATGGGCTTAGATTTAGAAAAAAATTAATATTGGATTACCTATAACTGGCAGATATACTAAGTATTTAAGAAGGTTAAATAATAAAAATACAAAAAACAAGGAAAAATACCAATTTTGTAAGCATATTGATGAAACTGTCATAGTGGTAGAAATGCAATTCACTCATAAAGAAAAAAAAATGTTCCACTTCCCATGAATCTCTTTTGGTTTAAAGGTTTAAAATGACGACTATTTGCTTTAAGCCATTTCTCATTTTAGAAAACCCTGAATTTTAATTTCTTGCAATAATCTTCTCAGAGTACTAATTAAAATAAAACCTCCAATTAGTTTAATTCCAAAAACATTCCTCTTATAACCTTGAGTCTCTTAGCTACTGGCTGACATGCCAAACTTGTATAAATACTTCTTTTTCTTCTCTCCAAAGTACATATTTTCTATATCCTTGGAAAGATATTGATAGAATATTTCTAAGTCAGGGTATGGAAACTTGTAATGTTATATAAAACTGAAAGAACCAAAGAGTATTTATTACTTTACTAAAATCTGTAATACAAGAGCTTCTCAAAAGTGATTTGCTAAACCTATTATTTTTTTACAGACAGTGCTAATTTTAAGAAATATTGCTTCAGAAAAATAGTATATAACATTACCTGCAGATGTATCACAGCTACGTATATAGAAAATAAATTTGGTCATGCTACTGAGAGTGACTATAATATATGGCTAATTAATTGCTTCTAGCCATGCCATTTAATTTCACAACAAGGACAGTACTCTGAAATTGGTAAGTGTTGAAATGCAGAAAATCGATTGATTTATTGAGGCCAAACTTTTCTATACAAATTAAAATATGCAACCCCCAAATTAAAATGTTTGACACATCTTATAAACATCCTATTCCTATGACATCTACTGTTGTTTGCCGCAATGAGAGTGTGGCCTCTTTGGTTATTGCAGATACTGGAATACATCTGCTGGTTTTTGGACAAATGCATAAATAAGTTTCTTCTAATATGAATCCTTTTTGCATTAGGCACTGACATAAAAAGTTTAAACTTCCACCTAGAGCCCAGTCTTTACTTTCTTGGTTCCTAAAGAAAAACAGTACATGACTCAGTATAATCATATTGGGGAAATGCTATTCTAGTTAATTTGTATTAAACAGACTCTATTATCAGACTTCCTGATTGCGAATTCCAGCTATATCACTTCCAACTACATGACCTTAGAGATTGATCATAACATCATTAAGCTTCTATTGTCCTTAAAAGTAAATGATAATATTATCTGAAGTTTTTATGAGCCTCATAGGATAATTTGTGAAGATTGCTAGACTGCACTGCAGCTCTAAGGAAGGTTTGGTAAGGCTATCAGTGAATCTTGATCCAAAATGCTTGTCAGAGAAGTCCTTTTCCTCCCAAGAACAGACTTGCCTTGTTGCCTTGCTACACTCAGTCACTGGCTGGGAGCAGCTTTGGGGAATTTGGGAAACAAAGCAGTTGATTTCAGAGTAGTCGGCTGGAGCTCTTGGTGAGTTGGATTCCCGGAGTCACATATCTGAGAGGCACACTCTTATTAATACCCAGTTCCATCCTTTGCATCACACACACCTATTTTTCCACACAGGTTTGGGAGACAATTTCTTCATTATTCCCATGGGCTGCTCCTTCCTGAAAAGACTCTCAGAGGAGGAGAGGAAGCATGTGGCTGACCGCTGTCCCTATTGCAGCTGTTTTCAGAGCTGCAGCTAATACACATCTTTCTTTCCACTATGCACTCTCTGTCTCTCAGGACTGCGACAAATGTGGCTGTAATGCAGCCATTACTGTTTTATGTTTGCACCTACATGCTTAGTGAGCCCATCTGTAAACCAAACACAAACTTTCTCTTGCTCTTTCAGCTGGTCATACAAGACCCTTCACAGGACCACAGGTGTATGATAGGGGAGGGAGAAACTGAAAAATTGAATTCTTGCTGTATATATTTTTTGTAATCTGGGTATTTTTCTCAATTCAGGGATGATTTACATATTCAGTATGTGCCTTCCTATTCCTGAAATGTTCACTTTGGTTCCTGAATCAAGTCCAACTTAAATACGGACACCCATGTCTCTTACATCTCCTGCTTTAGCAGGAGGATTCTTTACCACTAGTACCACCTGGGAAGCTCAAACATGGATACAGCCTCATCTAAATAAAGGAAGCAGAGTTGATAGGAGGTGATCTGATTATAGTTGCTGTATGATAAATAACCCAAAGCTTTGTGACTTAAAACAATAATTTTATTTTGCTCACAATTCTGTGGAAAAAGAATTCTGGAGATGACTTGGCTAAGCAAGTTTTGCTTGGGGTCTCTCCTGCTAAAGTCATCCAAGAGACTCAATTACATGGTTGTCAGTTGATGGTGGTTGTCAGGTAGGAACTCAGCCAAGGCTGTCCCCTGGAACGCCTACATGGGTGCCTTCAGCATGCTAGTTTTAAGGTGACTGTACCTCCTACCTGCTGAACATCCCAAGCTGAGCTTCTGGGAAACAGGCATTCCAAGAAATCCCAAAGGAAGCTGCATGCTCTACGGCAATCATGGCTAGGGAGTTATTTTTCTCAGTGTTTATGATTCAAGACAGTCACGTGCCTGTCAAACTTAAGAAAAGGGGATATAGACTTCACTTCTCAATAGGAAGAGTATCAAAGATTTCAACACCCTTTTAAACATCAGGTTTCTTGAACAGGATGTCTCCTTTAGCTTTCCTAAAATCAAGGGGAAAAATAATTAAAATAAGTTAAGCAGCTTTGTCAATAAATTTGATACCACTGAGTTTTCTGCCTTCAACTAGTTTGTATCCTGTGTGTCTCTTCATATTTTCACTTGTGAGAGTTTTGAATAACCAAATGGCAAGATGAAGAGTAAGGAAGGTCCTTGCTGCTGCTGCTGCTAAGTCGCTTCAGTCGTGTCTGACTCTGTGCGACCCCAAAGACGGCAGCCCACCAAGCTCCCCCATCCCTGGGATTCTCCAGGCAAGAACACTGGAGTGGGTTGCCATTTCCTTCTCCAATGCATGAAAGTGAAAGTGAAGGCGTTCAGTCGTGTCTGACTCTTAGCGATCCCGTGGACTACAGGCCACCAGGCTCCTCCGTTCATGGGATTTTCCACTCAAGAGTACTGGAGCGGGATGCCATTGCCTTCTCCTAAGAAAGGTCCTTAGGTAAATTACAAATGAGATAATTAGAATTAATCAGTAAGTTTGGTAGCTGTGTTTTAAATAACTGTTTATGGTATTTCATGGAGTAGATATAATCATGTTATGATACTATAACTTCATATAGATAATTAGTTCTACCTTCTAACATTCTAACAAACATTTTGAGGGAAGGTAATGGTTAGAGTCCCTTGGACTGCAAGGAGATCCAACCAATCCATTCTGAAGGAGATCAGCCCTGGGATTTCTTTGGGAGGAATGATGCTAAAACAAACTCCAGTACTTTGGCCACCTCATATGAAGAGTTGACTCATTGGAAAAGACTCTGATGCTGGGAGGGATTGGGGGCAAGAGGAGAAGGGGACGACCGAGGATGAGATGGCTGGATGGCATCACTGACTCGATGGATGTGAGTCTGAGTGAACTCCGGGAGTTGATGATGGACAGGGAGGCCTGGCATGCTGCCATTCATGGGTTTGCAAAGAGTCGGACATGATTGAGCGACTGAACTGAACTGAACTGAATGGTTACTGTAGGGTTTTACATAGTCACATGGCTTCATTTTAAATGAGTTCACTGACCTATATATTATTTATTTCTACAATCAATAAGATATAATGATAATTTCTGTACCAATATGAGACAGAAAGGCATAACTAGTTTCAACTGACTGAACTAAAACAGGAAGAGCATCACTTCATAATTTGGTATGCGGCACTATTTGTTTTATTCAGAGCTTTATGCAAATGCCTTTACTTACAAGCATAAGGGAACATCTGAAAAGTAAAGTCATCCTACACACAACTGACCTTTATATTTATAATAAATTAATCATGACTTCTTTAATTCTTTGAAAATACTATGCCTGTCACTTTTAAAATCTAAATTTCAAGATATGCAGCATTTCTATGCACACTAGGGTATATATATATATATATATGGGTTCTGTAAATCTAACACATAATTATAATACTGTTGATATTTTTAAAGATTATAAAGTAGAGTCAAAGTATAAATAAGGTATAGATTTTTGCTAAAGATCATACATAAAATTTAACAGAGATAAAAACCTTCAATGAGATGTATTAAAGTATTTGCATTTATATGATTTTTTCTGCTTCCATTCAACAAAAAGTATTTTTAGCCTGTTTTAAACTTTCCATAATTTCAACATTTACTATTAGCTCTTACTAATATTCATGCCATATTGAATAAATTTGCAAATGTTTCCCATGATAGAATTTTATGTATTGGATTGTCTCATACTATATTATAGATATATATAGACACACATTAAAGGCAAAAGGAAAAGAGGGTGGCATAGGTTGAGATGGTTAGATAGTGTTACCAACTCAGTGAATTTGAGCAAATTCCAGAAGATAGTGGAGGACAGGGAAGCCTGGTATGCTGCAGTCTATAGGGTCACAAAGAGTCTGGCACAAGTTAGCAACTAAGCAACAACATACACACACATACACAAACATATATATATATATAGATATATATAATTTTCTGTCTCAAAAACGATCTGCTTCTATATAATCCTCCTTTATCTTACATGCAAAGAGAAATCCTTAAGACTATAGATTAAATAAGAAACTCATTCCATAATTTACACGCACTTTATATTGCTTATCTTAGTTTCAAAGTCAGTCCAATTTCTAGACTCCATTTCATGGCAGAAGTTAAGAAGTCAAAGTAGTAGCAATGATGATGATGATAATGATAGAAAAGTTCAACACTTCAGGATTGATGCAGTCTATGGAGGCAACAAATAAATTATCTCTTTTCTAGAAAAGTTAGACTGTGTTCATACTGAGATAGGTATAGGCCTCTCTGAAGGTGGCTGGAGGAATCATTGCATTGCATTGACAGATCTTGTGTTAATAGCTTTCTTTCTGGATTATTTTGTATACCATATGATGTGTGGTAGGGCCAGAAATTCTAGGACCACTCCTTAGTAAGGTAACCATGCATCTGGTTCCCCATGGAAAAAGTAAAATAGGTCCAAGTATGGTAATCCTCATTTTAGCCAATATTGACAATGTAACATATTTTAGATATTTGACATTTTATGATGGCATTCTTTTATAAGATTTGTGTTTTCTTGGGAATTATTTTCCCCTCAGATTAAATGACTTACTTTTTAAACAAGCCTCAGAATCTGGAAACTCATAATGTGTAAAAACTATCCAAAACTCAGATGTTTCTATTAAAATATAAATTAGCTGAAGTTAAACAAATTAAGTACTAGTAATATCTAGCTTTTAGAATTATTCTGGAAATGAGATAATTGAAAAAGCATTTAATAGATCATTAAAATTATAACATAAAATTTATATTTCAATAAAGATTGCACTGCCAAATCCTTTATCTATAATTAGAAAAAAATTTTTTAAAGCACTAGTGGAGTGATTCTACTTTATGATTAATTAATTTGGATATCATTTAAAATAAATAATTAAGAAAAATTTAAATTAACTATGTATTTTTAATATTTAATTTTGAAATATGCTATTCTTTTATATGTTAGAATTTTTTAATCAGTTGAAAATTTTGAGCAGATGGCTTAAGTCCAGGAGTCTGAGAAACAATTAAAAAATCTGTCCATAACTGGATATTAATGACCCATGTTACCTTTGAAGGCGGTATTCTTAGAATGAAGTATAAATAACATCAAGGTGTCCCAAAGTCCTGTGGAGGTCAGAATACCTTTGGAATCATTTGATTTTTCTAAGTTCTCAATATTGGCAAGGTATTAAACCTGGCTGTCTTAAACATTTAATAAGTTCAGATAAGCACATTTTTTTCCTATGCCAGTTTTGCTTGAGCCCATTTTGAAAAACTTGTAATGAAATGAATGACTAGTCAAATTGGTGCATTCTCAGTTGCTAAGTCCTATCTGACTTGTGATCCCATGGACTGTGATCCACTAGGCTCCTCTGTCCAGGCAAGAATACCAGAGTGGTTTGCCATATCCTTCTCCAGGGAGTCAAACTGATGCATCTAATTAATTCCATCAAAATGGAAGAACTTGGTAATCTGACAGTTCCTTAATACTGGCACTTTCCTATTAATAAACCTAATTTTGCTATAAAGGGGTATCAGTTAGAACTGGACATGGAACAACAGACTGGTTCCAAATAGGAAAAGGAGTATGTCAAGGCTGTTTATTGTCACCCTGTTTATTTAACTTTTATGCAGAGTACATCATGAGAAATGCTGGGCTGGAAGAAGCACAAGCTGGAATCAAGATTGCTGGGAGAAATATCAATAACCTCAGATATGCAGATGACACTACCCTTATGGCAGAAAGTGAAGAGGAACTCAAAAGCCTCTTGATGAAAGTGAAAGTAGAGAGTGAAAAAGTTGGCTTAAAGCTCAACATTCAGAAAACGAAGATCATGGTATCTGGTCCCATCACTTCATGGGAAATAAATGGGGAAACAGTGGAAACAGTGTCAGACTTTATTTTTGGGGCCTCCAAAATCACTGCAGATGGTGACTGCAGCCATGAAATTAAAAGACACTTACTCCTTGGAAGGAAAGTTATGACCAACCTAGATAGCATATTCAAAAGCAGAGACATTACTTTGCCAACAAACGTTCGTCTAGTCAAGGCTATGGTTTTTACAATGGTCATGTATGGATGTGAGAGTTGGACTGTGAAGAAAGCTGAGTGTCGAAGAATTGATGCTTTTGAACTGTGATGTTGGAGAAGACTCTTGAGAGTCCCTTGGACTGCAAAGAGATCCAACCATTCCATTCTAAAGGAGATCAGTCCTGGGTGTTCATTGGAAGGACTGATGCTAAAGCTGAAACTCCAATACTTTGGTCACCTCACGTGAAAAGTTGACTCATTGGAAAAGACTCTGATGCTGGGAAGGATTGGGGGCAGGAGGAGAATGGGACGATAGAGGATGAGATGGCTGGATGGCATCACTGACTTGATGGACATGAGTTTGAGTAAACTCCGAGAGTTGGTGATGGACAGGGAGGCCTGGCATGCTGCAGTACATGGGGTCGCAGAGTCAGACACGACTGAGTGACTGAACTGAACTGAACTGAACAGAAGATATTTTTCTGGGAAAAAATATGGATCTTTTATGTTAGAATTACATGATAAAATGCATGCTTATTTCAAGTATGAGAAGGTACATCTAGTCTATCCATGGCCACAGCTGTCTTCAATAATGGAGGAAGAATGCCTCCCAGTAATACTGGAAACACTGAAGCACTGGTAATCAAGGCTTGACTCAGTCCATGACAGGAAAAGACAAGAAAGGAAAGGACTGTAATGTGTATAGCTTGATTAGAAATAAGTAAAGATATTATTTAGAAAGATTATTTTTTTGTTTAGTCGCTAAGGTGTCCAACTCTTCAATGACCCCATAGACTATAGCCCACCAGGCTCCTCTGACTATGGGATTTCCCTGGCATGAATACTGGAGTGGGTTGCCATTTCCCTCTCCAGAGGATCTTTCCTACCCAGGGATGGAACCCACATTCCTTGCATTGGTAGGCAGATTCTTTACCATTGAGCCATCAGGGAATCCCCATTAAGAAAGATAGCCAACTGTTCTTTATTGTGACCGAATACTATACCAGTTCTAGTGAGGTGGATGAACCTAGAGCCTGTTATACAAAGTAAGTTAGAAAGAGGGGAAAAAATTGTACATAACACATGTATATATGGGATCTAGAAAAATGGTATTGATGACCAGTTTGCAGGGAAAGAATGAAGATGCACATAAGAGAATGGATTTGTGGACACAGTGGGGGAAGGAGAGAGTATGATGAGTGGAGAAAGCAGCATCAACATATATACATTACCGTGTGTGAAATAAATCGCTGGTGAGAAGTTGCTATAAAACAGGACGGAGCCCAGCCTGGCGGTCTGTGATGATTTAGAGGGGTAGGATGGGTGAGGAGGGAGGGAGGCTCAAGAGGGAAGTGATATAGGTATAATTTTGGAGAAGGCAATGGCAACCCACTCCATTACTCTTGCCTGGAAAATCCCATGGACAGAGGAGCCTGGTAGGCTGCAGTCCATGGGGTCGCAAAGAGTCGGACACGACTGAGTGACTTCACTTTCACTTTTCACTTTCATACATTGGAGAAGGAAATGGCAACCCACTCCAGTGTTCTTGCCTGGAGAATCCCAGGGACAGCAGAGCCTGGTGGGCTGCCATCTATGGGGTCACACAGACTCGGACATGACTGAAGCAACTTAGCTGCAGCAACAGCATGGCTGATTTGCTTTGTTGTATGGAACAGGCCAACACAACATTGTAAAGCAATTTCCCCCAATTAAAAATGAATTTTTTAAAAAGAAAGAAAGCCAAAGTTAAAATTGGTATTTGTATAACCCAACCATGTTATGGTTCATGTGTGAAACCAAAGGATCTAAAGAAATGTTAGGATCAGAAAAGGAAGATTATGAGAAGATAATGTCTTTCAACTTGTATTGGTGATCTAAGCAGTAAGAATGACTGTAATGTTCTATTAAATTATGTTAACTCTGTGTAGATTGCTGACTTCTAGAAATTACAATTATAACAAAATTTAAGAATGAGTCTCTGAAAAAAAGAATTGATCAAACTGTCCATTGGTTGCATATTGGAAAACAGAACATTTATTATAGAGAAAGCAGATAGTTTCATGGAGAATTTCCTAAGAATATATCAAACAATTAAACTGACTAGCACTTTTTAATTTTTTTTTTAGGCCTTAGTACGTTATAATCTCATTACTGGAGCAGGATTAAAATGGCACTAGTACCTGTAAAGTTGCATCATCGATATGATTATAGAGAAGCTGGGAACACTTTTTACAGCAAGTTTGGGAGCCTGTGATGTTAGATGCTGGCTACATTTGCATTTCCAGGGATCACACTGAAAGACAAATTTAGGGAACTGGGGTTTATTTTAGTCTACCTGACATTTTAGGGAAAACACAGTTTGTAATTGAAGCAAGTCTATTTTAAAGATTTAGTGTTCAAATGACCTGATAGGCATAGGTCCTCTGAGTTCTCCGAACCAAGACATTACCTAAGACACAGACATTGTTCACCCTCCCTCGGGTTATGCTCTCAGAGTAATACCATGGCTACTGACATAATGTTACCCAGAAGGATGAGCACTGGGTTCTTAGTTTTATATACTTATTTTATCCACATGTTGGCTTATCATACTTTTAACCTCTTGCTTTCTCTTAAATATGATTTGTGTGTGTGTGTGTGTGTGTTTGCACATGTGTTTTGGGGTCTGAGATGGAGATAAGAAAAGGCAACTTCGTTTTGGACTGCAGTGTAATCTTGTTAAGATGAAGTCTAATAAAAAAAACAAGGATTATTTCATTTATTTTAATTTCTAAAAGTTTTATTTTTTATTTTTATTTCTTTCTAAGGAGTTTATAGTAGATTTTTATAGTGATTCAGTATGAGCCATAATATTTTTGACATTGTATTATTAAGATTAATTTTACAGGGTCATTTGAATCATTATATAACCCCTCACTGTGTCATAACTAACCTTGTGCCTGGGAAAAATAATTAAGACATGAAGAGAAAAATGGATAGTTTGGATCTAGGAAAGAATATGGATTTGGATTCGTGTAACCAATATATCTGTCTAACCTACTTCAAGTGTATCCACGGACAAAAGTTAAACAAGTAAGCACTGCCCCTAGAATTGAATCAGAAAATGGAATTAAAACTTCTATGTTAAAAAACTGATATTCACCTTCCTCAAAGAGTACAGGTACCATGCTGGGTGTCATGGATTTTTAGTAGTTAAGAAAACATACAGGGGAATGAGTGAAACAAGCTTTTGTTTTGCTTATTTTTATTCCCTATGTTTCTGATAATAAAATAAGACTTTATTTTTAATATTGCTATACACCTAGAAAAACTACTAGGTAAGAAACCTCTTTATAAGTTTCACCCCATTGGAAGGGTGAGGCTTTATTTTAACAATGGAGATGAGCTGTGATCACCACACAGAAACAAGACAGACCCCCCTCACACAAAATTTGGTTTGGATTTCAAGACTACCCCTACATAACAATAGGTGACAAAATAGACTCATTATGTGAATGATAAACTTTCTTGGAGGAGCAAGGCAGGCCTGAAGCAGGACCCCAAAATGGCTAGGGAGTGTATAAGAAGTTGACTGGCTTGGATTCTTTTGTGAGTAGGTGTAGGCTGGGATGTGGCTTCTGAAATGTTGTCTGGGGCTTCCTTGGTTTGAACTTCTGGCTCCTAGGAGAAGGAGCACGTGGGTTTTCTTATCAATTTGTTCAAATGTAAGACCAAAGAGGAAGAGGCAGTGGTAGAACTTGAATGTTCTCAGCAGTGAAAATTAAAAATTAAGTCAGAATCTTTATTATAAGGCTGAAGTTAATTGTATAGGAGAAACATTTCCTTTGAAAGAGACAAAGGGTGAAAATATGTCATAGCAAGAAAACCAGGTGTCTAAAAGATTTGAGGTGCAATGTATCGACTATTGAAGCAAATAGCTTTGAAAGATGAAATAGAAATTTTTTCAAAAATATAGAGTGTGATAAAGTTTGCAAAGTGTGGTCATATTGCAAAGAAAATACATTTCATTTTTTAATTAAATTGGTACATGAAAAGCTTAAGCAGTAGCAAAAACATTAAATATTGTATTTTCTTGCTTTTCAATTATTTTTCTTTTTTCCTCATCTTTACCACTTCAGTGCAATTTTCTCAATAAATTGGCTTATCTTAATTCTTGTTTCAATTTTTTTCTTTTTCATTTTCTTTTAGATGTATGTTGATACTCTAAAAAAACCCCACAACATATCATAAGCATATAGTTTACTGTTTGTGATCTTTAAAGTTAATCCAGTTCCATAAAAGTCTTCATAAACAATTTTTCTTCTAAAATTATTAAATATCTTTCTCTTTACTCTTCTACTTTATTTTTATTCAAAGAACTATAGCTCTGTCTGAGTTCTTTGAGATACACAACTTAGTGAAATGACACTATTTTCCAAACTCTCCCTAGAGAAAGCCCAACTTAGAACTTTAGATTATATTTTATATTAATAAGACTTGTTGCAAAAATATATATTTTTGAACTACTACAAATAAAAGTGTCTTAAAAGGAGGTTACTTAAAATTAAAACTTGTTTTATTAAAACCCAGGTAGGAAATAAGTAAATGGATAATTTGTAGAATGCAATAGGCACTACATTTTTAATGGGCTTGGGAATTCATATTTCAAATAAAAAAGTTTTATCAGCAAGTAAAATAAACGTACTAGATTGGTAAATTATTTTTCTTTTTTCATATCTATTATTTAAAAAAAATCTTTGTTATTTAAATTGAAAACATCTTTAGCAAGCCTCCAGTCCACCTGTCTCATTTACTATGTCTGCAAACTGAAATGTGGTTAAAGAGTATGACTGGCCAATGGTTAGCAAGTCTGGTGGGAACTTGACTTCCTCTGTGTGGAGTATGAGTAACTGAAAAAAAGATAAACTGATCATCTTAAACCAATAGAACTGAGAGCCTAAAATGCCCACATAATATAAACATTATGAGACAAGAATATGATTGTTAGCTATTTATTTTTTAGGCTGTTGTAAATGTTGTGAGGAATCCCCTGCGGTTTCAGCAGTAAAAAATCCACCTGCAGTGCAGGAAACTCGGGTTGGATTCCTGGGTCAGGAAGATCCTCTGGAGAAAGAAACTACAGCCTGCTCCAGTATACTTGCCTGCAACATCACATGGACAAAGGAGCCTGGAAGGCTACAGTCCATGGAGTTGCAGAGTCGGATGACTGACCACAATGTGGGAAGAAAAATCCAAGATGCGGTCTTCTAATTCCCCTTGGGAGGAAGGATGTCTTTGTTTGACAAAAAATTAATGTCATTTTAATTGGAAAGATTGTTCTCAGGGTAGCACTTGAATAACTCAAAGAACAAACTTTTGAGAAAAAATAAATAAAGAATAATGTAGGGGTTAGTAGTAGTAGTAATGTTAGTTGCTTAGTCATGTCAGACTCTTTGAGACCCCATGAACTGTAGCCTACCAGTCTCCTCTGTCCATGGGATTCTCCAAACAAGAATACTGGAATGGGTTACCATTCCCTTCTCCAGGGAATCTTCCTGACCTGGGGATTGAACCTGTGTCTCCTGCTTGGCAGGTGAATTCTTTACCACTGAGCCACCTGGGAAGTCCAAAGAAAAGGTCTAAATATGTCTAAATCTAATTTTCCATTATATGCTTGGCTGTAATGACAAAATTTTAAGCATCTATTTTTTAAAACCAAGGTCATGTGTGATTCCTTGAGATACTAAAGAAAATAAGACTATTTTTCTTTTATAGTTGTGTTGCAAATAAAAAAATGATTATAGGAAAAATAGCATAAAAAAGTTATAGAAGATAGGGGAAATAAAAAATTTGCCTCACAAGTAATCAATTAAAATAGAAGGCCCCTAAAATACTTTGTAGGTATTTGAAGGGATTCAAGGCTTTTAACCATACATAGGATATAGTTGGAGCCAATTAGCTTTAATACTAAAAGAATGGATAACCAGAGATGACATCTAGCTATATATAATTTCAATGAACTCTGTACTGTAACTTCAATTTTCAAATCAGTATGTACTGTTGCAATAACTAAATATTAAAGAACAGAGATAAATGTTATAGTTTATATAAAATTATTAGTTTGGGACATTAAATATTTTTATTTAAATAGTCCTACATTAATAGTACTAAATTTATACTAGACAAATATAAAATACAATCAAAATATAGAAGAAAATAAGTTTTATGAAAGTTTTCAACCTAATGAACATGATTATCATTACAATTTAGACATAAAAATTTTATAAAAATATTAAAAATGATATATTACTATATATTCTTCCTAATACATTATAAGCTTCTTCATCTTATAGTAAACCATTTTAAGAATTATTTTCTTGACATATATAGAATCACAATTTAAATACTGTTGCTCTTTCACTTATACTAGATCAAAATAATTTTATACCCATACATGCAGATTCTACTTGTTTTATATATAAGTGTATATGTATATAAATGATAAATTTGATTTAAAATATCCAATGATAAAAGGGTAAAAGGATAAAAATACAAAAAAAAAAAAACTTGACTGTGGACACATGGGTTTGCCTCTCTAAACCTTAATCTTTCTGTCTGTAAAACGTTCTGTTGTAACAACCAAATAAGAGTTGTTTTGAGAATTAAATGATACAACACATTTAAAGCTCTACGTGATATCTGGCAGATATTTGGTGCTCAGTACATGTTCAGTTCAGTTCAGTTTAGTTCAGTCGCTCAGTTGTGTCCAACTCTTTGCGACCCCATGAGTCAGAGCACGCCAGGCTTCCCTGTCCATCCCAAATCCCAGAGTTCACTCAAACTCATGTCCATCGAGTTGGTGATGTACATGTTAGCTATTACTAAATACTTCCATCTGAATTAAACATCAGTTGTTATAAAACCTATATTTTAGCAACTGTAAAGATAATAATGGATTTTCTTTAACATATTGATATGAACACGTTAATTCTTTTCCTACTAATAGCAAATATCCATTGGTCGTTTATTAATTTAGGTATGTAGCTAATAGTAACTTTCAAATTAGTTAACTCTATGAATTGGTTTCTTTTCATTTTTCATTTTATTTTTCTGCATTGAGACAGAAACAGAGGAAAGATATAAATATCATCAATAGCATTATTATTGAAAACAGGCAAATAATGCAATGTTCTAATAAAATTGTTTTGAAATGGATAATTTTATTTAGAGCAAATTATGATGAAAGTGAAAGAGGAGAGTGAAAAACTAAGTGAAAACTAAGATCATGACATCCAGTCCCATCACTTCATGGCAAATAGATGGGGAAACAGTGGAAACAGTGGCTGACTTTATTTTTTGGGGCTCCAAACTCACTGCAGATGGTGATTGCAGTCATGAAATTAAAAGACGCTTACTGCTTGGAAGGAAAGTTATGACCAACCTAGAGAGCATATTAAAAAGCAGACATTACTTTGCCAGCAAAGGTCTGTCTAGTCAAGGCTATGGTTTTTCCAGTAGTCATGTATGGATGTGAGAGTTGGACTGTGAAGAAGGCTGAGCGCTAAAGAACTGATGCTTTTGAACTGTGGTGTTGGAGAAGACTCTTGAGAGTTCCTTGGTCTGCAAGGAGATCCAATCAGTCCACCATAAAGGAGATCAGTCCTGGGTGTTCATTGGAAGGACTGATGTTGAAGCTGAAACTCCAATCCTTTGGCCACCTCATGCAAAGAGCTGACTCATTTGAAAAGACCCTGATGCTGGGAAAGATTAAGGGCAGGAGGAGAAGGGGACAACAGAGGATGAGGTGGTTGGATGGCATCACCAACTCAATGGACATGAGTTTGGGTGAACTCCGGGAGTTGGTGATGGTCAGGGAGGCCTGCCATGCTGTGATTCATGGGGTCGCAAAGAGTAGGACATGACTGAACGACTGAACTGACATAAGAAAATTGATTATAAAAGTAGAGAGAAATCTACACTGACACACAATTTTCAAACGGGTAATTTCTAAGAAAGATATTGGACCAACATGTTTACAAAGTCACAGTAGTCCAAAATATATACAGTGTACTATATTATTAGCTAATATAGAATTTGGATAATTTACAAAATGTACCCTGAATGAGTGTAGGTAGGTAGGAAAGAGATAAAAAGCTATAGGGGATTTATAGCTCTTTTCATATAACAGCTACAGTTGTCATACATCATCTTAGTTTATTAAGTAAAGTAGTCAGTAGATATTTAATATGTCCAGTAGTTACACTTAGCTTATTTTGCCCTCCCCTCCCTTTTTTTGAATAAATCTATCCGGCTTATTTTCATGTGCTGTTTTTCATAATTCTTTATCAGTGCCTCATTTGTCCCTGTCAATGTAATTAGCAAATATGATTAGTCACGTGTCACATCCTTTAACATGCCTTAGATTAAGTTTAGTTTCTCACTATTGTATATGTTTTACTAATGTGTCTGTGTGTTTATGTGTGTTAGTCACTTAGTCATATCCAATTCTTTGCTACTAAGAAGGTAACAGGCAGGAAGGCCAGGGGTCTCCAAATGGAGGAAATAGGCTGCAAGGGTCAGACATTTTTATATCTCTCTCTTAAGCGGCAGAGGGAAACTGTTAGGTAGTTAGAATAGGAAAAAGGAGTCCAGAATGGCAGTAGCTAAAAGGCAAGGAAGGGAAAAGCCCACACAAATGGAACAAAGGAAGGTCCGAGGACCAGAGTGAGGACCTCAGGTAGAGCAAACAGCACACCTGGCTAGACCAATTTGCACAGGGCAGGCCCGGGCGAGGAGAACATGTGAAAAGAGGAGCCGAAGGGCCAGGGGCCTCTCTCTCTCTCCCTCGTGCGCATTCTCCCTCGCTCTCGCTCTTGCTCTCTTCTCTTTGCGTCTTTTGGGTCAGCATGCCCTCACACATCGAGGATGTATTTTCCTTTATTTTCTAAATAAAACTGAGCTGTAACACAGAGCTGTAACACTGATCTGTCTGAGAGCTTAGACACGGTCTGTCTGAGAGCTTGAACATCCGCTCCTTCAAATTTTTGTTGTGAGGAGACAGAACTGAGGACTTAATGCTATGGACTTGGCTTTGATTTCTACTTTGACTGCATCCCATACTTTGAACACCATTTTCTTCTAGGCATTATGTCACTTCAGTTTTACTTGCTATTTGATCAAGAATTAATCAGTAGAGTACTTTTTACAAATTGTGATAATTGACTATCAAGTAACTTGTTTTGTGTATAGTTTTATAACACTATCTATAATGTTTATATATTAGTAAAGTATTTGCCTTATTTTTTTTTATTTTGTGTTTCTGTTTTGAGATCTATGTAATTATTTTTGAAAGTGAAGGAGTCATTACTAGTTTATTTAAAGAATTTATGGTTAACTGTATAGATTTGAGATGAGGCCAAGAACATCAATAAACCAAGAAAAGAAATATGGATTTTTCTCTTACTGAGAAAATGATTTTGGCAAAATATTGCACCAGACCTGGTTTGATTGGCCTTTTCTGACATTGAAATAGCTTCTTCTTTTCCATCTAACTCCATCAGACTGCCAGCCTCACTGTGAGAACAAATACATGCCAAATGGCTTGTTCCAATTTGTTATCCATTCTTTGGTTTATCAAATTTTACCTAATTGAGCATGGAATTAACTTACTACCTCAGAAAGCCTTTTCTCTGAAGCAGAAATGGCAAGCTGATGGTCCCAGGTAAGGATGATCATAAAATTAATTTTTAGTCTAAGCTGGGACACAGTCATCAATAAAGAGTTCTATTAATGTTTATTCCGGGACAACTGTCTTGGGCCAATCATGAATTATATGGTTTTCACAAATGTGACTTAAATGTAGCCTTATTAGATATGTTGATGGGAAGAATATTTAAATTAGTGATAAGTAAAGTCAGGAGAGTTCACATAAAAATTCACATTCTAGTTTTGTTATTGTTAGTTTGTTTTCAATTATCATGAGGTATAATCACATAGTGGCTCTAAGATTATAGTGGGCAGAATGTTGATTAGGGTGTACATTGAGGATCAACACATGTGGAAGGGAAGAAACCAAGGCAAGTTATGTGGAGAGAGGCAAGTCTACTAACAGCCTTGGCTAATTTCAAAGGATACACTAGAGATAAAATGACCCAACACAGTTTAACACATTTTAACACATAAAATATTGACATGACCGTATCAGTAAAAATAACGAAGGATTCAGATGCTTGTATGTGAATGTAGAATCATAGTGAATGCAATGGTTACAACTGTAGACTGAAACAATTATATGGCATCAGTTCAGTTCAGTTCAGTCACTCAGTCGAGCCCAACTCTTTGTGACACTATGAATCGTAGCACGGGAGGTCTCCCTTTCCATCACCAACTCCCGGAGTTTACTCAAACTCATGTCCATCGAGTCAATGATGCCATCCAGCCATCTCATCCTCTGTCATCACCTTCTTCTCCTGTTCCCAATTCCTCCCAGCATCAAGGTCTTTTCCAATGAATCAACTCTTTGCATCAGGTGGCCAAAATATTGGAGGTTCAGCCTCAGCATCAATCCTGCCAATGAACACCCAGGACTGATCTCCTTTAGGATGGATTGGTTGGACCTCCTTGCAGTTCAAGGGACTCTCAAGAGTCTTCTCCAACACCACAGTTCAAAAGCATCAATTTTCAGCACTCAGCTTTCTTCACAGTCCAACACTCACATCCATACATGACCACTGGGAAAACCATAGCCTTGATTAGATGGACCTTTGTTGGCAAAGTAATGTCTCTGCTTTTGAATATGCCTATCTAGGTTGATCATAACTTTCCTTCCAAGGAGTAAGCATCTTTTAATTTTATGGCTGCAATCACCATCTGTAGTGATTTTGGAGCCTAGAAAAATAAAGTCAGCCACTGTTTCCACTGTTTCCCCATCTATTTCTCATGAAGTGATGGGACCAGATGCCATGATCTTAGTTTTCTGAATGCTGAGCTTTAAGCACACTTTTTCACTCTTCTCTCACTTTCATCAAGAGGCTTTTTAGTTCCTCTTCACTTTCTGCCATAAGGGTGGTGTCATCTGCATATCTGAGGTTATTGATATTTCTCCCGGCAATTTTGATTCCAGCTTGTGCTTCTTTCAGACCAGGGTTTCTCATGATGTACTCTGCATAGAAGTTAAACAAGCAGGGTGACAGTATACAGCCTTGACGTATTCCTTTTCCTATTTGGAACCAGTCTGTTGTTCCATGTCCAACTCTAACTGTTGCTTCCTGACCTGCATATAGGTTTCTCAAGAGGCAGGTCAGGTGGTCTGGAATTCCCATCTCTTTCAGCATTTTTCACAGTTTATTGTGATCCACACAGTCAAAGGCTTTGGCATAGTCAATAAAACAGAAATGGATGTTTTTCTGGAACTCTCTTGCTTTTTCAATGATCCAGTGGATGTTGGCAATTTGATCTCTGGTTCCTCTGTCTTTTCTAAAACCAGCTTGAACATCTGGAAGTTCACGGTTCACTTATTGCTGAAGCCTGGCTTGTAGAATTTTGAGCACTACTTTACTAGCTTAAAACATGTTGCATAGGCCATTCAGATATCACAAGAAACAATTTTCCAAAATAAGGAATGACTCACTCCCTCCCCTGAAAGGTATGATCTTTTTTTGATCTACACAGTAATGGTATTATTGAGAAATTCACTGAGTATTAAAACTCTGATAGTACTTTACATTTATGTGTGAAAATGGGATTAAAGTTCCAGTCTTAACTATGAATAAACTGGCTTTCCCTGCATGAATAATCAATGCCACCTTCAAACTGTGAAAGATGTGGGATATGGGGCAGATCTCTGTTAAGCAGGATTATTGTCATCACTGCCAGATTTTTAGAATCTCTGGAACAAAACCAAACTGTCAGTTGGACCTTTCAATAAATAATACCCCCACACTGGAACACTCAAGTTAAAAACCACAGAAATAAAGGAACTTTAGTTAAATTTACCAATTCACTTGTTAGTCCTTGCCCCACTTTACCTAATGCCCATGGTCCATCATTTCCATTGCTTTCCCATTAAGGCACAATAATGTAAGAAGATGATATTTCAATCTGTCTATAGCCTCATCTTGCCTCTGTCTGCCAAAAATTCTTTCTTCATAGTCTGTGCCGTTTAGAAAAATATACCCTAGTTTTTAGTGGTGATACAGAAAATTCCCTTATCACATTTCTTGTGTCTTAGGCTATTTCTTTTAAACTAGAAAGAAATAGGCAACATGTGAACTCACATCAACACATTTCTAGGAAACTCTAAATATTTAATTCTGCAACTGGAAACATTTGTATTATAAAGATCTTGTTATCCTAATTTAATATTATTTTCTTCAGGAGAAAGCATTCTCTGGGCATGTATGAAAGATCATTTTGACTGTCATTTTTCCAATATAATTACAGAAACTTTGTTTAAGATGATTGGGAACTTTGGTATTATATTTAGAATACAGCCTTAATATCCAAACTATATAATGTCCACAGTATTTAATAAGTTGAATAAACTAAGGGTGGCAGCATGATAATAAAGCACTGGCAAAAGATGAATCTCAGCCTCACTTTGTCAGTAACTAGTTACGTGAACTTAGGCAAAGTATTTAATTTTTTTTGGCTTTGTTTTTTCATCTGCAAAATTATTGAGTTAAAAAGCCTGATCTTTTAGGATCCTTTCAGCTCAAAAATTCACTGACTTGGTTTTCATGATTACCTTTTCTACATTTTCCAGATGTTAAATTGGCAAGAAATTAAGCTTTGAGTTTTTTTTTTTTTTTTTGGAAAGCTTTCAGCTCTATTTTGCAAATGCAGATGTTTGGTTACATATATAATTTCCCTGATGCTTAATGATATATGACCTCAGCTGCCTTCAAGCAGATTATCCATCTGCTATCTTATGTCGACTCTGGAAAATATTTTTAAACATCTTCAAGAGGGTAATTCCATGGAACATGACATATCTTGAGACACAGCCAGGCATGACCCATTTTAGCATCGATGGAAAGGATCTGGAACCTAATCTACTTAGTGGTGTGGAGAAGATACCAAGGAGGCTGATCTATATACAGCTGTTTTCTTGGGGGAAATCTGCATTGCCAGGCAGAGCATTGTACCCAGAGAATATACAATAGATGATTGGTGGTAATTAAAGTCACGCCATTGATTTCAAAGAACCAATGTAAAATAATAGATCATATAAATCAATGTTCACCCAATTTAATATTAAAATATATTATTTATTCATTGCATGCATACTTATTGTCTACTGTGTGTTCATGAATAAAACATGCTTTCAAAAATGGAATTTAAATGTTTATATTCAGTATAATATAAATCTTTTAGTGTGAACCAGGGTTCTGGAAACAATACTCTGGAATCCAAGAAAGGAAAAATAAGAAAAAAATAAACAAATGCTCACTTTTATAAAACTGAAATATTAAGCCAGGCCATTGATAACTTCAGTCAGGCACAAGAAACAGTGGGAATCCAGTTAGAGAAACTAGAAGTCAGTGGAGGATTTTCTATCAGGAGCAATATTAAAGTCCAGTTTGCTTTAAGGCATCAATTAAAGGCTGCACTAGAAGTCAAAACTCATAACCTTTACTCCGAATCATATTTTAAACTTTATTTTCTAAGTGTCTCAAGCTAAACTTGTAGACAGAAGTTGATCTTCTTTAAGTTCTTCGTAGGAACTCTGATTTTAAAGATAGCAGTCTACAAATTGACTATATACATGTCCTACATTTAATTAATGTTTACTTGAAAAATTAAAATACCTTTTTTGCATGTTTTTTTTTTTTTTTAACAAGGAATTAATTTTTTATAAACAAGTTCTACAATGAAAGGGAAACAGCATCTTGATACATAAAAGTGTTGTTAAACAAGATTTAAAAATTTTTAAATCAGAAAATGTTTCAGACTAAATTCTTTCAAATTCAAACAAAAAAAAAAGCAACCTGTACAATCTCCATAATAAAATGTGTCCCTATACACTTGTCCTGGATACAATGTTAAAATTTTCAAAGTTTGAGTCACAGAGGCAGTACTTTAAAAAGTACATTTTCAGTTAAACATTTTACTATTTATCCACCTATGCATTTATGTTTTTGTTCTTCCAGAAATAGGGGATTTATATTAACACTGTATTTTTACTGTAAAAAACTACATTTAGTGATATTTAACTTCCTGAGTGGCTTCAGTCATACATCGATTTAATGAGCAAATTCTAAAATTTTACAACGAAATAGCATGTGTAGATGTCAAGATCATGTCACAGAACTTACACTTAAGTTCTCTGAGAAGTTAAATATGGTTTATCCCCAAACTTTTATCAAAAAGCTTTCTCATATGTTAGTAAAATGAATCACTGAAGTTAAACATTTTCTTATTAACAAAATACTGAGTCAATTCTGACTATCAACTTGAATATTTTTCATTATATACACGAAAAATCTGATTCACCAACAAGAAGCTTCTTGCAATACAAAAAAATAATTAAAATATTTTCTTCATAATACAACTAATCCATATAATACATCCTTTACTCAATTGTCTAAAATGATTAGGAATTGTGGCACTTTCTTCTGCATAAAACCCTTTCCTCTTTTTAAAACCCTGAGGTGAAAGGCTATGAATATAATAAAACTAGAACCACAATTCTTCTCATGTCTGTATTGAATTGCTATTGGGTTTTAAAATTTTTACAAAGAAATGTGACAACTTGTAAAGCTGCTCTATAGTTTTTTAAGAAAACATTCTCAGAAACAACTTAACAAAAAGGGACCTAAAATGACCCTATGAGAAATCCTTATAACACTTGTTAGTGTCGAGATGAGCGCCATTTTCCATTTCTACCACTGTCTCTTCTGTTATCATAGTCATGGCTCCAGCCATCGTGATTCCTGTCTTCATAGAAAAAATCATCTCTGTTTCCTCTGTAATGATGGTCAGACACATCACTGTAACGCTGTTCACGGCTGTAATGTCTATCCATCACGTAGGGATGAGAATTCAGTCTGACTTTTCTCTGTGATGATGGTGTATCTTGGCGCCACTGGGAGCTTGAAGACTGGTTAAACGTATGATTATGTGACTGAACTGATGGGGAAAATCCTGACTGATCCAGATGTGGAGAACCAAATTTCCCTCCATATGACATCTGTCTCAAAACATTGTTCATCACTGCTTGTCTCTGAAAATTTTCTGAAGACGAGAAAGATCTTTGAATTGTCTGTGCTGATGGAGTCATGTTATCCACCGTCCTGCTAGGAGATGTGGAAGTAGGGCTTGAATTTCCAATATGATGCTGGGAATATGACAAACTGACCTCCTGTGAGGCATGGCTACTTCCTGCTCTAAACTGAATCTTGATAGGCCTTCCAAAAAGTTTGATTCCATTAAGCAGATTCATGGCGTAAGGAACAGATACTTCATGTTTGAAATTCACAAACGCAAACTGCTTCGGTTTACCATCCTTGTCTTTTGGAATTTTCACTTTAATTACTGGACCAGCCTGGTGGAAAAGCTCGAAGAGGAGTTCCTCTGTCACTTTCGTTTCAAGGTTGCCCACAAAGAGAGTGCGATCCGCTTCGGCTGCCGCCGCCCCCATCTCAGCGTCGCCCCCTCCCGAAAAAGGCCGAAGGGTCGCCGCCGACGCACGCACTGCCTGCATGTTTTTTATAACATACGATGGACTATGGTTTATCTACAACTATTTTAATACACATTCTTTTCAACTGTAATGACATTTTTATTGATAAATTTAATGACTAAGAAAACGGAGACTTACTATTTTAGTCATTTGATTATACAATTGTTGATTTTGACTTTACAGATTGCTCTCCAACTTTCATATTGTTTCAAATCATAAACATTTAGTAGCCTTCTGAAATGGGTATTGGACATATGTTTGTGCATAAGGTAGCTGTTGCTAAGACAGACCTTTCTAGGGACATAATGATATAAATGGGTGACACCAGTTAGATGTAAAATAATTGACAAAGATAGACGCATATGGAGAGCAGATGACCTCTCCAAGGACAGTCACTGAAAAACAAGTACATTTCCCTAGATTCAAGTTTCCAAAATCTGTATAAAGCCAAAGTCTGTGAGGCAACTAACACTATCAGTGATGGTGCAAACCATGTGAAGAGGAAAAGAGGAACTACAACCAGGCAAACACTGGCAAGCCAATTGTTTCATGAATTTATTCAGGACACATCAATGCATTCAAAATATATTCAGTGAGATTTAATATGTGCTCCATTTCTGGTAGGTTTGCCAGTTATAATGCAAGACATTCAGCTAAACACACAATTTCAGATAAATAATTTTAATAATATTTGGGGGCTTCCCTGGTGGCTCAGATGGTAAAGAATCCACATGCAAGGTGGGAGACCTAGGTTCAATCCCTGGGTTGGAAAGATCCCTTGCTGGAGAAGAGTATGGCTACCCACTCCAGTATTGTGGCCTGGAGAATTCCATGGATAGAGGAGCCCAGGAGGCTATAGTCCATAGGCTTGCAAAGAGTAGGACAGGACTGAGTGACTGAACTGAACTGAATTGATATGTAAGAACCTAAATGTCCATTGACAGATGAAGGGATAAAGAGGATGTGATACATATATACAATGGCATATTACTCAACCATAAAAAGAAATAAAATTGGGTCATTTGTAGAGATGTGGATGAACCTAGAGTCTGTCATACAGAGTGAAATAAGTCAGAAAGAGAAAAACAAATACCGTATATTAATGCATATATGTGGACTCTAGAAAAATGGTACCAATGGACCTCTCTGGAGAGGAGGAATGGAGATGTAGGGGTAGAGAATGGACATGAGGACACAGGGGGAAGGGGGAGGTAAGATGAATCGGGAGATTAGGATCTACACAGATACACTCGATTCAGTTCAATTCAGACATGTACACTGCTATGTGTGAAATAGACAGCCTGCAGGAACCTGCTGTATAGCACAAGGAGCCCAGCCTGGTGTTCTGTGATGACTAGACAGGTGGGATGGAGGGGGAGCGGGATGGAAGAGAGTCGGGAGGGAAGTCCAAGAGGGATGGGATGTATGTATACATATAGCTGAATCATTTCTCTGTACAGCAGAAACTAACACATCATTGTAAAGCTATTATACTGAAAAAAAAAATTTTCAGGGAGAGATAAATATTTAAACTTAATGAACGTATGTTATAAGATCAGATAAATTCCAGTTACACCAGTTCTTATAAAAGGAGTAACTGTGCCTAAAGGTTCAGGGAAGATTTTACAGCTGAGATGGTATGCAAAATCTATCTTGAAACAAGGGAGAAGAGAAACAGACAGACAGACAACAGGTTTCAGGCAGCATGCACCAAGAATGGAAGTGAATACGTCATGATCGAGAAACTGAAAGGAGCCCCATTTCAGTGGAGCAGTTTTTGAATGAAGATGTGGATTATTAGTATGAAAACATGTGATAAATGTCTGCGAGTGATGCTAAAGATTTGGGAGTAGAATACAAAGTTGATAAGCAGTGTTTCAAAGGTTGTGCAGTAATTTCTTTTTCTTGTTTTTCCAAAAGAGAATCCTCAAAACATGATGAGGGCCAATGAAATCAATGATTACTTGCAAGATTTGTTCGTGGTAATTGACGGATAAACTTCATAGGTGAGAAGAATGGGCAAAAATAATAGTGTAGGTATTTAGTAGATGATAAAGTAATCCACAGATGTTAATTGACCTAACACATTTAAAATATTATTTTCTATTTATTCCATACCTACTCTAAAATGTCAAATAGTTGGCATGCTTCACACTCATTTTACTCACTTTTCAATTTGTCTACAAGGATATGAGAGCTATAATAATTCTTACTTTAAAAATAATGAAACTAAGACAAGAGGCATTAACTGGCTTGCCTAAGCTTATATAAATATCACTGGATTGGGAGATTGAAATTTATATATATACACTAGTTATGGGCTTCCCAGGTGGCTCTAGTGGTAAAGAACCCTCTGGCCAGTGCAAGAGACAAAAGAGATGCAAGTTCAATCCCTGGGCCCAGAATATCCCTGGGAGGAGGGCATAGCAACCCACTCCAGTATTCTTGCCTAGAGAATCCTACGGACAGAGGAGCCAGGTGGTCTACAGTCCATAGGTTTGAACAGAGTTGGGCATGACTGAAGTGACTTAACACACACACAAACACACACAATTTATATTATGCATAAAATAAATAACTAATGAGACAAATAGATAACCAATAAGAAGCTACTGTATAGGACAGGGAACTCTAGTCAGTGCTCTGTGATGACCTGAATCCAAAAAGGAGGGGATGCTTATAGTTGATTCACTTTGCTGTACAGTAAAAGCTAATAACCTTGTAAAGCAAATCTACTCCAATAAAAAATAAGTAAAATAAATATCACAGGAGGAAGCAGGTTTTTCTAATTAAGAACCCATGTATTTGACTTAAGGTGGCTAAGACATAATTTAGGACCTGAGAAAGATTTTAGAATAATGGTTGGAGAAAAGACATATTTCAGACAATAGCATGGTAATAACATAGGCTAATAAAGTGAGGAAGACACATGTAGTTGAATGATTTGAGAACTTTGGTTTTGAAGGGAATATTTTAAAGATGAAAGCAGCCAGGTCATGTTGTATGATTAAGGGGCATAAGCATGTGAAAGGGTTGTCAATCTAAAATGGAATTGGAGGATATGAAAGGGAGACTCTCAGGCATGCATCCTCAGAAGAAGGAAACCTGAAGACTGAATTCCATCAATGGCTTTTTTACAAAAGACTGAGACTTATCTTCTGACCAATGAACATCTGCCAAGAATCTCTTCCCCACCTCCAGCCAGTAATGTACTATTTAAATTCTGCCTATACTTTCCCCATTTGTCCATAAATATATCTCATTCCAAACCCTCAACATGCTATACATGCATTCACTGAATTATAATTCCTCCACTGTTCCCGAATAAACTCAAATTTTGGTAATTTGAATTTGCTTCAGCTTACCTGTTTATTTAGGTTGACAAGTGAAAAGGAGAAATTAATAATAATAAAAAATAATGTGATACTGGACCTGGTATGGTCTGGAAGCTCAATCATAGGATGTCAAATGTTCCTCCTCCAAGAAGTGGAGGTATTAACCTTGAATAGTAGCAGTGGAAGGAGAGTTTAAAGACAAGTATTCCTTTGAGTCTTGGGAGAAAGAAGTTAAAAAGGATTTAAATGATAAGCTTTGTAAGAGCAAAGATGCAGACTATTTCCTAAAGCTTTGTTTTGGGGGATTTTGTTTGTTTGTTTTGTTTCTATATCTAAAATTTGCCTTTTTTTTTTCTCCCCTTCCTATCATTGATGTGTTCCCTAAATTGTAGTTAACTGAAGCATCTGATAAGGTGGCTGCTAGCTAATCAACACTTTTATCTATGTTGTTTGCTCACTGACAGATTAATTGCCTGAATTGCCTTTTTATGTTTAAGTAGTCCTGAGAAGGAAATTTAGCAATTAAAATGATTTAGACTCTGCAGCTTATGTAGCAATTCAAATGACATTTGAAAGATAGTGCAGAAAATTAATAAATGATTGTATAAAATAATATGTAGCAGAAATGTGTTTGTTGCTATAATTAAAAGTGAATAACTTAGTGATCCAGGTCAGTTTTTACAAAGAATCAATCAGCTGGGCTTTTCAAATGGCTTTAAAAATGGATTGTTTCTAATCAGAAATATTTCAACTTCAGACATGGATTTGAATATTCAATTAACTGATTTTGAAGTAATATGTTATGCACTATATTTTATGTAGCTGATAAGTAATTTCTTGTAGAGGTATAGTAAGTACGCATAGAAGTTTAATTAACTAGAGACTTCAAATCAGTATATTAAGAACAGATTTTTATATTTTCAATTATTAAAGAAAATGTGCCAATATAGGTTTTTATTTTAATACTGCATTTTAAGCACTGTTCTATATATTCACTATATATAAATAAGTATAAGATAGGAATAAAATCTTTAAAGCATTTACATATTGGAAATTATACCAACAAATAAGAATACTGTTAAAAATGAGAAGCATATATTTCTAGATTTACCTGTATGAAGCTACAGGTGAATAAATAATGCAGATATGTATGTGTGAAATTTCACAAAGTGGAAACATTATAATTTATACAACTGTAATTTTTCTTTTAACATATGTTGAATATATTTCTAAGCCCATAACTATCAATTTTCATAGGTATGAATTTAGCTGTATAAAGTTTTCATTATATGTATTTATGTAATTAACACTAATATACACTAATATACTATAATATACTAAAAGTAGGATTTAATCATGAAAAAGAAGTAAATAAAACTTTTGATATTTGACTAATTTGCCTCTAGAAAGGACATAATTTATTTTCCTAAATTTCCTTTGTAAGGAAAAGTGTTAGCATATCATCATCCCTAAGCCTTATTTGGCCTGCCACTATTTGTCTTAAATGAAATGTGTTTGAAACAGAGCAACACTCTTTTGTTTACCTATTATTTTATAATTTTTCATTTGTTACCTACATTTTAGAGTAGTTACAACTGAGACTGTATAGTATTTGTATTTAAGATCATCTAAATTTTTACTATTTTCTTTTACAGAAAAATTTTGTAGGCCCACAGTCTTATAAATATCTTATTCTATATTTAACGACAAAACAGCAGATTAAAAATAAAATAGAATAAAATTTGTTTTAGTTTATTTAACAACTGAGATTTAATGTTTTCATCTGTATATCATCTCTGTATTTCTTTCATTCTGACTGCCACCTTTTTCAGCATGACATTCACTTTAAAAAAATTAATTTATTTTTTATTGAAGAATAATTGATTTACATAATTTTGCCATTTTCTGTCAAACCTCAGCATGAATCATCCACAGGTATACATATATCCCCTCCTTTTATAACCTCCCTCCCAACTCCCTCCCCATCCCACCCCTCTAGGTTGATACAGAGCCCTGTTAGAGTTTCCTTCTTGTTGATACAAGAAAGCTCTCTATATGTTGTAGATGTGAATTTTTTAAACAATTCTATCGAGGAATAATTAACATACCATAAAATTCCACCCTTTTAAGTACATAATTCATGATTTTTAGTAAACTTACAGAGTTATACAATCATTATTACAATCCAGTTTTAAATAATTATCACTTCCAAAAGATCCTTAATGTCCTTTGCAATTAATCTCCAGTTACAACTCTAGCCCTAGGCAACCACTATTGTCAAGCTATTTTCTACCACTAAATACTTTCTTTTCCTACACCTTCTCTATGAAAAAAGTCATCCATTATGTGGCCTTTAGTATAAAAGTTTGCCTTTATTCATCTTCAAGTGGGTGGACAATTATCTGCACTATTTTGAATAAATGCTGCTACATAATTTTGGGTACAAAGCTTTATGCAGTGATACATTTACAGTTTTCTTGGTAGATGTCCAGAATTAGAATTACATTGGACATTTTTGTGTAAATTATTAAAAAGTTGCCCAATTATACCCAGAGTGGTGTACAATTTTACATTCCCATGACCAATGTATGAAGGTTTTAATTTCTCTGCATAACCTTTCTTATTACAGTAAGTCCCTGACATACAAACCTTCAAATTGTGAACTTTCAAAGATGCAAACAAGAGTTTGCCTGTCCAATCACATGTCTAGTGTACAATGTCATGAGTATTCTTCCTTTGCAAGTAGTTGTGTACTTTAAAGTACTGTATGGAGTTCAGTATTTTTATTTCAAGCCTAAGATGTTCAGAAGCAAGCATAAAAGCAGCCATGATTGAAATTGGTACTACTGTAATTTTCAAGGTGCAGTACTATATGATTAAAAATGTTTACTTTTTGTTTTTAATGTGTTATTTGTAAGAAAAGTATTATAAAGCTGTTATAGTACAGTGCTATATAGCTGCTTGTTTTGAAGTACCTAGGCTAACATTGTTGGATTTGTAAACGAACTGGATTTATGAACGTGCCCTTGGAATGAAACTTGTTTGCATGTAAGGGAGTTACTGTATCTTTTTTAAAAAAATTATTATTATAGACATGCTAGTATGTCCGAAGTAGGGTCTAATTGTGCTTTTAATTGGGATTTCCCTATTAAGTAATGTTGAGTATTTTTCCATGTGCTTAGTGGCCATTTCTATATCTTCTTTGGAGAAATATCTATTCAAAGAATTTTCCCATTTTTAATTGGTTTGCCTTTTTATTATTCTTTATACATTTTCAAATGAAGTCCTTTTCCAGCTATATGGTACATAAATATTCCTCTCCTTTTGTGGGTTTTCTTTTCACATTCCTTGATAATTTTGAAGCACAAAACTTTCTTTTAATGAAATCCAGTTTATTTTTTTCTTATATCACTTTTGCTGTTGGTGTCACACTTAAGTCACTGCCATTCTAAGAGGGAGGTTCATAGCAATACAAGCCTACCTTAAAAGACAAGAGAAACATAAAATAAACAACCTAAATTTTCACCTAAAGCAACTAGGAAAAGGAAAGAATGCCAAAGTAAGTAGAGGAAAGAAATCATAAAAATCAGATCAGAAATAAGTGAAAAAGAAATGAAGGAGACTATAGAAAAAAATCAACAAAACTAAAAGCTAGTTTTTTGAGAAGATAAATAAAATAAACAAACCATTAGCCAGACTCATCAAGATAAAAAGGGAGAAGAATCAAATCAATAAAATTAGAATTGAAAATGGCGAAATTACAACAGACAACACAGAAATAGAAAAGCTCATAAGAGACTACTGCGAACAATTATATTCCAATAAAATGGACAACTCAGAAGAAATGAACAAATTCTTAGAAAAATGTAACCTTCCAAAACTGACCAGGAAGAAGTAGAAAATCTTGAGATCTATCACACGCATGGAAATTGAAACTTTAATAAAAAATCTTCCAACAAACAAAAGCCCAGCACCAAATGACTTCATAGGTGAATTTTACCAAAAATTTAGAGATGAGCTAACAGGTATCTTATTCAAACTCTTCCAGAAAATTGCAGAGGAAGGCAAACTCCCAAACTCATTCTATGAGACCACCATCACTCTAATGCCAAAACCAGACAAAGATGCCACAAAAAAGAAAACTATAGGCCAATATCACTGATGAACATAGATGCAAAAATTCTTGACAAAATTCTAACACACAGAATCCAACAACATATTAAAGTGATCACACATAATGACCAAGTGGGTTTTATCCCAGGGATGCAAGGGTTCTTCAATATTGACAAATCTATCAATGTAATACACCATATTCACAAATTGAAAGACAAAAACAATATGATTATCTCAATAGATGCAGAGAAAGCCTTTGGCAAAATTCAACACCTATTTATGATCAAAACTCTCCAGAAACAAGGCATAGAGGGAACATACTTCAACATAATAAAAGCCATATATAACAAACCCACAGCAAACATTATCCTCAATGGAAAAAATTATTAAAAGTATTTCCTCTAAAATCAAGAACAAGACAAGGGTGCCCACTCTCACCACTACTAATCAACATAGTTTTGGAAGTACTAGCCACAGCAGAGAAGAAAAATTAATAAAAGGAATCCAGATTGGAAAAGAAGAAATAAAACTCTCACTGTTTTCAGATGACATGATCCTCTACATAGAAAACCATAAAGACACCACCAGAAACTTACTAGAACTAATTAATGAATATAGTAAAGTTGCAGAATACAAAATTAAGACACAGAAATCCTTTGCATTCCTATACACTGACAATGAGGAAACAGGAAGATAAATTAAGGAAACAATTCCATACACCATTGCAATGAAAAGAATAAAATACTTGGGAATAAATTTACCTAAAGAGACAAAAGACCTATATATAGAAAACTATAAAGCACTGATGAAAGAAATCAATGGAGAAATATACCATGTTGGTGGATTAGAAGAATCAATATAGTGAAAATGAGTATACAACCCAAGTAATTTGTAGTTTCAATACAATCCCTATCAAGCTACTAATGGTATTTTTCACAGAACTAGAACAAATAATTTCATAGTTTGTATGGAAACACAATGCCTTGATTAGCCAAAGCCATCTTGAGAAAGAAGAATGGAACTGGAGGAATCAAACTGCCTGAATTCAGACTATACTACAAAGCTACAGTCATCAAGACAACATGGCACTGGTACAAAGACAGAAATATAGATCAATGGAACAAAATAGAAAGCCCAGAGATAAATCCACACACCTATGAAGACCATATCTTTGACAAAGGAGGCAAAAATATACAATGGAGAAAAGACAATCTGTTTAATAAGTGGCTCTGGGAAAACTGGTCAACCAGTTGTAAAAGAATGAAACTAGAACACTTTCTAACACCATACATAGAGTAACTAAAAATGAATAAAAGATCTAAATGTAAGACCAGACACTACAAAACTCTTAGAGGAAAACATAGACAAGGCACTCTCTGACCTAAATCACAGAAAGATCCTCTATGACACACCTCCCAGAGTAATGGAAATAAAAACAAAAATAAATAAATGAGACTTAATTAAACTTAAAAGTTTTTGCCTAAAGAAGGAACCTATAAGCAAGGTGAATTGGCAGCTTTCAGAATGGTAGAAAATAATAGCAAATGAAATAACTGACAAAGAATTAATCTCCAAAATATACAGCTCACATAGAATATTGAGCTTATGCAGCTCAATACCAGAAAAATACACGACCCAATCAAAATGTAGGCCAAAGAACTAAACAGACATTTCTCTAAAGAAGACATACAGATGGCTAACAAACACATGAAAAGATGCTCAACATCACTCATTATCAGATAAATGCAAATCAAAACCACAGTGAGGTACCATTTCACGCCAGTCAGAATGGCTGCTATCCAAAAGTCTACAAGCAATAAATGCTGGAAAGGGTGTGGAGAAAAGGGGAGTCTCTTACATTGTTGGTTGGAAGTAAACTGGTATAACCACTATGGAAAATAGTGGGGAGATTTCTTCAAAAATTGGAAATAGAACTGCCATACGACCCAGCAATCCCACTGCTGGGCATACACACTGAGGAAACCAGAACTGAAAGAGACCTATGTACCCCAATGTTCATTGCAGCACTGTTTACAATAGCTAGGACATGGAAGCAGCCTAAATGTCCATCTTCAGATGAATGAATAAGGAAATTATGGTTCATATACACAATGAAATACTACTCAGCTATTAAAAAAAAAAAACACATTTGAGTCAGTTCATCCATGAAATGGATGAAACTGGAGCCTAATATACAGAGTGAAGTCAGTCAGAAGGAGAAACACCAAAATAGTATATTAATGCATATATATAGAATTTAGAATGTCGGCAACAATGACCCTATATGCAGGACAGCAAAAGAGACACAGATGTAAAGAACAGATTTTTGGACTATGTAGGAGAAAGCAAGGGTGGAAGGGTTTCAGAGAATAGCATTGAAATATGTATATTGCCATATGTAAAAGAGATGACCAGTGCAAGTTCAATGCATGAAGCAGGGCACGCAAAGCCAGTGCTCTGGGACAACCCAGAGGGATAGGGGTTGAGGATAGGTGGACATGTGTATACCTGTGGCTAATTCCTGTCAATGTATGGCAAAAACCACCACAATATTGTAAACTACTTAGCCTCCAATTAAAATGAATTATTTTTTTTTTAAAAAGGAAGCCACTGCCAAACCTAAGGCCATGAAAATTTACACCCTTGATTTTCTAAGAATTTTATAAATTTAGCTCTTATAGTCAGGTCCCTAATTCATGTTAAAATTTTTTTTATATGATATGATGTATAAGCAAACATAGTAAATTAAATTTGAGGCTCTGAAGAGAAAAAACATTCTCCACTGACCCATGATCCCCCTTTGCTTTCTTATTTTTACACCTTAATGATTATTTTAAAGCATAAATTTTTCTATGTAAAATAAATGCATACATTTATGAAAAAATAATGTCATATGTATACAGATAAAAGTGAGAGAATCTTTTCACATTTTATCATCCTTAAAGAGGTCTCTGTCATAACTGAAAAGAGCAAGTATCTTAGACAATTTAGAATTTCTGTGGTTCTCTCTTAACCCGCTAACTTGACAAATTCTATACGTCAGGAATCAATATGTAAATGTGGTACCTATGTAGCTAAAATTACAGTACACACCTAGTTTCAACTCATCCCATGGACCTAAATTCTGGTAAATAACTGTGTAAATTAATGCCAAAGAATATTTCTATAAGTCTATGTCATGAAAGTAATTTGCTTTTCTTATTTTTTCTGTTTGGCAAGTCTGTACACCTAACAGAATGTGTTTGCTGTGCATAATTGCTGTGCAGGTAAACACCAGGGGTGTTAAATTGTTATAATATGTTCTGTGAATGACTTCTTTGAGATATGTGGCATGACACTTTTTTACCCACATCAATAAAACAAAGGTAGAAATATATTTTGTTTCTAAGGACCCAGATAATACAAAGAAAGCAAGGACAGTTAAATACCCTAGTATAGCTTCCTCTATATGAGGAAGTATAGAACCTCATCGACTGCTTACTAATTAAAGATTGGTTGTTAATATTAAATATTAACATATTGAATAATTTCTTATTATTTGTAATTTTTTGGCATTCATTTTTTGTGCATAAAAATGTTTACATGTACAAAATATAATTCCAGATTACATTAAACAGATAACTTCTAGAAACATAAAAACTAATATGATTAAATAGAATTTGCATGAGTGAATCAAAGTATGATTTTCACCAATAATTTTTCTTGTTAAAGTTTATTAAATATAAATTTTATATAAATTTAAATGTAAATAATGGGTTTCAGAATACTTAAACCCATACTTCCTTCCCCAAGCCCTGTGAGAACATTTTATTATTGACTGGTGTTCTTGAGAAAATAAGTGGATGCCAATATAATTAGGACAATATGATGATTACCATCATTGGAACCATTATCAAATGGTTCTATGCATTTTTGTTTTAAGTGTGATACTGAATTCTTTCCTTAGTTTCTTTTCATTAAAATTCAAATTTTCAATTAGTTGCTTAAATGAAACAGAGTGAGTGAGTATCTGACTCTGTGACCCATGGACTGTAACCTGGCAGGCTCCTCTGTCCATGGAATTCTCCAGGCCAGAATACTAGACTGGGTTGCCATTTCCTTTTCCAAATGAAACAGAAGTGATACTAAAAAAAAAAAAAAAACAACAAAAAAAAAACTGATAAGAAGCATGACACAAATACTGATCAGTGAGAGCAAATGGGATTTAAAGACCAGGAATGATTGTGCTAGATTTAACAACTGAATGAGCTTAAAAATATATTTTTAGAACACATCCTTGCTTAAATAATGAGTTGTGTACAATTGTAAGAGAGCTATAAAGCTATTGTTATCATTGTTTTAGTTGCTAAGTTGTGTCTGACCCTTTGTGACCTCATGAATTGCCGCCTACCAGGCTCCCCTGTCCATGGAATTCTCCAGCCAAGAATACTGGAGTGAGTAGCCATTCCCTTCTTCATGGGACCTTCCTGACCCAGGGTTTGAACCTGGGTCTCCTGCATTGAAGGCACATTCTTTACTGTCTGGGCCACCAGGGAAGTTAGCAAGATCAGGATTTTACAGAAATAAATATTGTTGTTAATATTGTTGATCTAGATCCATGTGGCAATTCATGCTGCTTGATAGTAATAAGCGTATACTTAAAGAAACAGCTGCAAAGTTAAAGAATAGGAAAGATTTAACAACTGTTAATAAGAAACAAAACTAAAGAAAGCAAATGACTAAGCTTTATATAATTTTTTAAAATAGTATGTTTGTAGGAAAACAAATTTAATTTAATAAAAAGCAGGGTTAACAGAAGAACAATGTTCAGATCTAAATAGTCATTAGTTCCACCATACTCTATCCAAAGTGCAATTAAAATTGAAATGTCTCATTTACATTTCCTTGGCAAACTATAGCCTGTAAAACATAAGATTGGCCTTGAGAATAAAAGGCATTAAAACTGTATGATAGGAAAAATTGAGAAAGGATGCAATGTTTCAACTATTTAAGGCAAGATTTAGGAATACAGAGGTTCATTCAAGTATTTGGAGTTCTGTGATAGGACACAGGGACTGGAGTCAGTTGTATTGCTTCAGGTAACACAGGCAATTTCCATGTATGGTAATTATTCAGAGGTATATTTTCACTCAAAACAAGGTGGTGTGACTGTATAGCAATGAGAGCTCCAACAAGGGAATGGGCTGTCTCCCAAAGTGCTGAACGTCTGTCACTGGAAGTGTTCTTGATAACCTTGGATGAACAGTAGTCATGGATGGCAAGGAATGTATTTCCTTCTTTGAAAGATGATATAATTAACTGACCTTTAAGCTTGTTTCCACCTCTCATATTCTCATTTTATGATTACTTTGACACATTTCAATGTTACAACTTGTCATTTCAATCCAAAAAATGAGGCTGATGCCATGTGAACCAGTAAGCCAAGTGACACTGTTTCATGGTGCATGTTTTCTTAGACACTAGGAGGTAATGTACTTTTTCATAGAGTGTTTTTACTTTAATTTTTCTATCAAAAATTTATTATAGCTAGAAAATGTATAAATGTATACATAGACATATAGACAGTTATCAACATAAGCATTATGTAACTTTGCTTTTAATTTATTTTTTTGTTTGTTTCAGCTAGGTATTGTATTTTAAAGATTCTATTCTATTTTTAAACTTACTATAACAGGCTGTTTCTATTAGCTGATAGACGAGTTTTTTTGTTGTTGTTTGTTTTTCTTTTAATGGAAAACCAAACATTCCATGGAACTGGATGTATACAGAGGCCTGTTGTCTTTGTGTATTTCTTACAGCCAAAAGACTATGTTTAGTGTGTCCATGGAAGTGAAAGAGTTAGTTGCTCAGTCACCTCTGTCTCTGTGACCCCATGGACTGTAGCTCGCCTCTGTCCATGGAATTCTCCAGGCAAGAATACTGGAGTTGATAGCCATTCCCTTCTCCAGGGGATCTTCCTGACTCCAGGGTCCAACCAGGGTCTCCTGCATTGAAGGCAGGTTCTTTAATGTCTGAGCCACTGGGGAAGCACATGTAGGGATTTAAATTCCAACTCCCAGTCTACAGAGAGAATACATGTGATTTTTCCACCACTCAATATCTGAGGCACATACATGGTTTTATTTTTTTTTAGGTTTTACATGTTTTGCCTTTGAATCTTTCAGTTTCTGCCTGTGATGAAATAATTTCCTTCTGTTGAGTTTATTTATGCATTTTATTAATATATTTCATGAGGGAAGAGATTGTCCAAGTGAATCTGCCATACTTTTAATAATCCAGCCAATTTTATCCCCTTCATTAAGAAATTTGAAGAATACTCATCCTCTTTTCTTGAAGCTATCTCACTGTTATTCTTATATTTTCAGTGGGCTTCTGCCAATCTTTCCCTTCTCTACATTTCCTAGCATACATTTTTTAGATTCTTACAGATTATTGAGAAGAGTTCCCTGTGATAAGTAATAGGTCCTTGTTAATTATCTACTTTACAGATACTAGTGTGAATATCTTTATCCCAAACTCCTAATTTATCCTTCCATTCATCTTTCCCTTTTGGTAACCATGAGATTATTTTCAAAGTCTGTGAATCTGTTTCTGTTTTGCAAATAAATTCATTTGTATCATTTTATTTTTTTAGGTTCCACATAAGTGATGTCATATGCTAATTGGCTTTCTCTGTCTGACTTACTTCACATATTATGATAATTTCTAGGCCCATCCATCTTGCTCAAAAAGTATTATTTCATTCTTTTTTATTGCTGAGTAATATTCCATTGTATATATATACCACTTCTTGTTTATTCATTCTTCTGTTGATGGACATTTAGCCTCCTTCTATGTCTTGGCTATGACAAATAGTGCTGTAATGAATTCTGGGGTACATCTATCTTTTCAAACTACGGTTTTCTCCAGATATATCCTTAGGACTGGGATTGCTTGATCATGTTGTAGTTCTATTTTTAGTTTTTTAGGAGCCTCCATTCTATTCTCTGTAGTGGCTGTACCAATTTACATTCCCATCAACAGTGTAGGAGGGTTCTGTTTTCTCCACGTCATTTCTAGCATTTATTGTTTGTAGATATTTTGATGATAGCCATTCTGACTGGGCTTCACTGATAGTTCAGTTGGTAAAGAATCTACCTGCAATGCAGGAGACCCAGGTTTGATTCCTGGGTCAGGAAGATCTGCTGGAGAAGTGATAGGCTACCTACCCCAGAATTCTTGGGCTGCACTTGTGGCTCAACTGGTAAAGAATCCACCTGCAATGTGGGAGACCTGGGTTCAATACCTGATTGAGAAGATACCTGGGTTGAAAGTCTACCTTCACCAGTATTCTGGCCCAGAGAATTCCATGGACTCTATAGACCATGGGGTCACAAAGAGTTGGACAGACTGAGTGACTTTCACTCATTTCACATTCTGACTGGTGTAGGTGATAACCTCGTTGTAGTTTTGATTTGCATTTCTCTGATAATTAGTAATGCTGAGCATCTTTTCATGTGTTTTTTGCCCATCTGTATGTCTTCTTTGGAGAAATGTCTATTTGAGTCTTCTGTCCATTTGTAGGATTGAGTTGCTTGTGTTTTTCATATTAAACTCCATGTGCTATTTGTATACTTTAAAGATTAATCCTTTATTGGTCACTTTGTTTGCAAGTAATTTTTCCTATTCTGTGGGTTATGGTTTTGTTTTATTTATGGTTTCTTTTGCTGTGTAAAAGCTTTTAAATTTAATTAGGTCCCACTTGTTTATTTTGGTTTTTATTTTCATTTTTCTAGGAGGTGAATCCAAACGATATTGCAGCAATTTATGTCAATGAGTGTTCTGCCTGTTTTCCCCTAAGAGTTGTACAGTATCTAGTCTTACATTTAGGTCTTTAATCTATGTTTTAGTTTATCTTTGTGTAGAGTGTTAGAGAATGTTCTAATTTCATTCTTTTACATGTAGCTGTCCAATTTTCTCATCACCACCTATTGTGGACAATATCTTTTCTCCATTTTATATTTTTCCCTAATTTTTCTTAAATTAATTGAGCATAAGTACATTGGTTTATTTCTGGATTTTCTACCCTTTTCATTGATCTATATTTCTGTTTTTGCGACAGTACTGTATTGTCTTGATTACTGTAGCTTTGTATTGTGGTCTGAAGTCAGATTCCTTCAGTTCCATTTTTCTCACTGAATATTTCCTTAGCTATTTGGAATCTTTCATATTTACACAAAAATTTAAAATTTTCCTATTTTAGTTCTGTGGAAAATGTCATTGACAATTTGATAGAGATTGCATCAAATTGGCAGATGGCCATGGCAATGATGGTCACTTTGAAAATATTGATTGTTTTTATCCAAAAAAAAAAGGTATTTCTTTCCATCTGTTGGTGTCATCTTCAATTTCTTTCATCAGCATCTTGAAGTTTTCATAATACAAGTCTTTTGCCTCCTTAGATACACCTATTTTTAGGTGTTTTATTTTTTTGGGTGAAATGATAAATGAGATTGTTTCCTTAATTTTCCTTCTGATCTTTTTTTTATTAGTGTATAGAAAAGCAATAAATTTCTGTATATTAGTTTTGTACTCTGAAACTTTACCAAACCCATTAATGAGCTCTAGTAGTTTACTGATAGCATCTTTAAAATTTTCTATGTAGAGTATCATGTCATTGATAAGCAGTGACATTTTTACTATTTCTTTTCCAATTTAGACTCCTTTATTTATTTTTCTTTTCTGATTTCTATGGCTAGCATTTCTGAAACTAAAGTGAATAAAAGTGGTGAGAGTGGACATCCTTGTCTTGTTTCTGATCTTAGAGAATACTTTCAGCTTTTCATCACTTCATGTCAAAGATGGGGAAACCATGGAAACAGTGACAGACTTTATTTTTGGGGTTCTAAAACCACTGCAGAGGGTGACTGCAGTCATGAAATTGAAAGATACTTGCTCCTTGAAAGAAAAGTGATGACTAACAAAGATAGCATATTAAAAAGCAGAGACATGACTTTGCCAACAAAGGTTCATCTAATCAAAGCTATGGTCCTTCCAGTAGTCATGTATGGATGTGAGAATTGGACTATTAAGAAAGCTGAGTGCCAAAAAATTGATGTCTTCGAATTCTGGTATTGGAGAAGCCTCTTGAGAGTCCCTTGGACTACAAGGAGATCCAAACAGTCCATCCTAAAGGAGATCAGTCCTGAATAGTCATTTGAAGGACTGATGCTGAAGCTGAAATTCCAATATTTTGGCCACCTGATGTGAAGAGCTGACTTATTTGAAAAGACCTTGCTGCTGGGCAAGATTGAAGGCAGGAGAAGGGGATGCCAGAGGGTGACATGGTTGGATGGCATCACCAACTTGATAGACATGAATTTGAGCAAGCTCCAGGAGTTGGTGCTGTACAGGGAAGCCTGGAAAGCTGCAGTGAATGGGGTCACAAGGAGTTGGAAACAACTGAGTTGCTGAACTGAACTGAACTCTGAAGCAGCAAAGTAATTGCACTTAAACTTGCCTATCATACTATTCTAAACCATAAAGAATACCATCAATTTATGAACTGATTTTGTTCGGTTCAGTTCAATTCAGTCACTCAGTCGTGTCCGACTCTTTACGACCCCATGAATCGCAGCACGCCAGACCTCCCTGTCCATCACCATCTCCCGGAGTTCACTCAGACTCACGTTCATCGAGTCCATGATACCATCCAGCCATCTCATCCTCTGTTGTCCCCTTCTCCTCCTGCCCCCAATCCTTCCCAGCATCAGAGTCTTTTCCAATGAGTCAACTCTTCGCATGAGGTGGCCATAGTACTGGAGTTTCAGCTTTAGCATCATTCCTTCCAAAGAAATCCCAGGCCTGATCTCCTTCAGAATGGACTGGTTGGATCTCCTTGCAGTCCAAGGGACTCTCAAGAGTCTTCTCCAACACCACAGTTCAAAAGCATCAATTCTTCAGCGCCCAGCCTTCTTCAAAGTCCAACTCTCACATCCATACATGACCACAGGAAAAACCATAGCCTTGACCAGATGGACCTTAGTCAGCAAAGTATTGTCTCTGCTTTTGAATATGCTATCTAGGTTGGTCATAACTTTTCTTCCAAGGAGTAAGCGTCTTTTAATTTCTTGGCTACAGTTACCATCTGCAGTGATTTTGGAGCCTAGAAAAATGAAGTAAGCCCCTGTTTCCACTGTTTCCCCATCTATTTGCCTTGAAGTGATGGGACCAAATGCCATGATCTTTGTTTTCTGAATGTTGAGCTTTAAGCCAACTTTTTCACTTTCATCAACAGGCCCTTTAGTTCTTCTTCACTTTCTGCCATAAGGGTGGTGTCATCTGCATATCTGAGGTTATGGATATTTCTCCCGGCAATCTTGATTCCAGCTTGTGCTTCTTCCAGCCCAGTGTTTCTCATGATGTACTCTGCAATGAAGTTAAATAAGCAGGGTGACAATATACAGCCTTGATGTACTCCTTTTCCTATTTGGAACCAGTCTGTTGTTCCAGGTCCAGTTCTAACTGTTGCTTCCTGACCTGTATACAAGTTTCTCAGGAGGCAGGTTAGGTGGTCTGGTATTCCCATCTCTTTCAGAATTTTCCACAGTTTATTATGATCCACACAGTCAAAAGCTTTGGCATAGTCAATAAAGCAGGAATAGATGTTTTTCTGGAACTCTCTTGCTTTTTCCATGATCCAGCAGATGTTGGTAATTTGATCTCTGGTTCCTCTGCCTTTTCTAAAACCAGCTTGAACATCTGGAAGTTCATAGTTCATGTATCACTGAAGCCTGGCTTGGAGAATTTTGAGCATTACTTTACTAGCATGTGAGATGAGTGCAATTGTGTGGTAGTTTGAGCATTCTTTGGCATTGCCTTTCTTTGGGATTGGAATGAAAACTGACCTTTTCCAGTCCTGTGGTCACTGCTGAGTTTTCCAAATTTGCTGGCATATTGAATGCAGTACTTTTACAGCATCATCTTTTAGGTTTGAAACAGCTCAACTGGAATTCCATCACCACCACCAGCTTTGTTCGCAGTAATGCTTTCTAAGGCCCACTGACTTCCCACTCCAGGATGTCTGGCTCTAGGTGAGTGATCACACCATCATGATTATCTGGGTCGTGATCATGTTTGTACAGTTCTTCTGTGTATTCTTGCCATCTCTTCTTAATATCTTCTGCTTCTATCAGGTCTATACTATTTCTGCCCTTTATTGTGCCCATCTTCACGTGAAATATCTTGGTACCATCTTCCTTGGTATCTCTAAGTTTCTTGAAGAGATCTCTAGTCTTTCCCATTCTATTGGTTTCCACTATTTCTTTACATTGATTGCTGAGGAAGGCTTTCTTATCTCTCCTTGCTATTCTTTGGAACTGTGCATTCTAATGCTTGTATCTTTCCTTTTCTCCTTTGCTTTTCACTTCTCTTCTTTTAATAGCTATTTGTAAGGCTTCCTCAGACAGTGATTTTGCTTTTTTGCATTTCTTTTTCTTGGAGATGGTCTTGATCCCTGTCTCCTGTACAATGTCACAAACCTCCATCTATAGTTCATCAGGCACTCTGTCTATCAGATCTAATCCCTTGAATCTATTTCTCACTTCCACTGTATAATCATAAGGGATTTGACTTAAGTCATACCTGAATGGTCTATTGGTTTTCTCCACTTTCTTCAATTTCAGTTTGAATTTGACATTAGGGAGTTCATTATCTGAGCCACAGTTAGCTCCCAGTCTTGCTTTTGCTGACTGTATAGACCTTGTCCATCATTGGATGCAAAGAATATAATCAATCTAATTTTAGTGTTGACCATCTGGTGATGTCCATCTGTAGAATCTTCTCTTGTGTTTTTTGGAAGAGGGTGGTTGCTATGGCCAGTGTGTTCTCTTGGTAGAACTCTATTAGCCTTTGCCCATCTTCATTCTGTACTCCAAGGCCAAATTTTCCTATTACTCCATGTGTTTCTTGATTTCTTACTTTTGCATTTAGTATATTGGATATAGGTTTTCAGTGGTTATTTTTATTAAATTGATGAAGTTTACCTTAGTTTGCCGAGAGTATGAAAAATTGATCTTGGCTTTTGTTAGATGAATTTTATGCAGCTATTGACTTGTTCACGTAAGTTTTTATTCTTTAACCTCTTGATTTAATGGATTATATTAATTTGTTTTTGAAAGTTGAAACAGCCTTCCACACTGTGTCATACCATTCAGTTCAGTTCAGTTCAGTCGCTCAGTCGTGTGCGACGATTTGCAATCCCATGAATCACAGCACGCCAGGCCTCCCTGTCCATCACCAACTCCTGGAGTTCACTCAGACTCACATCCATCGAGTCAGTGATGCCATCCAGCCATCTCATCCTTGGTCGTCCCCTTCTCCTCCTGCCCCCAATCCCTCCCAGTATCAGAGTCTTTTCCAATGAGTCAACTCTGCATGAGGTGGCCAAAGTACTGGAGTTTCAGCTTTAGCACCATTCCTTCCAAAGAAATCCCAGGGCTGATCTCCTTCAGAATGGACTGGTTGGATCTCTTTGCAGTCCAGGGGACTCTCAAGAGTCTTCTCCAATACCACAGTTCAAAAGCATCAATTCTTTGGCGCCCTGCCTTCTTCACAGGAATTGTGTATTCCTAAATCTCATATGCTGAAGTCATCTCCTCAGTACTTAATAAAGTTAATTTATTTGGAAATAAGCTGGTCTAGACATAATCAAGCTGAGAGGAAGTTATCTGGGCGGGTTTCCCTGGTGGGTCAAGTGGAAAATAATCTGACTGCAATGTGGGAGACCCAGGCTTGATCTCTGGGCTTGGAAAAAATCCCCTGGAGAAGGAAATGGCAACGCACTCCAGTATTCTTGCCTGGAAAATCCTGTGAACAGAGGAGCCTAGTGGGCTACAATCCATGGGGTCACAAAGAGTCATCCATGACTGAACAACTAACATTAATAAAATATGACTGGTGTTGTTACAAGAAGGGGAAATTTAGAGACAAACATGGACATGGGAGTCTTTTGGAAAACTGACCTCTTTTTATTATGTAATGTTTTTTTCTTATCCCTCATTACTTCCCTGGGAAATCCCATGGACAGAGGAGCCTAGTAGGCTAGTCCATGGGGTCATCAAGAGTTGGACACGACTGAGCGAATTCACTTTCATTTTTCACTTTCATGCACTGGAGAAGGAAATGGCAACCCACTCCAGTGTTCTTGCCTGGAGAATCCTAGGGATGGGGGAGCCTGGTGGGCTGCCATCTATGGGGTCGCACAGAGTCAGATACGGCTGGTGCAACTTAGCAGCAGCAGCATTATTTCCCTTGTTCTGAAATCAGTTTTGTATGAAATTAAAAGTTTCTTTTTTTCTTAGTGTTAGCATGGTATGTCTTTCTCCACTCTTTTACTTTTAATTTAGCTGTGTCTTTATATGCAAAGGGGGTTTCTTATAGACAGTATAGTATTTGGTCTTATTTTCTTTTAAATTTACTCTGAGAATTTCTATCTTTAATTGTATTTTGACCATTGATGCTTAAAGTGATCACTGATATAGGTGGATTAATGTCTACCATATTTGTAATGGTTTTCTATCCATTATATCTGTTGTTTCTTTTTTGTGTGTCTTCCACTTATTTTTGCCTTCTCTGGTTTTAATGAAGCATTACACACAAAATCATCTCTCCTCTCAGTGTATAAATTGACTTATGTATGCATACATAGAAACACACAAACACACAGCAGGCCTATGATACATTTTGAGTTAATTTTTGTGTAATTTAAGAGGTAAGTCCAGATTCATGTTTTGCACAAGGAAGTATAATTGCTTTAGCCCTATTCATCGAAAAAACTATCCTTCCTCCATTAAACTGCCTTTGTGTCTTTGTTAAAAATCACTTGGCTATATTGGTATGAGTCTATTTCAAGGCTCTCTACTCTGTTTCCTTGATTTATGTGTCTATTATTTCGCCAATATTGCAATGCTTTATTACTGTAGCTATATAGTAATTTTAGAGTGGGTATGGTGAGTTTCTGAACTTTGTTCTCCTCCAGTATTGTTTTGCTATTCTAGCGCTTTAATTTTTTCATATAAATTTCAGAATCAGCTTGTCAACATCTACAAAACAGCTACTTGGAATTTTGACTGGTATTGTGTTGAATCTATTGTGCAGGCTGGAGACAACTGACATTTTAATGAGTCTTCCAATTTATGACAGAGTATCTTCTCCATTTATTTTGTTTTTCTGTGATATCTTTCATTACTGCATTGTAGGGGTTTTTTAACACATAGATCTAATACGTATTCTAGCAAATTTATGTCTAAGTATTTCATTTCTCCAATTGCTTCTTGATGAAAGTGCAAATGTGATTCAATGGAGGAAGAGTAACCTTTTCAACAAATTGTGCTTGAGCAATTGGACATTTATTGGCTAAAAAGTGAACTTCTATCTAAATGTCACATCTTATACAAAAACTAACTCAAACAGATCAGACTTAAATGAAATGTATAAAACTATAAAACTTTTAGAGACTACAGGGTATAGAACCTTTTGAATCTATAGCTAGACAAGGAATTCTTAGGCTTAACTTCAAAAACATGACCCATAATTTGATTAGTTAAACTTCATCAACATTAGAAACATTTGCTCTATGAAATACTATCTTAAGAGGATGAATAAACAAGGTATAGACTGGGAGAATATACTTGCAAATCATATATCCAAGAAGGGGCTAGCACGTAACCTATATACTCAAATAATTTAATGTGATTTACAAGATGTATGTACTTGGTCATTCAGATGACCAAAATATATTTCTCATATATATTTGGTCTTTGTCTATGGTTCCTAGGTAACAACTCCCTAAAATTTAAAATTTCCTGAGCAATGAGTATAATGGCAATATATTCGGTAATAATATTTAGATTTCCTGCCTTCAGTTTCTGAAACAGCTTTGGAGCCATAAAAGTGAAATAAGTGTTTTGTCAATCATAAAAAAACACTTTTTCACAACTAGGTTTATGCAGAGCATATTTCTGCACCCTTTCCCCACATCTTACTCTATGCAACTCTTCTATTACGTTGTTGCTGAGTTATGTCCTTTAATAACAAACTGGTAGTCTAGTAAGTAAAATGTTGCCCTGAATTCTATGAGCTGCTCTAGCAAATTAAACCCAGAGAGAGAGAGTCATTGGAACCTATGATCCATGTCCAACTGGGCAGAAACACAGATAACTACTGATCTGGGTTTGTAATTGACACACCTGAAGTTGCATGTGATATGGGGAAAGGGTACAGTCATACAGTCCATGTGAGCTTAAGCCTTTAACTTGTGGGATCTGATGTTACTTCCTGGCATGGTGTTAGATTTGTTTTGAATTTCAGGACACCATGCTGGTATCTGAGAATTGCTTGGTTCTGGGGATTCCCTCTTCACCCCAGCCACTTTGGAATTGAATGATAAGAACAGTTTTAACAAAAGATATAAAGATGGCGCTAGTGGTAAATAACCTACCTGCCAACGCAGGAGAACTAAGAGACACTGGTTCAATCCCTGGGTTGGGAAGATCCCCTGGAGGAGGAAATGGCAACCCACTCCACTGTTTTTGCCTGGAAAATCCCATGGACAGGGAGGCCTGGTGGGCTATAGTCCATGGTGGTCACAAATAGTTGGACATGACCAAACTGACTTAGCACAGCATAAATAAAAACTTCTCTGAAGAGGATACATCAATGGCAAATAAGCACATGAAAAGATATTCAACAGCCTAGTTATTAGGGAAAAACAAATTAAAACTGATGAGATATCATTCAATACATGTAAAATAGTTAAAATTAAATTTTAAAATGTATTGACAAGAGCAAATAATTATGAGGATTCTGAGAAAGTAAATGACTCATATACATTGCTGATAGGGATGTAAAATAGTACACCCTCTCTGGAAGTTTGGCAGTTGGTTTTTTATATAACTAAACATGCAATTAGTTTATGACTGGTAATTGTTTCCTGGTGATTTTCCCAGAGAGTTAAAAACATATGATTACACAAATACCTATACATGGATGCTTTAGGGGCTTTATTTATTGCCAACTCATGGGAAATAGATGGGGAAATGGTGGAAACAGTGTCAGACCTTATTTTTTGGGGCTCCAAAATCACTGCAGATGGTGACTGCAGCCATGAAATTAAAAGACACTTACTCCTTGGAAGAAAAGTTATGACCAACCTAGATAGCATATTCAAAAGCAGAGACATTACTTTGCCGACTGAGGTCCGTCTAGTCAAGGCTATGGTTTTTCCAGTAGTCATGTATGGATGTGAGAGTTGGACTGTGAAGAAGGCTGAGCACCAAAGTATTGATGCTTTTGAAGTGTGGTGTTGGAGAAGACTCTTGAGAGTCCCTTGGACTGCAAGGAGATCCAACCAGTCCATTCTGAAGGAGATCAACCCTGGGATTTCTTTGGAAGGAATGATGCTAAAGCTGAAACTCCAGTACTTTGGCCACCTCATGCGAAGAGTTGACTCATTGGAAAAGACTCTGATGCTTGGAGGGATTGGGGGCAGGAGGAGAAGGGGACCACAGAGGATGAGATGGCTGGATGGCATCACTGGCTCGATGGATGTGAGTCTGAGTGAACTCCGGGAGATAGTGATGGACAGGGAGGCCTGGCGTGCTGCGATTCATGGGGTCGCAGAGTCAGACATGACTGAGCGACTGAACTGAACTGAACTGAACTGAAACTTGGAAATGACTCAAATGTTCTTCATTGTTGACCTGTTTAAACTGTTTCATGTACACCCCATGGTATACCATTCAAAAATAAAAATGGATAGACTTGATGTACACAATAACCTTGGATAAATTGTCAGAATTATGTTCAGTGAAAAAGGTTAAGTCAAATGTTATATAGTGTGTAATTCTACTTCTATAACATTCTTGAAATAAAATCATTTAAATCTTCAGTTACATAATCTTGAGAGAAACAGGCACGTAAATATTGATATTTCTCTTTAATTATGGAAAAGGGAATATCAACTGCATATACACACACAGTCTCACAAATATACAAACACATTTGTCTAGCTCACTCAGCAGCCAATCACCCAGAAGTTATCTATTCAACTACCACTGGAATTTTGGTGTATTTATAAATTTCTCTCTTAAGTTGTTTATATATAGATAGATGTTAAGAGAAATTCTCTAAGGTGATAATTTTAGGTGATAAAATTATGGATGGCTTATTCAAATTTTTATAGATGTTATTTTCCTTTTTATGAATGGAGGGATATACACTCTATCTGTGTCCCCCAAATTCACATGACATAGCCTTAACCCTCACTGTGATGGCATTTGGAGAATGGGCCTTTGGGAGATAATTAGGTACAGATAAATTCATAAGGGTGGGGCTCTTATGATGAAATTTGTGCTCTTAGAAGAAATACCAAAGAGCTTGATCTTTCTCTCTGCCCCTCTACAAGAAGATGGCCACTGCCAACAAGCCAGTAAAAAACTCTTGATCAGAAACCAACCATGCTGGAACCTTCTTCTTGCACTTCTATCCTCCAGAACTATAAGAGAATGAGTTTCTATTGGTAAGTCACAAAATCTATGATTTTTTATTATGGTAGCTGACACATACTATAGTCTCTTTACCCTTAAAGCACGAATGTTACATTGTTTGAAGTTCCATAACACATCCGAAAACTTGCTGATATCTCTTATATCTTTAGAGAATATACCTTATATCTGATATACCTTATACCTGATACACCTTATATCTTTTAGAGAATATAAATACTAATTTTTTAGAAACCATAGTAAAATATATTTAGAAGAACACAACTTTTCAAGAAAGCTATTTGCAGTTATTTCATTCTACCATTAACTTTTTGGGTTAACTTGGATACTTTTTTTCCTTTTTATTTCCCCTCATTTTTTAAATTAGAAAACTTTCTGATTTTTAAGAATGACACATTACAGATAAAAGAAAACTGCTCCAATTATCTTTTGGGAATGAGTTTTCATACTACCTGCACATCAATTCTTCTCAAGAGGAGACATACCTATTTCAAGACTTCTTATAAAATTACTATTTAAGCAGCTCTTACTTGTGTTAAAATTGTTTAGTCTGCCTGAATGCCCCAAGAAAAAATATGCTAAAGAGGCTTTATAAAAGGAAAACTTCTTGTTATTCAAATCATATGTTCCTCCTGAGAATTTTTTTAAGCACATCTATTTTAAGAACCTGTGGGGAAATTTACATTTTGTTCAGAGTTGTAAACAACAAATATAATAAAGATTCAAATAAAGTTGCTGAAGCAGGAGTGTGTTGAATTGCTCCCGTAAATTTTTTTGTGTCTATTTATATATGTTTCTAATATTTTCCTCTGAAACATTAATGAGAAAAAGAAATAGAATGTTAGAAGCAAGGATCTAGTGGTACATTTATGCAACATGTTGCCATAGATAAACTAATATAAGACAAATATGAATGGGAATATGTCTAAATGCCATAGAATTGTAGCTGCATTTCTAAGAAAAAAATGGTTAATTAATCCATCAGTTAGCAAATCACTCGTCATATATATGCATTTAGCAACTAAGTCTTGACCTATGATAAATACTAATTTGTGTTCTTTGTAAAGTTTTGTAGAATATTTTATTATGACCATAGATTTCACCTAAATTTTCTTATAATGGGAAGAAATGATATTCCAAAATAGGAAAATAACTACTTCAACAAAACACAATATTAATAGTTGCCAAACTCCATATGCTTATACAATGTTCCTTTAAAAAAATTTGTTTCATAACTTTTAAGTAAGTCACTTGCTTAATTGACTTTCCAGCCAGTTCATTTTATTTATAATCTTAATCTAATAATAAAATTATGAGAAAAACAATGTTACTCTTATGCGTATCTTCATAAATATCAATTCAGTAGCCTTAGCAACAAGAATTTACTTAAATTACCACAAAATCAATCCTTTCCAACATGAACCATAAAGATAAAACTACATTTCACAACATTATCAAATATTCCTGCCTCTGTTTACACAAGATTATTCAACTGACATAGCTTAAGGATTTACTTGCAGACATGTGCTACCACTTCATTGATATCAACCAGGCCCTTTGAAAGGATGTATGGTACTTCTGTTGGATAGCACAGGAGTGCTTGCAAACTTAGACCTTGGTTAAGGAGAATATGTTTGAGACTTTCAGTTTGGAGGGGGGAGTATATTTCTGTAGTTTTCAGGAACTTCTGCTTACAGTTATTATTGCTACTTTTTACAGTGTAGGAATGAGTTCCAGTAATACTCCTACCATACATTTTTAAATTTAATTTTTATTTCATATTGGAATACACTTGATTTACAATGCTGTGCTTGTTATAAGTGATATATACATATATATATTATACATACACACACATATATATATATGTATATATATATATATATATATCTGTTCTTTCTCAGATTCTTTTCCCATGTAGGTTATTACAGAATATTGAGTGTAGTTCCCTGTACTACATAGTAGGTCCTTGTTGATTATTTTAAATATAGAAATGTGAACATGTCAATCCCAAACTCCCAGTCTATCCTTCCCCACTCCCTTCCCATCTGGTAATCATAAATTCATTCTCTAATTCTGTGAGTCTATTTCTGTTTTGCAAATAAAATCATTTCTATATTTTTTGGATTTTACTTATAAGCAATGTCATATATTTGTCTTTCTTTCTTTGAATTATTTCACTAGCATGATAATCTCCACATTCATCCATGTTGCTGCAAATGATGTTATTTCATTCTTTTTAATGGCTGAGTAAAAATCCATTGTATATATGTACCATGTCTTCTTTATCCATTCCTCTGTTGATGGACATTTAGCTTGTTTCCATGTCTTGGCTATTGTAAATAGTGCTGCAATGAAAACTGGGGTACACATATCTTTGTGAATTATGGTTTTTTCTGGATATATGCCTATAAGAGGGATAGCTGGGTTAGATGGTAGTTCTATTTATTTTAAGTAACATTCATCTTAATTTAATAATTAAATTAATAATTAATACAACCTCCACAGCAGTTATATAAAATTATGTTGCCATTAACAGGGTACAGGGCTTCCCTTTTTTTCCATATCCTCTTCAGCATTTATTGTTTGTAGATATGCTGATGATGTCCATTCTGCCAGTTGAGAGATAATATCTCATTAGTTTTGATTTGCATTTCTCTAATAATTAGCAACACTGAGCACCTTTTCATGTGCCATTTGGCTATCTGTCTGTCCTCTTTGGAGAAATATCTATTTATATCTTTTGCCCACTTTTTGACTGGGTTTTTGCTTTTTTGAAATTGAGCTGCATGAACTGCCTGTATAGTTTGGAGATTAATTGCTCATCAGTCATTTCATTTTCAAATATTTTCTCCCATTCTGTGAGTTTTCTTTTTGTTTTATTTATGACTTCCTTTTGTGAAAAACAAAACAAAACAAAACAAAACTTATGAGTTTAAATAGGTTACTTTTCTTTTTTTTTCCCATTACTCAAGGAGTACTCTTGCCTGGCAAAATTCCCATGGATGGAGGAGCCTGGTAGGCTGCAGTTCATGGGGTCACTAGGAGTTGGACACGACTGAGTAACTTCACTTTCACTTTTCACTTTCATGCATTGGAGAAGGAAATGGCAACCCACTCCAGTGTTCTTGCCTGGAGAATCCCAGGGATGGGGGGAGTCTGGTGGGCTGCTGTCTATGGGGTTGCACAGAGTCAGACACGACTGAAGCGACTTAGCAGCAGCAGCAACAAGGAGATCAATTGAAGAAAGATATTGCTGTGATTTATGTTAGAGTATTCTGCCTGGTTTCCTCTAAGAATGTAACAGTATTTAGTCTTACATTTAGGTCTTCAATCCATTTTTAATTTATTTGTATGTATGGTGTTAGGGAATTTCTAATTTTTTTTTCTTGTACATATAGCTGTCCTGTTTCCCAGAACCACTTATTGTCTTTTCTCCATTGTATATTCTTGCCTCTTTTGTTATAAATTAATTTACCATAGGTGCATTTTGTTTCTGGGCTTTCTATCCTCTTCCATTGATCTACACTTCTGTTTTAGTGTCAATACTGTACTGTCTTGATTACTGTAGCTTTGTACTATAATCTGAAATCAGGAAGTCTGATTCTTCTATATCTGTTTTTCTTGAGGGTTTTTCTTTAGTTATTTGGTGTCTTTTATGTATCCTTACAAATTAGAAAATTTTTACCCTAGTTCTGTGAAAAATGCCTGCCATAGATAATTTGATAGGGATTTTGTTGAATCTGTATATTGTTTTGGGTAGTATAATCATTTTGACAATCTTTGACTCCTCTAAACCAAGAACATAATCTTTCTTTCCATCTGCTTGTGTCATCTTCTATTTGTTTCATTGATGTTTTAGTTTTTTGGAGCACAAGTCTTCTGCCTCCTTATGTAGGCTTATTCCTCAGTATTTTATTCTTTCTGATGCAATGGTAATTGGGATTGTTTCCTTAAATTCTCCTTCTGATCTTTTGTTGTTAGTGTATAGAAATACAACAGATTTCTCTGTGTTTAATTTTGTATCCTATAACCTTACCAAATTCATTGAGGTCTAGTAATTTTCTGATAGGAGTCAAAGATTTTCTATTTATAGTAGAAAACTGTCATCTGCAAACAATGACAGTTTTACTTATATTCCAATTTGGATTCTTTGTTTCTTTTCCTTCTGTGATTGCCTTGGCTAGCTAACACTTCCCTCCACATTCAGGCTGATCTCCCCACCAATGAGGGATCTTCCCAGGGTGGGGGAACCTGTCTTCCTTCACAGCTCCTTCCCTGGGGTGCAGGGCCCTCCTGATTCTTTCCTCTTCTTCTCCCTTTTTCTTTTGTCCTACCCAGTTATGTGGAGGATTTCTTGCCTTTTTGGAGGCCATAGGTCCTTTGCTAGCGTTCAGTTGATGTTCTGTGCAAATCATTTCTCTTGTAGATGTGTTTCTGATGTATTTGTGGGAGGAAGTAAGCTCTGCATCCTACTCCTCCACTGTCTTGATTCCTTTCCCTATGTTGTTAATTAAAGAAATGAAGGTAGGCAAAAAATGGAGTCTAAACACTACCTAAGTGGTGTGTATATATATATATATACACACACAGTACACACATGTGTACATTATATATATATATCAAGCATATATATATATGTCAAGCATATATATATACACATATATATATATAATCATGAGATTTACATTATGATATCTTTGATAGATACTCTTCCTGCTTATTACCTTTTCACAAGAACACGAGCATTTATTTCTGTTCCAATTAGATAAACGTTAGTAAAACTCATTCTCCCATCTTGGCAAAGTTGGATCTCAGGCATTGAGATGCTGCAGTGGCATCTGAAAATCAAGGAAACTTGGATCCCTGCATGTCTGGATGTAAAATAGTCATAATCAACCCACACCAGTAGACTTACGGGCCAAGTGTAGGAATTCTGTCAAACCATTTAAGTCTTGCCTAATTTACTCAGTAATATTGTTCTGTAAAATATCCATGGCCTAGTTTCATTTATTATGCAATCAAATCAAATATGAACATATACTTGTGTTTGGGCGTAAAACATGTTTTAATAACAGTTTTTTTATGTAGATATAGCTTAACATTGATTTTCTTTTCAAAATAATATCAAAGATAAATAATATAATCAAATGATTCTGGCACTGAATATCTGTGTATTTTGAGCTAGAGTAAGATCAGCATCTTGTCTGATTTAGACCATTTGCATTCTGATAAGAAATGATACAAGACAATCTTGAACTCTAGTAGATATTTGCCTATCTGTACCAGTTAGGTGTCACCCTACTGAGAGAAAATGTTCTATATGTAATAAAGTCTGGTTATGAAATCACCTTATTATGAAGTTCCTATTGGAGATTAAGCATACCATGATAAAGATGTAATTTTTGTTTTTAAGTAGTGAGTGCTTGAAGGTTTATAAACAGTGCTTGTGTTTACTACTAAGTGAATCCAAATTGCATTGCATTTTACTTTTCCCGCACAGGAGGTTATAAACCAACAAATATCATTAAAATTATAGTCCCTGAGAGTTGAAAAGAAATATAAATATTCTTTATATACAAGCACCAAGCAAACATATTAATAGATCTAAGTACTATTCTGATATTCTAATTGTAACTACCCAGAGCTAGCCACACAATTCATTGCTAAACATGTGTATTTTCCAGTCTCCCTTAAAGGTTGTCCTCAGTTCTTTCCTTCCTATATACAATGTCAGACATTCATTTCTTTACAATTCAAAACCTTACAGAAAATTATATAAAGAAACTAAAATATCCTGCCTTTGAGATTATAATATTTCACAATTATAACAAACACAATTAATTGAAAGCCAAATCATTTTTTGGAAAAGTTGGACATTTCAGGAATATAAATAATTTTAAAATTAAAAGGCTAAAATCTGGAAGGAAACAAGATAGAATATGTACAACAGACAATAGATGGGGAAAAACTAGAGGAAGAGATAGATCATCTCACCCAAATTTCTCCACTGTTGCAAGAGCTGCTGGTGAGGGAGAAGGTTTCACTAAGAAGGACTAAACAGGCTCACCTTACAGGTTAAAGCTGTGCAGACAAAGAGTGCAGAGTTGGCATCCAGTGGTTGGTCAGCTATGGCAAAGTGTGCTCCAAGTTGTTTATGTTCCAATGAGACTGCATGACAGGCTCCCAATACCTAGAGTCCACACAGCCTGTGAGATGGAGATTTACTAGCACCTGTTCTCACTGTCGTATGTGGAAGGCTGTTCCTCAGCCAGGACCTTACATTCATCCACGTTTATTTAAAGAATTTATACAATTTGTTGAGCTATACCTAATTCTGTACTGTGCTGTGTTTAGTTGCTCAGTTATGTCAGACTCTGCAACCTCATGGACTGTAGCCCACCTGTCTCCTCTGTCCATGGGGATTCTACAGGTAAGAATACTGGAGTGGGTTGCCATGCCCTCCTCCAGGGGATCTTCCCAACCCAGGAATGGAGCCCAGGTCTGCCACTTTGCAGGCAAATCTTTTCTCAGCTGAGCTACCAGGGAAGACTATTTCTTCCAGCACACAAACTCCTTTGCAGTGTCTCAGAACTCTCATACTTTACTGTGCAAATGCATCATCTGGAGATCTAATTAAAATGTAAATTCTGATTCAGTAGATTTAGAGCACAGTATGAGTTCCTGTCTTTCTAACAAACTGCCAGATGATGGCAGTGCCTTAGTCTGAAGGCCATATTAATGTTGGAAAGTCATTCTAGTCTCAACCGTGAATGCATAAATCACACGGTAAAATATTTAAAACAGAACTGCCCAAGTTTCAAAAACCACTTGCCAAAAACATTTTGTTGTAATGGGTCTGCAGTGATAACATCATACCAGAATTTGTTAAAAGCTCCTTGGTGATTTCTACTATGTACTGGTACTACTGCTGTGCTTAGTCTCTCAGTTGTGTCTGACACGTTGTGACCCCATGGACTGTAGCCCAGCAGTCTCCTCTGTCCATGGGCATTCTCCAGGCAAGAATAGTGGAGTGGGTTGCCATGACTTCTTCCAGGGGATCTTCCCAACCTAGGGATCGAACCCAGGTCTCCCACATTGCAGGTGGATTCTTTATCTTCTCAGGCACCTAAGAAATTAAGGAGTTAAAGTAGGGAAAACCTCCAGCACCTGCTTTTCGGTGGGACTGAGAAGAAACCATTGACCCTAAAGCTCTTTTGTTAAACCAGTATTTACCAATGTAAAACCAGCCCAATTTTGTAATTAAATATTTACACTTTTTACATTTTGATTCACAGGAAATGAATCATTTACTATTTTTATTACAGCATGATTAGTTTTACTTGAATATAAAAAGTAAACAATCAGTTTTTTACATTAAAAAGTACTAGTAAAAGCCAAAGTCTCTTTGAAAATAAGTTGTCCTGGGATTAACATGCATCTTTCACTAAATCTCTCATATTTATAAACCAAACAAAAAAATGAGCAGATGACCAGTTCAATTCACTCAGTCATGTCCGACTCTTTGTGATCTCATGGACTGCAGCACACCAGGCTTCCTTGTCCATCATGAACTCCTGGAGCTTACTCAAACTCATGTCCATCAAGTTGGTGATGCCATCCAACCATCTCATCCTCTGCCATCCCCTTCTCCTCTTGCCTTCAGTCTTTCCCAGCATCAGTGTCTTTTCCAATGAGTCATTTCTTTGCCAAAGAAAAGGTGGCCAAAGTATTGGAGTTTCAGCTTCAGCATCAGTCCTTCCAATGAATATTCAGGACTGATTTTCTTTAGGATTGACTGGTTGGATCTGCTTTCTGTCCAAGTGACTCTCAAGAATCTTCTCCAACACCACAGTTCAAAAGCATCAATTCTTCAGTACTCAGTTTTCTTTGTAGTCCAACTCTCACATCCATATATGCTTTACTAAACAGTAAATGTGTGTGTGTGTACTATTTCACACTGACATGTAAATGATAATGTAACTCTAAAGCAAGACTTGGAGTTGGAAATTCCTAACTTGAATTGGAAATCCCAAGACTTGAAACGGAAATTTCAGTTATGACTTTTATCCTAATGCTTTGGTCCAGTGAGCAAATATTTGAAGTAAAGTAATATCCTAAGGGCATGGATTATAGAAATCTGGAGATTCTTACCTTTGCATGTATCAAATAAATTTAAGTATTAAATCCTTTCATTAAGAATAGCTTTAGAATTTATTATTACCAAAAGTACATATTATGAACATGATCATTTATTTTGAATGTGGATATTTGGATACAGAGCTTTAAGAAGCTCTTGATCCTACGTTCCTGAACTGAATAAAACGACTTTTGCCAGATGAGAATTTAACCTATCTTAAATTACCTCTAGAGAAATCAATTAACACTCCTCCCACACAGTAATCAATTGCATTTATTAACTTTCTTGAACTGTGTCTTTCTGTGTATTCCAGATATATTTCACTTGATCTAGTTTGGCCTTAACCAAAGAGGGAAAAACAGGACACTTCCCAGTGGTAAAACTAATCACATATATTAACAATACTGTGAAGTGGTTTTTTAAGGGCTTCCCTGGTAGCCCAGTTGGTAAAGAATCCACCTGCAATGTAGAAGACCCTGCTTCGATTTCTTGGTTGGGAAGATCCGCTGGAGAAAGGATACACTACCCACTCCAGTATTCTTGGTCTTCCCCTGCAGCTCAGCTGGTAAAGAATATGCCCACTATGTGGGAGACCTGGGTTCAATCCCTGGGTTGCAAAGATCCCCTGGAGAAAGGAAAGGCCTCCCACTCCAATATTCTGGCCTGGAGAACTCCATGGACAGACAATGCGGTAGCAAAGCGTCGGACACCACTGAGTGACTTTCAGTTTCAGAATGATTTTAGTTCCCAAAAGAAATGTGTACATGTTTATTCCCTTTGGCCGCCCAGGATCTGTCTCCAGCTCTGAACAACATAACCGTTTTCTATTAAGGTATTGTCTCTCCTGTACTATGCACAGTCTAGGTGAAACAGTCCTCCATTCTGCTCTCTTCTAGCCAAGATTTAGAACACTAATCAAGTTCTATATAAGTCAACAGTGCCCAGGATTTTTGTTTAAAGTTGCATGGCTCATTTGATCACTTTTTCAGGCTTACCTGGTATCGATGGCATTTCCTCCTGTTGTAAACCTAATTTCTCCTATTTCCTCCTATTGTAAACCTCATTCTTGATAGTGCCCAAACAATAGGACTCCCTAAAGAACTGCTCTTTATTATAAAAGTCTTTCACAAATAAACTGATGTTTCTGAACTTTTAAGTTTATTTCTTATTGAGACTTGATCCATCATTCCATCTTTCTCGCTAAATAAATACTCATTTAATGGCACAAAGATTTACTTAAGCAAACATCTGTTATTAAAATTTGACTATAATTACTGCATAGAAACTCATTTTTAAGATTTCTATAATTAAAGACAATGAACACTAAAATTGAAAACACATGGAGGCATCACTGTACTTACGTTTTTTCTTCCCAATTAAAATAGCCTAAAATATTTCAATTCTGTAAAAGTAACAGAGTCAAATCACTCTGATATAGTAATTGATTACCATGAGAGTGAAAGTCCTTCAGCCATGTCCAGCTCTTTGCAAACCCATGGACTATACTGTCCATGGAATTCTCCAGGCCAGAATATTCCCACCCCAGGAATGGAACCCAGGTCTCCTGCACTGCAGGTGGATTCTCTATCAGCTGGGCTACAAGGGAAGCCCAAGAGCACTGGAGTGGATAGTGTATCCATTCTCCAGTGGATCTTCCCAACCCAGGAATCCAACCAGGGTCTCCTGCATTGCAGGCAGATTCTTTATCAACTGAGCTATCAGTGAAGCCCTTGATTACCATAAGCCTCTTTTGTTTGTGATTTTTAAATAAAAAATTTAAAAATTCTGGTTATCTTTTAGTAAGTGCTATACTCATAGTAGCATGATGTGCCACTCTTTGTCATTTAAACTGGAGAAACTTCTTGATATCTTTGCATCTCAGATTTCATCCTATAAAATGGAAATAATTTCTAGCTTATTAAGCGCAGAAGTTGTGTTTCTTTCAAATGTCAAATATTTCAAATATTGAAGAGGAAAATAATTCATTGTAAGATTTCCCAAATCTGTATGATTTTAACATAAAATTATAATAGAGGGGGAATTAAAGACCTCAAATTCTAAGATAGTAAATAATAAAGTAACTTTGAGTTTTAGGCAGAAAATGACATAATTTTATTTTTTAAATGAAAGAAAACATTAGAAAAATAAGCTATTTAATAAAACACAAAACCTTATTTTTTTCATAAATCATTCTTCTAATTATAACATTTAATTAGAGTCTGAAAATATAACTAGATTCAATATTTTAAATTTGTACAAACCTGTGATTTCAACTAAGTGTATTTAACAAGGAAAAATATGACTATTTGTCAATCAAAACACTCCAAATTGCTAATATTTAATGATAACCATTTTCAAAAATATAGTCTAGCTTATCAAAATTAATATTTTACTTTTCTTAGTATTTGTTTTGTCATATATTGGTCTATCTCCCTGTTTATCTGTCAGTTGTGTTCTGATACTCTCTACAGGGAATTAGTACCATGTCCCAAGAGTTAAGGGCTCAATCCCTCAAGACTGCCCCTCACCTGACTTTACAACCAGCAGCAAGTCCCGGCCATCAGCTGTCTTCTGATTAGTAATAAATTTGAGGGTCCCATGATTTCCTCTTCACATTCGATACATTGCTTAAATAAGAGTGCTCAGGAAAATGGTTTACTCCCTAGATAATCATTTTATTATAAAAGATACACCTCAGGAACAGCAAGGTGGAACAGATGGACATGGCAAGGTATGTGGCAAGAGTTGAAGCATCTCTTACGTTCATCAATATGGAATATTCCTGAACCTTTCAGTTTTAGGATTTTTATGGAAGCCTCATTATGTATGTGTCATTGATCAGATTCTTATCTGCTTGGGAGTACTATTAACTTCCAGCCCCTCTCCTACTCTCAGAGGTCTGCAGGTGGGTCTGAAGTTCCAACCCTCTAATCACAGGGTTGGTTGCCCTGGCAAACAGTTCTCATCCTAAGGGGGTTTCCTAGCATCACCTCCCTAGCATAAAGTCAGGTAAGGTTGGCAAAAGTTTATTATAAATACCAAGATAACTTTATGACTCCTATAAATCAAGAAATTCTCCAGATTTAGGAACTCTGTGCAAGGAATGAGGGAAAAGATGAAATATTTATTCCTTATCATAAATCACAATATTGCAATAGGTTTAGAGCAGATGTATGTTAAGTTTTATAAGAAACTTAACATTTTTACAACAAAAGCAAGCACCAGATTACATCCCCACAAAATGTTTCTGAGAGTTCAGATTTTTCTACATCATTGGCAACATCAGGTATTATAGGTCTTGTTAAGTTTTATTGATCTTTGTGAGTGTGTAATTGTATTTCATAGTGGTTTTAAGTTGTAATACCCTGAGGACTTTGTACATTGATAATTTTTTTTCCAGCGCTTATTAGCCATGCATTTCTGAAGTCTCTATGCACATGTTTTCCTCATCTGTTTTCAAATTTAAGATTAAGATATGGAAATTTTTATATGATCTTTATACCTGGAGTAACATGCAAATTTGGCCTTGGAGTACAGAATGAAGCAGGGCAAATGCCAATAAAGTTTTGCTAAGAGAATGCACACTCATAGCAAACACCCTCTTCCAACAACACAAGAGAAGACTCTATACATGGACATCACCAGATGGTCAACACTAAAATCAGATTGATCATATTCTTTGCAGCCAAAGATGGAGAAGCTCTGTAGAGTCGGAGAAAACAAGACTGGGAGCTGACTGTGGCTCAGGACATGAACACCTTATTGCCATATTCAGATTTAAATTGAAGAAAGTGGGGGAAACCACTAGATCATTCAGGTATGACCTAAATCAAATCCCCTATGATTATACAGTGGAAGTGAGAAATAGACTTAAGGGACTAGATCTGATAGAGTGCCTGATGAACTATGGGCGGAGGTTCCTATCATTATACAGGAGAGAGGGATTAAGGCCATCCCCAAGAAAAAGAAATGCAAAAAGGCAGAATGCCTGTCTGAGGCGGCCTTACAAATAGCTGTGAAAAGAAGAGAAGTGAAAAGCAAAGTAGAAAAGGAAAGATATACCCATTTGAATGCAGAGTTCCAAAGAATAGCAAGGAGAGATAAGAAAGCCTTCCTCAGCAATCAATGTAAAGAAATAGTGGAAACCAATAGAATGGGAAAGACTAGAGATCTCTTCAAGAAACTTAGAGATACCAAGGAAATATTTCACATGAAGATGGGCACAATAAAGGGCAGAAATAGTATAGACCTGACAGAAGCAGAAGATATTAAGAAGAGATAGCAAGAATACACAGAAGAACTGTACAAACATGATCACGACCCAGATAATCACGATAGTGTGATCACTCACCTAGAGCCAGACATCCTGGAGTGGGAAGTCAGTGGGCCTTAGAAAGTATCACTGTGAACAAAGCTGGTGGTGGTGATGGAATTCCAGTTGAGCTGTTTCAAATCCTAAAAGATGATGCTCTAAAAGTGCTGCACTCAATATGCCAGCAAATTTGGAAAACTCAGCAGTGGCCGCAGGACTGGAAAAGGTCAGTTTTCATTCCAATCCCAAAGAAAGGCAATGCCAAAGAATGCTCAAACTACCACACAATTGCACTCATCTCACATGCTAGTAAATTAATGCTCAAAATTCTCCAAGCCAGGCTTCAGCAATACGTGAACTGTGAACTTCCAGAGGTTCAAGCTGGTTTTAGAAAAGGCAGAGGAACCAGAGATCAAATTGCCAACATCCACTGGACCTTTGAAACATCGAACGAGTTCCAGAAAAACATCTATTTCTGCTTTATTGACTATGCCAAAGCCTTTGTGTGGATCACAATAAATTGTGGAAAATTCTGAACGTGATGGGCATACCAGACCATCTGACCTGCCTCTTGTATGCAGGTCAGGAAGCAGCAGTTAGAACTGCACATAAAACAACACACTGGTTCAAATAGGAAAAGGAGTATATCAAAGCTGTATATTGTCACCCTGCTTATTTAACTTATATGCAGAGTACATTATGAGAAATGTTGGGCTGGAAGAAACACAAGGTGGAATTAAGATTTCTGGGAGAAATATCAATAACCTCAGGTATGCAGATGACACCTCCCTTATGGCAGAAAGTGAAGAAGAACTAGAGAGCCTCTTGATGAAAGTGAAAGAGGAGAGTGAAAAAGTTGGCTTAAAGCTCAACATTCAGAAAACCAGGATCATGGCATCTGGTCCCATCACTTCATGGCAAATAGATGGAGAAAGAATGGAAATAATCAGAAATGTTATTTTGGGAGGCTCCAAAATCACTGCAAATGGTGACTGTAGCCATGAAATTTAAAGACGCTTACTCCTTGGAAGGAAAGTTATGACCAACCTAGACAGCATGTTAAAAAGCAGAGACATTACTTTGTCAACAAGGTCCATCTAGTCAAGGCTATGATTTTTCCAGTAGTCATGTATGGATGTGAGAGTTAGACTATAAAGAAAGCTGAGTGTCGAAGAATTGATGCTTTTGAACTGTGGTGTTGGAGAAGACTCTTGAGAGTCCCTTGGATTGCAAGGCGATCCAACCAGTCCATCTTAAAGGAAATCAGTCCTGGGTGTTCATTGGAAGGACTGAAGTTGAAGCTGAAACTCCAATACTTTGGCCACCTGATGTGAAGAACTGTCTCATTTGAAAAGACTCTGATGCTGGGAAAGATTGAGGGCAGGAGGAGAAGGGGATGACAGCAGATGAGATGGTTACATGGCATCGCTGACTCAATGGCCACGAGATTGGGTAAACTCCGGAAGTTGGTTATGGACAGGGATGCCTGGCATGTCTGAGGTTCATGGGATCGTAAAGAGTTGGACATGACTGAGCTTCTGAACTGAACTGAACTAATACCTGTATTTGCTTAGATATATATTTTGCAAATATTTTCTCCCAGAAAGTGCCCTATATATTCATTTTCTTTATCATGCATTTCAATGAGCAGAATTATTACTTATACTGAATCTGATTTATCATTCTTTTATGCTTATTTTTATCTATGACCAGTTTTAACACTTTTTATATATTCCAAGTCACAAAAATAGTTTTCTATAGAAATGCAAATCAAACTACAACAAAGTACCACCTCCTACCAGGATGGCCATCATTAAAAAGTCTAAAGTAAATGCTGGAAAGAGTGTGGATAAAAGGGAATCCTCCTACCCTCATGGTGGGAATGTAAATTGGTGCAACCACTATGAAAATAAGTACAGAGGTTCCTCAAAAACCAAAAAAATAGAGTTACCACATCATCCAGCAATCCCACTCCTGGACATAGTGGACATTGTTGTTTAGTTACTAAGTAATGTCCAAGTCTTTTGTGGCCCCAAGGACTGTAGACTGTCAGGCTCCTCTATCCTCAGGGTTTTTCCAGCAAAAATACTGGTGCTGGTAGCCATTTCCTTCTCCAGGGGAATCCTGTCAACCCAGAGGTTGAACCCATGTCTCCTGCATTGGCAGGTGGGTTCTTTGCTACTGAGCCACCACGGAAGCCCACTCCTGGGCATATATCTAGACAAAACTAAAATTCAAAAACATATACATACCCCCATGTTCACTTGTTTTTCAGTCACTATATCATATCTGACTCTTTGCAACCCCATGGACTGCAGCACACCAGGCTTCCCCGTCCTTCTCTACAGTGATTTTGGAGCTCAAGAAAATAAAATCTGTCACTGTTTCCATTTTTCTTCCTTTATTTGCCATGAGGTGATGGGATTAGAGGCTACAATCTTAGTTTCTTGAATGTTTCTGTTGTTCAGCCACCTTTTCCACTCTCCTCTTTCATTTTCATCAAGAAGCTCTTCAGTTCCTCTTCACTTTCTGGATAAGAGTAGTATCATCTGCATATCTGAATTTGCTGGTATTTCTCCTGGCAATCTTGATTTCAGCATGTGATTCCTCCAGCCTGGCATTTAGCATGATGTACTGTGCATATAAGTTAAATATGTAGAGTGACAAGATACAGACTTGACATACTCCTTTCCCAATTTGGGACCAATCTGTTGCTCCATGTCTGGTTGTAACTGTTGCTTCTTCACCTGCATACAGGTTTCTCAGGAGGCAAGTAAGTTTGTCTGGTATTCTCATCTTTTTAATAATTTTCCAGTTTATTGTGATCCACATAGTCAAAGGCCTTCACATAGTCAACGAAGCAGAAATAGCTGTTTTTCTGGAATTCTCTTGCTTTTTCCACAGTCTAATGGAGGTTGGCAATTTGATCTCCGGTTCCTCTTCCTATGTTCATAGCAGCACTATAACAGCCAAGACATGGAATAAACCTAAATGTCCATTGATGGCTTATCATAAAACTTTTTTTGTTTTTGTATATAGTAGGAGGTCTCCCACATGGTTAGCCCATGAGACAATTTTGAATCTTGAGTATGAGAGATGTGTGACATGATTAAATAGATATTCTTAAGAAGGAAATGTGTTTTCCACTCTCTTACTTCCTAACCATTTTGATGTAGATGAATATTATAATATTAGAAGACACTATAAATAGGATGGGGTAGCAGTATACAATGAAACTGAGTTCCTGAATCACCACCTAGAAGAGATTAATTGTCAATCTGAAATTTCTTTCAATGAGAAACAAGCATATATCATTGCTGTGTCATTATACATGTTTGGGTTTGTTCCTTACAGCAAAAAGTGTTGCTTTATTAAACCTTGAGTCTGTTTTAGTTTCTTGCCCCAAGGGTTATAATAGAAAATTTGGCATAGCTCACAGATAGATTTTGGATATGTCTTTCACATATTAGTTGTTGATCTAAAAATGCATTAGTGAGATTAAAGGTTTGAATTCTTTTAATGTCGATTCTATGTGTCTCATAATACAACACCTGTGCCAAAGGAGGCTTCAAGCTATTACTATCATAGGAGTGCTAAATTAAACTAATACCATCTGAAAGACCTTGTCACTACTTTGTCAATTCACAAGGAAAAGTCTAATTATATATCTTGGAAGGTTAAGGTAGGGGACTTTTAGTTTGGTTACATGTTAAGAGTTTGGCTAAGCTGCTCCATGAGATTGCAGACTTGGCATCCACTTTGTTTGGCCAGGTGGCCCTCTTTCACTCTATACTGACAGAAGCCTGTCATGCGAGTTCACACCCTAGGTAGCAACCCAAAGGGTCATAAATAAATGTAAATTCCTGATGTGACTTCCCCAACAGCCTAATGATGAACAATCTCCCCTTCTCTCAACAACTTCCTTAAGAACCCTGAGAGGCTTACCCAAACCAAACACTTTTATACCACAGCAATAGTGACATTGGTTACCTCATTTCCCTTGTGAGAAAAATATCATGGCATAGGGAAAATTATACTATGCTGCCTTAAGAACATTAGGCTAGAATGAGCATAGTATACAAACTATAATTTGCTGTCAGAACTATTATCACAATGTGAAATAAAAAAAATTCCATACCAAATAACATGCATAGCAAATAAACTGCTCTTACTATTATGATATGATTTCTAAAAAACCATGTTCTGAGGTCATCAGCTCTGTAGTATGCTAAACAGCATGTGAGGAAAAAAATAAAGATTTCCTTCCTAAATTTAGGAAAAACAGGTTTAAGCATGTTGACTCTGCCCAATTATACTTCCTCTGGACATGTTTAAGATTATTCCCAGAGGCAGGGAACACAAAGAAAATGGGAGAGAGAGCAATCAAGGAAACATATGTCCCAGGTCACATCCTTCTTACCAAATGTATTGTCAGCTCAAATGTCACATTTTCATCAATGCATTCCTTCATCTCAAAATGTTAATTTTCTTTCATTGTTTTACAGTATGTTTCCTTTTCTTAATGGTTATTTGCTAAAATTTAAATTATTGGGGTTTTTTGGTTGTTTATTTATTTATTTTTAAATGTATTTATTTATTTATTATTATTATGTACAATATTGTATTGGTTTTGCCACACATCAGCAGAAATCTGCCATGGGTATATACATGTTCCCAATCCCGAAACCCCCTCCCGTCTCCTCCCCCACACATCATCCCTCGGGGTCATCCCAGTGCACCAGCCCCAAGCATCCTGCACCCTGCATCGAACCTAGACTGGTGATTGGTTTCTTATATGATATACATGTTTCAGTGCCATTCTCCCAAATCATCCCACCCTCTCCCTCTCCCACAGAGTCCAAAAGACTGTTCTATACATCTGTGTCTCTTTTGCTGTCTTGCATACAGGGTTATCGTTACCATCTTTCCAAATTCCATGTATATGCGTTGGTATACTGTATTGGTGCTTTTCTTTCTGGTTTACTTCACTCTGTATAATCGGCTCCAGTTTCACCCACCTCATTAGAACTGATTCAAATGTATTATTTTTAATGGCTGAGTAAAACTCCATTGTGTATATGTATCATAACTTCTTTATCCATTCATCTGCTAATGGAAATCTAGGCTGCTTCCATGTCCTGGCTATTATAAACAGTGCTATGATGAACATTGAAGTACACGTGTCTCTTTCAATTCTGGTTTCCTCGGTGTGTATACCCAGCAGTGGGGTTGCTGGGTCATAAGGCAGTTCTATTTCCAGTTTTGTAAGGAATCTCCACACTGTTCTCCATAGTGGCTGTACTAGTTTGCATTCCCACCAACAGTGTAAGAGGGTTCCCTTTTCTCCATACCCTCTCCAGCATTTATTGCTTGTAGACTTTTGGATAGCAGCCATTCTGACTGGCATGAAATGGTATCTCATTGTGGTCTTGATTTGCATTTCTCTGATAATGATTGATGTTGAGCATCTTTTCATGTGTTTGTTAGCCATCTGTATGTCTTCTTTGGAGAAATATCTGCTTAGTTCTTTGGCCCATTTTTTTATTGGGTCATTTATTTTTCTAGAATTGAGCTGCAGGAGTTGCTTGTATATTTTTGAAATTAGTTGTTTGTCAGTTTCTTCATTTGCTATTATTTTCTCCCATTCCGAAGGCTGTCTTTTCACCTTGCTTATAGTTTCCTTTGTTGAGCAGAATCTTTTAATTTTAGTTAGGACCCATTTGTTTATTTTTCTTTTTATTTGCAATATTCTGAGAGGTGGGTCATAGAGGATCCTGCTGTGATTGTCAGAGAGTGTTTTGCCTATGTTCTCCTCTAGGAGTTTTATATTTTCTGGTCTTACGTTTAGATCTTTAATCCATTTTGAGTTTATGTTTCTGTATGGTGTTAGAAAGTGATCTACTTTCATTCTGTTACAAGTGGTTGACCAGTTCTTCCAGCACCACTTGTTAAAGAGATTGCCTTTTCTCCACTGTATATTCTTGCCTCCTTTGTCGAAGATAAGGTGTCCGTAGGTGTGTGGATTTGTCTCTGGGCTTACTATTTTGTTCCATTGATCTATATTTCTGTCTTTGTGCCAGTACCATACTGTCTTGATGACTGTGGCTTTGTAGTAGAGCCTGAAGTCAGGCAGGTTGATTCCTCCAGTTCCATTCTTCTTTCTCAAGATTGCTTTGGCTATTTGAGGTTTTTTGTATTTCCATAGAAATTGTGAAATTATTTGTTCTAGCTCTGTGAAAAATACCGCTTGTAGCTTGATAGGGATTGCATTGAATCTATAGATTGCTTTGGGTAGTATACTCTTTTTCACTATATTGATTCTTCTGATCCATGAACATGGTATATTTCTCCATCTATTATCATTTCCCCTAAAGTCAGGAACAAGACAAGGGTGCCCACTTTCACCATTACTATTCAACATAGTTCTGGAAGTTTTGGCCATGCAATCAGAGCAGAAAAATAAATAAAAAAGAATCCAAATTGGAAAAGAAGTAAAACTCTCACTGTTTGAAGATGACATGATCCTCTACATAGAAAACCCTAAAGACTCCACCAGAAAATCACTAGAGCTAATCAATGAATATAGTAAATTTGCAGGATATAAAATCAACACACAGAAATCCCTTGCATTCCTATACACTAGTAATGAGAAAATGGAAAAAGAAATTAAGGAAATAATTCCATTCACCATTGCAACAAAAAGAATAAAATACTTAAGAATATATCTACCTTTGGAACACATGTAAGAATTAAAAATTTTAAAATTAAAAAAATAAAAAACAAACAAACAAAAAAAAGAAACTAAAGACCTATATATAGAAAACTATAAAACGCTGGTGAAAGAAATCAAAGAGGACACTAAATTATTTGTTTATTCACTTTCTTCTACCAATAGAATGAAATTTACCTTAGGAAAAAAAGTATCATATGCACAATTTTATCTCTACACTTGTCTATCATCACCTTTTCTCTTATTACCTCCATAACTGACTCCAATTGGTCTCCATGCTGACTCCCTTCCTGAAATGTCTTAGTAAGAAAAGGGATGGCTTAATGATTTTGAAATTGGACATTCACATGCAAAAGAATGAAAATAGAACCATATCCTCTGCCAAACATAGCTGTTGTTCAGTTGCTAAGTCATGTTTGACTCTGCAATCCCATGGAATGCAGCATGCCAGTCTTCCCTGTCCTTAACCATCTCCCACAGTTTGTTCAAAATCCTCTCCATTGGGTTAATGATGCCATCCAACTGTCTCATCCTCCGTCTCCCTCTTCCCTTCCTGCCCTCAATCTTTCCCAGCATCAGGGTCTTTTACACTTAGTTGGCTCTTAGTATCAGGTGGTCAGACTATTGGAACTTCAGCATCAGTCCTTCTAATGAAAATTCAGGGTTGATTTCCTTTAGTATTAACTGGTTTGATATCCTTGCTGCCTAAGTGATTCTCAAGAGTATATTCCAGTACCACAGTTCAAAAACATCAATTATATGGCACTTAGCCTTCTTTATGGTCCAACTCTCAACATCTTTACTTGAGTACTGGAAAAACCATAGCTTTGACCATATGGACCTCTGTTGGCAAAGTAGTGTCTCTGCTATTTAATACACTATCTGAAGTTGTTATAGCTTTTCTTCCAAAGAGCAAGCACCTTTTAATTTCATGGCATAGTAACTAACTTTAAATGGATTAAAGAGAAATGTAAGACTTGAAATTATAAAATTTCTAAAATGAAACAGGGTAAAATCCCCTTGATATTGGTATTGGCGATTGTTTTTGTGATATAACACCAAAGCACAGGGAACAAAACCAATTACAAACACGTGGAATTATATCCAACTGAAGAGCTTTTGTTCAGTAAAGGAAATCATCAACAAAGCAAAATGGCAATCAATGGGGTGAGAAAAAAAAATTGCAAGCCATATATCTGAGAATGGATTAATAACCCAAAATAGATAAGGAACCCATACAATTCATAAGCAGAAATAAAATATTAATAAATAAAAACAGAAACAGTTCTGAGACTGCATCTAGATTAAGAAAGACATTTTCTTTACAGATTATTCAGTGATGTTTTTCTCCCTGTCTCTGAAAAGCCACTATTTAAGACATCTATAAGGTTAAGAGGCATTGAGAACTGCCAAAAAAGATAGGATGTTGGAAATGCATTGAAAATTAATAAACCAGCAAATTAAAACAAGTATGTGTGTGTAGAATCCTATATAAAAACGTGATGGCAACCACAAACCAATGATCTATAATAGATACACACACAAAGAAAAAACAGTCCAAACACAACACTAAATATAGTCATTAGGTCACAACAGAAGAGAACAAAAAAGGAAGGGAAGAAAATCGACCTACAAAAACACCTCTACAGCAATTAAGAAAATGGCAGTAAGAACAGACATGTTGATAATTACCTTAAAGGTTAATGTATTAAATGCTCCAACCAAAAGACTTTGATTAGCTGAATGGATACAAAAGCATGGCCCATGTGTATGTTGTCTACAAGAGACCCATATCAGATCTAGGGGCACACACAGACTGAAAGTGAGGAGATAGAAAAAGGTATTCCATGCAAATAAAAATTCAAAGAAAGCTGAAGTAGCAATACTCATATCAGGCAAAATAGACTTTATTGACCCAAGGGAATTTTGCAGAAACTAATGCCTGACAATTTGTTATGTAAGTGAATAATGAAACACCTGTGTTTGAGTTAATATCCACAACTTTTTTTGCATTTCATGTATTTGTTTGAAAGTTTGTGAATGTTTTACTAAAAAATTCTAATATTTCCTTAGAGTGTGATAGGCAGTATAGCAGGCATCTCTGTGCAGGAGAATAGAACCAAAAATACTGTGTTTTTACTATGCTTTCCCCTGGAAGAGCAAACTCTACACTTTCTAGTAGCATTTCTTTAAGCCCTGTGGGTATTGTTTCCTCTAGAATATGTTCTTTTATTTTACCTGATATTCAACAAGGTGTATCTTTGAAGGGGTGGGGGGAGGACTCTTTTAGAAATATCACAAGAAGAACCAGATGTGGGACTACCACTGCATTCACCAGAATGATCAATTGCCTATTCTCTAGGAATTGCTAGCAGAAATTGCTTGCAAGTCATTTTATACTGTGTATTAAGGCTACAATAAATTTTAAATGAATTCAATAAACTGCAATTACTTAACTAGAAACCCACTTTCTTATACCATTTTTGAGTTTTATGGAGGATATTGAAGTTTGCCAGATATTGACCAGATTGATCAACTTCTTTCATGTATTTATTATACTCTAAATTATACGTGGGATTAGTTACTTAATGGCCAGTCCTCCTGTCTTCTTTCCTGAAGATGCTGTACAGGCATCGTGAATAGTTGTCACCATGCAGACTAGCCTCATCATTTCATACAAGAAGAATCATTTCTCCTGTCCTTAAGGATGTCATCTCTTCCTTCTGTAGATATTTATATTTCTCCTCTAATTGGCTTGGTAGACCAAGATTCTCTCTTATATTCCTACAAACTCTGGTTTTATTTTTCAACGATATTTCAGGTGTGGACATACTGTTGTAATAATTGCCTTGGTAAATATGGTGCCCTGAACCAAGACAAGGTTGTATGATTGATAGTATTGCATCTTACAGTTTCTTTCCTTTGCTTACCTAAATCTTTAGTTTGCATATATAACATATATATCCATACTAACCATACTGACCAAAATTCCATGGTTTGTAAATTTTTCAGGGTTACAGCTTTTGAATCTGTGCTGCCTTTTCCACTTTATCATTGCCTCATCAAGTGATAACTACTGTTTGGATATATAGATCAATTTAAATTTTGGTAGAAAATAATCCAAAAGACGCTATCTTTTGAAATTCTGTCTGCAGGAAGTAGAGTTTCTGAGTTATCTTTAAAATGAAGAAATGCCATTATTTCTTCAACCTTTCTTGTCATAATCTTTTGAAAGATAGGTATTTGAATAAAGGCATCAATCACCTAATATTTTTTCCAGTGTGAGTTTCTTATTTGCCCCACCCAAATTATTAATCCAGGAAACTTCTTCGCTATTGATTACATCCCTATCTTTTTAAGAGTTTTCCGCTGTTTATTATAATCTACATAGTCAAAGGCTTTAACATAGTCGATGAAACAGAGGTAGATGTTTTTCTGGAATTCCCTTGCTTTTTCTATGGTCCAGCGAATGTTGGCAATTTGATTTCTTGTTCCTCTGCCTTTTCTAAATCCAGCTTAGACATCTGGAAGTTCTTTGTTCACCTCATGCTGAAGCCTAGCATTCAAAGTTTTAAGTATGACATTACTGGCATGGGAGATGAGTGCATTTGTTTGATGGTTAGCACATTCTTTAGTACTATCCTTCTTGGGAACTGGAATGAGGAATGACCTTTTTTCCAGTCCTGTGGCCACAGCTGGGTCTTACAAATTTGCTGACATATTGAGTGCAACAGTTTGATAGCAACATCTTTAAGGTTTTGAATAGCTCTATTGGAATTTTGTCTCATACATTAGCTTTATTAACAGCAGTGATTCCTAAGGCCCATTTGACTTCACACTTCCAAATGTCTGGCTCTGGATGACTGACTACACTGTCGTAGTTATCTGGTTCATTAAGATATGTTTTATACAGTTCTTCCATGTATTTTTTCCATCACTTCTTGATTTCTTCAGCATCTACAGTATTGCATAGGAACCTGGAATGTTAGGTCCATGAATCAAGGTAAATTGGATGTGGTCAAGCAGGAGATGGTAAAAAATAAACATCATCATCTTAGGAAGAAGTGAACTAAAATGGACAGGTGAATTTAACTTAGGTGACCTTTATATCTACTACTGTGGGCAAGAATCCCATAGAAGAAATGGAGTACCCCTCATAAGCAACAGAAGAGTCCAAATGCAGTAATTGGGTGCAACCTAAAAAATGACAAAATGATCTTGGTTCACTTCCAAGGCAAGCCGATCAGTAGTTAAATATCACAGTAATTCAAATCTAGGCTGCTACCACTGATGCCAAAGAAGCTGAAGATGATTAATTCTGTGAAGACCTAGGAGACCTCCTAGAACTAACACCAAAAAAGATGTTATATTCATCACTGGGGATTGGAAAGCAAAAGTAGGTAGTCAAGAAATACCTGGATGTAATAGGCAAATTTAGCCTTGAAGCCCAAAATGAAGCAGGGCAAAGGCTAACTGAATGCTACTAAGAGAATACACTGGTAAGTGCAAACACCCTTTTTCAACAACACAAGAGATGACTTTACACATGGTGATGGTGGTTTAGTTGCTAAGTTGTGTCCAACTCTTGTGACCCCATTGACTATAGCCTGCCAGGTTCCTCTATCCATGGGATTCTCTAGGCAAGAATACTGGAGAGGGTAGCCATTTCCATCTCCAGGGTATCTTCCTGACCCAGGGATTAAACCCTAGTCCCGTTCCCCTTGAGCATCCCTCCCACTACATCCATCTCATTCCTCTAGATTGTCACACAGCACCAGGCTGAGCTCCCTGAGTTATGTAGCAAGTTCACACAAGCTATCTATTTTACACATGATCATATATATTTTTTAAATACTCATGAAAGAAGCTTACTCTAAGATATTAGTCTTACCTATCTCCTGAGAAACCTGTATGCAGAACAAGAAACAACAGTTAGAACCAGATATAGAACAATGGACTGATTGAAAACTGGGAAAGGAGTAGGTCAAGGCTATATATTCAGTTCAATTCAGTTGCTCAGCCATATCTGACTCCCTGCAACCCCAAAAGCGCAGCACGCTAGGCCTCCTTGTCCATCACCAACTCCAGGAGTTTACCCAAACTCATGTCCATTGAGTCAGTGATGGCATCCAACAATCTCATCCTCTGTTGTCCCCTTCTCCTCCCACCTTCAATCTTTCTCAGCATCAGGTCTTTTGAAATGAGTCAGCACTTCACATCAGGTGGCCAAATATTGGAGTTTCAGCTTCAACATCAGTACTTTCAATGAATATTCAGGACTGATTTCCTGTAGGATGGACTGATTGGACTCCTTGCAGTCGAAGGGACTCTCAAGAGTCTTCTCTAACACCAGAGATCAAAAGCATCAATCCTTCTGCACTCAGCTTTCTTTATAGTCCAACTCTCACATCAATACATGACTACTAGAAAAGTCATAGCCTTGACTAGATGGACCTTTGTTGACAAAGTAATGTCTCTGTTTTTTGATATGCTGTTTAGGTTGGTCACAAATTTTCTTCTAAGGAGAAAGCATCTTTTAATTTCATGGATGCAATCACAGTCTGTCGTGATTTTGGAGCCTAGAAAGATAAAGTCAGCCACTGTTTCCACTGTTTCCCCATCTATTTGACTTGAAGTGATGGGACCAGATGCGATGATCTTCATTTTCTGAATGTTGAGCTTTAAGCCAACATTTTCACTCTCCTCTTTCACTTGCATCAAGAGGCTCTTTAGTTCTTCACTTTCTGCCATAAGGGTGGTGTCATCTGCATATCTGAGGTTTTTGATATTCCACCCAGAAATCTTGATTCCAGCTTGTGCTTCATCCAGCCCAGCATTTCTCATAATGTACTCTGAATATAAGTTATATAAACAGGGTGACAATATACAGCCTTGACGTACTCCTTTTCCTATTTGGAACCAGTCTGTTGTTCCATATCCAGTTCTAACTGTTGCTTCCTGATCTGTATACAGGTTAGGTGGTCTGGTATTCCTCTCTCTTGAAGAATTTCCCACAGTTTATTGTGATCCACACAGTGAAAGGCTTTAGTATGGTCAATAAAGCAGAAATAAATGTTTTTCTGGAACCCTCTTGCTTTTTTGATAATCCAGTGGTTGTTGGCAATTTGATCTCTGGTTCCTCTGCCTTTTCTAAAACCAGCTTGAACATCTGGAAGTTCATGATTCACGTATTGCTGAAGCTTGGCTTGGAGAATTTTGAGCATTACTTTACTAGCAAGTGAGATGAGTGCAATTGTGCGGTAGTTTGAGCATTCTTTGGCATTGCCTTTCTTTGGGATTGGAATGAAAACTGACCTTTTCCTGTCCTGTGGCCATTGCTGAGATTTCCAAATTTGCTGACATACTGAGTGCATCATTTTCACAACATCATCTTCTAGGATTTGAAACAGCTCAACTGGAATTCCATCACCTCAACAAGCTTTGTTTGGAGTGATGCTTTCTAAGGCCCACTTGACTACACAGTCCAGATGTCTGATTCTAGGTAAGTGATAGCACCATCGTTATTATCTGGGTCATGAAGATCTTTTTTGTACAGTTCTTCTGGGTATTCTGGAAAAGGTCAGTGGAAAATTCTGAGAGAGATGGGAATCCCAGACCACCTGACCTGTCTCTTGAGAAAACTATATGCAGGTCAGGAAACAACAGTTAGAACTGGACATGGAACAACAGACTGGTTCCAAACAGGAAAAGGAGTATGTCAAGGCTGTATATTGTCACCCTGCTTATTTAACTTCATTGCAGAGTACATCATGAGAAACGCTGGACTGGAAAAAAACACAAGCTGGAATCAAGATTGCCGGGAGAAATATCAATAACCTCAGATATGTAGATGACACTACCCTTATGGCAGAAAGTGAAGAGGAACTAAAAAGCCTCTTGATGCAAGTGAAAGAGGAGAGTGAAAATGTTGGCTTAAAGCTCAACATTCAGAAAACGAAGATCATGACATCTGGTCCCATCACTTCATGGGAAATAGATGATGGAGAAACTGTGAAAACAGTGTCAGACTTTATTTTTTTGGGCTCCAAAATCACTGCAGAGGGTGACTGCAGCCATGAAATTAAAACATGCTTTCTCCTTAGAAAGAAAGCTATGATAAACCTAGATAGCGTATTCAAAAGCAAAGACATTACTTTGCCGACTAAGGTCTGTCTAGTCAAGGCTATGGTTTTTCCAGTAGTCACATATGGATGTGAGAGTTGGACTGTGAAGAAGGCTGAGCACCGAAGAATTGATGTTTTCGAACTGTGGTGTTGTAGAAGACTCTTGAGAGTCCCTTGCACTGCAAGGAGATCCAACCAGTCCATTCTGAAGGAGATCAGCCCTGGGATTTCTTTGGAAGGAATGGTGATAAAGCTGAAACTCCAGTACTTTGGCCACCTCATGTGAAGGGTTGACTCATTGGAAAAGAGTCTGATGCTGGGAGGTATTGGGGGCAGGAGGAGAAGGGGACGACCGAGGATGAGATGGCTGGATGGCATCACTGACTCGATGGACGTGAGTCTGAGTGAATTCTGGGAGTTGGTGATGGACAGGGAGGCCTGGTGTGCTGCGATTCATGTGGTTGAAAAGAGTCAGACACAACTGAGCGATTGAACTGAACTGAACTGTGTATTCTTGCCACTTCTTAATATCTTCTGCTTCTATTAGGTCCATACCATTTCTGTTCTTTATTGAGCCCATCTTTGCGTGAAATGTTCCCTTGGTATCTTAAGTTTCTTGAAGACATCTCTAGTCTTTCCCATTCTATTGTTTTCCTCTATTTCTTTCCATTGATCACTGAGGAAGGCTTGCTTATCTCTCCTTGCTATTATTTGTAACTCCGCATTCAAATGGGTATCTTTCCTTTTCTTTTGCTTTTCACTTCTCTTCTTTTCACAGCTCTTTGTAAGCCCTCCTCAAACAGCCATTTTGTCTTTTTGCATTTTTTTCTCTTGGAGACCGTCTTGTTCCCTGTCTCCTGTACAATGTCAAGAACCTCAGTCTATAGTTCATCAGTCATTCTGTCTATCAGATCTAGTCTCCTACTCTATTTCTCACTTTCACTCTATAATCATAGGGATTTGATTTAGGTTATACCTGAATGGTCTAGTGGTTTTCCCCACTTTATTCAATTTAAGTCTGAATTTGGCAATAAGGAGTTCATGATCTGAGCCACAGTCAGCTCCTGGTCTTGTTTTTGCTGTCTTTATAGAGCTTCTCCATCTTTGGCTGCAAATAATATAATCAATCTGATTTTGATGTTGGCAATCTAGTGAAGTCTATATATAGAGTCTTGTGTTGGAAGAGGGTGTTTGCTATGACCAGTGTGTTCTCTTGGCAAAACTCTATTAGCCTTTGCCCTGCTTCATTCTGTACTCCAAGGCCAAATTTGCCTGTTGCTCCAGGTATTTCTTGACTTCCTACTTTTGCATTTCAATCCCCTAGAATGAAAAGTAGATCTTTTGGGGGTGTTAGTTCTAAAAGTTCATGTAGGTCTTCATAGAATATTCAACTTCAGCTTCTTTGGCATTACTGGTCAGGGCTTAGACTTGGATTACTGTGATATTGAACGGTTTGCCTTGGAAACGAACAGAGATGATTCTGTCGTTTTTGAGATTGCATCCAAATACTGTATTTCAGACTCTTCTGTTGACTATGATGGGTACTCCATTTCTTCTAAGGGATTCCTGCCCACAGCAGTTGATATAATGGTCATCTGAGCTAAATTCACCCACTGTAGTCCATTTTAGTTCACCAATTCCTAGAATTTCAGCATTCACTCTTGCCATCTCCTTTTTGAACACTTCCAAATTGCCTTGATTCATGGACCTAACATTCCATGTTCCTATGCAATATTGCTCTTTACAGCATTGGATCTTGCTTCTATCATGAGTAACATCCTGGTGTGACTAATATTATTACCCTGTTTATTTAACATCCATGCAGAAAACATCATGCAAAATGCTGGGCTGGATGAATCAAGGCTGAAATCAGGATTGTCAGGGGAAATATCAACAACCTCAGATATGCAAATGATCTTCCTCACCCAGGATTGAACCTGGAGCTTCTGCAAGGTAAGCATATTCTTTACCATCTGAGTGACCAGGTTTAGCACTGAAGAAATGATGCTTTCCCACCCCCAACCCCTACCCTGGGCCTCAGTTTATTTATTTATTTGCTTGTTTGTTTTTTACTTTATTATATTGTGTTGGTTTTGCCATACATCAATATGAATCCACCATGGGTATACACGTGTTCCCCTCCTGAATCCCCCTCCTACATCCCTCCCCATACCATACCTCTGGGTCATCCCAGTGCACCAGCCCTGAGCATACTGTATCATGCATAGAACCTGGACTGGTGATTCATTTCACATATGATATTATACATGCTTCAATGCCATTCTCCCAAATCACCCCACCCTTGCCCTCTCCCACAGAGTCCAAAAGACTGTTCTATACATCTATATCTCTTTTTCTGTCTCTCATACAGGTTTATCATTGCCATCTTTCTAAATTATATATATATGCATTCAGTTCAGTTCAGTTCAGTTCAGGCGTTCAGTCGTGTCTGACTCTTTGTGTCCCCATGAATTGCAGCACGCCAAGCCTCCCTGTCCATCACCAACTCCCGGAGTTCACTCAGACTCACGTCCATCGAGTCAGTGATGCCATCCAGCCATCTCATCCTCTACTGTCCCCTTCTCCTCCTGCCTCCAATCCCTCCCAGCATCAGAGTCTTTTGCAATGAGTCAACTCTTCGCATGAGGTGGCCAAAGTACTGGAGTTTCAGCTTCAGCATCATTCCCTCCAAGGAAATCCCAGGGCTGATCTTCAGAATGGACTGGTTGGATCTCCTTGCAGTCCAAGGGACTCTCAAGAGTCTTCTCAAACACCACAGTTCAAAAGTATACTGTATTGTTACACAGTATACTGGAAAAGGCAATGGCAACCCATTCCAGTACTCTTGCCTGGAAAATCCCAAGGATGGAGGAGCCTGGTAGGCTACAGTCCATGGGATCGCAAAGATTCAGACATGATTGAGTGACTTCACTTTTACTTTCTATACTGTATTAGTGTTTTCCTTTCTGGCTTACTTCACTCTGTATAATAGACTCCAGTTTCACCCACCTCATTAGAACTGATTCAAATATGTTCTTTTTTAATGGCTGAGTAATACACCATTGTGTACATGTACCACAGCTTTCTTATCCATTCATCTGCTGATGGACATCTAGTTGCTTCTATGTCCTGGCTATTATAAACAGGGTACACATGTTTCTTTCAATTCTGCTTTCCTCAGTGTGTATGCCCAGCAGTGGGATTGCTGGGTTGTATGGCAGTTCTAATTCCAGTTTTTTAAGGAATCTCCACACTGTTCTCCATAGTGGCTGTACTAGTTTGCATTCCCACCAACAGTGTAGGAGGGTTCCCTTTTCTTCACACCCTCTCCAGAATTTATTGCTTCTAGACTTTTGGATAGCAGCCATTCTGACTGGAGTGAAATGGTACCTCATTGTGGTTTTGATTTGCATTTCTCTGATAATGAGTGATGTTGAGCATCTTTTCATGTGTTTGTTAGCTATCTGTATGTCTTCTTTGGAGAAATGTCTGTTTAGGTCTTTGGCCCATTTTTTCATTGGGTCTTTTGTTTTTTTCTAGAATTGAGTTACAGGAGTTGCTTATATATTCTTGAGATTAATTCTTTGTCAATTGCTTCACTTGCTATTATTTTCTCCTATTTTGAAGGCTGTCTTTTCACCTTGCTTATAGTTTCCTTTGTTGACCAGAAGTGTTTAATTTTACTTAGGTCCCATTTGTTTATTTTTGCTTTTATTTTCAATATTCTGGGAGGTGGGTCATAGAGGATCCTGCTGTGATTTATGTTGAAGAATGTTTTGCCTATGTTCTCCTCTAGGAGTTTTATTGTTTCTGGTCTTACATTTAGATCTTAAATCTATTTTGAGTTTATTTTTGTGAATGGTGTTAGAAAGTGTTCTACTTTCATTTTTTTTTTTTCACAAGTGGTTGACCAGTTTTCCCAGCACCACTTGTTAAAGAGATTGCCTTTTCTCCACTGTATATTCTTGCCTCCTTTGTCAAAGGTAAGGTGTCCATAGGTGCGTGGATTTATCTCTGGGCTCTCTATTTTGTTCCATTGATCTATATTTCTGTCTTTGTGCCAGTACCAAACTGTCTTGATGACTGTGGCTTTGAAGGCAAGCAGGTTGATTCCTCCAGTTCCATTCTTCTTTCTCAAGATTGCTTTGGCTATTCAAGGTTTTTTGTATTTCCATACAAATTGTGAAATTATTTGTTCTAGCTCTCTGAAATATACTGTTGGTAGCTTGATAGGGATTACATTGAATCTATAGATTGCTTTGGGTAATATACTCATTTTCACTATATTGATTCTTCTGATCCATGAACGCAGTATATTTCTCCATCTATTAGTGTCCTCTTTGATTTCTTTCACCACTGTTTTATAGTTTTCTGTATACAGGTTTTTTTGTTTCTTTAGGTAGATATATTCCTAAGTATTTTATTCTTTTCGTTGCAATGGTGAATAGAATTGTTTCCTTAATTTCTCTTTCTACTTTCTCATTATTAGTATATAGGAATGCAAGGGATTTCTGTGTGTTGATTTTATATCCTGCAACTTTACTATTTTCATTGATTAGCTCTAGTAATTTTCTGGTGAAGTCTTTAGGGTTTTCTATGTAGAGGATCATGTCATTTGCAAACAGTGAGAATTTTACTTCTTATTTTTCAATTTGGATTCCTTTTATTACTTTTTCTGCTCTGATGTTGTGGCCAAAACTTCCAAAACTATGTTAAATAGTACTGGTGAAAGTGGGCACCCTTGTCTTGTTCCTGAATTTATGGGAAATGCTTTTAATTTTTCACCATTGAGGATAATGTTTGCTGTTCGTTTGTCATATATAGCTTTTATTATGTTGAGGTATGTTTCTCCTGCCTTCTGGAGACTTTTTATCATAAATGGATGTTGTATTTTGTCGAAGCTTTCTCTGCATCTATTGAGATAATCATATGGCTTTTATTTTTCAATTTGTCAATGTGGTGTATTACATTGATTATTTTGTGGATATTAAAGAATCCTTGCATCCCTGTGATAAAGCCCACTTGGTCATGATGTATAATCTTTTTAATGTGTCATTGGATTCTGATTGCTATAATTTTGTTAAGGATTTTTGCATCTATGTTCATCAGTGATATTGGCCTATAGTTTTCTTTTTTTGTGGCATCTTTGTCAGGTTTTGGATTACTGTGATATTGAATGGTTTGCCTTGGAAACGAACAGAGATCATTCTGTCATTTTTGAGATTGCATCCAAGTACTGCATTTCAGACTCTTTTGTTGACCATGATGTCTACTCCATTTCTTCTGAGGGATTCCTGCTCACAGTAGTAGATATAATGGTCATCTGAGTTAAATTCACTCATTCCAGTCCACTTTAGTTCGCTGGTTCCTAGAATGTTGACATTCACTTTTGCCATCTCTTGTTTGACCAATTCCAATTTGCCTTGATTCATGGACCGGACATTCCAGGTTCCTATGCAATACTGCTCTTTACAGCATCGTATCTTGCTTCTATCACCAGTCATTTCCACAGCTGGGTACTGTTTTTGCTTTAGCTCCATCTGTTCATTGTTTCTGGAGTTATTTCTCCACTGATCTCCAGTAGCCTGTTGGGCACCTACTGACCTGGGGAGTTCCTCTTTCAGTATCCTATCATTTTGCCTTTTCATACTGTTCATGGGGTTCTCAAGGGAAGAATACTGAAGTGGTTGGCCATTCCCTTCTCCAGTGGACCACATTCTGTCAGACCTCTCCACCATGACCCGCCCCTCTTGGGTTGCCCCGTGGGCATGGCTTAGTTTCATTGAGTTAGAAAAGCTGTGATCCTAATGTGATTAGATTGACTAGTTTTCTGTGAATATGGTTTCAGTGTGTCTGCCCTCTGATGCCCTCTTGCAACACCTACCATCTTAATTGGGTTTCTCTTATCTTGGGCGTGGGATATCTATTCACGGCTGCCCCAGCAAAGCGTAGCCACTGCTCCTTACTCATGATGGAGTAGCCATCACTGTCAAAAAACAGTCTGAAATGCAGTACCTGGATGCAGTCTCAAAAATGACAGAGTGATCTCTGTTCGTTTCCAAGGCAAACCATTCAATATCACAGTAATCCAAGTATATGCCCCAACTAGTAATACTGAACAAGCTGAAGCTGAACGGTTCTATGAAGACCTACAAGACCTTTTAGAACTAACACCCAAAAAAGATGTCCTTTTCATTATAGGGGACTGGAATGCAAAAGTAGGAAGTCAAGAAACACCTGGAGTAACAGGCAAATTTGGCCTTGGAATGCGAAATGAAGCAGGGCAAAGACTAAGAGTTTTGCCAAAATAATGCACAGGTCATAGCAAACATCCTCTTCCAACAACACAAGAGAATACTCTACACATGGACATCACCAGATGGTCAACACCGAAATCAGATTGATTATATTCTCTGCAGCCAAAGATGGAGAAGCTCTATACAGTCAACAAAAACAAGACCAGGAGCTGACTGTGGCTCAGATCATGAACTCCTTATTACCAAATTCAGACTCAAATTGAAGAAAGTAGGGAAAACCGCTAGACCATTTAGGTATGACCTAGATCAAATCCCTTATGATTATACAGTGGAAGTGAGAAATAGATTTAAGGGCCCAGATCTGATAGATAGAGTGCCTGATGAACTATGGACCGAGGTGTGTGACATTGTACAGGAGACAGGGATCAAGACCATCCCCATGGAAAAGTAATGCAAAAAAGCAAAATGGCTGTCTGGGGAGGACTTACAAATAGCTGTGAAAAAAGAGAGGCAAAAAACAAAGGAGAAAAGGAAAGGTATAAGCATCTGAATGCAGAGTTCCAAAGAATAGCAAGAAGAGATAGGAAAGCTTTCTTCAATGATCAATGCAAAGAAATAGAGGAAAAGAACAGAATGGGAAAGACTAGAGATCTCTTCAAGAAAATTAGCGATATCCAGGGAATATTTCATGAAAAGATGGGCTCAATCAAGGACATAAATGGTTTGGACCTAACAGAAGCAGAAGATATTAAGAGGTGGCAAGAATACACAGAAGAACTGTACAAAAAAAGCTTTTCATGACCCAGATAATCACAATGGTGTGATCACTCATCTAGAGCCAGACATCCTGGAATGTGAAATCAAGTGGGCCTTAGAAAGCATCACTACAAACAAAGCTAGGGGAGGAGATGAAATTCCAGTTGAGCTGTTTCAAATCCTGAAAGATGATGCTGTTAAAGTGCTGCACTCAATATGCCAGCAAATTTGGAAAACTTAGCAGTGGCCACAGGACTGGAAAAGGTCAGTTTTCATTCCAATCCCAAAGAAAGGCAATGCCAAAGAATGCTCAAACTACTGCACAATTGCACTCATCTCATACGCTAGTAAAGTAATACTCAAAATTCTCCAAGCCAGGCTTCAGCAATACGTGAACCGTGAACTCCCTGATGTTCAAGCTGGTTTTAGAAAAGGCAGAGGAGCCAGAGAGCAAATTGCCAACATCTTTGGGATCATGGAAAAAGCAAAAGAGTTCCAGAAAAACATCTATTTCTGTCTTATTAACTATGTCAAAGCCTTTGACTGTGTAGATCACAATAAACTGTGGAAAATTCTGAGAGAGATGGGAATACCAGACCACCTAACCTGCCTCTAGAGAAATCTGTATGCAGGTCAGGAAGCAACGGTTAGAACTGGACATGGAACAACAGACTGGTTCCAAATAGGGAAAGGAGTATGTCAAGGCTGTATACCGTCACCCTGCTTATTTAACTCATATGCAGAGTACATCATGAGAAACGCTGGACTGGAAAAAAACACAAGCTGGAATCAAGATTGCTGGGAGAAATATCCATAACCTCCGATATGCAGATGACACCACCCTTATGGCAGAAAGTGAAGAGGAACTAAGAAGCCTCTTGATGAAAGTGAAAGAGGAGAGTGAAAAAGTTGGCTTAAAGCTCAACATTCAGAAAACGAAGATCATGGCATCCGGTCCCATCACTCCATGAGAAATAGATGGCAAAACAGTGGAAAGAGTGTCAGGCTTTATTTTTCTAGGCTCCAAAATTACTGCAGATGTTGATTGCAGCCATGAAAGTAAAAGACACTTACTCTTTGGAAGAAAAGTTATGACCAACCTAGATAGCATATTCAAAAACAGAGACATTACTTTGCCGACTAAGGTCCGTCTAGTCAAGGCTATGGTTTTTCCAGTGGTCATGTATGGGTGTGAGAGTTGGACTGTGAAGAATGCTGAGCGCTGAAGAATTGATGCTTTTGAAGTGTGGTGTTGGAGAAGACTCTTGAGAGTCCCTTGGACTGCAAGGAGATCCAACCAGTCCATTCTGAAGGAGATCAACCCTGGGATTTCTTTGGAAGGAATGATGCTAAAACTGAAACTCCAATACTTTGGCCACCTCATGCGAAGAGTTGACTCATTGGAAAAGACTCTGATACTGGGAGGGATTGGGGGCAGGAGGAGAAGGGGATGACCGAGGATGAGATGGCTGGATGGCATCAGTGACTCGATGAACATGAGTCGGAGTTAATTCTGGGAGTTGGTGATGGACAGGGAGGCCTGGTGTGCTGCGATTCATGGGGTCGCCAAGAGTCGGACACGACTGAGCAACTGAACTGTCAGATTTTGGTTTTAGGGTGATGCTGGCCTCATAGAATGAGTTTGGAAGTTTACTTTCCTCTGCAATTTTCTGGAAGAGTTTGAGTCGGATAGGTGTTATCTCTTCTCTAAATTTTTGGTAGAATTCAGCTGTGAAGCCATCTGGACCTGGACTTTTGTTTGCTGGAAGATTTCTGTTTACAGTTTTAATTTCCGTGATTGTGATGGGGCTGTTACATTTTTTATTTCTTCCTGGTTCAGTTTTGGAAAGTTGTACTTCTCTAAGAATTTGTCCATTTCTTCCAAATTGTCCATTTTATTGGCATATAATTGCTAATAATAGTCTCTTATGATCCTTTGTATTTCTGTGTTGTCTATTGTGATCTCTCCATTTTCATTTCTAATTTTATTGATTTGATTTTTCTCCCTTTGTTTCTTGATGAGTCTGGCTAATGGTTTGCCAACTTTTTATCCTCTCAAAGAACCAGGGTTTGGCTTTGTTGATTTTTACTATGGTCTCTTTTGTTTCTTTTGCATTTATTTCTGACCTAATTTTTTAGATTTCTTTCTTTCTACTAACCCTGTGGTTCTTCATTTCTTCCCTTTCTAGTTGCTTTAGGTGTGGAGTTAGGTTATTTATTTGACCTTCTTCTTGTTTCTTGAGGTATGCCTGTATTGCTATGAACCTTCCCCTTATCACTGCTTTTACAGTTTCCCACAGGTTTTGGGTTGTTGTGTTTTCATTTTCATTCATTTCTATGCACACTTTGATTTCTTTTTTTATTTCTTTTGTGATTTGTTGGTTATTGAGCAGCATGTTTTTTAGGCTCCATATGTTGTAATTTATAATAGTTTTTCTCCTGTAATTGATGTCTTATCTTACAGCATTGTGGTCAGAAAAGATGCTGGAATGATTTCAATTTTTTTTTTTTTAAATTTACCAAGGCTAGATTTATGGCCCAAGATGTGGTCTATCTTGGAGAAGTTTCCATGTGTGCTTGAGAAAAAGGTGAAATTCATTGTTTTGGTGTGAAATATCCTAGAGATATCAGTTAGGTCTAACTGGTCTATTGTATCATTTAAAGTTTGCGTTTCCTTGTTAATTTTCTGTTTAGTTGATCTATCCATAGTTTGAGTGGGGTATTAAAATTTCCCACTGTTATTGTGTTATTGTTAATCTCCCCTTTCATACTTGTTAGCATTTGTCTTACATATTGCGGTGCTCCTATGTTGGGTGCATATATATTTATAATTGTTATATCTTCTTCTTGGCTTGATCCTTTGATCATTATGTAGTATCCTCCTTTGTCTCTTTTTATAGCCTTTGTTTTAAAGTCTATTTTATCTGATATGAGCATAGCTACTCCTGCTTTCTTTTGGTCTCTATTTGTGTGGAATATCTTTTTCCAGCCCTTCACTTTCAGTCTGTATGTGTCCCTTATTTTGAGGTGGGTCTCTTGTAGGCAGCATATATAGGGATCTTGTTTTTGTATCCATTCAGCTAGTCTTTGTCTTTTGGTTGGGCCATTCAACCCATTTATGTTTAAGGTAATTATTGATAAGTAAGATCTCGTTGCTATTTACTTTATTGTTTTGGATTCGAATTTATACACCCTTTTTGTGTTTCCTGTCTAGAGAAGATCCTTTAGCATTTGTTGGAGAGCTGGTTTGGTGGTGCTGAATTCTCTCAGCTTTTGCTTGTCTGTAAAGCTTTTGATTTCTCCTTCATATTTGAATAAGATCCTTGCTGGGTACAGTAATCTGGGCTGTAGGTTGTTTTCTTTCATCACTTTAAGTATGTCTTGACATTCCCTCCAGGCATGAAGAGTTTCTATTGAAAGATCAACTGTTATCCTTATGGGAATCCACTTGTGTGTTATTTGTTGTGTTTCCCTTGCTGCTTATTATATTTGTTCTTTGTGTTTGATCTCTGTTAATTTGATTAATATGTGTCTTGGGGTGTTTTGCCTTAGGTTTATCCTGTTTGGAACCCTCTGGGTTTCTTGGACTTGGGTGATTATTTCCTTCCCCATTTTAGAGAAGTTTTCAACTATTATCTCCTCAAGTATTTTCTCATAGTTTTTCTTTTTGTCTTCTTCTAGGACTCCTATGATTCGAATGTTCAGGCATTTAACATTGTCCCAGAGGTCTCTGAGATTGTCCTCATTTCTTTTAATTCGTTTTTCTTTTTTCTTCTCTGATTCATAATCGTCTGCCTTCATTATTCTACTATTTGTTCCCTCCAGAGTGTTTTTTATCTCATTTATTGTATTATTAATAATATATTGACTCCTTTTTATTTCTTCTAGGTCGTTGTTAAACCTTTCTTGCATCTTCTCAATCCTTGTCTCCAGGCTATTTATCTGTGATTCCATTTTGATTTCAAGATTTTGGATCATTTTCATTATCATTATTCTGAATTGTTTATCAGATAGATTCCCTCTCTTTTCATCTTTTGTTTGGTTTGGTGGGCATTTATCCTGTTCCTTTACTTGCTGGGAATTCCTCTGTCTCTTCGTCTTGTTTATATTGCTGTGTTTGGGGTGGCCTTTCTGTATTCTGGCAGTTTGTGGAGTTCTCTTTATTGTGGAGTTTCCTCACTGTGGGTGGGGTTGTAAGGGTGGCTTGTCAAGGTTTCCTGGTTAGGGAAGCTTGTGTCGGTGTTCTGGTGGGTAGAGCTGGATTTCTTCTCTCTGGAGTGCAATGAAGTGTCCAGTAATGAGTTATGAAATGTCAGTGGGTTTGGAGTGACTTTGGGCAGCCTGTATATTGAAGCTCAGGGCTGTGTTCCTGTGTTGCTGGAGAATTTGCATGGTATGTCTTGCTCTGGAACTTGTTGGCCCTTGGGTGGTGCTTGGCTTCAGTAGGTATGGAGGCACTTATGAGCTCCTGTTGATTAACGTTCCCTGGAATCAAGAGTTCTCTGGTGTTCTCAGGATTTGGACTTACGCCTCCTGCTTCTGGTTTCCGGTCTTATTTTTACAGTAGTCTCAAGACTTCTCCATCTATACAGCATCATTGATAAAACATCTAGGCTAAACATGAAAAGTTTCTTGACAGTGAAGGACACCAAGAGAGGGTCACAGAGTTACATGGAGAAGCTAAGAGGGAGGAGGGAGGTAGAGGTGACCAGGATGAGATGAGGGGGAATCAAAAGAGGAGAGAGCAAGCTAGCCAATAATCACTTCCTTATGTGCACTCCACAGTCTGGACTGCTCAGAGATCTTCATGGAGTTATACAGAGAAGAGAAGAGGCAGGAAGGAGACAAAGTAGCCAGGAGGATAAAGGGGGGAATCAAAAGTAGAGAGACAGATCCAGCCATTAATCAGTTCCCCAAGTGTTCTCCACCATCCAGAACACACACAGAGATTTGTAGATTTGAGTAGAGAAGAGAAGGGGGAGGGAGGAGATAGAGGCGACCTGGTGGAGAAAAAAGAGAGTCCAAAGTGGGAGAGAGCAGTCAAGCCAGTAATCTCGCTCCCAAGTAAAAATGGGTACTGAAGATTGGGTTCTTAAAGGTACAAAATTTATAACAAATACCAAAAACCAAAGATTAAAAATCTAGAGTAGAGGTTGGATTTTCAAAAATACAATATTAAAGAAAAAAAAATCACAAAATTATAATATATATATATATGAAGTTTGCTTTAAAAATAGGTTCTCTTTTTTTTAAAGTAATAGTAGGTTATAAAAATGAAAATTAAAGGAGTAATAGAGGACTTAAAAATTAAAAATAAATTTTTAATTAAAGAATGATAGTAAAATTAGTAAAAATATATCTAGAACTTTCTCTGATGTTGTTGCGGGCAGTGTGGGGTCAGTTCATTTTTGGATAGTTCCTTGATCTGGCTTATATTTCTCAAGAGCTATACGCCCCTTCCTATGTAGTCGGTACTAACTACAGGGTTTTAATCTATTTCACCTGTCACTTCCAAGGCAGTTCCCTCTGTTTAGCTTCTTCTGTTTGCTGATCTCTTCAGTGTCTAATTTTCACCCTGATGCAAGGGGGCAGTGGTGGACACTTTTTTGGGCTCACTTGTTCAGTCGTTCTGTGGGAAGGAAGGAACGCTGCAAAGAAATAACACTGGAGTGTGTTCACAGTGTCTCGGCCACACTGGGTTTGCCCCCGCTCATGGTATGTGCACTCTCCCTGTCTACACTGCTTAGGCTCTAGGTTGCTCTGCCAGGAACTGTCTGAGGCTGGCCCTGGGTTGTATGCACTTCCCAGGTCTAAGCTGCTCAGGTTTGGGTACTCGGGTAGTCCTCAGGGGTGCAGACTCGGTCGGGCATGCGTTTTGTGCCCTTTCCAGATCTGAGCAGCTCAGGTGACCAGGTGTTTGGCTAGTGCGGTCGTGCGACTTATCACCTCTCCCATCCCTGCTGCTCGGGTTTTCTGGATGTACAACCGGCGCACCCTCTCAGGCGGATGTTGACCGTCCAGAATCCCAAGAAGTCTTGGTTAGCAATGAAGCCTGCTTGCAGTTTGATAGATAATGCCTCTCTGGGGCTGTGATTTCCCCCTTCCAGCTCTGGCTGCCCTCTCCTACCTGTCTCTGGAGGGGGATACGCTGGTCTGCAGCCCGCTAGCTCTGCTCAGTCCTTTGTTCTGTGAGTGCCCTGACAGTGTCTTAGGTTAGGGCTTTTTGCATGGTAGCTATCCCACAGTCTGGTTTGCTAGCACAAGTTAGTTCCCTCCAATTGCCCTCAGGGCATTCAGGCTCCATCCTTACTGTAACCAATGCAGCCCGCGCCTCCCTGCCCAGCCCCTGCTTGCTAGCGGCGGATGCAGGCGTCTGCACTGCTTCTCCACTGGGGGAGTTACCATTGGGCTCATAATCTGTTGGTTTTAATTATTTATTTATTTTTCTTCCGGATTATGTTGCCCTCTGTGGTTTCACGGCTCGCCACAGACTTGGCAGTGAGAATGTTTCCTGGTGTTTGGAAACTTCTCTCTTTTTTAAGACTCCCTTCCCAGGATGGAGCTCTGTCCCTACCTCTTTTGTCTCTCTTTTTGTCTTTTATATTTTTTTCCTACCTCCTTTCAAAGACAATGGGCTGCTTTTCTGGGTGCCTGATGTCCTCTGCTGGCATTCAGAAGTTGTTTTGTGAAATTTATTCAGAGTTCAAATGTTCGTTTGATGAATTTGTGGGGGAGAAAATGGTCTCCTCATCCTAGTCCTCTGCCATTTTGGGACCACCTCCAAAATGATGCTTTCAAGCTGTGGTGCTGGAGAAGACTCTTGAGAGTCCCTTGGACAGCAAGGAGATCAAACTAGTCAATACTAAATGAAATCAACCCTGAATTATTCATTGGAAGGACTGATGCTGAAGCTGAAGTTCCAATTCTTTGGCCACCTAATGCAAAGGGCTGACTCATTGGAAAAAAAACACGATGCAAGGAAATATTGACAGCAAGAGGAGAAGGGGGCGACAGAGAATGAGATGGTTTGATGACATTATTGACTCAATAGACATGACTTTGAGAAAACTATGGGAGATGGTGATGGACTGGGAAGCCTGGTGTGCTGCAGTCCATGGGGGTCACAAAGAGTCAGACAAGACTTAGCAACTAAGCAAGATATCAGTATCAATTAAGTTTTTTTTTTTTTTTTGCATGGGATAATGTGATATTGACTAAATGTAGAAGATCCAGATTTGATCCCTGGGTTGGGTGGGTACTCTGGAGAAAGTAACGGCTACCCAATCCAGAATTCTACCCTGTAGAATTCTATGGACAGAGGAGCCCACTGGGCTTTAGTCCATGGAGCTGTAAATAGTCAGATGTGACTGAGCTACCAACATTTTTGAATGCTCAAAATTTTCTAAGTTAGGCTTCAACAGTACATGAACTGAGAACTTCCAGATGTTCAAGCTGGATTTAGAAAAGCAGAGGACCCAGAGATCAAATTGTCAACATCCATTTGATCATAGAAAAAGCAAGAGAATTCCAGAAGGACATCTGCTTCTGCTTCATTGACTATGCTAAAGCCTTCGACTGTGTGGATCACAACGAACCATGGAAAATTCTTAAGAGATAGGAATAGCAAACTACCTCACCTGCCTCCTAAGAAATGTACATGCAGGTCAAGAAGCAACAGTTAGAGCCTGACATGGAACAACAGACTGGTTCCAAGGCTGTATATTTACAACCTGCATATTTAACTTATACGCAGAGTACATAATGCAAAATGCCTGGCTGGATGAAGCACAAGCTGGAATCAAGATCCCTGGGAGAAATATCAATAACCTCAGATATGCAGATGACATCATCCTTATGGCAGGAAGTGAAGAGAAATTAAAGGGCTTCTTGGTGGGAAAGGAGATTGAAAAGCTGGCTGAACAACAAAACATTCATAAAACTAAGATCATGGCATATGGTCCCATCACTTCATTGCAAATAGATAGGCAAACAATGGAAACAGTGACAGACTTTATTTTCCTGGGCTCCAAAATCACTGGTGACTTCAGTCATGAAATTAACAGAGTGTTGCTCCTTGGAATAACGCTATGACAAACCGAGATAGCATATTAAAAAGCAGAGACATTACTTTGTCAACAAAGGTCCATCTTGTCAAGGCTATGGTTTTTATACTAGTCATGTATTGAATGTGAAAGTTGGACCATAAAGAAAACTGAGTGTTGAAGAATTGATACTTTTGAACTATGGTGTTGGAAAAGACTCTGAGAGTCCCTTAGACTGAAAGGCAATCAAACCAGTAAATTTTAAAGGAAATCAATCCTGAATATTTATTGGAAGGATGGATGCTGAAGCTGAAGCCCCAATACTTTGGCCACCTAATGTGAAGAACTGACTCACTGGACAATACCTTGATGCTGGGAAAGATTGAAGGAAGACGGAGAAGGGGATGACAGAAGATGAGGTGGTTGGATGCCATCACCGACTTCATGGACATAAATTTGAGCAAGCTCCGGAGTTGGTTATGGACAACAAAGCCTGGCATGCTGCAGTCCAAGGGATCGCAAAGAATCAGACATGACTGAGTCACAGAACTGAAGTAACACTTACTTACAATAGAAGTAAAATGGCCATTTAAAATGTATAACAATAGAAGGTACAAAGGCCATTTAAAAAGTATAACAAAGTTTTGATTAGAAAAAAAAAAACTGAGGACAGGTTCTTTTAGACACAGTATTAATGTAAGAACTTCAAATTTTAAGATAAATACAAGAAGCATAAAATACTTTATTAAAAATGTTTTAGTCCACGAGGAGAATATGCACCACTAGTTGATTAAAATGCCGTCTGTTCATTATTCTAAAATCACAATGCTTTGTATGGCTAAGGAAGAAAGGTTAGTAAAATTTCATAGATGTTAACTGGTCCCTCTTAGCATCTAAGAATAGTTTCAAAGTAAACCTTGGAGTGTTCTGTACTGCGGATGAGAGGAACAAACTATAGTATTACTAAACAATACTAATGTTTAGTGTGCTGAACATATTGAAACCGCACTTTGAATAGATGTGGGTGTGTAATGGTACTTTAAAGTTTTATACTATTCTCTGTATATTAACAGACATTTTCATCAAATTCAATACCTTTTTCTTATTCCCTTCAAAAAAGAAATGTTATTTTAATGATTACAGTGTAGTCTGAATTTCACACCTGCAGGATATTGTATGCATTCAAATATAGCTACATTTATCATAATTACTCTTTGTCTTTTGATGTTTTTAAATCTTATTTTAAATTTGTATATTACAATTCCTCAAATAAGCCTTTCTACTGGTAAATTTTAAGTTAAAATTCTCTCTATTACTTTTGATGTTGTAGTATTATTGATTTAGTGGCACCACTCTAATTATATTGCTTTATTTGCTAGGTGATCTTTATTTAAATTTTAATAAAAAGAATATTTTAATAGAAATGATATTTTTCTTGATTATAATTTTGCATTTTTTTGGCTGTAGTTTTTTTTTTGTATTATTCTGAGGAAAAAGAGATACTGTATCATAATCATAAAACAATTTAAAATTTTAATGTAGCATATATTTTGTTAATATAAAATAAGTTACCATATGCAAGCAGGGGTATTGTCAGCAATGATTATATCATATATATTTTCTACTTCATGTAGAAATTACTGATTATTGATGCTATTACTCATAGTCCAAAATAAATGGTCTTTATTACAGTCTGGATTTTGGAGGGGATGATTATTAAAATAAGTTTTCTGTTTGTGGAGAAATATATTATTAAAATATTTTCTATGTAATATTTATAAATTTATAATTTTCTATATAATATTTAATATATTATTAAAATATTTTCTTAGATATGTATTTTGGCATGATAAAATAGTCTCTAAAATTAGTATGTTTAAAGTATGATTTTTAATAGAAAAGTTTATATGAATGAGTATTAATATTAAGCAACATATGACTATGATCAGTTGGCTGTTCTCATCCTATAGTCTAGTCTTAACCTCCAGTATCTGACGCAGTTTACTTGCTCCCCATTAACATACTTTTGCCACTGTTCTCTCAGAAACCTCAGAATCTACTGATCTTTTTCTCTCACTCCACATATCCAATCTATCAACAAATCCTGTTGTAATGCCTTCAAAATAGATTTAATTTCTGACTACATCTTATTTCTTCCACTAGTCTAGCCTTTAATATCTGAATTATTTCAAGCATATTTAAACACATTTCTCTTATCTACTCTTTACCTACCTCCAATTCCATCCATGTGTAGTTTAAATAGAATAATCCAGAGTAACCTTTTGAAACTTAAATTGACCTTCATAGCATTGTCCTCACTGCCCTGAAGTGACTGTATATTTTTTTCACAGTAAAAAAATGAATTCCTTTAAAGACTCTGTAGGACTTTAACTTGGAGAAGGCAATGGGAACCCACTCCAGTACTCTTGCCTGGAAAATCCCATGGGCGGAGGAGCCTGGTGGGCTGCAGTCCATGGGGTCACTAGGAGTTGGACAGGACTGAGCGACTTCATTTTCACTTTCACTTTCACTTTCATGCATTGGAGAATGAAATGGCAACCCACTCCAGTGTTCTTACCTGGAGAATCCCAGGGACAGGGGAACCTGGTGGGCTGCTGTCTATGGGGTCGCACAGAATTGGACACGACTGAAGAGATTTAGCAGCAGCAGCAGCAGCAGCAGCAGGACTTTACATGGTCTGAAGTGTGTTTGCTCCTACCCTGTGACCCCATGGACTGTAGCCAGCCGGGCTCCTCCATCCATGTGATTTTCCAGACAAGAATACTGAAGTGGGTTGCTATTTACTACTCCAGGGGATCTTCCCAACCCAGGGATCAGACTGAGTCTTAGAATCTCTCGCATAGGCAGCCCAATTCTTTACCACTAGTGCCACCTGGAAAGCCCACCTATATAATCTGGTTCCTGTTCATTTGCTATTGTATCTACATTAGACTCATTAGACTCTGCTCTCTCTCTGTTCCAGACCATACTGCTGCTGCTGCTGCTAAGTCGCTTCAGTCGTGTCCAACTCTTAGCGACCCCATGAACTGCAGCCTACCAGGCTCCTCTGTCCATGGGATTTTCCAGGCAAGAGTACTGGAGTGGGTTGTCATTGCCTTCTCTGCCAGACCATACTAGCCTCCTCCTATCTCAAACAAACCAAACACATTATGAATATTCCAGTTAGGAATATTCTTTCCTTTTAGCTATTGTTTGAGTCAATTCATGCTGCCATAACAAAAATACCATGGGTTGAATGGCTTATCAGTAACAAAACTCTTTTTCTCATAGTTTTGGAGGGTAGCAAGACTAAGATCAAGGTGCCAACAGATTTGATATTTTCTGAAAGCCAGCTTTCTGGTTCCTAGTCATCTTGCTGTGGAAAAGGGCTAGTTAGCCCTCTGGGTCTCTTTTATGAGGGACCATTATATGGAAAGGATTTATCATATAGGGAGGAATTTGCTATATAGGAAGGGTCACTAATTCCATTGGAGATTAATATCGGAATATATTAATTTTATTATTAATTATTACTATATTATTATAATTATTAATTTTAATATTAACAATATAATATATATTATTTATATAGAATCCTAAACACATTCGGCACCAAGATAAGCAAAGAAATGCCTTAACCTAAGGACTGTTTCCAACATAAACCATCAAGGAAAAGTAAAAGTTCCAGAACATAGGTTTTTGTTTTTTAAGTGCAAGAGGTTTTCTAACATAGAAAGTTTTTGAAATATCAAGGAATATTGAAATGAGAGAGTGAGTTCTTAAAAACAATTGATATTGTGACATTTACAAATCATAAATGTAGAAGAAGAAAGAAAGACATCACTCTAAAAAAGGTCAAAACAAATATCTGGAAGAATAAGTTTAGATAAATACATTCTCAGTAAAGAATGTTAAATTTGGGTGAGCTGTAGGAATGTCTATGTCTATCTTTATCTTATGTATAGTATACATGTATAGAGACATATGTGTATAAACATATAGTTCAAAAGGAAAAATGAATAAAATCTGCAGCATAGCTTCTGAAGAGCAAAGGGTAATAATATCCATCTGAGAAGATGTCTTTATAAACAGTATGGTTCTTTAATTAATAGCATTATTTCATTCATAATAAATTATATATCTATATTATAATCTAAAATTATATAAGGAATTTTCACACTCAAAATTATTATGTTTAAAAATATAATAATATAATATCCAATATAGTCAAGAAACTGAAGTCCCATCCATTATCACTATTACTATATACTATTAATCAGAAAATTTCATCTTACACAAAATTCCAAATTTTGTATAAGTTAACTCTTCCATTTTTTAATTATGTTCCATGTATGACGAATTTTTCAGTCCTCAGAAAAGTCCTGTTCTCTATCAGGTTCCCACTTCTGTCTCAAAACTGACATTTTAGGTTATATACTTGACATATTCCTGTCTGCCTATTATTAGCTATCCCATCACTGTTAATTTCTTCCATAGTATAAGAACTGCTTATGTTTTATTATTTATTTATCACTAACATTTTTTCTAAGTCACTCCCAAATTAAAATATGCATTTTCAGGCAAATATTTAGTCATTGTTTGACTTCTTTCTACATATTTTCTCCCTCATTTAAGACAGTCTATTCTATTTTGATTCCAATTTACTTCTATAGTGCTCAGGTACACTTGCCATGTGGAAGTTAGAAGAAAAAGGTCCCTTCTTGCATGATTCTCTGTAAGTTATGTCTGTCAATTTTCATATTCTTAATTCTAATTACCCATCATTGTGTCCCCCAATACTGGGCCCCTTAAAGACTGTTCTTTTATCCAAGGTTGTCCAACTAATGGCCTGGTGATTAACTTTCTCTGGTTCTGAAACTGGCCCTTTTGTATTGTCACAGGTTATAATATCCTGTACATAAAAACTGGTTAAATAAATCAAAGATGACATATTCAGTAAAATACTAGATTTTTAGAATGAAGAGGGGGAGGTGAAGAACAAGATGAGCTTGAAGATAGGAAAGGGGAAAGGAGAAGAAAAAGAATATTTTTTTTGTATCTTAATTTGACCCATCTCCACTATATACTAAGTCAAAATTTAATGTTTAATATTGTGTACAAACTATAAAAAACATTCACAAACATATTTTGGGGGGTTGTATTTATCTAGCTCTCTACCTATGCCAGATGACACCACCCTTATGGCCAAAAGTGAAGAGGAACTAAAAAGCCTCTTGATGAAAGTGAAAGAGGAGAGTGAGAAAGCTGGCTTAAAGCTCAACATTCAGAAAACGAAGATCATGGCATCCAGTCCCATCACTTCATGGGAAATAGATGGGGAAACAGTGGAAAAAGTGTCAGACTTTATTTTGGGGGGGGGGCTCCAAAATCACTGCAGATGGTGATTGCAGCTATGAAATTAAAAGACGTTTACTCCTTGGAAGAAAAGTTATGACCAACATAGATAGCATATTCAAAAGCAGAGACATTACTTTGCCAACAAACGTCCGTCTAGTCAAGGCTATGGTTTTTCCAGTAGTCATGTATGTATGTGAGAGTTAGACTGTGAAGAAAGCTGAGCATTGAAGAATAGATGTTTTTGAACTGTGGTGTTGGAGAAGACTCTTGAGGGTCCCTTGGACTGCAAGGAGATCCAACCAGTCCATTCTGAAGGAGATCAGCCCTGGGATTTCTTTGAAGGAAACGATGCTGAAGCTGAAACTCCAGTACTTTGGCCATCTCATGAGAAGAGTTGACTCATTGGAAAAGACTCTGATGCTGGGAGAGACTGGGGGCAGGAAGAGAAGGGGACGACAGAAGATGAGATGGCTGGATGGCATCACTGACTTGATGGACGTGAGTCTGAGTGAACTCCAGGAGTTGGTGTTGGACAGAGAGGCCTGGCGTGCTGCGATTCATGGGGTTGCAAAGTCAGACACAACTGAGCGACTAAACTGAACTGACCTGAACTGAACTACCTATGCCTAGAAAGGTGGAAGCTGGGGGGAACACCACATAAGACATACATGTGTAGAACTATTTGTCCAATGTGAAGGTGACTGAGGCTATGGGACTGTTCAATTTCTCACATGTGTCAATACCAACAAAATTGTACTTACCAGGTTTTTTGTAACAATTTTTAAAACCCATTTTAATTTAAGCATTAAAGTCTGGGTGAAATATTGTGTTGCCCAAAAGTTTCATTTGGATTTTCCATAAGATGATATGGAAAAACCCAAACAAATCTTTTGGCAAACCCAGTCCTAATTTCAGAAACTTATTAAATATAAGATTAATAAATGGCACATCTTGTTTTGTGACTATCTTGTTCTGTGTACCCTGAGTTTAGGACTTTGCTTAGAGAATAGAAATTGTTAAAAAAATATTTTAAATGAATGAATGAATATATTTTTGTGAGCAAAAAAAAAAATTACATCCTTGAAAGTGGGTAGAATTGGTCAATAGGTTGATAGTAATTTCTATCAAAATATTTTTTTAAGACATAGACAAACCTACCTTTAAAATTATATGAAAAAAAAATTCAATAGCTTAAACAACTTGTTAAAGAACACTGTGAAAAATCATACTTCACAATTTTAAGACAGCTATAACAGCTGTATTCAAGACTATGTCAGATGATTAAGTGCATAGATCAATGGAAGACAATAGAAAGCCAGAAAGAGACAGACAGTATTACCTCTAAGCCAGCCTTTTTTTTTTTTTTTTTTAAAGTTTAAATGTAATTCAATGAAGGAAGTGCAGGTAACCTTTTCAACAAGTTGTGTTGAAGCAATTGTACATCCATGGGTGAAAAATGAACCTCAACCTAAGCCTCACACTTTATACAAAAATTGCTCAAAATTGATAGCATATTTAAACATAAACAAAAAATTATAAAACTTTCAGATAGGAAAAAAAAAATAGGAAAAGTCTTTGGGCCCGAGGCCTAAGTAAAGAGTTTTAAAAAAACACAATAAACTGCACTTCATAAAAACTAAAACCTTATGCTCAGTGGAAGGCTACATGCAGATGATGACAAGTTACAGACGTTCACATTTTTTGTTTGGATATCATCTTTAAGATACACACTCAAGATTTCAATTACTGTGTCATGTGGTAAATATGTTTTTGCTTTCATGTTTTTTAAAGAAACTTTCAATTTTCCAGAATAGTTATGCCACTTTATATTCACACCAGCATTGCATGTGAGACCTTATTTGTCATCTTCACCAGCATTTAATATAGCTACATTTTAAAAAATTGTATTACATATTCTAATAGGTCCTTAATTATATCTCATTGACTGTTTGTCTTTAATTGTTGTGTTTTTAAATGCTTTATATATTTATATTTATATAAAATTATATGTATATATATATAATATTTATATATATTATGTACAAACCTTTTGCCAGATATGATTTGAAAATATTTTCCTCAAGTCAATAAGAGAGAAGGTTGTATATGTATGTGAATCTGAGATAGATGAAAACTTTCTGTACTTTTGTTCATTTATGCTTTGGACCTAAAACTGCTCTAAAAAATGAATTTCATTAGTTAAGAAAAAGGGAATGAATCATTGATATAAGCAGTAACTTGATTAATTTCATCAGAATCACTCTGTGTGAAGCCAATATCAAAAGGTCACATACTACATATATGACCTCATTTATACAAAATTCTCATTATGACAAAATTATAGAAATAAAAATAGATCAATCTTGCCAGAGATGGAGACTTCTCTGGTGGCTCAGATGGTAAAGCATCTTCCTACAGTGTGGGAGACCCAGCTTTGATCCCTGGGTTGGGAAGATCCTCTGGAGAAGGAAATGTAACTCACTCCAGTACTCTTTCCTGGAAAATCCTGTGGATGGAGAAGCCTGGTAGTCTACAGTCCATGGTGGTAAGGAGGGGGTCAGATATAATTCCAAAATGAGCAATCTGAATTGGATCTCCAATACTTCTGGATTTTTATTGTCACTGTAGTTACATGAATCTACATATGTGATAAAAGGTGCAGAATTATATACACATTATACCAATGCCAATTTCTTCTGACATTGTATTGTAGTTATGTAAAATATAACTAGTAGAGGAAACTAGATAAAAATATGTGGAACTCTCTTTTTGTAATTCTGAAAATCTACAAAAATTTCAAGACAAAAAGCAGAAAGAAAATAAATCTGTCTTTGATTATGTACCTTCAGTCTAGCCTAAAGACCAAAAGATCTATGCTTTTTAAAACTCTACTTAGAGATTTTCTGTTTGCAGGTGTGTCAGAGCGTCTCAGGGGATTCCCAGGTAGTACTGGTGGTAAAGAACCAACCTACTAATGCAGGAGACTTAAGAGACATGGGTTCTATCCTGGGGTTGGGAAGATTCCCTGGAATAGCAAATGGCAACCCACTCCAGTATTCTTGCCTGGAGTCCCTGGCTAAAGGAGCCTGGAGGGCTATGGTCCATAGGGTCACAAAAAGTCAGACATGACTAAAATGACTTAGCATACACACAGAAGTTCTCAAAACTATCCCCAGGCAGACTCAGCATTCAACAGAGTTTTACTCATGACTATAGCATATTCCAAAGCAGAGACATTACTTTGCCAACTAAGGTCCGTCTAGTCAAGGCTATGGTTTTTCCTGTGGTCATGTATGGATGTGAGAGTTGGGCTGTGAAGAAGGCTGAGCACTGAAGAATTGATGCTTTTGAAGTGTGGTGTTGGAGAAGACTCTTGAGAGTCCCTTGGACTGCAAGGAGATCCAACCAGTCCATTCTGAAGATCAGCCCTGGGATTTCTTTGGAAGGAATGATGCTAAAGCTGAAACTCCAGTACTTTGGCCACCTCATGTGAAGAGTTGACTCATTGGAAAAGACTCTGATGCTGGGAAGGATTGGGGGCAGGAGGAGAAGGGGACGACAGAGGATGAGATGGCTGGATGGCATCACGGACTCGATGGACGTGAGTCTGAGTGAACTCTGGGAGTTGGTGATGGACAGGGAGGCCTGGCGTGCTGTGATTCATGGGGTCGCAAAGAGTTGGTCATGGCTGAGAGACTGAATTAAACTGAACTGATGTTTTATGACAACAAAAGAATACAGTGCAAAGTCAACAAAGAAAAAAGTCTCCTGGAGTAAAGTCTGAAGAAGCCAGGGACAATCTCCCAAAGGTCCTTTCCCAGTGAAATCAGCAAGACATGCTTAAGATCCCCAGCAAGTATTTGTGACAACACATGTAAAATGTTGCAAACCAGTCAAGCTCATATAAGAATCATTGCCCTTGGTTTTTACTGGGCCTGGTCACATAAGCGGCGTGTGTCTGGATCAATAATTCCAAATCCTGAGAAGTCTCAAGAGCGGGTGTTCAGTATAAACCATATTTCTTTCACAAACACTTTTGACACAGTGAATAACTCTTATCAGTAAGAGATGTAGGAACACTCTGAAGTCCGAGTTCATAGATGCCACCAAAGAGCCAACTTTGAAAGTAGGACTTTTCAAAGACAGCAGTTTAGGTCAGCTATCTAACTATTTTCTGCACAGTAAGGTTATACATATTGTAGAATTAAGCAAATAAGTAGATATTTTGACATTATGAGAAACTAATGATCATATTAAAAGATAACAAATAGAAATGGGTTGGGTAAGATGGTAATAAATATTGTGGTGTTGGTTTGTTGTTAAAGATATCAGTATAAACTTCTGATCTATAAAAAAAAAAATCTTATCTATCCACTCATCTATCCATCTACGAACCCTTCTACCAATTTATAAACCTATAAGTTCTCTGTGTTAAAAGGATTTAAGTGCAAACCCAACCAATAGGAGTGAACACAACTAATAATCATATCTTGCTTTTCAAAATACATTCTCCAATTAAAGGAACAATGAATTTGGGAGAAATTACTAATTTCAAGGCTGAGGCCGAGAGCATATAAAATAAGCCTGGGACTTTTTTTTTTTTTACTTTTTATTTTTATTTATTTATTTAACTTTACAATATTGTATTGGTTTTGCCATACATCAACATGAATCCGCCACAGGTATATGCGTGTTCCTGAACCTCCTCCCTCCTCCCTTTCCATACCATCCCTCTAGGTCGTCTCAGTGGGACTTTTTTTTTTTTTTTAATGAAAAGTAAGAAAATAAGTCTGGAAAGAAAGAAAATGCTGAAAAATAAAATGGGAAAAGCCAGTTTGAAATTGCCCTCACTGGCCATTTTTGAGTTAACTTTAGGATGAAACTGTATAGTAAACATAATGGAATACAGTGGATTATACTAATAGTGCTTACTGATAAATTAATAAAAAATAAAAGGTATGAGAATAATTTTTAAAATTTCCATGCAACCATTTTGCATTCCTGATTCAGTCAAGAATTATCTATGCTAAAACCATCAGTTAAAATTCGATGGGGAACAGGATGCTTAAACAGTCTCAAATTATCTCCAACATGTCATTTATTAATATATTGACATGAGAGATGCCACCTTAACTGAATATCTCAATGGCCCCCCAAAGTGTTGTACGGACACAATGTATTTCTGTAGAATTCTTGCCAAAAATGCATATCTAATTATGATGAAACAATAAGACCAATTCGTATACTCTTGTCAACATATCAACTGTCATGTGATATGAAGAAAAGCTAAGGAATTGTTCATGGGGAAATACGGCTAAAGACACATGCGAATAAATAAGATGAATTATCCTAGATTGAATCCTTGATTGAAAAAATTATTCAAAGGAAATTATTCAGATAATTTGCAAAACTGGAGTATGGATATGATTATATCAATGTTAAATTCACTGAATATATCAATTATACTATAAACATGTGATAGAATGTCCTTGTTTTTAGGAGTTATATGCTGAATGTTTAAGGGATAATGTGTCATGATGTCTGTATCTTACTCTCAAATGGTTCAGGCAAAGGTGAAAAATATCATAGAGATAAAGGGAGGGGGGAAAGGATATAGAAATACAATAAAATGATTAAACTTGTTGGATACATAGAAACACACATATAGATGTTCACCAAATTATTCTTGCAAACTTTACATAAGTCTGATTATGAGTTTTTTTAAGCAAGCCTTAAGTAAAAGAAATTAAGAAATATTTCCTATAAGAAATTAATTAATCAAAATAAATCTATACACTTTTGAAATGATACTAAACAATGAATATATTGACTGAGCCTAACTCACAGGAATGAAAAGAAAGATATATGACATTGTCATATTATTTTGAAATTATATAAAATGGAACTAGCAGTGAAAATGTTAAGCTACTGCTTTTTACCTGAAAAGAATGTTATCAACTTCTTGAGATTTGTAGTTCTCTCAAATTGTTCTGTTTTTATATGAGTAACTTTTGTTTTTATGATATTTAAAGAAGACTCTGATTATAAATAAATCCTTACTAACTGGGGCATAAGATATATGTCACAAAAAGGCATCCTGAGAAGCTAAGCCCATAGTATCTTAACTTGGGATAAAGGCTAGGTGTCTAGGAATCTACAGATAGATCTGAGACCAAATGAAAAATTTACTGGTAAATTTAAATCTCTTCCCATTTAACTGGTAATTGGAGTTTATCACACATTAAAGGGGCTTCTTAGGTAAGCACAGAGATTGTCAGAGGTCAGCTTTACCACTTTTCATAAATCTTGATAGAAATGTGAAGACAAATATTTCAAAATACTCAATTTATTACACGGTCACATTTTTTCTCCAAGATTTCTTGCCCAAATAAAAGTATTTCCAATGGGAAAGGATTAATTCTACAGAAAGAAAAATGCAAAAGTTCACCTGTCAGAGTTGAAAAGGGGGAGTGGGCAGTGGAAAGGGCATCTGTAAGACTGGTCTTTCTTTGCATCTTCTGGTCCTGTGCACCAAGAACTGTTGGTTCTCTAGCCTACTGTGCCAAACTAAGCTCTGGATTTCGGCATCAGAAAATATAGAGTGCTTCAGTTCAGTTCAGGTCAGTCGCTCAGTCGTGTTCCACTCTTTGCGACCCCATGAATCGCACTACGCCAGGCCTCCCTGTCCATCACCATCTCCCGGAGTTCACTCAGACTCATGTTCATCAAGTCCGTGATGCCATCCAGCCATCCCATCCTCGGTCATCCCCTTCTCCTACTGCCCCCAATCCCTCCAAGCATCAGAGTCTTTTCCAATGAGTCAACTCTTCTCATGAGGTGGCCAAAGTACTGGAGTTTCAGCTTCAGCATCATTCGTTCCAAAGAAATCCCAGGGTTGATCTCCTTCAGAATGGACTGGTTGGATCTCCTTGCAGTCCAAGGGACTCTCAAGAGTCTTCTCCAACACCATAGTTCAAAAACATCAATTCTTCGGTGCTTAGCCTTCTTCACAGTCCAACTCTCACATCCACACATGACCACAGGAAAAACCATAGCCTTGACTAGACGGACCTTAGTCAGCAAAGTAATGTCCCTGCTTTTGAATATGCTATCTAGGTTGGTCATAACTTTTCTTCCAAGGAGTAAGAGTCTTTTAATTTCATGGCTGCAGTCACCATCTGCGGTGATTATGGAGCCCCCAAAAATAAAGTCTGACACTGTTTTTCCACTGTTTCTCCGTCTATTTCCCATGAAGTGATGGGACCAGATACCACGAACTTCGTTTTCTGAATGTTGAGCTTTAAGCCAACTTTTTCACTCTTCTTTTTCACTTTCCTCGAGAGGCTTTTTAGCTCCTCTTCACTTTCTGCCATAAGGGTGGTGTCATCTGCATATCTGAGGTTATTGATATTTCTCCCGGCAGTCTTGATTCCAGCTTGTGTTCCTTCCAGTCCAGCATTTCTCATGGTGTACTCTGCATATAAGTTAAATAAGCAGGGTGACAATATACAGCCTTGACATACTTCTTTTCCTATTTGGAACCAGTCTGTTGTTCCATGTCCAGTTCTAACTGTTGCTTCCTGACCTGCATACAGATTTCTCAAGAGGCAAGTTAGGTGGTCTGGTATTCCCATCTCTTTCAGAATTTTCCACAGTTTAATGTGATCCGCACAATCAAAGGCTTTGGTATGGTCAATAAAGCAGAAGCAGATGTTTTTCTGGAACTCTCTTGCTTTTTCCATGATCCAGCAGATGTTGGCAATTTGCTCTCTGGTTCCTCTGCCTTTTCTAAAACCAGCTTGAACATCAGGAAGTTCATGGTTCACGTATTGCTGAAACCTGGCTTGGAGAATTTTGAGCATTACTTTATTAGCATGTGAAATGAGTGCAATTGTGTGGTAGTTTAAGCATTCTTTGGCATTGCCTTTCTTTGGGATTGGAATGAAAACGGACCTTTTCCAGTCCTGTGGCCACTGCTGAGTTTTCCAAATTTGCTGCCATATTGGGTGCAGCACTTTCACAGCATCATCTTTCAGGATTTGAAATAGCTCAATTGGAATTCCATCACCTCCACTAGCTTTGTTCGTAGTGATGCTTTCTAAGGCCCACTTGGCTTCACATTCCAGGATGTCTGGCTCTAGATTCGTGATCACATCATCATGATTATCTGGGTCATGAAGATTTTTTTTGTACAGTTCTTCCATGTATTCTTGACACCTCTTAATATCTTCTGCTTCTGTTAGGTCCATACCATTTCTGTCCTTTATCGAGCCCATCTTTGCAGGAAATGTTCCCTTGGTATCTCTAATTTTCTTGAAGAGATCTCTAGTCTTTCCCATTCTGTTGTTTTCCTCTATTTCTTTGCATTGATCCATGAAGAAGGCTTTCTTATCTCTTCTTGCTATTCTTTGGAACTCTGCATTCAGATGATTATATCTTTCCTTTTCTCCTTTGATTTTTGCTTCTCTTCTTTTCACAGCTATTTGTAAGGCCTCCCCAGACAGCCATTTTGCTTTTTTGCATTTCTTTTCCGTGGTGATGGTCTTGATCCCTGTCTCCTGTACAAAGTCATGAACCTCATTCCATAGTTCATTAGGCACTCTACCTATCAAATCTAGGCTTAGGCCATCATATTACTTCATGTCTGGAGTTCAGTAGCAATTCTCCTGCTCAGACATTTGTTTTAAACAGTTAGCATGTTCATACATTATGCTTTAATAGTACATGTAGATTGAATGTTTGTGTCCTCTTCAAATTCATATGTGGAAATCCTACCTCAGTGTGATAACATTAGAAGGTGGTCTTTGAGAAAGGATTCGGTCATTGGAGGAACGCTTATGATTGAGATTAGTGCCTTTATAAGAGAGACCCCAGAGACCTAGTTCTTCCCTTCTGCAGTGTGAGTTTATGGTGAAAATATATCTGTCTGGAAGGCAGGTTGTCACTGACACTGAATCCACTGTAGCCCTGATCTTGAACTTCCCAGTCTCCCAGGTATGAGAAATAACTTTTTGTCATTTATAAGCTACCCAGTTTGTAATATACCTGAATGGGCTAAGACAGTACATTTAGGTCTCTTCCCACTACCCTGGAATATTGGAATTGATTGTGAGAGTATGTCACAGAGTGTCTTGTGTAAGCAAATGTATATGTCAGAAGAATGTCAGCACTCAGTATATCCACAGTTTACATACAGCTCAGACAGCAATACAACAAATGCCACAAGAATTACAAGATAAAGCAAAGCATAACATTGTATTAATCGTTTAATGCCAGAAGTCAGTAGTCTTTAAGGTTTTTAAGTTCCAATCTATTTCTTCGTATATAATAGAGTGAAGAATAAGCTGAGGGGACAGGTGCATGAGACCAGACACAAAGATATAACACTATTTGGCAAAGCACTTCCATGTTTATCATAAAATGAGTTTATTTACCTTACACTGAAAGTAACAAGGGAAAGAACAAACAAAACCCAATTAGTAAAAAGAAAGAAATCATAAAGATCAGAGAGAAATAAATGAAATAGAGATGAAGAAAACAGTAGAAAAGTTCAATAAAACCAAAAGCTGGTTCTCCGAAGAGACAAACAAAATTGGTAAAATTTAGCCAGGATCATCAAGAAGAAAAAGGAGAGGGCACAAATTTAAAAAATCAGAAATGAAAAAGTTACAACTGACAGCACAAAAAGACAAAGTGTTATAAGACTTCTGTGAGCAATTATATACCAGTAAAATGGACAACCTAGAAGAAATGGACAAATTCTTAGAAAGGTACAACCCCAAAGACTGAATCAGGAAGGAATAGAAAACATGAACTGTCCAATTACCAATACCGAATTTGAATCAATAACTTAAAAACTCCCAACAAATAAAAGTCTAGACATGGTGGCTTCACAGGTGAATTTTACCGAACATTTAGAGAAGAGTTAACACCTATCCTTCTGAAAATATTCTAATAAATTGCAGAGGGGGATGTATTTATGAACTCATTCTATTAGGCTACCATCACCCTGATACCAAAAAAAAAGAAAAAAAAAGAAAGAAAGAAAATTACAGGCTAATATCACTGAAGAACAAAGATGCAAAACCCTCAACAAAATACTAGCAAACCAAATCCAATGACACAATAAAAAGATTGGATATCATAATCAAATGGGATTTAACCCAGGTATACAACAATTTTTCAATATTCACAAAAGAATCAATGTGATACATCACATCAACAAATTAAGGAATAAAAACCATATGATATTTCAATAGATGAAGAAAAAGTTTTTGATAAAATTCAACATTTATTGATGATAAAAAATTTCTCCAGAAGGGGGCATAGAGGGAAGCTGTGTGTGTTGTATGTTAGTGTCAGTCTTGTACAACTCTTTGTGACCCCACAGACTGTAGCCCCATGGATTATATGGACTTCCCTTGTGGCTCAGCTGTTAAAGAATCTGCCTGCAGTGCGGGAGACCTGGGTTCGATCCCTGGTTGGGAAGATCCCCTGGAGAAGGGAAAGGCTACCCACTCCAGTATTCTGGTCTGGAGAATTCCATGGACTGTATAGTCCATAGGGTCGCGAACAGATGGACACTGAACGACTTTCACTTTGACTTTGGACTTCCCTGTAGCTCAAATGGTAAAGAATCTGTCTGTGATGCAGGAGTCCAGGATCTGATCCCTGAATGGGAAAGTTCCTCTGGAGCAGGGAATGGAAATCCACTCCCGTATTCTCGCCTGGAGAATTCCATGGACAGAGAAGCCTGGAGGGCTACAGTCCATGGGGTCTCAAAGAGGGAAACTATCTTAACATAATAAAGGTCATATATGATAAACCCACAGCTAACATACTCAGTCAATGTATAATCCACAAGATATATAGCCACTTCAAATACATGTTCAAAGAGGTATACATGGCTAATATGAGATAATGATATTGCTAAGAACGGGAATTGTTCTTGGTAATTTATTGTCAAAATACATACTCTTCTATTTTGGGCTTAAAAGTCACTAATATTCAATTTTAAAAGACAATGTCAATCGGTCAGAAGAAAAAAGTTATAATTTTATCATGAAATAATTCATTTAAAAATATCAAGGGGGGGCATATATATACCTGTGGCTGATTCAAGTTGATGTATGACAAAAACTAACACAATATTGTAAAGCAATTATCCAATTAAAAATATAATAAAAAGTCAATGACAAAAACTGGTCAAAAGTTATAAAACAAAGTAAAACAATTTTATTATTTTCCTAGAGAATTTTAGCTTCCTTACTTCAAAGAAAATCTTTTTAAAGAATAACATAATGGTAAGTTTATAGCTACAATAAAAATCATTTTTAAATGATAACACAAACTTATATTAAGATAATATTCTAATTAGTAACACAAAATGATGGTTAGTGTCACAGCCTGACTTGAAACACAAGTAACGTTATTTTATTTTTTAAAAATAATTTACACTAATTGAGTTCTTCCCAGGAAAACATGACTGAGGATCAAGACATGCAGTTAATGCTCATTTAGTTTTAACTATTTATTCATATTAAAAATTAGAAAATTATGTGAATAAAAAGTAATTTCTTCCATAATTTACTACCAATCTTTGAACCTCTAGCTTTTTATTATGGCATTTCCTTTAAATTGATTTTTCTTCCAATATGAGATAAGGGTCAGAAGAATCTTAAAATAAATGTAGACAGATTTCCATAGATATATTTGAGAATTTGTAAATATTTTTCTTCTAAAAAAATAGTGTGATCATTTTATCACTTGGTATGTGGTTTTCCTAAAAAGGAGTTGGACATTGTTAGCTGATCCATAACAGAAATAAACCTATGTTAATATTTTTCAAATTAATTCCTTTATATCAGAATAGTAATATCGCATCTATAAGAAACAGGGACTAATTCATGGCTATCACCTTAAGCACCAATTCAGTCTTTGGATGTGAGAGAATTTAAGTAAGCACAAGGATATACAGTTTACGTCAACCTGAAGGAAACTTTAAAGGCTTCTTGGTCTCAGTTATTTGGCTATTGATTGTTTTTTTGAGTAAAAAACACAACTGAAAAGAAATATATATATATATATGTACATATAGTATATAAACATAATTAAAATAGAAAAAACAAAAATGAATAAGTAAGTATTTAACAAGAGGATAGTTACCCACAACTAGGTGCCCTAAATTCTAGAGCTTATTTTACTTACTTTTATTGGAATATAATTGTTTTACAATGTTGTCTTGTTTTTACTGTAACAACGAAGTAATCAGCTATACATATACATATATCCACTCCCTCCTACACACCCCCATCCCACCAATCTAGGTCATCACAGAGCATATTGCACTAGGAAAGAGTTGACAATTATCTGTTTTACACATGGTAGTGTGTATGTGTGTGTGTGCTTAGTCACTCAGTCATGTCTGACTCTTGTGACGCCACGGACTGTAGCCTGCCAGTCTGTGTCCATGGGATTCTCCAGGCAAGAACACTGGAGTGGGTTGCCATTTCCTTCTCCAGGGGATCTTTCCAACCCAGGTCTCTTGCGTTTCAGGCAGACACTTTACTGCCTGAGCTACGAGTGGTAGTGTATATATGTTAATCATAATCTCAAAATTCATCCTACCTACTCCTTTCCTCTGTGACCATAGGTCCATATTCTACATCTGCATCTCTATTCTTGCCCTGCAAATATATTCATCTGTACCATTTTTCTATATTGCACATATGTAAGGCTAGAGTTAAAACAAGCTTGATTGCTTTTCTGTAGAAACGACTTGACTATATATATTTTTTTAATTGAGATAAAATTGACACATAACACTATATAAGTTTAGGGTTGAGGTCAGGAGGAGAGGGGGATGACAGAAGGTGAGCTGGTTGGATGGCATCATGACTCACTGGACATGAGTTTGAGCAAACTATGGGAGATAGAGAAAGAGAGGGAAGCCTGGCATGCTGCAATCCATGGGGTCACAGAGTCAGGCACTACTTAGTGACTGAATGACAACAACAAAGTTTAAGGTATACAAAGTGTTGATTTGATAAACACATGTTGCAATGTGATTACTATCATAACATTAGCTAATCCCTTCAACACATTCAGTTCAGTTCAGTCGCTCAGTTGTGCCGGACTATTTGCGAACCCCGCAGCACTCCAGGCCTCCCTGTCCATCACCAGCTCCTGGAGTTCACTCAAACTCATGTCCATTGAGTCGGTGATGCCATCCAGCCATCTCATCCTCGGTCGTCCCTTCTCCTCCTGCCCCCAATCCCTCCCAGCATCAGAGTCTTTTCCAATGAGTCAACTCTTCGCATGAGGTGGCCAAAGTACTGGAGCTTCAGCTTTAGCATCATTCCTTCCAAAGAAAACCCAGGGCTGATCTCCTTTAGAATGGACTGGTTGGGGAGGTGGGAGGGGGGTTCATGTTTGGGAACGCATGTAAGAATTAAAGATTTTAAAATTTAAAAAAAATAAAAAATTAAAAAATTAAAAAAAAAAAAATAGAATGGACTGGTTGGATCTCCTTGCAGTCCTAGGGACTCTCAAGAGTCTTCTCCAACACCACAGTTCAAAAGCATCAATTCTTCGGTGCTCAGCTTTCTTCGCAGTCCATCTCTCACATCCATATGTGACTACTGGAAAGAGCATAGCCTTGACTAGACATTACGTAATTATTATTCCTATTTTTTTGGTGGAAATTATATCTCCAAGCAACTTTCAATTTTATAGCATATTATTGTTATTTATAATTACTATGCTGTGCATTAGATCTCAAAGACTTTTTTTTTTTACTTATTGCAAGTTTGTAACGTTAAACATTTCCCTTATTTCTCCAGCACCCAGTCCCTTGAAGTCACCTTTTTACTTTCTGTTTTTATGAGTGTGGCTTTCTTTATAGTTTACATATAAGTGATATCATACAACATTTCTCTTTGTCTGACTCATTTCACTTTGCATAATGCCATCAAGGTCTATCCCTGTTGTCAAAATGACAGGGTTTCCTTCTTTCTCATGGTTGAATAATTTTATATTGTGTATCTATACACCACATCTCTTTTATCCGTTCATTTGTTGATTGGTACTTAGGTTCTTTCCATGTCTTAGCTGTTTTGACCAATGTTGTGATAAAATGGATGTGATATATATCTCTGATGTCCTGTTTTTGGTTCCTGTGAGTATATAGCCAGAGGTAGAATGGCTGGATCACATGGTCATTCTGTTTTTGATTTTTGAGGAATCTCCATACTGTTTTCCACAGTGCATGAAACAATTTGCATTCTTAACAGTGTGCAAGAGTTCCCTCTTTTCCACATCCTCAGCAACTCTACTTATATCTTGATTTCTCAGAGATAACCAGCCTAACAGGTGTGAGGTGATAGCTCACTATAGTTTTTATTTACTTGTCCTTGATGATTGGTTATGGTGAGTAATTTTTTCAAGTACCTATTGATCAGCAGGATGTCTTCTTTAGAAAAATATCTACTTAGTGTTCATGTATGAGAAGGATTAATATTGTTAAAGTCCACACTACCCAAGTCATCCATAAATTTAACACAATCCCTATCAAAATTCCAAAGGTATTTTTCACAGAAACAGGAAAATAATGCTAAAATTTGTATGGAACCATAAGATCTTGAATAGTCAAGCTAATCTTGAGAAAGAAGAACAAAGCTGGAAGCATCTTGATTTCAAATTATATTACAAAGGAAAAGTAACAACAAGTGTTATTCTGGGATAAAAATAGATACATAGACCAACAGAACATAATAGAGATCTCAGAACTAATGTCTGACAAGGAAATTAATAACACCCTATGGAGAAAGAATAGTTATAGTTTCTTCAACAAATGGTGAAAGGGGAAAAAAATGGGAAAACTGGATAACCAGATGCAGAAAAATAAAAATAGACTTCTATCTTACATCACTTAAAAATTATTCAAGACAGATTAAAGGATCAAATGTAAGACCTGACACCATAAAAGACTCCTAGGAAAAAAATAGAGAAACTTAGGAAAGAAGCTCCTTGAGATTGATCTTGGCCATTATTTTTTTATATGTGAAACCAAAAGCACAAGCAACAAAAGCAAAAATCAAGTAGAACTATATCAAACTAAAAAGCTTTCTCACCTCAAATGAAACATCACAAATAAATAGCTAAATGATAGCTTATGAGGCAAAATATTTGCAAATCACATATCAGACAAGGAGTTAATATTCTAAGTATAAAAAGAACTCATGTAACTCAATAACAATAATAAAACAACCCAATTATGAAATGGACCAAGTTTGTGTTCTTCATGATGATCTTTTTCTGCAAGACAACCCTTTCTTATTCCCTTTTCACCTTTTTCACCACACTGTCAACTCTCCCTCTGGAAACAATATTTGCTATAATAATTCATTTGAAATATTCTATTTCTTGATTAATCAATAGACTTGCATATTACTAAATTGAGTAGACTATCATTAACTAAATGCTATTTTAGGGATCTCTAATATTTTCAGTTAAGTCCAGGAATGAAAGTCACAATTTTTATAAGCATTTATTTACATACATTAAACTTATTTCAAACTTGAATAAGTGTTTTGAGGATCTAGTTTAAAGTTAAACAATAAAACCTATGCATTTCCTTTGGTTTCTGACAGCTCCTCATATGAATAGACAACACGTTGTTTTCTTTTTTGTTGATTTAAAAATTTTAGTTGACTCATACCTTGTTCCTTTTCCTAACATTTAAGCTTTCATTCCTAGCAAAAGCAAAGAATAATGGAAATAGCTGTGAAATTAACGGCTTGTATTCATATTCAAATAACAATTCAATACAAAGAGCTCTGAAAGATGCAGCTGCTTTGAGAGATAAGGAATTAAATGATACCTTATGCTATCTACTGAAACTAGGAACAAAATTCATAAGTCCAACCCTGTAACATCAAAAACTGTCTATCATCCAAAAAATTAAAGTAATGAATGCAATGGTTTTAAAAACTCATAGATCAGTATGACTATATATTTGATATTTTCTGTGATTTCAGTCTACAAATCTCAGTTTATTTCTAGTTGCATTTATGATATATTTCAACAATTTTTCAAAAATTTGATTAGCTTAAAACAAAGGATAAAAATCACATGATAAGCTCAGATGCTGAAAAGTTACTTAACAGAATATCTGTACATAATAAAAACTCTCAACAATATTAAAAAAAAAAAAAAACAAAACACTGAGCACAATATCCCTCTCAGAAAAATGTCTAGTCAGATAAAGCCAGAGCTGTGCTACCAGAGCTGTGTTAATAACTGGGAGTGAATTGTTAACATCCCAGTTTGTTCTCTTTTCTTCTGCGATAGTCTTAACCAAGGAAGTCTTCGGAACATACAGCTCGTAAATCAGTGATTCATGTCACATTCACACTTGATGGCCTCTTAATATAATAATAATCCTAATGTAATAATAACTGACAGTACTAATGGAACTCTACCACAGGCCTAGACACAGAAGACCCCTACCTTGGCATCGTTTGTGGTTCATTCGCTAAGTCATGTTGGACTCTTTGTGACCCCATGGACTGCAGCATACCAGGCCTCCCTGTCCCTCCCTCTCTCCCAAAGTTTGCTCAAGTTCATGTCCATCGAGTCAGTGATGCATTCCAACTATCTCATCCTCTGCCACTCTCTTCTCCTTTTGCCTTCAATCCTTCCTAGCACTAAGGTCTTGTCCAATGAGGTGACTGTTTATGTCAGGTGGCCAAAGTATTGGAGCTTCAACTTCAGCATCAGCCCTGCCAATGAATATTCAGGGTTGACTAACTTTGAGATTGACTGGTTTGGTCTCCTTGCAGTCCAAGGGACTCTTGAGAGTCTTCCCCAGCTCAATTTGAAAACTTCAGTTCTTCAGCACTCAACTTTCTTTATGGTCCAACTCTCACCATCCACAGTAATTTTGGAGCTCAATAAGAAAAAATCTGTGCCTGCTTCCACTTTTTCCCTTTCTATTAGCCATAAAGTAATGGAACCAGATACCATGATCTTAGTTATTTGAATGTTTAGTTTTAAGCCAGATTTTTCACTCTCTGATTTCACCTTCATCAAGTGGCTCTTTACTTCCTCTTTGCTTTCGGCCATTAAAGTGGGATCATCTGCATATCTGAGGTTGTTGATATATCTCCTGGCAATCTTGATTCCAGCTTGTAACTCATCTAGCCAGGCATTTCACATAATGTACTCTGTGTACATAGTCGCTCAGTCGTATCTGACTCTTTGTGACCCCATGGGCTGTAGCCTACCAGGCTCTTCCCTCCATGGGATTCTCCAGGCAAGAGTACTGGAGTGGGTTGCCATTTCCTTCTCCAAGGTTAAATAAACAGGGTGACAATTTACAGCCTTGTTGTAACCCTTCCCCAATTTTGAACTAGTCAGTTGTTCATGTAAGTTTCTAACCATTGGTTCTTGACCTGCATTCAGGTTTCTCAAGAGACAGGTAAGATAGTCCGGTATTCACATCACTCTAAGCATTTTCCAGTTTGCTGTGATCCACACAGTCAAAGGCTTTTGCATAGTTAATGAAGCAGAAATAGATATTTTTCTGTAATTCCCTTGTTTTCTCTGTGATCTAACAAATGTCGGCAATTTGATCTCTGGTTCCTCTGGCTTTTTACAAACCAGCTTATATGTTTGGCAGTTCTCGATTCAAGTATTGTTGAAGCCTGGCTTGAAGGATTTTTGAGCATAACCTTACTAGCACAATGAGCACAATTGTCTAGTAGTCTGAACATTCTTTATCACTGTCCTTCTTTGGAATTGGGATGGAAATTAATCTTTTCCAGTCCTGAGGCTACTGCTGTGTTTCCCAAATTGACCATAAAATGATCTGGTTACTCACCTAGAGCCAGACATCCAGGAGTGTGAAGTCGGAAGGGCCTTAGGAAACATTGATATCCATAGAAGATTTTTATATATTGCAAATATGCAAAAAATATTTTTAAAAAATAACATACAAAAACATTTGCTGCTTACAAGCTGGTACTCAGAACTGGCATACTGCCTGAAATCAAAAATATTCTTTATGTAATTAATACCCTTCAATCTCTCTATTACTGCTTTCCATATCTCTTGTCCTATATCCTTGGAAACCACGGTGACTTGGCTCAGTTGTTGGGTTTGTTTATGGATGGTGTTTTGCTTATGTTAAAACAGGCAATACTTAGGAGTGTATGCAGAGATAATTTAAGCAGCAAAATTGAGTAAATAAGACAAATTCATTAACTCATCAATCCTTCACGACGAGAATGCTGTAATTTCTTGCACAGCAGAATATTATTTCTCAATGGTAGACAAACTTTTTGTTTCTTTCTATACATAATCCAATTTGTAATCCTAGGAACAGTCATAAATTTAGCATGGAAAATGGTGACTGAGGAAGATTTTGTAATACAAGCAACATTATTTACTCATATTTGTATAAATGGAGATGTAGACATAACAAGATGGCAAGAGTAAACATCAGCATTTTAGGAGTCAGTGAACTAAAGAGGACTGGATGGGCGAATTTAATTCAGATAAACATTATATCTACTACTGCTGGCAAGAATCCCTTAAAAGAACTAGAATAGCCCTCATAGTCAACAAAAAAGTCTGAAATGCATTACTTCGATTCAGTCTCGAAAATGACATAAAGATCTCTGTTCATTTCCAAGGCAAAACACTCAATATCACAGTAATTCAAACCTATGGCCCAACCAGTAGTGCTGAAGAAGCTGAAATTGAATGGTTCTAAGAAGACCTACGAGACCTTCTAGAACTAACACACAAAAAAGATGTTCTTTCCATCATCAGTTCAGTTCAGTTCATTCACTCAGTCATGTCCAACTCTTTGCAACCCCATGAATCGCAGCAGGCAGGCCTCCCTGTCCATCACCAACTCCAGGAGTTTACCCAAACTCTTCTCCATCGAGTCGGTGATGCCATCCAGCCATCTCATCCTCTGTCGCCCCCTTCTCCTCCTGCCCCTAATCCCTCCCAGAATCAGGGTCTTTTCCAATGAGTCAACTCTTCACATAAGATGGCCAAAGTATTGGAGTTTCAGCATCAGCATCAGTCTTTCCAATGAACACCCAGGACTGATCTCCTTTAGGATGGACTGGTTGGATCTCCTTGCTATCCAAGGGAATCTCAAGAGTCTTCTCCAACACCACACTTCAAAAACATCAATTCTTGGGTGCTTAGATTTCTTCACAGTCCAACTCTCACATCCATACATGACCACTGGAAAAACCATCGCCTTGACTAGACGGACCTGTGTTGGCAAAGTAATGTCCCTGCTTTTGAATATGTTACCTAGGTTGGTCATAACTTTTCTTCCAAGGAGTAAGCGTCTTTTAATTTCATGGCTGCAGTCACCATCTGCAGTGATTTTGGAGCCCAAAATAATAAAGTCTGGCACTGTTTCCCCATCTATTTCCCGTAAAGTGATGGATCCAGATGCCATGATCTTCGTTTTCTGAATGTTGAGCTTTAAGCCAACTTTTTTTCACTCTCCTTTTTCACTTTCATCAAGAGGCTTTTCAGTTCCTCTTCACTTTCTGCCATAAGGGTGATGTCATCTGCATATTTGAGGTTATGATATTTCTCCCTACAGTCTTGATTCCAGCTTGTGTTTCTTCCAGCCCAGCGTTTCTCATGATGTACTCTGCATATAAGTTATATAAGCAGGGTGACAATATACAGCCTTCATGTACTCCTTTTCCTATTTGGAGCCAGTCTGTTGTTCCATGTCCAGTTCTAACTGTTGCTTCCTGACCTGCATATAGGTTTCTCAAGAGGCAGGCCTGGTGGTCTGGGATTCCCATCCCTTTAAATCATAGGGGACTGGAATGCAAAAGTAGAAAGTCAGGAAATACCTGGAGTCACAGGCAAATTTGGCATTGGAGTCCAGAATGAAACAGGGCAAAGGGTGACAGAGTTTTGCCAGGAGAACACACTGGCCATAGAAAATACCCTTTTCCAACAACACAAGAGAAGACTCTACACATGGACACCACCAGGTGGTCAATACTGAAATCAGATTGATTATATTCTTTGAAGCCAAAGATGGAGAAGCTCTATACAGTCAGCAAAAACAAGACCGGGAGCTGACTGTGGCTCAGATCATGAACCCTTTTTTGCCAAATTCAGACTTAAATAGAAGAAAGTAGGGAAAACTACTAGACCATTCCGGTATCACCTAAATCAAATCCCTTATGATTATACTGTGGAAGTTAGAAATAGATTCAAGGAATTAGATCTGTTAGGCAGAGTGCCTGAAAAACTGTGGACAGAGTTTTGTGACATTGTAGAGGAGGCAGGGATCAAGACCATCCTCAAGAAAATGAAATGCAGAAAGGAAAATGATTGTCTGACAAGGCCTTATAAATAGCTTAGAAAAGAAGAAAAGTGAAGGGCAAAGGAGAAAAGGAAAGATATACCCATTTGGATGCAGAGTTCCGAAGAATAACAAGGAGAGATAAGAAAGTCTTCCTCAGTGATCAATGCAAAGCAGAAAAGGAAAACAATAGAATGAGAAAGGCTAGAGATCTCTTCAAGAAAATTAGAGATACCAAGGGACTATTTCATGTAAAGATGGGCACAATAAAGCACAGAAATGGTATGGACAGAAGCAGAAGATATTAAGAAGAGGTGGGTGAATACAGAGAAGAACTGTACAAAAAAAGATCTTTATGTTTCAGATAACCAGGATGGTGTGTGATCACTCATCTAGAGCCAGAGATCCTGAAATGAGAAGTAAAGTAGGCTTTAGGAACATCATTACTAACAAAGCTAGTGGAGGTGATGCAATTTTTGTTGAGCTATTTAAAATCCTAAAATATGATGCTGTGAAAGTGTTGCACTCAATATGCCAGCAAATTTACAAAATTCAGCATTGGCCACAGAACTGGAAAAGGTGTTTTCATTCCAATCCCAAAGAAGGGCCATACCAAAGAATGTTCAAACTACTGCACAATTGCACTCATCTCACCTGCTAGCAAAGTAATGCTCAAAATTCTCTAAGCCAGGCTTCAACAGTACATGAACCATGAACTTCCAGATGTTCAAATTGGAATTAGAAAAGGCATAAGAAACTGATCAGTTTGACAACATCCGTTGGGAATAGAAAAAGCAAGAGAATTCCTGAAAGACATCTACTTCTGCTTTACTGATTATGCAAAAGCCTTTGACTTTGTAGATCACAATAAACTGTGGAAAATTCTTCAAGAGATCTGAATACCAGACCACCTTACCTGCCTCCTGAGAAATCTGTATGCAGGTCAAGAAGCAACAATTACATTCAACATGGAACAACAGACTGCTTCCAAATTGGGAAAGAAGTATATCAAGGCTGTTTTTGTCACCCTGCAAATTTAACTTATATGCAGAGTACATCATGAGAAATGCCAGACTGGATGAAGCACAAGCTGCAATCAAGATTGCCAGGAGAAATACCAGTAACCTCAGATAGAGAAATGACACCACCCTTATGGCAGAAAGTGAAAAAGAACTGAAGAGCCTCTTTATGAAAGTGAAACAGGAGAGTGAAAAAGTTGGCTTAAAACTCAACATTCAAAAAATGAAGATCATGGTATCTGGTCCCATCACTTCATGGCAAATAGATGGGGAAACAATGGAAATAGTGACAGACCATTTTTGTGGGCTCCAAAATCACTGCACATATCACTGCAGATGAAATTGAAAGATTCTCGCTCCTTGGAAGAAAAATTCTTTGGCCACCTGATGAGAATAACTTACTCATTTGAAAAGACCCTGATGCTTAGAAAGATTGAAGGCAGCAAGAAGAGTAGGGTTACAGAGGATAAGATGGTTGGATGGCATCACTGACTCTACGGACCTGAGTTTGAGTAAGCTCCTGGAGTTGGTGATGGACAGGGAATCCTGTCATGCTGCAGTTCATGGGGTCACAAAGAGTCAGACATGACTGAACAACTGAACTGAGACATAAGACGTCAGAAAAGTATTATTAGTTTACTATGTTCACCAGTCAATGGACAACATTTGATGCTAGAAAGTATTTTACACATTTACTAACATTAGTTAATTTTCCCTCAAATTAAAATTTCAGGTTTATTGAAATGTTTCACTTAAATGAAACATTTTTACTTAAAATTTTTGTTTTGCTTTTTTAAATTTTAGTATGTTATAAGTAATGGCTATTTTAGAACACAATAATATAGCTTTTGAAAGACACATAAATTTTTTTTCAATGCTTTCCATTGTCTTCAATTTTCCTTTTGATAAAAATACTCTTATCTTGCACATTTTAAATAGAATTAAATTTTCTTTTGATATAAAGCTTTCAATAATTGAGCATGAGTGAGAACGAGTAAAAGTCAAGAACATAATGAAACAGAAAGCAGAAAAGCAGACTGTTTAGGGAGGAACAATAAAACAATAAACATAGAACACTACGTGGCAGATTGTTATCACCTAACATACATTAACTATAGTCATAGACATTAATTCCCTCTTGTAAACATGTCTATTGTTAATGTCACTGAACTTTTTTAAGTGACTCCAATTTTCCAAATTATCCTTCAGGAAAATTATTTTTTGAAAAATTAAAAAATGAAATGCATTCATGTATGAGATTGCTGCTCTACTGTGAGTAATAATTTTTTTTTGTATATAACATGTAATTTTATTTTTTTTCATTTTTATTTTTTATTTTTATTTTTTTTAAATTTTAAAATCTTTAATTCTTACATGCGTTCCCAAACATGAACCCCCCCCCCCACCTCCCTCCCCATAACATCTCTCTGGGTCATCCCCATGCACCAGCCCCAAGCATGCTGTATTCTGTGTCAGACATAGACTGGCGATTTGATTCTTACATGATAGTATACATGTTAGAATGCCATTCCCCCAAATCATCCCACCCTCTCCCTCTCCCTCTGAGTCCAAAAGTCCGTTATACACATCTGTGTCTTTTTTCCTGTCTTGCATACAGGGTCGTCATTGCCATCTTTCTAAATTCCATATATATGTGTTAGTATACTGTATTGGTGTTTTTCTTTCTGGCTTACTTCACTCTGTATAATCGGCTCCAGTTTCATCCATCTCATCAGAACTGATTCAAATGAATTCTTTTTAACGGCTGAGTAATACTCCATTGTGTATATGTACCACCACTTTCTTATCCATTCATCTGCTGATGGACATCTAGGTTGTTTCCATGTCCTGGCTATTATAAACAGTGCTGCAATGAACATTGGGGTACATGTGTCTCTTTCAATTCTGGTTTCCTCGGTGTGTATGCCCAGCAGTGGGATTTCTGGGTCATAAGGTAGTTCTATTTGCAATTTTTTAAGGAATCTCCACACTGTTCTCCATAGTGGCTGTACTAGTTTGCACTCCCACCAACAGTGTAGGAGGGTTCCCTTTTCTCCACACCCTCTCCAGCATTTATTGCTTGCAGATTTTTGGATCACAGCCATTCTTTTGTATGGAAATACAAAAAACCTCGAATTGACAAAGCTATCTTGAGAAAGAAGAATGGAACTGGAGGAATCAACTTGCCTGACTTCAGGCTCTACTACAAAGCCGCAGTCATCAAAACAGTCTGGTGCTGGCACAAAGACAGACATATAGATCAATGGAACAAAATAGAAAGCCCAGAGATAAATCCACACACATATGGACACCTTATCTTTGACAAAGGAGGCAAGAATATACAATGGAGTAAAGACAATCTCTTTAACAAGTGGTGCTGGGAAAACTGGTTAACCACTTGTAAAAGAATGAAACTAGATCACTTTCTAACACCGCACACGAAAATAAACTCAAAATGGATTAAAGATCTAAATGTAAGACCAGAAACTATAAAACTCCTAGAGGAGAACAGAGGCAAAACACTCTCTGACATAAATCATAGCAGGATCCTCTATGATCCACCTCCCAGAATTCTGGAAATAAAAGCAAAAATAAACAAATGGGATCTAATTAAAATTAAAAGCTTCTGCACAACAAAGGAAAATATAAGCAAGGTGAAAAGACAGCCTTCTGAATGGGAGAAAATAATAGCAAATTAAGCAACTTATGCAGCTCAATTTCAGAAAAATAAACGACCCAATTAAAAAATGGGCCAAAGAACTAAATAGACATTTCTCCAAAGAAGACATACGGATGGCTAACAAACACATGAAAAGATGCTCAACATCACTCATTATTAGAGAAATGCAAATCAAAACCACAATGAGGTACTGTGAGTAATAATTTTTAACTTTTTTTTATATCTCCTTCTATTCCTCCAACTTATTTCTACTCTTGCTATTTGCTTTATTTTCCAGACTTCTTTTCCCTCTTTGCCTGTACTCAGTTCCCTTCTTCTTCTCATTACAGTTTTGACTTTTCCTAAAAATAGATCCAGTATAGAGCCTAAATATAAAGTATGTATATTGTGCAAGTTTAAAATACCTAACAGAGTCATTTTATAAACAGAACCTATATATTCCAGTGTTCCAGCATACAGTTGGTTTCTTGGACTATTTAAGGCAAATAGAAACAGGAAACAATCTTGATGCCTTCCCTTTGCTTTTATATGTTTGTCACACTGTCAGTCAGTCAGTTCAGTCAGTCGTCTCCGACTCTTTGCGACCCCATGAATCGCAGCACGGCAGGCCTTCCTGTCTATCACCAACTCCCGGAGTTCACTCAAACTCATGTGCATCAAGTAGGTAATGCCATTCAGCCATCTCATCCTCTGTCGTCACCTTCTCCTCCTGCCCTCAATCCCTCCCAGCATCAGGGTCTTTTCCAGTGAGCCAACTCTTCGCATGAGGTGGCCAAATATTGGAGTTTCAGCCTCAGCATCAGTCCTTCCAAAGAACACCCAGGACCAATCTCCTTTAGAATGGACTGGTTTAATCTCCCTGCAGTCCAAGGGACTCTCAAGAATCTTCTCCAACACCACAGTTCAAAAATATCAATTCTTTGACTCTCAGATTTCTTCACAGTCCAACTCTCACATCCATACGTGACCACTGGAAAAACCATAGCCTTGACTAGATAGACCTTTGTTGGCAAAGTAATGTCTCTGCTTTTGAATATGCTATCTAGGTTGGTCATAACTTTCCTTCCAAGCAGTAAGCATCTTTTAATTTTATGGCTGCAATCACCATCTGCAGTGATTCTGGAGCCCCCAAATATGGTCTGACATTGTTTTCACTGTTTCCCCATCTATTTCCCATGAAGAGATGGGACCAGATGCTGTGATCACACTGTAGAGAATTTTGTTCATCTAAATTTTGTTGCCATTAATAAAGATGGAAATCATGACCATTTAATCAAAGAGAATATTATATACAGGATCTTCCTGGTGTAGGGGACAACATAACTAGTTTTACCAACATTAGCTGCTCTACTTTTCTTTTCATAGGAGGTAATGATTACAGTGGCCATGATCATGAAGCATTCTAGCAAGACCCTGAAGGTTGAATAGGAAGCCCTTGCAGGTGTGTAATCAGCATTTTACTTCCATGCTTCACTATCTCAGTGGGAAGAATATCAAGTGAGTGACTCTGTCATTAATCATGACTGGTGCAGAGGTGCTGACTCTGAATTTAATACACACTTTTTTTTTTTTTCAATTTGGCACTGAATTTTAAAAAAGAAATTAAGAGTCTTCAAGAATATTTCATATTCCATTACATACGATTTCAGTATCTCCTTTTATGAGGCTGATGTTCCATAACAAAAACTGATGTTTTAATAATTATCCCTGAACTCTCATTTACAAACGAATTTATTTGACACGATAGAAAATACAGATGTTTTCTCTTACATGAATTAAAGTATTTAGAATAACTTTACATAATAGCATGAATAAATTTATTGAGTTTTACTTCTGGCAATTAATAAATGTATACCTTCTACTTTCTGGATAATTATAGCTATCTTGGGTTTAGATTTCTTTCATGTGCTTAAAATTTGACAGTGTTAAATTTTTTTTTAATATAAATTTATTTTAATTGTTAAAATTCTTATAAGAGTTTACTTATCTTTCTAAGCCACTTGCAATTTAAAGTCTGTTCACTAAAGTTTCTCCTGACACTTGAGACTATTTAAACAAACTAGTATTTCATATTTTGTCATGGCAGTTTTGAGACTCTTTCCTGAACCAGTAGCTTCATTGGAGTCAAGAGGCATCTAGGGCAAGTGAGAGTCTGAACATTTTACCGGCTGCTGGCCTAAATCATTCTAATGTTTCTACTTAGGTCATCATTACCTAAGGACAGAGAAGCTGAAACAGCAACTTCTTTCAGATTTTTACTCCCTGAAGGTTTTTGTTACACAAAATGAAAATCTTAAGAAAAGGAGGCAGAGATACTGCTGATAAGGTTCCCACAAGATCTTGCTTTGCAACCAGAGATAAATGATATGTCTTTAGTGTTTATGCCTTTTGCAAATTCACATCCCTAATTATTTTGCTCTATGTGGAGTCAACAATATTGATTCTTGCTTCTTTGTCTCCATTTAATGTGCTGCATATGCTTTTTAACTTACAGTCAATAATTATCTTACTCTTGTACTAACTTGAAACCATCTTGCTGCAAAGGAAATTTCCACTAAGCCAGTCTGTAATTTTATCATCATCTAATGAATAGTTTAGATGCAATTAAAAGGCTCTAATTGTCTAGGAAAAAAAAACAAAAAACAAAATACTTGTGATCTAAAATGTAATGACAGTTAGAAATATAAGAAAACTCACGTCTAAAATGAAATTCCATGTATACTGTCTGATAATGACATTTTTAGTATGAACAATAGATGGCCCATAGTATTTTAAAAATATCTTTCTTTTACTGATTGTATTAAATTTCTTATAATTTAATTTTATCTTTAGATATCTCAGATTTAGGGCATGGCAACCCACTCCAGTACTCTTGCCTAGAAAATCCCATGGATGGAGGAGCCTGGTGCAGGCTACTGTCCATAGGGTCGCAAAGAGTCGGACATGACTGAGCGACTTCAGCTCACCTCAACAAAAGTATACTTTTACAAGTAGAGATGTCTTGTTAGTGTGCTAGGACTGCCATGATAAAATATGAAATACTAGTTTGCTTCAACAACAGAAATGTATGTTTCCATGTCTTTGGAAGTTACAAGTCCAAAGTGCCAGAAAACTTAGTTTTTCCTAAACCTTGTCTTGCAATGGCACCCTACTCCAGTACTCTTGCCTGGAGAATCCCATGGATGGAGGAGCCTGGTGGGCTGCAGTCCATGGGGTCGCGAAGAGTCAGACATGACTGAGTGACTTCACTTTCACTTTTCACTTTCATGCATTGGAGAAGGAAATGGCAACCCACTCTAGTGTTCTTGCCTGGAGAATCCCAGGGACAGAGGAGCCTGGTAGGAGGCCATCTACGGGGTTGCACAGAGTCGGACATGACTGAAGCAACTTAGCAGCAGCAGCAGCAGCAAACCTTGTCTTCTTGGCTTGCAGATGGCCTTTTTCTATGCAAAGAAACTATTGGTGTCTCTTCCTTTTCTTGCTGGTGAGCTAAGTCACATCACTCGTGTCCAACTCTTTGTGACCCTATGGACTGTAGCCCATCAGGCTCTTCTCTCCATGGAATTCTCTAGGCAATAATATTGGAGTGGGTTGCCTTGCCTTCCTTCAGGGGATCTTTCTAACAGAAGGATTGAAGCCACGTCTCTTATATCTCCTGCACTGGCAGACAGATTCTTTAACATTTGTGCCACCTGGGAAGACTTTCACTCTTCTAAGGACACTAATCTATTAGATTAGAACCTCACTCTTATGTCACCTTTAACCTTAATAAACACCCTAAAGGCTCTATCTCCAAATATAGTCACACTAAGGATTAGGATCATCTAGACAGAGACATTATACAGACAATGTCACTGAAACTCAAATGGCATGTGTGAATTATTTAATGCAACACTCTAAACAGTTAGTGACATATTGGGCATAATAGTAACAAGTATGCTAAAGCAATCAAATGGTAGGTACTTGAAGAGGCACTTAGGGGCTTCCCTGGTGGCTCAGTGGTTAGAAATCCATCTGCAATGCAGGAGACACAGGAGACATGAGTTCTTTCTCTGGTCAGGAAGATCCCTGGAGGAGGGCATGATAACCCACTCCAGTATTCTTGCCTGGAGAATCTCATGGACAGAGGAGCCTGGTGGGCTACATTCCATGGGGTTGCAAAGAGTCAGACATGACTGAAGTGTTTTAGCATGATGCAGGTCAAGAAGAGACAGTTAGAACTGGACATGGAACAACAGGCTTGTTCCTAATAGGAAAAGGAGTATGTCAAGGCTGTATATTGCCACCCAGCTTATTTAACTTATATGCAGAATACATCATGAGAAATGCTGGGCTGGATGAAGCACAAGCTGGAATCAAGATTTCTGGGAGAAATATGAATCACCTCAGATATGCAGATGACACCACCCTTATGGCAGAAAGGGAAGAAGAACTAAAGAGCCTCTTGATGAAAGTGAAAGAGGAGAGGGAAAATGTTGGCTTAAAGCTCAACATTCAGAAAACTAAGATCATGGAATTTGGCCCCATCACTCCATGGCAAATAGATGTGGAAACAATGAAAACAGTGACAGGTTTTATTTTGAGGGGCTCCAAAATCACTGCGAATTGTGACTGAACCCATGAAATTAAAAGATGCTTGCTCCTTGGAATAAAAGTTATAACCAACCTAGATAGTATATTAAAAAACATAGATATTACTTTGCCAACAAAGGTCCATCTAGTCAAAGCTACGGTTTTTCCAGTAGTCATGTGTGGATGTGAGAGTTGGACTATAAAGAAAGCTGAGAACCAAAGAATTGATGCTTTTGAACTGTGGTGTTGGAGAAGACTCTTGAGAGTCCCTTGGATAGCAAGGAGATCCAACCAGTCCATCCTAAAGGAAATCAGTCCTGCATATTCATTCATTGGAAGGACTGATGTTGAAGCTGAAACTCCAATAATTTGGCCCCTTGATTCAAAGAACTGAGTCATTTGAAAAGACCCTGATGCTGGAAATGATTGAAGTCAGGGGAAGAAAGGGACGACAGGGGATGAGATGGTTGGATAGCATCACTGACTCAATGGACATGAGATTGAGTAAGCTCTGGGAGGGTGATGAACAGGGAAGCCTGGTGTACTGAAGTCCATGTGGTCTGAACTGAACTAAGACACTAAAGTTATAAAAAGCATGATAATGAATAATTACAGATGTTTAGTCTGTGATGAAAAGTCAAGTTCTTGTTTCTGGACTTAGAGCAGTCTTACATAAGCAAACTCTTCCAGAATTTTAGCTGACCACATACAAGAGAACAAGTGACAAGGCATTATCACATCTTAACCAAAACATATTCATTTTCTGTAAATGGTGGTGGGCCACATTTTCATTATCGATCTTTTGTTCAGATGGTATGCTTTAATAAGCCTCTGATGACAAAGAATAGCTTTGCCTGTCCACAAAAAAACAAAAACAAAATCTCTAAAATCAAGATAATGACTCAATTCTTTAATCAGATTAAGGAACTGTATAAACCACCAAACTTCTAGAGACAGGCTAACAATTTTATTTCGGTGAGCCTTAATACTTTCCATTTATGTTATTTACTGTGAAAACGAATAACATATCTTGGAAACTAAAACTGTGTTTTATTATTAGTCAGTTTACTTAAAGATGAAACAGTTATCTTGAGATATAGTAGAATCCATTTAATGCAAGGTTAGTATGGTGAAATCAGATTGTAAAGCAAGCATTTTATATATTCAAAATTAATATCTTAATTCTCTTGAATGTGGAGTTCTATGTTATAGTCTTCAATATAAAACCTTATAAAGTACTTCTGGTGCACATTAAAATTTGAAGGCTAATGAGCAAAGTTAAGAAATAGCAAAAGAAAAATCAATATGCAAGTGTATTAGTTTGCTAGAGTTGCTAGAACAAAATACCAAAGTTTGCATTGCTTAAGCAACAGAATTCTGTATTTTCCAGTTCTGGAGACTAGAAGTTCAACATCAAGGCATTAGCAGGGTTGATTTCTTTGGCCTTTTTCCATGGCTTGTAGATAATTTGCTTCTCCCTGGTCTCCATGTGTTCTCTCCTCTATGCTTGTGCAGCGTCAATGTCTCTGTGTCCAGATTTGTTCTTATAAGGGCACTAGTCAGATTGGATTAGGGCCCACCCTAACTGCCGTAATTTTTACCTCTTTAAAGGTCCTAACTATAAATATATTCACATTCTGAAGTACTGGGTTTAAGACTTTGATATATGTGTATTGAGCAGACACAATTCAGCACAATAACAGCAAAAATTCAAAATAGTCTACCTTTAAGATAGTTGTCAAAATCTGAGTGGCAAACGTGTGTGTGTGTGTGTGTGTGTGTGTGTGTGTGTGTGTGTGTGTGCATGTCTTGAGGGAAAGGATATGAAGTGGTTGAGAAGTAGAGAATTTTAAAATCTTCCTGCTTGTTTGTAGGATTTAATCATTTTCTTTTAATGCTAAGTATCTTTAGCTTCCATCCATGTAAACTGATATGTTTGTTGTCGAAATTAAGAGCAGAAATATATGTGAAACACATTGCAGAGTCTGGCAGACAAGTGCCAAATAAGTGTTTATTGAATTTATATTAATCTATGCCTTGCTTCATCAGACTCACATACACTGTCTCTTGATAACACTAAAGAAATTTGCTACCTGCTTGTTTTGATGGTTAAACACATTTTTATATTGAAAGGACTAGAGATTCACACAAAGTTGCAAAACTAGTAGAGAAGCCCCATAAATCTGTTGTCCAGTTTCCATCATTTGTAATATCTTATATAACTATACTACATTATCAAAGCCAGGAAGTTAAAATTAGTTTTTTTTTCAGCTTTATGCATGTACTCACTTGTATATGTCTGTGGGTTTATATAAGAGCATTCCACATAACTTATCACATACATATATTTAAGTAACCACCATCATAATCAAGACACAGAACTATTACATCACCAGAAATATCCCTCTTGGTACTCTTCTCCCAATTCTTTGCCCAGTTGCTCTCTATACAGTTTTCAAGATGGAATTTAAAAGACACTTGCTCCTCGGAAGAAAAGCTATGATCAACCTAGACAGCATGTTAAAAAGCAGAGACATTACTTTGCCAACAAATGTCCATCTAGTCACAGCTATGGTTTTTCCAGTAGTCATGTATGGATGTGAGATTGGACTATAAAGAAAGCTAGCACTGAAGAATTGATGCTTTTGAACTGTGGTGTTGGAGGAGACTCTTGAGAGTCCCTTGGACTTGCAAGGAGATCCAAACAGTCAATTTTAAAGGAAAGCAGTCCTGAATATTCATTAGAAGGACTGATGTTGAAGTTGAAACTCTGATACTTTGGCCACCTAATGTGAAGAACTGGCTCATTGGAAAAGACCCTGATTCTAGGAAAGATTGAAGGCAGGATGGTTGGATGCCATCACTGACTTGATGGACACAAGTTTGAGCAAGCTCTGGGAGTTGGTGATGGACCAGGAAGGCTGACATGCTGCAGTCCACGGTGTCACAAAGAGTAGGACATGACTGAGCAACTGAAATGAACTATGGTTTATTTTGGAAACTAGAGCCCTCTCCAAGTGTTACTTTTGCTTGTGTTCTCAGAATAAAGAAAGTTTTACTATCTTAAATTCTTGTTACTATTAAAACATGTATCCTACCTATTACACTGACTGCAAACTCTTTGAAGCCAGAGGAGTATCTTTTTATTAACATATATCAAATGGATGGATGCCTACTGGGATAATACAGTTTTCCACAAGACACCTATGATAATCACATTGGCTCAAATATTCTTAATAATTTACCTTGGTGGCTCAAATGGTATTGAATCTGCCTGCAGTGCAGGAGACCTGGCTCATTTCCTGGGTCAGGAAGATCCACTAGACAAGTAAATGGCAACCCTCTCCAGTAGTCTTGCCTGGAGAATTCCATGAATAGGGGAGCCTGGCAGGCTACAGTTCATGGGGTTGCAAAGAGTTGGACATGAGTGAGCAACTAATGTATACATGCACACACACACACACACACACACACACATCAAATCTACAATTTAAAAATACTATTTCTTCATCTCAATAGATGCAGAAAAGCTCTTGATAAAATTCAGTACCTATTTAAGACAAAAAAATCTCCAGAACATGGGTACAGAGGGAACTTACCTTAACATAATTAAGGCCACAATAACAAACCCACAACTAGCATCATCCTCAGTGGTGAAAAACTGAAAGCATTCCCCCATGGATCAGAAACAAGACAAGGATATCTGCTGTTAGCACTTTTATTCAGCATAATTTTGAAAGTCCTGGTCACAGCAATCAGAGAAGAAGAAGATATAAAAAGAATGCAAATTGGAAAAAAACTGTCATTGCAGACAACATGACATTACACAAAGAAATTCTAAAGATGCCACCAGAAAACTACTAGAGCTCATCAATGAACTCAGTCAAGTTGCAGGATGCAAAATTAATACACAGTAACCTGCTGCATTACTAACATGCTAACAATGAAAGATCAGAGGAGAAATTAAGGAAGTAATCTCATTTACCATTACATCAAAAAAGAATAAAATATATAGGAATAAACCTAACCAAGGAGCCAAAGATGGAGAAGCTCTATACACTCAGCAAAATCAAGACTGGGAGCTGACTGTGGCTCAGATCATGAACTCCTTATTGGCAAATTCAGACTTAAATTGAAAAAATTAGGAAAAAGCACTAGACCATTCAGGTATGACCTAAATAACAGGGAACAAGACCATCCCCATGGAAAAGAAATGCAAAAAAGCAAAATGGCTGTCTGGGGAGGACTTACAAATAGCTGTGAAAAGAAGAGAAGTGAAAAGTAAAGGAGAAAAGGAAAGATTTACCCATTTGAATGCAGAGTTCCAAAGAATAGCAAGGAAAGATAAGAAAGCTTCCTCAGCAATCAATGCAAAGAAATAGAGGAAAACAACAGAATGGGAAAGACTAGAGATCTCTTCAAGAAAATTAGAGATACCAAGGGAACATTTCATGCAAAGATGGGCTCGATAAAGGACAGAACTGGTATGGACCTAACAGAAGCAGAAGATATTAAGAAGAGGTGGCAAGAATACACAGAAGAACTGTACAAAAAAGATCTTCACGACCCAGATAATCATGATGGTGTGATCACTCACCTAGAGCCAGACATCCTGGAATGTGAAGTCAAGTGGGCCTTAGGAAGCATCACTACAAAGCTGGTGGAGGTGATGGAATTTCAGTTGAGCTCTTTCAAATCCTGAAAGATGATGCTGTGAAAGTGCTGCACCCAATACACCAGCAAATTTGGAAAACTCAGCAGTGGCCACAGGACTGGAAAAGGTCAGTTTTCATTCAAATCCCAAAGAAAGGCAATGCCAAAGAATGCTTAAACTACTGTACAATTGCACTCATATCACATGCTAGTAAAGTAATGCTTAAAATTCTCCAAGCCAGGCTTCAGCAACACATGAACCGTGAACTTCCTGATATTCAAGCTGGTTTTAAAAAAACAGAGGAACCAGAGAATAAATTGCCAACATCTGCTGGATCAGCAAAAAAGCAAGAGAGTTCCAGAAAAACATCTACTTCTGCTTTATTGACTATGCCAAAGCCTTTGACTGTGTGGATCACAATAAACTGTGGATAATTCTGAAAGAGATGGGCATACCAGACCACCTAACCTGCCTCTTGAGAAACCTATATGCAGGTCAGGTAGCAACAGTTTTGAACTAGACATGGAACAACAGACTCTTTCCAAATAAGAAAAGGAACATGTCAAGGCTATATATTGTCACCCTGCTTATTTAACTTATATGCAGAGTAGATCATGAGAAATGCTGGGCTGGAAGAAGCACAAGTTGGAACCAAGATTGCCGGGAGAAATATCAATAACCTCAGATATGCAGATGACACCACCGTTATGGCAGAAAGTGAAGAGGAACTAAAAAGCCTCTTTGTGAAAGAGGAGAGTGAAAATGTTGGCTAAAAGCTCAACATTCAGAAAACTAAGATCATGGCATCTGGTCCCATCACTTCATGGGAAATAGATGGGGAAACAGTAGAAACAGTGTCAGACTTTATTTTGGGGGGCTCCAAAATCACTGCAGATTGTGATTGCAGCCATGAAATTAAAAGATGCTTACTCCTTGGAAGGAAACTTATAACCAACCTAGATAGCATTTTCAAAAGCAGAAACATTACTTTGCCAACAAAGGTCCATCTAGTCAGTCTATGGTTTTTCTTGTGGTCATGTATGGATGTGAGATTTGGACTGTCAAGAAAACTGAGTGCTGAAGAATTGATGCTTTGAACTGTGGTGTTGGAGAAGACTCTTGAGAGTCCCTTGGACTGCAAGGAGATCCAAGCAGTCCATTCTAAAAGAGATCAGTCTTGGGTGTTCTCTGAAAGGACTGATGCTAAAGCTGAAACTCCAATACTTCGCCATACCTCATGCGAAGAGTTGACCCATTGGAAAAGACTCTGTTGCTGGGAGGGATTGGGGGCAGGAGAAGAAGGGGATGACAGTGGATGAGATGGCTGGATGGCATCACCAACTTGATGGATAAAAGTTTGAGTGAACTCCGGGAGTTCGTGATGGACAGGGAGGCCTGGTGTGCTACGATTCATGGTGTCGCAAGGAGTTGGACATGACTGAGTGACTGAACTGAACTGAACTGAAGGAGAAAAAAGAACCATACTCTTAAAACTCTAAGATGTTGATGAAAGAATTTGAAGGTGACACAAACAGATGGAGCGATAACCTATGTTCTTTAATTGAAAGAATCAATATAGTCAAATGATGATACTACTTAAGGCAATCTAGGGAAATCCCTATCAAGTTGTCAATGGCCGTTTACACAGATCTAGAACAAATTTTTTTTGTACAATTTGTATGTTAACAGAAAAGCCCCTGACTAGTGGAAGCAATCCTAAGAAAGGAAAATGGAGCTGGAAGAATCATAGTCCCTGACTTCAGACTACACCAGAAAGCTACAGTAATCAAAATAGTATAATACTGGCAGAAAAACAGACGTATGCCTCAGTGATATAGGATATAAAGTCCAGAAATAAATCCATGCACCTACAGTCAATTAATCTATGACAAAGGAGGCAGGAATATATAGCAGAGAAAAGACAGTCTCTTCAATAAATGGTGTTGGGGAAGCTGAACAACCTCATGTAAAAGAAATCAATTAGAGCATACTTTAACACCATACACAAAATATGCTCAAAATGAATTAAAGACCTAAATGTGAGGCTGGACATCACAAAAATCCTGGAGGAAAACAGGTAGAACACTCTTTGACCTAAATTGCAGCAATGTCTCCTTTGATCCACTTCCTACAGTAATGAAATAAAAGCAAAAATAAACAAATGTGACATAGTTAAATTTAAAAGTCTCTGCAAAACAAAGGAAGCCATAAACAAAATAAAAACAACCTACAAAATGGGAGAAAATATTTGCAAGTAATATTGTTGGTAAGGGATTAATGTCCAAAACAAACAGCTCTATATAAAACAAAATAAAGCCAACAAAAAATAACCCAATCAAAAATGAGCAGAAGATCTAAATAGAAATTTCTCCAAAGAAGACATACAAATGTCCAAAAGTAAATGAACACATACTCAATGTCACTAATTATCAGAGAAACACAAATCAAAACTACAATGAGGTATCATCTCATATCAATTATAATGATAATCATCAAAAAATCCACAAACAATATGCTATAAAGGGTTTGGAGTAAAGGGAACTCTCCTACACTGTTGATGGGAATGTAAATTGGTGCAAACATGAAGAAAGAATAGTATGGAGGTTCCTTAAAAAAACTAAAAATAAAGCTACCGTATGATCTAACAATCCCACTCCTTTGCATATATCCAGAGAAAATCATAATTCAAAAATATTTGCACACTAATGTTCATGCAGAACTATTTATAGTAGCCAAGACATGGAAGCAACCTAATTTTCCATTGGCAGAGGGATAGATAAAGATGATGTGTTACATTAATATATGCATACAATGGAATATTTTTGTTTAGTCATTCAGTCATGTCCGACTTTTTGCAACCCCAAGGACTGCAGCATGCCAGGGTTCCCTACCCCTCACCATCTCCTGGAGTTTGCCCAAGTTCCTGTTCATTGCATTAATGATACTTTCCAGCCATCTCATCTTCTGATGCCCTCTTTTCTTCTGCCCTTGATCTTTCCCAGCATCAGGGACCTTTCCAATGAGTTGTCTGTGTGTATCAGGTGACCAAAGTGTTGGAACTTCAGCAAAAGCCCTTCCAGTGAATATTCAGGGCTGATCGCCCTTAAAATTGATTGGTTTGATCTCCTTGCTATCTAAGGGACTTTCAGGAGTCTTCTCTAGCACTACAATTTGAAAGCATCAATTCTTTGGCATTCTGCCTTCTTTATGTCCAGTTTTTACAACTCTACGTGACCACTGGGAAGACCATAGCCTTGACTATATGGATCTTTGTCGGCAGAATAATGTCTGCTTTTCAACACTCTGTCCAGGTTTTTCATGGCTTTCCTGCCAAGAATCAATCATCTTCAAATTCCATGGCTGCAGTCACCATCCACAGTGATTTTGGAGCTCAAGAAGAGGAAATCTGTCACTGCTTCCACATTTTCCCCTTCTATTTGCCACGAAATAATGGGGCCAGATGCCATGATCATAGTTATTATTTTTTTAATATTAATCTTAAGCTGGCTCTTTCAGTCTCTTACTTCACCCTCATCAAGAAGTTATTTAGCTTTTCTTCACTTTCTGCCATTAGAGTGGTGTCATATAGTTATTTTGTTATTTTTATAGCTGAGTATCATATAATGGAATAAGATTCAATCACTAAAAGAACAAAATAATCCCATTTCACTTAACATGGATGGACCTAAAGATAATTATCCTAAGTGAAGTCAGACAGAGAAGGACAAGTATTATATGTTGTCGGTCATATTAGAAATCTAATTTTTTAAAATGATATGAATGAACTTATTTACAAAACAGAAACAGACATAGATATTAAAAATAAACTTATAGTTAATAAAGGGGAAACATAGCAAGGATGGATAAATCAGGAGTTTAGGATTAACATTCACACACTACTATATATAAGATAGATAACCAAGAAGGATCTACTGTATAGCACAGGGAACTCTACTCAATGTTTTGTGATAAACTATATGGAAAAGAATCTAGAAAGGAATGAATATACATACATATAACTGAATCACTGCTATACACTTGAAACTGACACACATTGTAAATCACCTGTACTTCAATAAAATTAAAATAAAAATACTATTTCTGTGCTGTTGATACAAGTAAGTTGACTAATTTATACAAGCTTTGGACCCAATTTTCACACACATTTATTATATGAACTGGTACAAGCAGGATCAAAAAGCGATTAAAAATATAATCAATAATAACATGGTTTTATATTGCTGCTTAATATGCTATAATCATCTAAATTACTATCAGAGAGCCATTTTTCTATAAAGAGAGCTACAAATTGCTTAGGATGTTATGGTGTTCATCAGATGCTAAATCTGGCAGGTGGGTAATTATTTCAAGTTTCCTAGCAGTAAGTTCAATTCAGTTTGGTTCAGTTACTCAGTCATGTCTGACTTTTTGCAACCCCGTTGACTGCAGCATGCAAGGCTTCCCTGTCTATCACCAACTCCCAGAGCTTGCTCAAACTCGTGTGCATAGAGTCAGTGATGTCATCTAACCATTTTAACCTCTGATGTCCCCTTCTCTTCCTGCCTTCAATCTTTCCCAGCATCTGGGTCTTTTTCAAGGAGTCAGTTCTTCACATCAGGTACTGCAGTTTCAGCTTCAGCATCAATCCTTCCAATGAATATTCAGGACTGATTTCCTTTAGGATTGACTAGTTGGATCTCCTTGCAGTCCAAGGGACTCTCAAGAGTCTTCTCCAACAGCACAGTTCAAAAGCATCAACTCTTCAGTACTCAACTTTCTTTATGGTCCAACTTTCACATCCACACATGACTACTGAAAAATCCATAGCTTTGACTAGACAGACCTTTCTCAGCAAAGTAATGTCTCTGCTTTTTAATATACTGTCTGGGTTAGTCATAGCTTTTCTTCCAAGGAACAAGTGTCTTTTAATTTCGTGGCTGCAGTCACCATCTGCAGTGATTTTGGAGCCCCCCAAAATACAGTCTGTCACTGTTTCCATTGCTTCCCCATCTATTTGCCATGAAGTGATGGGACCGGATGCCATGATCTTCGGTTTTGAATGTTGAGTTTTAAGCCAACTTTTTCACTCTCCTTTTTCAGCTGATAGTTGGAAATAAGTAAAAGGTCTTACTTTCAAGGAAATATGTTGTGGTCATCTTGAAACACAAATGAATAAAGGAATGAACCAGTTGTAACTATAACAATTCTTGTCCCAACATGCAAATTGCTAAAAGACAGTATGATTATTTTAGTTTGTTTTACATCACATTCTTCACTGACTGCCCAGGAAAGTTGTATACAAAGAAAGAGATAATTCCCCAGAGGAACTATTTGACCCTTAGAAAATTAGTAGATATTGCTGGTAGGGGAAAAATGATTCAATGTCAAGCATTTTAAGATATAGTGGTTTAGACAAACATTCCTTTAATAGTACCTCAGGGCATTGATGCATATTTATCCATGTGTTCACATAATTGGATGCTCTAAAGGAGCACATTTTGAGAAAGACTCCATTAGAGAAAAAGGAAAATAAGAGGAAAGAAAAGGGTCTGTTTCATAGAGATCTTTAACTTTTACTATTTGAAATGATTTTAACCAAAATTTGGATAAGAGGATAACTCACAATCATTTAGGGAATATTTGAGTATGCTCATAGCTTATAAAGGCAGACATTTCTGGACCTCACTCACAGAGTTTCTAATTCAGTAAGACTGGTAAGGTGGCACAAGAATTTACATTTTTAAGAGAAGTAAACCAGAGAGAGAAAGATGAAAACTGTATGGTATCAGTTACAGTGTAGAAGATTAAATAAAAAGGATCAGATCAGATCAGATCAGTCGCTCAGTCTTGTCCGGCTCTGTGACCCCACAAATCACAGCACACTAGGCCTCCGGGTCCATCAACATCTCCCGGAGTTCACTCAAACTCATGTCCATCGAGTCAGTGAGGCCATCCAGCCATCTCATCCTCTGCCATCCCCTTTTCCTCCTGCCCCCAATTCCTCCCAGCATCACAATCTTTTCCAATGAGGCAACCCTTCGCATGAAGTGGCCAAAGTACTGGAGTTTCA